>NC_081293.1:57812500-58437500 GCF_030435805.1 Mustela lutreola
GAAGTAGAATGAAAATAATCACGTTAAACTAACCTTTGCCAGGAATATTATTTATAGTCATGTTAAAGGAACTGACACATTTTTTATTAGCTGAATTAGAAATGAAATTTTTTGCTGCTTTATCTTTCTTCATTCTGCATAGTAGATAATATTAGCAAGAAAAAATTAACTTCTAATCAGACTTCTGCATACATAAAATTGTACACACTCCCACATTGGAAATTTTTTAATAAGAATTATTCTTAGTCCTTATCAAGTATAATGTTCTCAGAGTACTTTTAAAAATATGACTAATTATAAAAGTTGTTTTTTAAAAATTTATATTACTTGCCTTTTAGTAAGAAAGTTTTATCTGCTTATCTTTATTTTATTGATTTTTATCATTCAAATTACAAATTAGTCACTATAGTTTTAATAACTTATGTTGGCAAGTTAAAAATCGTCATTCTCTTCTGTCATGGGTGGTTAGAAGAAATAAGGCTATATTGAAATAATAGTAAAAAATATTTTACATATTATCCCTTAGGGCTATAATATATAATATTATATATTATTCCTTAGCTTTGTGGTAGAAAGACTTATAGTGTTAATGCTTATCAAATTCAGCCCTTCAAATAACCACTCAATCTTATTTTCCCAGGATATGTAACTGCTTACATCTGTTGATTTTTTTTTTTTAATTTTAATATTCTGTATTCCTCTTAAGATAGTAGCCGGTGGTACTTGTTCACTGGCATTTTTGGTATATATTATTTCTAGTATATGTGCTGCCGAAGCGAGCACTGGTATATATTATTTCTAACAAAATAAGATAGTTTTAAATATCCTAATAGAAAAATTGGGGCGCCTGGGTGGCTCAGTGGATTAAGCCGCTGCCTTCGGCTCAGGTCATGATCTCGGAGTCCTGGGATCGAGCCCCACATCGGGCTCTCTGCTCAGCAGGGAGCCTGCTTCCCCCTCTGTCTCTGCCTGCCTCTCTGCCTACTTGTGATCTCTCTGTCAAATAAAATAAATAAAATCTTTAAAAAAAAAAAAAAAAAAAAAAAAAAAAAAAAAAAAAGAAAAATATTTTATTTTCCCTTGATTTAAGTTAGAATACAGTTCTGTATCCATATATCTTTTGTTTTTCTGGAAGAACTTTTTGCAAATAAATTAGGATTGCTTTATGAAGCAGTTTCCTTATGCAAAACCTATCTTAGCAATTTAAAAACAGACTTTAAAAAAACAATAAATGTAAAGACATACATGTTAATGGGTGTGAACACACTATCATAAAGATGTCAGATTTTTTTCAAGTTCATTTACAAATTCATTATGCATATCACATATATTTTATATATTTTAATTATATTTTTATAATATATATTTTAACTTAGCATATATTTTATATATAATATATATTTATATATTTTATATATTTATTTTTACTTATATATATTATATATATTTACTTAGCACATATATATTTTATATATTATTTTATATATATTTTAACTTAGCATATATATTTTATGTTTTTTTTTACTTAGCATATATATATGCTATATATATTTTTTATATTTTAACTTAGCATATATATTTTTTTTAACTTATATATTTTAACTTAGCAACCCTACTTTTAAGAATCTGTCCCAAAGATAGGAAGTTGTATGTGCACAAAGCAGTTTAATTGCAGCATTATTTTAATAGCAAACGAATGAAAGAATGCAGATGTCTTTTCTGTAGGACTCTAGTTAAATAAACTGTAGTAACCACCCAGAACTTGTAAAACAGTATTTACAAGTCTTGTAAAATAGAATGAAGTAGATCTCTATATTATGCTGTGGAATATCTTTAGGATATATATTGTTAAGTAAAAAGGTACAGAATAGTTGACTTTTGTATAAGCAGGGATAAAAGGTGAACATGTTACATGGTATTTGTATTTTAAAAAATTTAATAGATGTACTTTGGTTTACAGTTTTGTTTTTAGAACCTAGAAACTATTACACATAATTAAAAAGCAAACATACTTTTTTTTTTTTTTAAGATTTTATTTATTTGACAGATAGAGATCACAAGTAGGCAGAGAGGCAGGCAGAGAGAGACAGGAGGAAGCAGGCTCCCTGCTGAGCAGAGAGTGCAGTGTGGGTCTCAATCCCAGGACCTGGGGAACATGACCTGAGCTGAAGGCAGAGGCTTTAATCCACTGAGCCACCCAGGCGCCCCTAACATAGATGTTTTTAAGTACTTGTTAAAAAGTACTTAAAAATAAAATATACTAGTGGCACAACTACAGAAGGAGAATTCTTTTAATCAAGTCCTTTTAAAATATAGTATTTTGTTGTATATCACTAGTAGGAAGTAGCCTAAACATAAACTGAATTTACCCCAAAATTTTAAACTGCCCTCTGTAGTCTTAATTGTTAGTAGTAAAATTGATACTTACTCTCAATATATTACGTACAGGATAGGATAAAGCAAATAAATACTTTACTATCATTAGAAACTATGACCTTCAGCTTAAAAGAGATAGAAAACAATAGGAATTAAATTAAGATCCTGTGATCTTTTAATCACCTCTAAGAGTATCATTACGAACTCTTATTGTTTTCCTTCTAAAAATTTTTTTGCCGTGATCACTGAATGGTCCTGGAAGTAATTAGCCATGTACAATCTGGAAACAGTGGGCATCCCATGATTATTGTAGACTCTATATGAACAATAACCAGGGCTTTTTGGAGAAGAGCCTGATTTCATATCTGGAGGTGGGGGAGGTGGGACATCTCAGAATAGCCTTGGCTATTAGGTGTTATAAGGTCATGTCAGAGGGACAGCATCCAGGAGTTTTCACAAAAAGAAATAATAATGGCAATAAATGGAAATACACCAAACATATAAAAACCCATGATTTCATTATGATATTTTTCATCCTCAAGTCAATACAAAGCAAACTTAATTGCTTATAACAGTATTATATTTTGAAGTTGCTAGGACAGCTCATGTTTTAAAAAATTAGTAAATAAGAAAGATGCATTTCCCCTGCCTCCTATTTGCAGATTGTATTTCAGAGTAATTTTAGTAGTTGATGAGTTAAGTTTTTTGTAGAATTCCAACTAATAAACCTAGAAGAAATAATAAGATTAGAAAAATCTCTAATCTAATCTAATCTCCCTAATAGTGGATAAAGACAAGGATTGAAACATTAAGCTTAATGTGGATAGATTAAGCTGTGAAACTTGTTAACCTACTTATTTTTTTTTTAAAGATTTTATTTATTTATTTCACAGAGAGAGATCACAAGTAGGCAGAGAGGCAGGCAGAGAGAGAGGAAGAAGCAGGCTTCCTGCTGAGCAGAGAGCCCAGTGTGGGGCTTGATCCCAGGACCCTGGGATCATGACCTGAGCCTAAGGCAGAGGCATTAAACCACTGAGCCGCCCAGGCGCCCCAACCTACTTATTATTTTTATTTTTTTTTGATGATTTTATTTATTTATTTGAGAGAGAGACAGAGAGAGAGCATGAGCAAGGAGAAGGTCAGAGGGAGAAGCAGACTCCCCATGGAGCCGGGAGCCTGATGTGGGACTCGATCCCGGGACTCAGGGATCATGACCTAAGCCGAAGGCAGTCGTCCAACCAACTGAGCCACCCAGGCGTCCCTACTTATTTTTAACATTACCAAGGAGACATGTACTTTGGTGTGATTTAATAAAGTAATCAGGAAAATTTTTAACATGGCCTCAGTATCCGATATTAAGATATTAAAATTAAAGGGGTCAGTTCATGAAGAGAATATAACAACTATACTTATATATGCACTCAACACGAGAGCATCTAAGTTTTATTAAACAAACAGTAACAGAGCTGGAGACACAGCAGTAATAGTAGGAGACTCCAATACCCCCACTTTAAACAACAGATAGGTCATCCATGTGGAAAGTCTATAAGGAAATAAAGGACTTGAACTACTTTATATCAAATGGACTTAACAGATACACAGAGCACTCCATCCAACAGCAGCACATACACATTCTCCTCAAGGACAAAACAGAATATTCTGCAGGAGAGATTATATGTTAGGTCATAAAACAAGTCTTAACAAATTTAAGAAGATTGAAATCGTATCAGGTATCTTTTCCAGTGACAGTGGTATAAATCAATAATAGGAGAGGCAGAAAATTTGCAGATATGTGGATATTTAAAAGCACCCTCCTGAACAATCAGTGGGTCAAGAAATAAGTAAAAGAGAAATTAAATATATTGAGACAAGTGAAAATGGAAACACACATACCGAAACTTACGGGATGCCACAAAAACAACTCTAAGAGGGATAGATAGTGATAATACTGTCACTGCATATCCAGTAAAGTATCTGTAGCAATAAATAGCTACATTAAGAAAGAAGAAAAAGCAAGCTCTCAAAGAGACAGTCTTTATACTTCCAGGAACTAGGGAAAAAGAAAACCAAACTGAGCCCAGAGTTAGCAGAAGGAAGAATATTAAAAAGGTCAGAGTAAAAATAGACAAAAAGTACATTACAAAAGATGACAAAACCAAGAACTGTTTTCCTGAAAAGAGGGGGGAAAAATCGACAGATCTTTAGGGAAACTAAAAAAAAAAAAAAAAAGACTCAAAGTCAAAAATGGAGAAGGGATATTACAACTGATACTGTACAAATAAAAGATTTTAAGAACCTATTGTGAACAATTACATGCCAACAAATTGGATAACGTAGATGAAATGGATAAATTCCTAGAAACATCCAAGCTACAAAGAGTGAATCATGAAGAAATAGCAAATCTAAACAGAGCTTTAATTAGTAAGGAAATTGAATCTGGGGAGAGAAACCCCAGGACCAGATGGCTTCACTGGTGAATTCTCCCATTTAATAATAATGCCAGTCCATCTCAAACTTTTCAAAAAAAATAGGAGGAAACACTTTCAAATGAGGCCACCATTATGCTCATACCAAAGCCAAACAAAGATAGTACAGAAAAAATAAAATTACAGGCCAATATCCTTGATGGGCATTGATGCAAAACTCCTTAAAAAATACCAGCAAACCAAATTTAATCACATACCATAATCAAGTGAGATTTATCCCTGGGAGGTAAGAATGGTTCAACATCTGCAAACCAGTCAATACACATTAGTTGTCATAAAAATCATATGATCATCCTAGTAGATGGAGGAAAAGCATTTGGTGAAATTCAACATCCTTTCATGATAAAAATTCTCAGTAAAGTATAGGAGGAATATGTAACATTGGCCATAAATGATAGGCCCACAGCTAATATATTTAGTGGTGAAAAGCTGAACGTTCTTCCTGTAAGATCAAAAATAAGATGAAGATGCCCACCCTCATCACCTCTGTTCAGTGTAGTACTGAATGTCTTAGCCAGAGTTATTTTAGTAGAGAAAAAGAAGTAAAAGGCATCCAAATTAGAAAGAAAAAAACTAAAGTTGTCTGTTTGCAGATGACATAATATTATATATACAAAACCCTATATACAGGACTCACCCAAAACTCTGTTTGAACCAAAAATTGAATTCAGTAAAGTTGCAGGATACAAAGTCAACATACAAAAATCAGTTGTATCTCTATACACTAAGCAAACTCTGAAAGAGAAATTAATAAAGTAGTCCGTCCCATCTACAGTATCATCAAAAACAATAAACTACTGAGGAATGAATTTTAACTAAGGAGTGAAAGACCTCTGCGCTGAAAACTATGTAAGGCATCAGTGAGAAAAATTGAAGATACAAATAAATCTAAAGATAGTACATGTTCTTGGATTAGAAGAATTGATTTTGTTAATATGTCTGTACTACTGAAAGTGATCCACAGATTCAGTGTAGCCCCTATCAAAATTCCAGTGGCATTTTTCACAGAAATAGAAAATCCTGAAATTCATATGGAACCACAAAAGACCAGGAATAACCAAGCAATCTTGAGAAAGAACAGCAAAGCTGGAGCATCAAGCTCCTGATTTCAAGCTAGATTACAAAGCTCTAGTAATCAGAACAGTATAGTACTGGCATAAACAGACACATAAACCAGTCAAACCATGGATAGCCCAGAAATAAACCCACATCTATACAGTTAACTAATCAGTGGTAAGGCACCAACAACACACAGTGGGAAAGTTTGGTCTCTTCAATAACCGGTGTGGGGAAAACTGGATGTCTATATGCAGAAGAAAGAAATTGAACCCCTGTTTTTGCCGTTAACAAAATGTAACTCAAAATGAACTAAAGACCTAATGTAAGGCTTGAAACTAAAACTCCTAGATGAAAACATGGGGTGAAAAACATTGGTCTTGGTCATCATTTTTGGATATGACACTAAAAGCACAAGTAACAAGAGCAAAAATAAATTAAGAACTACAAATGAAGATTTTGCACAGCAGAGGACACAGTCAGTGAAATGAAAAGGCAGCCCTATGGAATGAGAAAATATTAGCAGACCGTTTATCTGGTAAGGGCTTAATATTCAAAATATAAAAGGAACTCCTATAACTCAGTGGCTAAAAAAAATGAAGAATTTAGTTTAAAAATGGGCAAAGGACCTTGAATAGATGCTTTTCCAAAGAATATAACAAATGGCCAACAGGTTCGTGAAAAGGTGCTTAATGTTAACCTCACAGTCATCAGGGAAACACACATCAAAGACACAGTGAGATAACACCCTCCATCTGTTAGGATGATTATTACCAAAAAAAAAAAAAAGGACAGATACTGGTGAGGAAGTGAAGAAAAGGGGAATCCTTGTTCCCACTGCTGGTGGAAATGTAAACTGGTGCAAATAGAAAACAATATGGAGGGAGGTTCCTCAAAAAATTACAAATGGAGCTATATGGCCCAGCAAATTCCACTTCTGAGTATATACCTGAAGGAAACAACAGGTTGTTGAAGAGTTAACTGCACTCCCATGTTCATTGTAGCTTTTTTTTTTTTTTTTTTTTTAAGATTTTATTTATTTGACAGGGACAGCGAGAGAGGAACACAAGTAGGGGGAATGGGAGGGGGAGAAGCAGGCTTCCCACCAAGTAGGGAGCCCGATATGGGGTTGGATCCCAGGGGACCCTGGGATCATGACCTGAGCTGAAGGCAGATGCCCAACGACAGCCACCCAGGTGACCCTGTAGCATTTTTAACAATAGCCAAGAAAAAACCTAAGTGTCCATTACCAGATGAGAATATGTGTGATGTATATGTATATGCACACATACACACACACACACACGGAAGAACAATATTAAACCACAAAAAAGAGGGAAATACTTGCATTTGCAACAACATGGATGAACCTGGCGGAGGACATTATTCTAAGTGAAATAAGCCAGAGAAAGAGAAATACCATTATCATGTTATTTATGTGGGGAATCTTAAGAAAAGTCAAATTTGTAGAAATGGAGGATAGAATGTTCTTTCCTGGGGTCTCGAGTTGGGGTAGTGGAAATGGGGGGAAATTGGTCAGGGGTACAAACTTTCTGTTATAAGATGTACAGCATAGTGACTAGTTAACAATACTGTATTCTATGCCTGAAATTTGCCAGGAGAGTAGATCTGAAGCATTCTTAAAAAAAAAAAAAAAAAAAACAACATGTGAGACAATGGGTGTGTTTAACAACTTCTTTGTGGTCATTATTTCACAGTGTATTCGTATGCGAAATCACATTGTATACTTCAAATATATACAGTTTTATTCATCAATTCATCATACCTAAATAAAACTGGGAAAAAAAGATACCAGTTACAAAAACCATAAATAAAAAAATAAACACTTTGCCATTTCTGTCAAAAAAAGGAAATTAATATTAATTTTGTAAATATATTATTACTGTGTTTTGTATTTATATATGTGCAAAGTTTATGTCATTAAAGATATATACACATTCATAGGTGAAAGGATTTGATGTCCACCGTTTGCTTTAAAGTACTCTAGTACTTCTTTTTTCTTTTTTGCTTAAAAGCACCCTGAAGAAGAAAAATGGGAGGGGCATTGACGAAACAAGGTTATTTAACTTTTGCTCCTTGTTAAAGCCAAGTGATGGTTATATGATAGTGTGTGTATGTATATATATTTTTATTTATATATACATGTGTTTACTTTTGTGTAGTTTGGAATTTTCATGATAAAATGTTTTAAAAAGAAAAATCAATTTCCTTACATAGTCATATATACACTTACACTACTAAATGTTAAAAGCAGAATATAAAATTGTATATACAGCTATAATTCTGAAGAAAAGTAGTTAAACTGAAAAACCAATTGTGTTTGTGTTAAGCTGTTATGACAAATTACTTTTTTATATATTTAACCTAACCCAGTTTTATATTTTACCATAAATTTTTTAAAGACTATATATAGTTGACCCTTGAATAACACAGGTTTGAACTGAATGGGTCCACTTATACACAGATCTTTTAAAACAAATATATTGGTAAAGATTTTAGAGATTGCAACAATTTGAAAAAACTTATAGGTAAACTGTGTAGCCTAGAAATACCAAAAAAGTTAAGTTAGGTATTGTTTATGTAAACAGTAAGGTTTTTAGGCAGGAGTGTAGGCTTTAGTAAAGTTTGGCAGAGGCAAAAGTTGTATGTGGATTTTTGACTGCACAAGGGTTTGATGCCCCAACCCCTGCATTGTAGCAACTGTGTGTTAAAAAGAACTATATTTGTGCATTCTGGTTTAATTGCACTCTTTCTGCAGAGCTTTGTATAAAAGCATAACTAGTTTGAAAACTGAAGACGATAACCAGTTTTAGGTTTTGTGATACATTACAGGTTATGTACTTGGGATTCAATAAGATCATGAATATAATGACCATGAAAGGCAGTGCAGAAAATGATTAGTGTCTCTTTAATGATGGCTTCAACTAAATATAATGATAAGAACATAAGTGCTTTTAAAATATGTGAAAATAGCCTGCACTTCTCTTAGGTTTAAGGGATTCTACCCTGAAAAGTCAGCTGTTGTCTGTTAAATTGCAGAGACAATAGAAGAGAAAAATTGACTGCATATATTAAGATTAACCTGTTTTCTTAAAGATTATTTTCTTTGATAAGGCCTTCTAATGATAAAGGGTTTTGTCTTTTCTCTCTCTCTCTCTTTTTTTTTTTTTAGGAAGGTGGAGTGTTTACTTTTGGAGCTGGAGGGTATGGTCAATTGGGTCATAACTCTACCAGTCATGAAATAAACCCAAGGAAAGTTTTTGAACTTATGGGAAGCATTGTCACTCAGATTGCTTGTGGAAGGTAAACTGTTATATAAGAGAGTATCTTAGTCTCCATAACACAATTATTTAGGATTTTTTTTTTTTTAACAGTCCAGAGGTCTTTTATTTATTTTTTTTTTTTTACACTTACCTGGTCATAAATTTATAGGGAGCAGGTTCTAGTTTGGTTCTCACAAAGTGTACTTCTTTGGGTGGAGCAGGCTGGTACTTCAGTTGAATTTAGGTACTTTTTTCTTTGGCTTCCTTTTTGTCTGATCGTTTGCCTTTACATGTTTCAGGAAGCTCTGTCTTGGCTCTCAGAGCGTTTAATGTTTTCAGCATGCACAGAAATTTTCTTTTTTTTTTTTTTTTAAAGATTTTATTTATTTATTTGACAGACAGAGACCACAAGTAAGCAGAGAGGCAGGCAGAGAGAGAGGAGGAAGCAGGCTCCCCGCTGAGCAGAAAGCCCGACGTGGGGCTCGATCCCAGGACGCTGGGATCATGACCCGAGCCGAAGGCAGAGGCCCTAACCCACTGAGCCACCCAGGCGCCCCAGAAATTTTCTAGACAAAAAGAATCTTGCCTTAGTTTATTTACAGCAATGCCAGCAGCATGCTTGGTAACATTGTAGACTTCATTTTGCCATGGTAACAATTGCGGGGCATTCCTATTTGAATAGGGCCTGTCCCCTTGATGTCTACAGTTTAACCTTTCTTGTGGATTTGCATAAATATGGCCAAAGGAATAATTCCTTGTTTCCAGAAAGCCTGAAGAACATAATAGGGTGTCTTTCCTTTTTCCCTTTCTGTCGGTCATTTTTCAGATTACTGGAAGATAACTAGTTCCTAGCTGGAAGTAGGGATTTTTTTTTAATTGTTAGCAATTAAGGAATCTAAGATACAAACTTTCTTCTCTAAATGCCTAATTTGCTCCTGAGGAGTAATAGTTAACAAGAGAAATACCTTTTCTACTGATTATTTTACTTTTCTATATTTGAAACAAATTTAACTGGGTGGGGCAAGATATTAATAATGAATATATAGTAGTACATTGTATATAGCATCACACTTGAAGAGCAAGTACAGATCATCTTTTTTTTCTTTTTCTTTTTCTTTTCCATTTCTTTTTTTTTTTAAGATTTTCATTTATTTGACAGAGTGAGAGAGACAGCCAGAGAGGGAGCACGAGCAGGGGGAGTGGGAGACGGAGAAGTAGGCTTCCCGCAGAGCAGGGAGCCCAGTAGGGCTCGATCCTCAGGATCATGACCTGAGCTGAAGGCAGACGCTTAATCACTGAGCCACCCAGGTGTTCCATCCACCTATTTTTAGTGTAAAGAATGAGAAAATTGAGCAGTTAATTATTTAACACATAAAATTAGTTATTGGTAAAAATTGAATTGGAATACTGGTTCCCAGTTCTTGAGAGTAAATAGGAGTCACAATGTTGAAATTGAGCTTCACCTTTGGTGGACTAAATTAGATAGACTTCCAAAAAACAAAATGTACTTTGACTAAGTTTTGACCACTTAGCTTAGTTTTTTTTTTTTTCCATAGGAAAAAAATATTTTATTTTTTTAAGAACATATTCAGTTTGAAACAGACATGGAATGTGACCTCACGGGTTTCATTTCTGGGGGCTTAGTTTTTTCTATGTAGTAGATATCCCTATATAATATGCCCCCCCCAAAATTGTATGTATGTATGTGTGTGTGTGTGTGTATGTGTATGTGTATGTGTATATATATATATATATATATATGGTTCAGTTTTGCCAGCTGTTAACTTCAGATACTTGAAATCATACTGTAGGTAGTCTTCGGTGACTTTCTTATAACATGTTAACTTGTTTGATTGATTATCTGTATCTGTGAAGCTGTGGTTTGCCTTCATTAGATCTCATTGCTGTGTTTTATTCAGTTATGTGCATATATAATTATTTAACTCATCCTGTTACTGCCAGGTTTTTGGGTACTGATCTCCTGGGTAAATAGTGTTACTTAATCATGATTTGAATTTGTTTACATGATTTGAGACAGATTGAATTAAATCTGTAGATCACTTTGGGAAGTATTGACATCTTAACAATATTAAGTCTTCCAAGCCATAGAATAGGAGCTATCTTTTCATTTGTCTTTAATTTGTTTCAGTAATTTTTTTGTAGTTTTCATCATGTCTTTTAAATTTCTTTTTGGATTATTCATTATTAGTATATAGATAACCAACTCCCTTAGCTTTTGTTTATATATAAATCTTAATTATAAGTCTTAATTATAATAAAATCTTAATTCCTCCCTCACTTTGAAAGGATAGTTTGCCAGACATTCGATTCTTGGTTGATAGTTTATTTCTTTAAGCACTTTGATTGTGTTAGTCTAGTCCATTCTGACCTCCAGAGTTTCTGGTGAGAAATCTCATAATCTTATTAAGGATCCTTTAGGTGTGTGACAAGTCACTTCTCCCTTGATGCTATCAGATTTCTTTCTTTATCTTTGGACAGAGTGTAATATATCTAGGTGCAGGTCTCTTTAGTTCATCCTGTTGAAATTCATTGAGTTTCTTGGATGCTTATGTCTTTCTTCAAATTTGGGGGAAGTTTGGGGCCATTATATCTTTGATCTTTCCCTTTATTTTTTTTTTACATTTTGGCATTCCCACGGTACCTACCTGTATTGGTCCATTTGATATCCTGTAGGTCCCTTAGGTTCTCTTCAACTTTTCTTCAATCTTTTTTCTTTCTGAGACTTCTAATTCCCTCATTTCTTTTTCTGCCTGCTCAGATCTGCTTTTGAATCTCTCTAGTGAGTTTTTCATTTTAATTACTGTACTTTTCATCTCCACAGTTTCTCTTTGATTTGTTTTTAGGCTTTCTGTTCCTTTATTGATATTTCCGTTTTGTTTATATATTGTTTTCTTGACTTTCTTGTCTTCCTTTAGTTATTTGAACATTTTTAAGATAATTATTTTAGTTTTTACCTGTTAAGATTTTCCCTCTGGTCTTTCTTGGGGATAGTTTCTGTTGGTTTTTTGTTTTCGTTTTTCAAAGATTTTATTTATTTGAGAGAGAGAGTGGGAGCAGGGGCAGAGGGAGAAAGAGAATGTTAAGCAGACTCTGAGCTGAGCATAGAGCCCAACATGGCATTGATCTCACGACCCTGAGACCATAGCCTGAGCTAAAACCAAGAGTTGGATGCTTAACCGGTTGAGCCACCCAGGTGCCCAGTTTGGGTTTTTTTTTTTTAATAGACTTTATTTTTTATGGAAGTTTTAGGTTCACAGCAAAATTAAGTAGAAGATACAGAGATTTCCATTGTACTTGCACCTACATATGCATAGGCTCTTCTATTATCAACATTCTCCACCAAAGTGGTGTATTTGTTCCAGTTAATGAATTTACATTGTCAAATCATTATCAGATAAACATAGTTTACATTAGGGTTCACTCTTGGTGTTGTACATTCTGTGGGTTCAGAGAAATGTATAATGACATGTATCTACCATCATAGTATTACATAGAGTAATTTCATTGCTATAAAATTCCTCTGTGATCCTCCTGTTCATCCTTTCCACCTACCTAACCTATGGCTATCACTGATCTTTATACTCTTAGTTTTGCCTTCTCCAGAATACTATAAAGTTGGAATATCATAAAGTATGTAGCCTTTGCCGATTGGCTTCTTTTGCTTGGTAATTTGCACTTGTGGTCCCTTCATTTTTGATGGCTTAATCACTGATTTCTTTTTAGCACCGAATAGTATTTTATTGTCTGGATGAAAGCATTTCCCTTCTGAAGAATATGTTGTTTGTTTCCTAGGCTTGGCAATTATGAATAAAACAACTAAAAATGTCTGTGTGCAGTTTTTCGTGGGTCACAACTTTTTGACTTTTTGGATAAATAACAAGGAGCATGATTTGCAGATCTTATTGTAGGAGTATGTTTAGTTTTGTAAGAAACCATCAAATTGCCTTTTAAAGTGGCTGTATCATTTGTTTACCTGTGTTGGTTAATTTTGTTTTCCTTTAAATAAGCCAGACATCCCAATTTCTTTGTAAGTCCTATGATTTTTTTTTCTTTTAAACTGGACATTTGACTCTAATAATGTATAGCTCTGGACATCAGATACTTTTTCCAGGGTTGCTGATTTTCTTTTCCTGATTGTCATAGGTTATCTCTGTGGCAGGGACACATAAGCCTTTGAGGTGTAAACATAAGGTCTTCTTGGGTCTTTTCTTTTCTTTCTTTCTTTTTTTTTTTTTTAAGATTATTTATTTGATAAGGAGAAAGAGAGCATGCACAAGCAAGGGGAGCAGGAAAGGGAGAAGCAGGCTCCCTGCTGAGCAGGGAGCCCAATGAGGAGCTTGATTCCAGAGCCAAAGGCAAGACACTTAAACAACTAAGCCACCTAGGCACCTATCTTTTCTGAGCCCGCACCTCTTCTTGGGCATGCACAGTGACTTTTTAAATTCCTTTGTATATAGAATTACTTTTGAATATTCTAGATCTTAAATTTCTGACTCTCAGAAGGGGAAAAAAGACATTAAAAGGGGAAAAAGCATCAGCCCTTTAACCTCTGGAAATCTCTTTAGAGGGGACTTGGGACAGTTCTTAGATTCTACTTAGATTTTCAGTAACATGGCAGACTAGATAACTTAAAGACCCCTTTGACTCAAAACCCCTTTTAAATAACAGGTTAGTTTGCCAGGAACTGAAGGGAATGCCACAGGGAAAAGCAAAGAAATCTGAAAACTATTTGTTTTCAAAACTATTTGTATTTGTTTGAACTGACTTTGAAGGTGCCCTGAAAGAATTTGCCAGTGTAGGTAATACATTATCAAACCACCCTAAAACTTAGTGGCTTTAAACAGTTCCTTTAGAAAAAGGAAACACTGGGGACGCCTGGGTGGCTCAGTTGGTTAAGCGGCTGCCTTAGGCTCAGGTCATGATCCCGGCGTCCTGGGATCGAGTCCCACATCGGGCTCCTTGCTTGGCAGGGAGCCTGCTTCTCCTTCTGCCTCTGCCTGCCACTCTGTCTGCCTGTGCTTGCTCTCGCTTCTCTCTCTATGACAAATAAATAAATAAAATCTTTAAAAAAAAAAAGAAAAGAAAAGAAAAAGGAAACATTGTTTTATTTTATATATTTATGCATTGTTTTATTATATACACACACACCCCCCTCAGTCTTCTGATTGGTACTGGATTACTTGCCCACTTCTTACTATAAAACTTATGATTGGTGTCCAGAGGTGGATCCTTATAGATGCTTTAAGCTAGAATTTTATAGGGAAGGAAAGGGGAGAACTTGGACAATATAGTTAGATGCTACCCCTTGTACTGAATTATCTCTTATTAGGAATTCCACTATAGGTCTGAGCCTTTTTAAATTTGAACAGTTGTAGAAAATTTTGGGGTCATGCTTATGCAGCCTGCCTTTGTAGTAGAAAATTTATTCAGTGTAGAGTAAGACTTTTAATAACTAGTTTATACAGAAAATTTTAGAACTGTAAAGGTTTTGTTAATGTATTTTTGAAGAGAAAAAATTACATCAGTTAATTATTGTATGCTTTTCTAAATGTAAATTGTTTGGAAGGTAACATTAAGTCAGATTTTCTATCATTTTACTCTAGGCAGCACACTTCTGCTTTTGTTCCTTCATCAGGACGAATTTATTCTTTTGGACTTGGTGGTAATGGGCAGCTAGGAACTGGTTCAACAAGCAACAGGAAAAGTCCTTTCACTGTGAAAGGAAATTGGTTCCCTTATAATGGGCAGTGTCCACCAGATACTGGTAAGTTTTGTTATATTAAAGCTTTGCTGTACAAGTTAAAGTTAGTAAAATGTTGCTCTTAAATGATGAAGTTTTCTGTGTTTGACAGGAAACAGTTCCAAACTACATTGTTTAATGAAAATACCAAGATACAGAATAGTGTATGCATTTGCTTCATTTGTCTATACTTGCTTATTTATGCATAAGAAAACTCATGATAAAGTAGTAAAATTGGTTTCAGAGGGCTGGGCACATGGGAACTGGACTGTGGCTAGATGCCATTGGGCAGAAGTATTTTTGTCTTGTGTAGGATACACATAACATAAAATTTATGAACTTAACCATTTAAGGTGTATAGTTCAGTAGTGTTCAGAACATTCACATTGTTGAACAACCCTAGTCTCCAGAACTCTTTTCTTTTTTTTTTTTTTTTTTTTTTTTAAAGATTTTATTTATTTGACAGACAGAGATCACAAGTAGGCAGAGAGGCAGGCAGATAGAGAGTGAGAGAAGGAAGCAGGCTCCCTGCTGAGCAGAGAGCCCGATGTGGGACTCGATCCCAGGACCCTGAGATCATGACCTGAGCCGAAGGCAGCGGCTTAACCCACTGAGCCACCCAGGCGCCCCAGAACTCTTTTCATCTTACAAAACTAGAACTTTGTATTCATTAAACAGCAACTCTGCATTCACTCCTCCCACTGGCAGGCAAATACCATTCTACATTTGGTGTCTATGTATTTGACTTGGCTCTAGGTACCTCATGTAAGTGGAATCATACAGTATTTGTCTTTTTGTGACTGACTTCATAAATTTAGCATAATGTCCTTTCGGTTTATCCATTCTGTAGCATGTGTCAGGATTTCCTTTCTCTTTAAAAAAGGCTACATAACATTTTATTGTACTTATATACCATATTTTGTTTGTCTCCTAACTTCTTGTGGACATTGGATTGTTTTCACCTTTTGTGACTGTTGTGAATCATGTAAACATGGGCGTACAGATATCCCTTGAAGACCCTGCTTTCAATTTATTTGAGTATATACAGGACTTTAAGATACATGACAGTTTTTTTTTTTTTTTTTTTTTGAAATTTGAATCATGTGAATATATTCCCTACTTAAGGTATGAAATTTTTAAAATTTGTTTTCCTATCCCTACTGCTTTAGCCCCATCTGTGATTTATTTATTTTTATTTTCTATTATTTTCAGTAGATCTGGTTATTTTTTCATTGGTATTAATTTCCTAAAGAGTTTGAAACATTTGAATGTGGTTTTCTCATTTACTTTTTTAACAGGCTGCAATATAAGGGGGTAAGGGTGCCTGGGTGGCTTGGTCAGTTAAATGTCTGCCTTTGGCTCAGATCAGGATCCTGGAGTCCCAGGATTGAGCCCTGCAATGAGCTCCCTGCTTAGCAGAGAGCCTGCTTCTCCTTCTGCCCCTCACCCCGCTCGTGCTCTCTTTCACTGTCTCTCAAATAAGTAAAATATTTTTTAAAAAGATAAAATATGCTTTTAAGGGGCACCTGGGTGGCTCAGTGGGTTAAGCTGCTGCCTTCGGCTCAGGTCATGATCTCGGGGTCCTGGGATCGAGTCCCGCATCGGGCTCTCTGCTCAGCAGGGAGCCTGCTTCCCTCTCTCTCTCTGCCTGCCTCTCCATCTACTTGTGATTTCTCTCTGTCAAATAAATAAATAAAATCTTTAAAAAAAAAAAATATGCTTTTAAAAATACATATATTTCCAAATATGTATATTTCCTTTATCATCCTAAACTAATTCTCAGAATTTTCTTCCTGTTCATTTTACTATGTCTGATTTCCTTAGAGATTTTTCTTTGAATTGTGTATTCTGTCAAGATTTTATTTAGTGATAAGCATACAGTGAAGATTGATATTTGAAAAGATCCATAACTTTTTATGAATGACCTTGAAGATTTTTTTTTTTTTTTGTAACTAAAAGGCTATTTCAGTTCTGCTTTTATATAGCAAAGGTCAGCCTGTGATACTATTTTGTCTTGCTTTTGTTTCATTTTGTATTTAGTATATGCCTTCATTTTCTTCCAGTCACTCTTAACTTTAGAACATGCATTTATTTTAGTAATACTGTTCTTGTGTCCTTAGTGGCATGTTGGTGATTTATTATATTAGTTTCTTTCATATAGTTTCTTAAAGGAGCATGAATATTGTAGGGAATCATGTATTTTTGTTTGTGAAGTTTAGTCAGTTAGGGGTGCATTTTGTTACCCTTGAAACTGTACCTTGAGATTATTTGCATTCAAATGAGAAAGGAAATGGAATTTTTAAATTAACATATAGTGTGTTATTTGTTTCAGGAGTATAGGTCTGTGATTCAAAAGTCTTACACAGTATACAGTGTACACAACATACACCCTCCCCAGTGTTCATCACCCAGCTGCCCCATCCATCCCACCCTCCTCCACTCCAGGAACCCTCAGTTTGTTTCCTGACATTATTCCTCTCTTACGGTTTGTCTCCCTCTCTGGTTTCCTCTTGTTTCATTTAGGAAATGGAATTTTAAAATTAGTTGTGTTGCTGAAGTTTAGTTTCATCAGAAATTTGTAGATTCACAGTAGCCAAAAGTGTGAACAACTCAAGTGTCCATCAGCAGATGAGTAGATGGAAAAAAAATGTGGTATGTGCATGTAGTTGAAAATTAGCCATAAAAAGGAGTAAAATTTTGATATGTGATACAACATGGATGAACCTTGCAAATAATATGGTAAGTCAAAAGAGCTACTCACAAAAGGATAATATATCATATGACTGGTCTTATGTGAGGTACCTGGAACAGTCAAATGTATAGAGACAGAAAGTAGAATAGTGGTTACCAGGGCCTTGGCAGCGGAGGGGAGAACAGAGGGATTGTTTAATGGGAACAGAATTTCTGATTGCATCTTTAGGTCTAAAATGAGACTCTTATAGGCAGCATATAGATGGGTATTGGTTTTTTTAATGCATTCTGATACCCTGTGTCTTCTGATTAGAGCATTTAGTTATTTACATTCAGAGTCATTATTAAAAAATACAAATTTTGTGTCATTGTGTTACCTGTAATGTTGGTGTTTCTGATGATGATCTGTATTCCTTTCTTTTTTGTTGATTTTGGTGGTTTTTTTCCCCTGGAGAGTCCCCCTTAATATTTCTTTCTTTCTTTCTTTTTTTTTAAGATTTTTATTTATTTATTTGACAGACAGATCACAAGTAGGCAGAGAGGCAGGCAGAGAGAGAGAGGAGGAAGCAGGCTCCCCACTGAGCAGAGAGCTCGACGTGGGGCTTGATCCTAGGACCCTGGGATCATGACCTGAGCCGAAGGCAGAGGCTTTAACCCACTGAGCCAACCAGGCCTCCACCCCCACCTTAATATTCTTGCATGGTTAGTTAAGTGGTCATGAATTCCTTTAGTTTTTGTTTGTCTGGGAAACTCTTCATCTTTCATTCTTTTCTGAATGATATAACCTTTCAGGATAAAATATTCTTGGCTGCACTTTTTTTCCCTTTCAACACTTTAAATATATCCTGTTGGCTGCCTGCGTGGCTTATTTGTTGAGCCTTTGCCTTTGGCTCAGGTCATGATCCCAGGGTCCCAGTATGGAGTCCCACATGGGGCTCCCTGCTCAGTAGGGAGTCTGCTTCTCCCTCTCACCCTCTCCCCTCTCACGTTCTCTCTCACTCACTCTCTCTCTCAAATAAATAAATAAAAATTTAAAAATAAATAAATAAATAAATGAATAAATCCTGGCATTCTCTTCCGGCCTGCCAAGTTACTATGACAGATCTGTGATCCTGATCTGTCTTCCCTTGTAGCTTAAGGACTTTCTTTTCCCCCTAGCTGCTTTCAGAATTCTTTCCTTGTTTGTGTATTTTGTGAGTTTGATTATGGTACCCCTGGCGATGGCTGGCTTTTGTTGAATTTAATGGGATTTCTCCATGCTTCTTGGATTTTGAGGTCTGTGTCCTTCACCAGATTACTTAAGGGGAAGTGTTCAGCTGTAATTTGCTCAAATAAACTTTCTGCCCCTTCTATCTTTTCATCATTCTGGGACTCCTATGATATGAATGTTAACTATGTTTTAATAAGTCAGAGTTCCCTAAGTCTACCTTTGTGATCCATCATCTTTGTTTTTCCTCCTCAGCTTCATTGTTTTCTGTAATTTTATCTTCAGCATCACTGATTCATTCCTTTGCTTTATATATCTTCATTGTTATGGCATCCATTTGGGTTTGCTGTCAGCTATAGCATTTTTAATTTCAGCTTGACTAGGTTTTAGCTTTTTTATCTCTGTAGTAAGGGATTGTCTAGTGTCTTCTATGCTTTTTTCAAGTCCAGCTAGTATCCTTATAATTGTTTTAAATTCTGGTTCAGACATCTTACTTCTCTCTGTATTGCTTAAATCCCTGGCCATCACTTCTTCCTGTTTGTTCTTTTGGGATAAATAAATAAAATAAATAAAAATAGGGGCACCTGGGTGGCTCAGTGGGTTGGGCCCCTGCCTTCAGCTCAGGTCATGATCTCAGGGTCCTGGATCGGGCCCTGCATCAGGCGCTCTGCTAGGTAGGGAGCTGCTTCCCCCTTTCTCTCTGCCTGCCTCTCTGCCTACTTGTGATCTCTCTCTCTCTGTCAAATAGATAAATAAAATCTTTAAAAATAATAATAATAAATAAATAAATATAAATAAAGCAAAATAAGATAAAATTTTTTTAATTTAAAAAATAAAGGAAGGGGCACCTGGGTGGCTCAGTGGGTTAAAGCCTGTGCCTTCAGCTCAGGTTATGATCCCGGGGTCTTGGGATCGAGCCCCGCACTGGGCTCTCAGCTCGGCGTGGAGCCTGCTTCCTCCTCTCTCTCTGCCTGCTTCTCTGCCTACTTGTGATTTCTGCCAAATAAATAAATCTTTTAAAAAAAACAAAAACAACTGGCAGTATTGAAACTCTTTCCTTTTTTCCAGTCAGTGGTTTTGGGGAACAGTTTTCTTGTACAGTCCTATGTGTGTGTGTTCACTGCTCCCTCCCCCCCACCAACAAACTCTTTCCCTCTCCCCTTTTCTCTTACTACCCACTCCACCACTAGGGCTCCCTCCCCTGTGCAGTGCTGGTGCCTTTTTTCTCCCATGAATCAGCTCTCCACAGTTCTACCTTCCATTGGTCATTTTTTCTGTTTATAGATGTGCAGCTTTGTTCTCTAAGGCTTCTCATTGATTTCTTGGGTGTACGGAATGATTTGTACTTATCTAGCTGTATTTGAGGAAGGAGACAAACTTACCATCACCCTACCCCTCCACCATCTTAACCCCTCCCCAGAGTTTCTGATTGTGTCAATGAAAACTTTCTGGAGATGAATAATTGATAGATGGACATTTTGAATGTACTTAATGCCACTGAATTATACAATTTAAATGGTTAAAATGGGAAATTTTGTGTTTATTTTACCACAAATTACATATATGTGTATCATATATATAAGGGTTGATAATTATTTTGCACTATACTAAGGCTGTGTAGATTAAAAACTAGCTAAATGTGAATATATATATTTTTAAGATTTATTTCAGAGAGAGAGAGTGAGTGAGTGAGGTAGGAGGCAAAGGGAAAGAGTCTTCAAGCAGACTCCCCACTGAGGACAGAGCCTGACATGGGGCTTGATCTTGTAACTCATGAGATCATGACCTGAGCTGAAACCTAGAGAGTCATATGTTCAGCTGACTGAACCACCCAGGCAGCCCATTAAATATGAATTTCCTTGGTTCCTTCAGAGGTGAAGTCCATGGCCCCCACCATAAATCACATTGTTAGCATAATCTGTCTGTTGTGGCCTCAAGATCACAGGTGAACAAAAACATTCTTATTCCAGACTTTGGAATTATGCCCTTGGAGCTTGGCACAGAGCAGACCTTTCTTTAGAAGGTATAATGTTTGGACAGCTGTGTTAGTGTTCTAGGACAGCTGTAACAAAATACCACAGACTGGGTAACTTGAACAACACAAATTTATTGACTCAGTTCTGGAGGCTAGAAATCCAAGAAAAAGCAGGGCTGCTTCTTCTTTCTCTTTTTAATGATTTTATATACTTATTTGAGATAAAGCACGCAGGAGCACAGTTGGCGGGGGGTTGCATAGAGGGAGAGAGAGAAGCAGAGAGCCTGACATGAGATCATGATCTGAGCCAAAAACACTTAGGCACCTGAGCCATCCAGGCATCCCAGGGTTACTTTGTTGTGAGGGGTATAAGGGATCCTCTGTTCCATGTGTCTCTCCTAGCCTCTGGTGGTTTGCTGGCAGTCTTTGGCATTTCCTGGCAAGTAGATCACTGCCTTCATCTTCACATGGCATTCTCTTTCTGTGTGGATCTGTGTCCAGATGTATACCTTTTGACCCCCTACACCCATCTTGTCTACCCTACCACAAGCCTTACCTCTGGCAACCACTGATTTGTTCCCTATATCTATGAGCTTTTTTCACCCTTAAGATTCCACATAGAAGTAAATGAGATCATACAGTATTTGCCTATCTCTGAGTTATTTCACTTAAGCTAATACCCTCAAGGCTCATACATATTGTAACAAGTAGCAAGATTTCATTCTTTTTTATGACTAAATAATATTCCTGTGTGTGTGTGTGTGTGTGTGTGTGTGTGTGTGTGTGTCACATTTTCTTTAACCATTCATCTATCAGTGGATACTTAGGTTGCTTCCATGTCTTGGGTATTGGAAATAATGCTGCAAGAAATGTAGGGGTGCATATAGTCTCAAGTTTTTTTGTTTTGTTTTTCATTTTCTTTGGATAAATACACAGAAGTAGAATTGCTAGATCACATGGTAATTCTATTTTTAACTTTTTAAGGAATCTCCATCATATCATTTTCTGTAGTTGGCTATACTAATTTACATTCTCACCAACAGTGCACAAAGGTTCCCTTTACTCCACATTTTCACCAGCGCTTGTTATTTCTTGTGTTTTTAAGAGTAGCCAGTCTTACAGGTGATATCTCTGTGTGGTTTTGATTTGCTTTTCTCTAATGATGAGTGACTTTGAGCACGTTTTCATATTCCTGTTGGTCATCTGTATATCTTCCTTGGAGAAATGTTTATTCAGATTTTCTGTCCATTTTTAATCAGATTGCTTTTATGCATTCTGTATTTATTTTGGATATTTAACCCCTTATCACATACATTATTTGTAAATACTTTCTTCCATCCCTCAGGTTGCCTTTTCATTTTGTTGATGGTATCCTTTGCTATGCAGAAGAGTTTTAGTTTTTCTTGTCTTTCCTTTTGGTGTCAAACCCAAAAAATCATCTCTAAGACTGATGTCAACTACTGCTTTTGTTTTCTTCCAGGAGTTTTATGATTGAGGTCTTAATGTTCGAGTCTTTAATCCGTTTTGAGTTCGTTTGTGTTTATGGGGTAAGATAGTTGTCCAGTTTCATTCTTTCGCATGTGGCCTTCCAGTTTTCCAACACCATCTATTAAGAGATTGTCCTTTTCCCATTATATATTTGTGGCTCCTTTGTTATAAATTGGCCATGTATTTGTGGGTTTATTTCTGGTTTCTCTATTCTGTTTCATTGATCTAAGTGTCTGTTTTTATGCCAATACTATACTGTTTTGATTATTATAGCTTTGTAATATAGTTTAACTGCCCTAGGTTTTGGTTATTTCTCAAACCTTTGTGATTGTCCAAGAAGTCTTTTATTTTTTGTGGCTCCCAGTAATTGAGGGTGTGCCAAGGCCTATGGGAGTCCCAAATGGGAGGATCTCAGACAGCACTTAGATTCAGGTTGATTGGAAGCCAGACACTCAGGTAGCAGCTTTTAAGGTATGCAAATATATACAGTACTGTAGGACCACAAGTGAAAGTCCCACTAGCCACCAGAGAGCCTAGAGGGGTCCCCTGGGTGGTAGTCATGAAAATCAGGACATCAAATAATGGTCCAAGCTCCATTCCAGGAGATAGCAGTGACTTGTAGTAATGCAGAGGGACAGGGCAAAGATGACATCTGTTTGCCTTAGTCCCCAGAGATCACCTTAGTAAGTCGATAGATGTATGCTAAACCAGAATCCTGCCCCTAAGGTTGAAGCTCCAGGACATGCAAGTAGACCTTTTTCACAGAAAGAATGGGGGTATAATTCAGTCTCCTGTTTGTGCTGTGACTGGGGGGTGGTAGCCAGCCAAGAACTCTCTTGAATTGTTACAACCCATGAGACCCCTGTCCCAGGAATGCAAATCCTGCAGTCCATCAGAACCGGGCACTCAAGGGGTATCCACTGCTTGGCAGCCACAAAAACCAGGACACCAGAAGTGTATACGGTTCCTCTCTGGGAGGTAATTGTGCTCTAGATTGTGGCAGAGGGAAAGCACAGAGATAAGGCCCTCCCTCTGAGGTCTCTGGGGAGGATTACAGTAGGCCCTTAGCCCTGTGTTCAATTAGAAGCCTGCTTCGCAGACCAGAGCTACGGAACTAAGCTAATGGGACTTTTACAGAAAGATTGGACATCTTTATCGGTTGTCTCTTGCTATACCCTAGGGGTGGTAGCTGTTTAAGAACTCTTTCTGTTGAATAAAGTTCTGTGAGACCTGTGAGCATAAACCCCACTGGGTCCCAGAGCCAGGTGACCTTAGAGGGTGACCTAGAGGTGTTCCTAGGCAGCAGCCACAGAAACTGGGATGCCAGACCGGGATACAAACTCCTCTCCAGGAGATACTGACAAGCTGAAGTGAGGCAGAATATCAAGTAAAGAGATTTCACCTGACAAAAAAATCAGTATTTTTTATGACTTCATAGTAAGTCTGAAATACATCCCATTTGCAACCAAGAAGATACTAGATATGAATTAAAGCAGTAAGAATATACCATAAAACGTTTAAAATAACAGTTAATAACTGAAATTAGAACCAATTAGACTTTGATAAGTATAGGAAAATAAAAACAATTTCATAAGAGTATTGAATAGTGCTTTACTTCACATTTAAAAATATGAAAAACAAGGATATTGACAAATCTCCAGGGACTTATCATAAGACAGACAATTTTTGAAATGTTTGTATTAATTACATTTCACCATATACATTTAACTTAGGGAAGATTAAGTGTCTCTTCTGATTTGACAATTCTTCCCATGCAACTCTTGAAATAGTAACACATCAAACAAAGCTAATTATTCCTAGCATCTCTTCTTACATATTAAAAGAATAACTTTTATAATTATCCAAGCCTCTCTGGAAAATATCAAAGATATTTTCACAGATGCGTAAAAGGCATTTTAGAATTTTCGTTTTCCTATATTTAGGATATGATTTTGCGAATCATGTTGTTCATTTGCTAGAGCTGCCATAAAAAAATACCACAGACTGACTGCCTTTATACAACAGAAATTTATTTTCTCACCGTTCTAGAGGCTAGAAGTCCATGATAAAGGTGTCATGTTAGGAGTTTTGGTTTCTTCTGAGGCCTCTCTTTGGCTTGCGATGGTTGCCTTTTTCTGTGTTCTCACATGGCTTTTTCTTTGTGTGTTTGCATTGCTGATGTCTCTTCCTCTTATAATAAGGACACCACCAAGTACCCTAACAAGTTCATTCTACCTTCATCTCCTCTTTAAAGCCTGTCTCTAAATACAGTTATATTCTAAGTTATTGGGGATTAAGACTTCAACATGTGAATTTTGGGGAAACAATTGAAACCCATAATAGGAAGGCAAAAATCAAAGAAATCATGAGAGGAGATTTGAGCACTTTATTAAGATAAAACTATTGATGTTAGAAACAATACTTGGTTACTTATTTTACCAAAGTGACAGTGAAAGATTGCAGAATAAATGTGGAGGGTAGTAAGATTGAAAAGAACTTTTAGTTCTTCCAAAACTGAGGACCATTTGTTTTTTTTTTTTCCCTCCTTAAATAATGAAAACAAAGTCAACATAAAACATCAAAGATTATTCTAATAAGACACAGAATATTCTCTATCAGATTACATAAAAAAGTAAAGAATAATATTTTATCATAGGTGAAGGCATTAATCATTAAACCATGGAAGCACACTCTTCAAAATTGAATGACTTTGCTAAGATGTTAACACATTTTATAGCTTCTTTCAGAACAAAATATAAACCAAGACAAATAAAATTCACTTGCTACATTGTCTTCATTTATATTCTTTCATGTTCTAAAACAAACAGACTTCCATCAGGATAGTGGTGTTGTCTCAGAGGGTCCATGAAATCAAAATGACTTTCGTATTATTATGTTCTCTTTGTTAACATGTATTATGTTCATTATTGCTCATTTTTAAATTGAATCAGTATTTTAAATTTTTGAAAAAAAATTTTTTTAATTTTCGTAGTTTTAGAGGTGCTGGGTGGCTCAGTTGATCAAGTATCCAACTCTTGATTTTGGCTCAAGTCATGATCTCAGGGTCCTGGAATTGAGCCCTGCAATGGGTTCCATGCTTTAGAGGGGAATCTGCTTGAAGATTCACTCCTCTGCATCTCCCCCAGCTCTGTGTGCTTCCTCTCTCTCTAAAATAAATCTTTTTTAAAAGTGCGGGGGTGGGGAGTGGGGGTGGGGGGTGGGAACACCTGGGTGGCTCAGTTGGTTAAGTGTCTCCCTTCAGCTCAGGTCATGATCCCAGGGTTCTGGGATCAAGTCTCACATCAGGCTCCTTGCTCAGCAGAGAGCCTGCTTTTCCCTCTGACTGCTGCTACCCCTGCTTGCGTGCCCATAGTCTCTCTCGGCAGATAAAATCTTTAAAAAGATAAAAGAAAGCTTTTTTTTTTTTCCTTAACTTTAAATTCTAATATAGTATTGGTGCTTTTTAACCTCTTAAACTCTGTTTAAGAAGCTGTTTGGGGTCCTGAATGTCCTAAAAGTATAAAAGAATTCAGAGACCATCAAAAAGTACTCCTTTTTCCTTGTAAATCAAAAGCACATTCATGGGCACTTGGGTGGCTTAGTTGATTAAGTGTCTGCTTTCTGAGCCCATCATGATCTCAGGGTCCTGGGATTGAATGTATGTTGGGCTTCCTGCTCAGTGGGGAGCCTGCCTCCCTCTGCCATTCCCCCTGCTTGTATTCATGCTTTCTCTCAGGTAAGTAAATAAAATCTTAAAAAAAGAAAAGCACGTATATAGTTGTATCTTTCTGTTAGTACTGCTCCTAAATAGAAGTACAATTTACAGAATAGTAAATAGCTCAGTAATACCTTTCAGGTGGAGAGATTCCTAAAGGGTCCTCAGGGCTTAGTATTGGTGGGCAGGGAGACCTGTTTCAAAGTCTTAACAATTTTTTCTGACAATGTAAAAAGTATTTTGTAAAGAGCAAAGAAGAGTGTGAAATAGCCCTTCTAGATAGGACAGTATATACTACATAAAACTAAAAAATCAGATAATTGGTATATACATAGATATTCAGATCATTTGAATTTAATGGAAAGTCCAGGGAGAGGGGAATTCCATGTAGGTATTGTATGTAAGTTTTATTTCAAGTACAAACTCTAGTTGGTTGGTAATGGTTCTTGGAGATATATATTGAGAAGGACCTTGAGAGAACACTTTGTTGGAGAAGAGTGTCGGATTTTTAGCATTGTGGTTATGGGTGGAAGAGGTAGTGCCTTTTCATAACTTTTTAAAACAAGGCATCACTAATCTGAGAAGGGAGGAGAATTACTCAACACATGAAAATTGGGGAGAAAAGGTCAGTTTAAATGGTAACCTAATAGTGTATACTAAGTTATAAAGGGATTAAAGAATTAAATGTTAAAAAGTTCTGGGGCACCTGGGTGGCTCAGTCGTTAAGCATCTGCCTTGGGCTCACCTCTTGATCTCTGGGTCCTGGGATCCAGCCCTACATTAGGCTCCTTGCTTGGCAGGAAGCCTGCCTCTCTTTTTCCTCCTGCTTGTGTTCCCTCTCTTTCTGTGTCTCCTCTGTCAAATAAATAAATAAATAAATAAAATCTTAAAAAAAAAAAAATGTTAGAAAGTTCTTAAAATAATTCTCTGATTCAAACATAGGAAAAGCCTTGGGGTTCATCGCTGCCCCAGTCAAAAGAGTATGGGACTCTTGATATCAGGGCTGTGAATTGGAGCCCCATGTTGGGTGTATTGATTACTTAAAAACAAAAACACATGAAATGGGAAAGCCTTTCTCAGCATTATGGCAATGAAATACGTTTGATTAAATGGAGAAACAAATCTTGTGTGAATCAAAATTAAGTTATTATTTAAGAAAAATGGTTGTAGAGGTGACTGGGTGGCTAAGTGGGTTAAAGCATCTGCCTTTGGCTCAGGTCATGATCCCTGGGTCCTGGGATCAAGTGCTGCATCAGGCTTGCTTGGCAGGGAGCCTGCTTCTCTTCCTCTCTCTCTGCCTGCCTCTCTGCCTACTTGTGATCTCTGTCAAATAAATAAATAAAATCTTAAAGAAAAAAGAAAAATGGTTGTAGCAAATACAGCCTAAGATTAATTAGCCAGAATATCCAAAGTGCTCATACATATTGGTGAGGAAAACAGTGAGACACTTAATAAGTAAATAAATAAGACAAACATTAACACTCAATAGATAAAGGAAATTAATGGAAATGCCCAAAGAGGAAATTCTTGTTACTAAAACCCATGCAAAAATTATTACCCTCTTGGAGTGCCTGGGTGGCTCAGTCAGTTTAGTCTTGATTTTGGCTCAGGTCATGGTCTCAGGGTTGTGAGATCCCTCCACGCTCAGCAGGCAGTCTGCTCATGTACTCTTCTCTAAAATAAAGAAATCTTCAAGAAAAATTATTATCAGGGTGCCTGGGTGGCTCAGTGGGTTAAGTGTCTGCCTTTGGCTCAGGTTACGATCCAGGGTCCTGGGATTGAGCTCTGCATGGGGCTCCCTGCTCAGCGGAGAGCCTGCTTTTCCCTCTCCCTCTGCCTCCCACTTTGCCTACTTGTGCTCTCTCTGTCAAATAAATAAATAAAATCCTTAAAAAAAAAAAAGTTACCCTCCTTATTAGTAAAGAAATACAAGTTTAAAAAGCAAGAGATGAAAAAATAAATGGAAAAGATCAAGTTAACTTTTTTCTATTACAGGGTAACAACAAACTATGTAGGTAAGGAAGCTAATGGGCCAGTTACAAGAGGAGGAAGTAATGTTAGCATACCATCATTTTTCAAAACACAGTGAATTAATGGTCTAAGCATGGAGCATCATTGGCTCCTAACATTGCAGAAAGGAACCCAGCCACGTGTGCTTCCTGATGGAAGAACAGCTCCTGCTACCACCTTACAGTAGTTTTGTTGAAACATTCAGACTTTAATTAAAGCCTTTTTAGATCCAACCACCAATTTACAGGAGGTACAGAAGACCAAGAGAAATGTGAGGGGAAACCTTGAGGATACAGTTAGCAAAATTCAGTCTGTAAGAAGCTGTATAAGACAGATGACTAGATTTTATAAACTTTTTGGAGGAGTGATTACAAGGAAATTAAGAAAAATAATTTTTGGTACCTCCCTCATATCCCCAAGAAACTTATTCATGTTCTGTACTCATCTTTCTACTTGATTATAGAGAGCAGAATCACATTTTAGGGATAAATGAATAACATCCTGCTAAATATTTTAAGGAAGCTAACAGTTCCAAGTAGATTTGTGAAAATATGTAGAGAAAAGATTTTAAGTTGAATCATTGGTTTATTTAATATTTTAGATTTACCCTTTTAATCTGTTCTTAGAAGTTATTTTTGCCATAGAGCATTCTTGGTACTTGTGGAAAATTTAGTCATGTTGATGTTTTGAACTCAAGTTCTCAGTATGTTCTGAGCTAGGTAAATATTTCTTTGTATTATATATTAATGTTAACAAATATTTAGTGAGTTCTTTTGCAAATCAAACATTGTGCTTGATAGTAGGGAATAATCAAGGAAATTAAGATGTGGTCCTTAAGAATTTATAATTCTGTAGCAGCCATGGTTACAAATAATACAATGTAAAGAACTAGCAAACTAAAGGGTTAGTGGGGGTCAGGAGTAGGATGACAGAAATGTATTATATTTGGAAATAATGAGACTTAATTAGCCTAGTATCGGGCTTGATGTTTTGGTATGTGATACCGCTAAGTGCTAGCCCAGCAGTCCTTTTTTTTTTCTTCCCCCACAGTACTTTTGATAATAGATGCTCTTTCCATTTTGAGAAGCAAAAGAGAAGAAAGGATGAGGCATTAAATATCTTTTTGAAAAAGAACTTTATTGTCTTAATTTTACTGCTACTAAATTTGCTTATTAATTATTTTGGACTAGATTTGGTTTGTTGGGTTTTTTGTTTTAAGATATATATATATATATATATATATTTATATATATATATATTTTTTTTTTTTTTTTTTTTTTTTTTTTTTTGAGAGAGAGAGAGACTGCAGGTGAGGGAGGTGCAGAAGGGGGAGTCTTAAGGAGACTCCCACTGAGAGCAGCACGCAGCCTGGTAGGGCTGGATCTCAAAGCCCTGAGATCTCAACCTGAATGGAAACAAAGAGAGCTTAATCGACTGCCACCCAGGTGGTTGATTTGGGTTTTATTGATAAAAGGTTGCCAATGAAGAGCTGTGTGTGTCATCTTACTTTTATACAGCTATAGTAAAAGAAAATTTTGCATTATCAAGTATTTTACTCAAGAAGTTTTAACATTTACTTGTTTGTTGTCATTCTTTTTTAAAAATTAATATTTTTATTTTCTTCTGAGCTTTTACACCCTTCGTTCAATTTTTACATCATCTTCAGTTTAAACTAAAATATATTGAGATAAAAAAGGCATTGACTAGAAACACTGCTTTATTGTACAAGCTGGAAGAAAGACTTGCAGACTTACCAAGTGCTCGTTATACTTGTAGAATCATTCAGTGTGTGTCACTCGGTCAGTCTCTTTTCTACAATAATAAAAATATTTCAAGTCATTTTATACTGTTGAATGCTGAATAGGATGTCTAAATGAGTTAGATTATTAAGGGAAGAATCCGATAGCATATTTGATAGCCTGAAAATGTCATATAAATCTTGAATTTCTTTACATCTTATTTTTATTACAGATTCTGAAGAATATTTCTGTGTAAAAAGAATTTTCTCAGGGGGCGATCAAAGCTTTTCACATTACTCTAACCGCCAGGTAATAGTAGTCATACAATTATTGAACTCAGATAATTTTGAATAATTTTTAAAGCCCATATTAATGTTCTTTGTATGTTACAAAGTAGTTGCCTTAAACTTTTTTGCCCCCAAGTCTGTAGAATTTTTCTGATCCAGTTGATAAGTACTGTTTCTGGTATTTAGTAGAGATATACTCGGTTAAAAAAAATGAAATACATAGTGGAAACTAGTCTTGGTTTAAGTTATATATATATCTGCTCTCTGGCTAATCTACTTACTTTAAATTTAGAACTGTGGGCCACCAGATGACTTTAGATGTCCTGATCCTTCAAAACAAATCTGGACTGTGAATGAAGCTCTTATTCAAAAATGGCTGAGCTACCCCTCTGGAAGGTTGCCTGTGGAGATAGCCAAGTAAGAAAAACATTTTGCCCACCTAACACAAACACCTCTTACCTCCATGGTAGAAGAAGTTAGAAGTTTTGTACTTAGAAGTTTTTGTTTAGATAAGTATTTTATTAATATCACTCCCTAAAAAAAAATCGTTCACCAAATAGTTCACATAAGTTTAAATGTCTGGAATTTCTATAATATATTTTAAGAGCTCTCATTTGAATATATTTATATGTTTTAATTCTTTCATATATATATAATATTAAACGATAACTTGAAATATTAAACACAACCACTAGGATTGGATTTGAAATAATGTTACTTCTAGCTTCTTATTGTTCACTGTCTTAACTTTTATGCTTCTTAAAAGATTTAAGTATTAAATCTTTCTTGAATAGTCTTCTTATAGATGAACTTGTTTAGAGTTTTCTGTTGTTGCCGGTGTTGTTGGTTTTGGGGATGAGAGACTATATCTGATAAGCTGTTTTTATTTATTTATTTATTATTTATTTAAAGATTTTATTTATTCATAAGAGACAGAGGGAAAGAGAGAGGGGCAGAGGAAGAAGCAGGCTCCCCAGTGAGCAGGGAGCCTGATGGGGGACTCATTCCCAGGACCCCAGGATCATGACCTGAGCCGAAGGCAGATGCTTAACCATCTGAGCCACCCAGGAGCCCCGATAAGCTGTTTTAAATTATAGATTGTTTTCCTAAATTAAAATTTTTCTTAAAAGCCCCAAAAAGTGGATTTCAGAAAAAATAGTAACATCTGATATTAGAGTTACCATCCAGTATAATTAAGAAAATTAAATGTATATGTTTATGTAAAAAAAATATTTTTCTTCACAACATCGATTGTGTCTGTGATCATACCACCCTGAATGCACCTAATCTCATTTGATTTTGGAAGCTAAGCAGGATTGGGCCTGGTTAGTACTTGGATGGGAGACTGCCTTGGGAGTAGTGGGTGCTGTAGGCTTTAAAAAGAAAGAAAGAAAGAAATATCAGATCAGTTTGATGCATTTTAGAAAGTCTAGGATAAGCGGTATTACGTTAACCTTTAGTAATTTAGCAGTTTGTAAAATTCTGATTTATACTACTTGAATATTGGTTAGAGGAGTGCTCTGTGGCATTAAACGGTATATTAAATATTTTGATTAAAAAATGTGGACACTGGATTTCTCATTTTGTGATTTGGGGATTTTTTAACTTTCTTTTAGTGAAATAGATGGAACATTTTCTTCCTCTGGTTGTCTAAATGGAAGTTTTCTAGCTGTTAGGTAAGTGGTAATTCTTTGGTATGCACAATTTTTAAAATTTATTGTATTAAGTAATATATTAAATAAACGAAATAACTTTAAGGGTGTATTATTTTTTTCTCTCCCTCTCTTTTTTTTTTGTTTCTCTTTTGTAGCAATGATGATCACTATAGAACAGGCACCAAATTTTCAGGGGTTGATATGAATGCTGCTAGGCTTTTATTCCACAAACTTATACAACCTGATCATCCTCAGATATCTCAGCAGGTTTGTTCTTGAAGTATTTTACATTTTGTGATGTAGCCTGTTGAACTTTTTTTATTATTTTGTAAATTTATAGCCTAACCAACATTGTAGTTTTAGAGACTTCATTGTGATGTGCTGTTTATGATTGTATTATATAAGCCAATATAAGAATTAAATAAGGTTTTATTTTAAAGCATTTACAGCTTAGCTATCAAATATCTGTAAATCTCTCCAGATGTTTAAGTAGACCTTTAATACTTAACATTACCATGTTAAGTTTCTATATAGTTATAGCTATAGAGAGTTTAAATTGAAATTTACACACCAGAGTTTTAAAATGCTCTTAGTAATGCTTAGGCATTAATTTTCCCTGTGTTTCAAAGTACATTCAGTGATTCATTGTAAGATACATTTTTTTTTTTTTTACCATTTTATATTTGCTGTGTTTATGATTTTTCTCCTTCTTTTTGGAAAGTACATTCATTTTAAATAAAGTAGGTTTCACTTTTTGTCAAAATACAGGTGGCAGCTAGTTTGGAAAAGAATCTTATTCCTAAACTGACTAGCTCCTTACCTGATGTTGAAGCATTGAGGTTTTATCTTACACTACCAGAATGCCCCCTGATGAGTGATTCCAACAATTTTACAACAATAGCAATTCCCTTTGGTACAGCTCTTGTGAACCTAGAAAAGGCACCACTGAAAGTACTTGGTAAGAATTTTTTTCTTTTGTAATTTTTTCTCTTTAAAGGTGCTAATAAGTTTTTAATTTTTTTTGCTGTCTGAAATTTTGCTACCCTGCTTATTTGACACTGTCTTACATAAAAATAAACCTGTTTTTCCTTTCATTGCTTTTTTCTAGTCATGCTGGTTATTAGAGGCAAAGTATGTTAAATATTAAAATTTTAATCAAACAACAGCAGAGACAGTATCAGGGAAGAGAACCAACTATTTTCTGTATTTCCTCTCCCTTGTCCCTCTTGGTCTTGCTATTAAAGAAGTAAAAGTGGAGGAACAATTAAAACTGAACAAAGATGGGTATTAAATCCTTCTTGAACTCTGTTACAAACTCTTTGCCTTGTATATCTCTTACCTGCTAATTTCCCCATAGTTGATTTTATTTCTCTGTCTACTACTAATCTGATCTTGTTGTTCTGTCTCTATCTACTGTAAGTTTTTGCCTAAACTTTTCTCAACTTAATTTCTCAATTTGTGTAGATTTCCATCTGTCTCCTGGCCATTATAGTTTGCTTGCTACATTTAACCTAGTACTTCCTTTGCTGATAAAATTTATTGATTTATGAAGCTAAGATATATAGAAGTCATAAAATCAGTACAGAAAGTTTTAGGCTGAGAGTGAGCAGAGGAAGTAGTTAAGCAAAGTGTAGAATCCTCAGTAAGTGAAGCAAGGACTCACAAGAGTATTTCCTTCCATGTTGTCAAAAGTTTTTGTATTTCTGTCTGCCTCATAAGATTATGGTGTTTGTAATTAACAACTATAAACAAGTATGTGGGGAAGAACAAACATGTTAATACTTTACATAGTTCTCAGTATCCAATTTTCAGGATTACCTTGCATTTTAAAGGTGTGGTGCTTCACAATATTTCAACTTTATGTTAGGTTGAAAGATAAAACTTGAAAAGATCCCTAAATATTGGGTCTTTAGCATCTGATTTTCAAAGCACTTTTTTTTAAAGGTGTGGTGTGGGTTTTTTTTTAAGTTTATTATTTTTAGTGATCTGTACATCCAAAATGGGTCTCAAACTCCTGACCCTGAGATCAAGAGTCCCGTGCTCCTCCTGTTGAGCTAGCCAGGTACCCACCCTGAAAGCACTTTTTAATAACTGATTTTAATATTAGGTATAGTATTGAGTTTTTAATATAATTTAGGAAGCCACGAAATGAATTCAGAAGACATTTCATACTTTTTTTTGCTTCTGAGAGCTTTCAGAACAGTATTCTTTGAGAGTAGGATGATGTCTGTAAACTCTAGAAATGTTACATAAAATACTGTATTATATGGATCTTTCTGGGATTTTGAGAGGGTTAAGAGTACTGCTTTTAGAAGAAAAGTCTTGTATGATTTTGAAAATTGTGATTCTTTTTTAAAAAATTCATTTTCTTTGTATGTTCATCCTTTAATAACAGAAAACTGGTGGTCAGTACTTGAACCTCCGCTATTCCTCAAGATTGTAGAACTTTTTAAGGAAGTCGTGGTACATCTTTTGAAACTCTACAAGATCGGCATCCCCCCTTCTGAAAGAAGAATTTTCAACAATTTTCTTCATACTGCATTAAAGGTTTTAGAAATACTGCATAGGGTATGTCCAGTAGTTCTTTTATTTTCCTCTTTCCTCACTGCTGCCTAATAGATTGATGATGTTTATTTTAACATTAATATTATAGATTTAGGTTAGCTTAAGAGATATAGATTACAGATATTTAGAAAAGTTAACTAAGTTTTTCTTTAAAAAAATAATACATACTTTGGAGCTTTGGTCTTACTTGACTTTGTTAGGCATTTGTAGATAACTTCTCTGTAGTTGGGCAGAACAATAGCATACTAATGAATTAGAAATCTCCTTACACTTCTTTGTGAAGAACATAATTAGTTTAAATATGATTTTTGTCATTTATAAGTGGTTATTATATGAGAGATCGCATCCTGGTTGTGATTATGAATATTTAAACTCAAGTTCTTTTGTTATTGGGTACTAATGGTTTCAATCAAAGTAGAATATTCCATTTGAAACAAATGACTAACTTGAAATTGGAACCATATATAATTCATTAATTTGCCTATTGTTCTTTCCTGCCCTTCTTCCCAGTGTAAGAAATAGTACTCTTTACACTTGTAGCAGTTCAAAGTTACATGAAGAAGTAGAGTCTCAGCTGTTTGATTAAAGATGGATTTGAGACATCCCTGACAGCTGGTAGGTATATCTCTGTTATGCCATTTGGTATTCTTGAGAAGCTGTTTTGGGAGACATGACCTAAGGGAGAGAAGCATATGTTTCTTACCTCTAGAATGACTAAAAAACCCACTGGAACCTTTAATCTTTAGTTCCCTCTCCTTAATAGCTTCTTTAGCATTTTCAAACCCTTCTTGCCTAGTGTGAAGGTAAATATTAAGGGATAAAAGAGATAGTCCTTCTTACTCTTTTAGTGAAGTTCCTGGGTATTTCCTCAGTTAAACTTCTTGAATTCACTTTTTTCTTTGGTATTGAATATGTTCAGGATTCCTAGTAATTCTCTTACTATAACTGAAGAGATGATTGCCACTTCTTTCCATGGGAAAACAAGTCATTCTTTCTTTTGCGTTTCCCAGAATAAGGCTTTCTTGCAGCATTTTAGGGTTAATTGAATTCTGTCTTCATTGAATGAGTTTCTACTTTACTGTGTGCCTTTTGTCTAGGATTCAAGAGATTAATTAGATTTTTTTTTTCCTTTCCTCTGGACTCTGTTTTACTGTTAACTTCAGTGAATCATCCTTTGTCAGCTGGACCCTATTGCCAAATAATTATTCACTCTCTTCTTTATCTGTTTATTAATTACTCCTTTAAAAAAAAAAATGGCTTCCTTAGCTGTTTCCTTACCACAAGTTAAAGGGAAGGTGGGAGAAGGAGAAGAGCTTGAACTTTTTTTTTAATAATTGAGGACTTAACTTGAGCAAGTAACTTAAGTTCTTTGCCTAGTTTAGAAGCCTCAGCTTGTACTGAGGTAGAAGAACCCTATGGGACTCCATCTCCAGAGACTTTTTTGATGGAGCCATGCTAGAAACTAGGATCCTATGTTCTTGCTGGCTAAAAGGGAAGAGGAAATAATTTTAACACTGGCCAAGATTAGAACCTCCCTTCTACATTAATTCATGTGAGCACTTTACATATATTCTTCATTTAACTTTTTAAACTCTGTAGTTTATAAAACCCCTTAATCTAAATGTCAAAGGTCATAAACCAATAAATAAGAGAGTCGAAATACAAATGCAAATCTGCTTCCAAAGTCCCTGCTGTTTCTATACTTCTCTATTAGCAGGTATGGTAATAGAACATGTTTAGAAAGGGATTTGCTTTTATTTTTATGCCCCTACATTTAGAGGTTCATACTTACATAATCGCAGTTAGCATTTTATTGTTAAAAGACTGTTTTTGCTGCTTCCTTTTGGTGTGGTTTTGAACAAGCCTTTTCCTTTATCATATATGTAAATGGAGAATTATCTATAAAATAAGGATTAAAATACTAGCCTTGAAAGCTTCCCATGATTAATGTATTATTCAAATTATATAATATATGTAATTATTCTACTTTCATAAGGCACTGATTTTGTTACTACCACCACCACCACCACCATTTGGGAAACAGCTACTTTCAGTTTGATTTATTGGGTTATGAGGAAACTGGGTGGTTGTTAAGTTGTTACACTCAAAAGCAGAATGATAATGGTATTAATGTCTAAAACATCATGTCTGAAGCATTAATGTTTGAAGCAGCTCTTACTGGGAGTCCTTAGGGCAATCACTTATCTTTCTCCTCCTCCTCACTTTGAAGAAAACTTTGCTTGGTCCTAATTTGCCACAAATACATAGTTGTGGATATTATCATCAAGGATGATTCATTTTCATTTTTGGTGAAACCCAAGTTGCTTATCAGAAACTTGTATTTTCAAAAACACCTTCTGTCTGACAACTGTGTTTATATTCCTTCTCTTTGCTCCATGGTTGAAAATTAGAAGTTTCCTCAAATAGTTGCCTTCTTGACCTACTGGTCAAGGATTACGAATTAGATCGGGAACTAGAGAATTGGACTGTGTTTACTAATCATTTCAGGATATGTGGATGACTGGTTCCTCCCTTATGTCATGTCCTTTCAAAAGCTTTTAAGTTAAAAATCATTCCCAGTGTTCCAAATGGTATTATAAGAAAGATAGCTCTGGTACTTGCTGTCAGGAATGGATATAATTACCGGATAAATGAGTTTATTGGCAAGTCATTCCATTATTTAGTGGTTTTTGAGTTTTGACACAGTACATTGTAGAGATACTGATATACCTAAAGAGAAGACTGACTTGGCATTTCTAGCCTAATTGCTACATATCATGGTAATCTTCTAAATCAGTGATTTTCAAATTTTTATTTTTTTGTTAAGGAACACTTAAATAAACCGAACAGATAAGGCACACATATATACTTAACATATACCACCTCTGAACTGAGGTTAATGAACCAGAATACTAAACAGTAATGAAAAGTGAAATAGAAGTGTTATGATGAAACATACATAGATTTTATTTGGTATATTTTAGGCCATAATACTACTATATAGGTTGTTTTAAACTTGGGATTTCTTCTTTTTTATTCATTTCAAAAATGTTTATCGAGAACCTACTATGTTATCATTGTATTAGACATTAGGAATGCAGTTATAAAGAAAAGATGTGATTTCTGCCCTTGTTGAGATTATAAATATAGAACAGTATAGACATACAAATAAATAAACATTTGTTATAAAGCATGGTAAGTGCTAGATTGAGGAATATAAAGGGTGCTATGAAAACACATAAGAGGGCTCCTAACTCTGAAGAAAAAAGGAAGGCTTCCTGGAGAAAATAATGTCAATGTTATCTGCCATACAAATGTGTGTGTGTATGTGTATGTATGTATGTGTGTGTGTGTGTGTGTATTTTTTTTTTAAATTTATACTGTTGATTTTATACGTAAATATATGCAGGTCTTTTAGATAAGTCTTCTTGTTTAACTTCCCTGTTTTTTTTAAGAGCAATATTAACTGATTTTCTCTTTAGTTAAATCATTGTGACTGAATTAAGTACCAGCCATAATTTCGCCCAGTGTAAATTTGATATTTGTCTGTTTTGAGCCAAAACTGGTTTCTGAATTGTTTTTTATTCTATCATAGCATTTCTTTTCAAAAACATCTATCTGCAGGATATGCAAACTGCAAACATTGGTTGCTATTGGTGAAGGAAACTACAGTTTACCTTTTAAAATCTAAAATATTTAAGATAAAAATATATATTGGTCAGTGAGATGTGAGTCATTTTGTATAGGACTCACTAAATTTTAGGGTCCAATGTGATTAAAAGTTGGTGTGTATTTTTATAAACAAAAATATTGGAGAGGGAAAAGGCAGAGTTTTTTGTGTAAATATTGTGTATGTTTTATTTTTTAGTAGAAAGAGCTTCGCTAAAGATGCTAGGATGAGGGCCTGCAGATTTTACCTGTAGAGATAGTAGTGTTTTACGCCTTGCAAGCCATATGGTTTCTCTTGAAATTACTCAACTCTCAAAAAAAAAAAAAAACCCAGTTCTCAACTCTGCTGCAGATAGTATGTAAATGGAGGGACATGGCTCCTTTCCAGTAAAACTTTATTTCAAAAACAGCCTGAGGGCAGGATTTGGCTCACAGGCAATACATAGTTTGCTGACCCCTGCTCTAGGATGAGGGTTTTGATCACCATATATAAACTAAGTATCTTTATTTTGTTTGAAAAAGCCAGAAATAGCAGTTTTACTCTGGTCAGTTTTTCCCAAATGTGTATCCTAACCACAGATATAAATTTAATCAAACAGTGAAAAAAAGACTCAGAGTGCTTTTGTCACCAAATAGAGGGATTAAAAGTATCAACTTTGAAAATGACAGCAGCATTATTTTCTTTTAAAGATTTGTTTATTTATCTGAGAGAGTGCACATGCACGTGCTTGCACATGTCAGGGGCATGGGGAGCAAGAAAAAGAGAATCTCAGGCTGACTCCCCACTGAATATGGAGCCCAATGCAGGACTTGATGCCATGACCCTAAGATTATGACCTAAGCTGAAGTCAAGAGTTAGATGTGAATGCAGTATTATTAGCATATGCTTCTTAAACTGGGTTATTTGTTCCCTTAAGAGGAGGCCACAAGATCAAGCATTGGTTATATTTGGTGACTATTTATTTAAAAAATTTTTTAGTTTATTTATTGGGGTGCCTGGGTGGCTTAGTTGGTTAAGTGGCTGCCTTTGTCTGGTCATGATCCCAGGGTCCTGGGATTGAGCCCCATATTGGGCTTCCTACTCAGCGGGCGCCTGCTTCTCCCTCTGCCTGATACTGCCCCTGCTTGTGCTCTCCCCCCTGCCCCTTGTCAAATAAATAAATAAAATCTTAAGAAGAAAATAATAAAATAAAGTTTATTTATTTATTTTTCAAAATTTTATTTTTTTATTTGACGGATAGAGATCACAAGTAGGCAGAGAGGCAGGCAGAGAGAGAGAGAGGAGGAAGCGGGGCAGAGAGCCCGATGTGGGGCTCGATCCCAGGACCCTGGGATCATGACCTGAGCTGAAGGCAGAGGCTTTAAACCACTGAGCCACCCAGGCACCCGAAATTTATTTATTTTTAAGTAATCTCTACAACTGATGTGGGGCTCAGACTCATGACCTCAAGATCAAGAGTCATATGCTCTTCTGACTGAACCAGTCAGGCACCCCTTGATTACAATTTGAAACATTAATACAAAGTATGTTTTTGTATATATTCTAAATATATGATGCACACATTTATCTATGCAAGTAGTCATATATTCATATGTATTCATATATATATATGAACATAAATTGAGGAATAAAATTGTCATATAGTGAGTTAAGAAGGTGTTTTTTTGTTTGTTTGTTTTTAAGGTTTTATTAAAGAGAGAGAGTGTGCATGTGTGCACAGGGAGGGGCAAAGGAAGAGAATTTGAAGCAGACTACCCACTAACCATGGAGCATCACATGGGCTCCCATCTCACAACCTTGAGATCATGACCTGAGTTGAAATCAATGGTCAGTGCTTAACTGACTGAGCCACCTAGGTGCCCTCAAAATGCATGTGTATTAAAAAAATAAAGAGTACAGGGAAGTTGGTTAAGTGTATTCCTTTAGCTGAGGTCATGATTCCAGGGTTCTGGGATCAAGTCCCACATTGGGCTTCTTGTTCAGTGGGAAGCCTGTTTTTCCTACTGCCTGCTACTCCCCTGCTTGTGCACATGCACTCTCTCTCTTTCTCTCTCTCTGACAAATAAAAAAGTAAAATCTTAAAAAAAAAAAAAAGTGCATGTGTGTAACAGAGGTCTTTGTTAGATTTCTGGCTCTTAGCTGTGTGACCTTGGTTAAGATTCTTGAACTCTAAGCCTTAGTATATTCATCTATGTGATAATAATAGTGTCTGTGTCATAGGGTTGTTTTAAAGATTAAATGAGATGGGGCACCTGGGTGGCTCAGTGGGTTGGGCCGCTGCCTTCGGCTCAGGTCATGATCTCAGGGTCCTGGGATCGAGTCCCGCATCGGGCTCTCTGCTCAGCGGGGAGCCTGCTTCCCTCTCTCTCTCTGCCTGCCTCTCCATCTACTTGTGATTTCTCTCTGTCAAATAAATAGAATCTTTAAAAAAAAAAAAAAGATTAAATGAGATAATGTACATATTTCTTTTGATGTCTTATTTTCTTCTCCTAAATGTGCCATCTTTCCTAGTCATCTGTATTTGGCCCTTTTTGTTTTACTTTCTGCCTCTCTCTCATCTCTTGCCACAGTATTGTCTCCTTTAAGGAAAATGTTCTCAGTTAAGTGTTTTAGGCAAACTTTTCTCTTGCCATCATTTTAAAATGAAAAGTGACTTAATACCAAATTTCTTGTCCTTCCCAGCTATCCTCTCCTACCAAAACTGTCTTCTTTTCCTGACTTATATGTGTTTGTGTTGCCAGTTTGTGTTTTCAGTTCCTCATGCTTGAATTTTGAAGTTGGTTTTCACTCTTTTCGATATCAGTTAGCTACCACAGCCTCTGCATTCTTTACTATCTAGAAATCTTGAATTTTTAATATCTTGATTTATTTCCCTCCACCAGCCTCTGTACTTACTTGTGACTATATTTCACACCATTAACAGAAAATTTTAATAAAATACCATTCTGAGTCTATCATTTATTGACTCTAAAACCTAATTTCCCTATGAAATTTTTCCTTTTAGCTTGTGCTCTTTTCTTTGCCTAAAATTTTCTTCCTCAGCCTTTGTTTTGAAATCCTTTTCATTCACTTTATTCTTCAATGAAGAATATCCTGAATATCTTTGAATATCTTTATATACAAAGAAACATTGAAAGACAAATGAAATAGGTACATACCCTCCATTCTAGATTCAGTAATTATTAACATGCTGTCACATTTGCTTTTCCATATGTGTATGTATATACTTTTTTCTTGTTGTTTGAAAGTAAATCTGATGCCACCTCAGCATTCCTCTTCTTGGGCATTTTCCTATATAACAGCAATACTATTATTTTTCTAGTGGAAATTAACTGTAATTCTATAATATCATCTACCTGACTATCCAGGCATATTCAGATTTATTCTGTTGTGCCAAAAATTTTTTTGTATTGCTGCTTTTTAAAAAACTAGAGTTGAGTCAAATTTCTTTTTTAAAAAGCAGCAATACAAAAAAATGATGGCAAGAGAAACAAAGGTCGATGCTTATAATTAATATCTTAGTTACTGACTTTTCATTTAATTCCATTGTGGTCAGAGAATATACTTCGTTATACCTTGGATTCTTTTAAATGTATTTATTAAGACTTGTTTTGTGGCCCAGGGTATCTTATTTTACTATTTTAGTGAACATTCTATGTATAGTTGTTGGGTGGAAAATTCTATTATGGTGAAATTGTTCAGATCTTTGGTGCTTAGTGGTTTTTTCTTTTTCCTTTTTTTTTTTTTCCTATCAGTTACCAAGAGAGGGGTGTTAAAATTAGCAACAAATTCTGTCAGTTCTCCCTTCATGTATTTTCAAAGCACTGATAATTTGGAATTGTTATATGACTTCTTGATAAATCAGTCCTTTTATCATTATGCCTATCAAATGTGCATTTTTTTTCTCCAGAAATGTTTGTCTTGAAGTCTGCTTTAAGAGTAGCCTCCCAGTTGCTGCTTTCTGCAGGGTTGTATTCTCTGCCCCCCCCACACACACACCAAGTCTCAACCTTGTGCCCTCAGAGTTTGAGAGGTTAGCCAAAGTGGAGCGCCTGGGTGGCTCAGTCAGTTAAGCTACTGCCTTTGGCTGAAGTCATGATCTCAGGGTCTTGGGATCAAGTCCCAAGTGGAGTTGAGCTCCCTTTCCCTCTACCCCTCCTCCTGCTGGCACTTACTTGCTCACTTGCTGGGTCTCTCTCTCTCTCAAATAAATAAAAATGCATTTTTTAAAAAAAAGCGAAAGATGTGAGGGGTACTTTGCATGCTAATTTTATGGCTTCACCCTCTGGATTCCTTTCTGGGATTCTTCTTCCTCATTGGCTGCCTCACTTTGTGACATTTGCCTCTTCTGTCTGGTAAAACTGCTGCTTTGTGCTTGAGGTCTTACCCCCTTACCCCTTACTCTGATTTGGAAGTACTCCCTTGGGCCAAAATGTATATCACCCATGCTTCTTTCAAAGATTGTGTCCTTTCCTGTTCCTGCTTACTTTTGGTTGATCTCCAGTGTTTTCAGATTTTGGGGGTTATATATATTATCCAGAGTTTATAATTGTTGTCAGGAGGTTAGTCTGACATTAAGAGCTCTGCTGTATCCAGCACCAGAACCCCTGTATGTCTCTTAATTTACAACAACCCCCACTTTTTTATCGCATTCCCTTAACTGTTTGGAGATTCCTGGCCAGTCGTCTTATGAAAGTCCTACAATCAGAGTATTTTATTATTTCTTTATTGTGATGTTTAATTTGTTCTTCTATCTCTTGTATTACCTATGAACTGGAATTTAGATTGAGACTTGATTAGATTCAGGTTAAACGTTTTTCTGCTTCATATATGATGCCTGTATTTCTATTTTGCATTATCACCAGGAACATTATATTTGTATCAGTGGTGATTGATTTGATCACTTGGTTAAGATAGTGCTCTTCACTGCAAGGATTTTCTTTTTCCCCTTTGTAATTAGTAATTTCTAGGGTGGTAATTTGCCCTCTCTTCATTTTTTTTGTACCCTACCCAAATATCACCTCTTAGTTTTATTAAGATGTCAGTACAGAGTAACACTTAATAAGCATTAGCTATTCTTATTATTAATTCCTATTCCCCAAGAAGAAGTTCTTAGAGATTCTAGTTTTTATATACCATGTATACTTTAATGGTACATATCTCATGTGGTGGTTACAGAAGTATCTTTCTTTTTTTAGTAGATTTTGAGGTACTAAATGCATATATTCCATCTTAGACCTCTTTATGTTTCACATAGCACTTAACATTTTGCATATAGTAGATACTCAGTAAAATTTTTTTATAGAAAGACAAAATTAGCTAAGAAATCTCAAGACTTTTTCTGTTTAAACATTCTTTAATCTCTTTATTAGGTACTGGTTAAACTTAATTTTAATTATACTTTTTTTTGTAGGTAAATGAGAAATCGGGACAGATTATACAGTATGATAAATTTTACATACATGAAGTACAAGAATTAATAGACATAAGGAATGATTATATCAACTGGGTCCAACAGCAGGCCTATGGAATGGTATGTTTCCTATTGCATCTTGTAATTTCCTCTTTATGTATCATTCTCAGAAAAGAAACAATTGCTTGTTTTTGAAACATCAGAGTTTTTTCAGAGCTTTTATTCAAAGCTTATTTTTGAAATAAAAACACATTGGGAAGGAATAGCTTCTTACTCTGCAGTATTTATAAGTAGACATTCTGCTCTTATACCAAAGCCCAGCCAAATGGAAGAAAAACACAAATGTGACACTGATTCTTAACTTCCACTTATTTTTCTTGAGGTTGCCTCTAAATTCTCTCATGTTGAGAATATTGGAGTCCCTGATACTGGAACTCTAGGAATGTATTACTGTTGTGAAGTTAGTGCCTCAGAATTATCAGAAGAGAGTTGTAAGACCATTGGTTCCAGTTTCCCCACTTTCATTAAGTTTTTAATTTTTGGAGTTTTGACCTAAATCCCCATGTGTACATACTCCTTCCCATGTGGCTAAGTCTCTAATAACTAGATACTTAATGTCCCATTAAAATAATAGCAGTCTTATAAAGCTTCATTTAGATACACAGATCTTTAATACAGAAATGGGTAGGCAGTTAGATCTAAAACAGATTTGATGCTAACCATTATAGTATACTTGAGGCCAACTTTTTCCCCCATGAAGTAGGTAATTTAAGCAATGTGTCTGTAGCAGTTTTAGAAGGCTGAGTAGCCTTTCATTGCTTGCTGGGCACCAGCTGCAAGCTCCTTGTGGATAGGCACTCTATGATTTCACTCACCAGTACTTCTAATGGTATCTGGAATAAGTGTAGTAGGCACCAAACACATATAGTAGTTTTAGAATCTCAGTGTGATTAGTGCATGCTCATTTTGGAATACTCTAATCTGTAGAAATCAAGTCACTTCTAGAACATCTTTTGCTTCCCTAGGTATATGCATCTTGATTAGAGGAGAGACTTGTTGATCCCCCTCACCCCAAGAATCTTTGAGTTTAGGTCAAATTTGTAGCCTTTCGATAGATTTAGGTCTACTCATTTGCTCATTCAACAAATACTGAGAATATTGAGAACCTCCAGTGACAGGCATCAATTTAGGTATTGGAAATACATGAGAAACCAGACGGATAAGGGCCATGTTCTTATGTAGTTCATAATCTGGTGGGAAAGATGGACAGTAGTCCAGTAAAGTAAATACATTAGCTAATAATTTGTAGTCTATCGAGAACTAAAATAAAAGAATTAAAGAAAGACTGTGGTTGATTTCTTGCAATTGAGTAATCAGTCTGTCTGATGAAGTCCTGTCTGATGAAATATGAGCTATAATCTAAGTGACAAGGAGCAACCACATAAGATCAAACCAAAGAGGATTTCAAGAAAAAATGAATATCCAGTAAAAGACCTTAGGTGAGAACAAGCTTGACATGTTTGAAGGATAAGAAGAGGCCAGTATGTCTAAAATATGGAAGTTGGAAGAGTTCTGGGAAAGCATCAGAGAAATGGACAGGCACTAAATCATGGAGGGTTTAGTAAATTAGGATCAAGAACTTGGATTTTATCTGAAGTATTATGGTAAGCCATGGCATGGGGTGGGGTGTGGTGTCAGTATCCTGACTTTGCATATAAGCCCAGACAAAGCAATGTAGGATCAAAGACCCTAGGTCTTTGAGCAGTGTTTTTGAAACTGGAGTGATATATGGACCCCTTTTAAAGTAAAACAATTTCTAAGAAGTCCAGCATTCACTTACATTGTTATGATCTTCTTATTTAAATATATACAAACACTGTACTGGTACTAAACTCTGGCTGCTTAGATTTTAAAAGAACTCTGAAACCATAACAAATTTATATAAGTAATACTACAGATTTAAAAAATCAAGTTAATATTAGTGTGGAGGATAATTGTTTTGATGATCTGGAGTCTCACCTCACATCCTAAATATGATGAGAAAGTAGTGTATAACATAAGAGCACCTGGATTCAAATCCCAGCTTACAGAGAGTAAAAGCTTAGCATTTACTCTCTGTATGTCCTTGGAGAAATGATTAATTCTTTTTCTGTAAATTAGGGATAACAGTACCTACCTTTTATAGTTACTGAGAAGATTAATTGGTATGATCCATATAAAGTGCTTAGGGCATATAAAGTGCTTAGTGCACTTTATATGGATCATACCAATGATTGGCACATAGTTAAGTCTTGGTAAAATAATGGCTGTTGCTGGCTGCCTATACACAGGCTTTGTTTGGCAGTCATTTCTATTTTGAGGTGTCTAATGTTATCTTGCTGTCTTTCTTTATTTGAACTACAGCGAAACATTTGCTTTTAGAATGAGATGTCATATTCATTTGGCCCTCACTTACAAAGCACATCATTTCTTTCTTTTTTTTTTTTAAGATTTTATTTATTTATTTGACAGACAGAGATCACAAGTAGGCAGAGAGGCAGGCAGAGAGAGGGGAGGAAGCAGGCTTTCCACTGAGCAGAGAGCCCGATGCGGGGCTTGATCCCAGGACCCTGGGATCATAACCTGAGCCGAAGGCAGAGGCTTTAACCCACTGAGCCACCCAGGCACCCCAGCTATCATTTTTGTATGAAGTCCTAGACACAGAGATCCTTCCTGTTTGGCATCAGTGGGATTACATTTATTACCATTGCAACTCTTGGAGTTCATTGTAATACTGGGATTATAAATGGATTATCCTAATTTTAGAGTTTTTAAATCAATTTTTAAAAATACTGGTATTAAAAACACCAAAATTACAAATTCTCCCAGAGCACTCATAGACCCCTAAAATTTTATTCTTCAGGGATCTGCAAGCCTAGTTTGAGAAACATTGTCTTAGAGAGTCATATTGATCCTATATCACTATGAATTAGATAGTTTTGCCATCTGAATTTATATCTAATATGTAGGTCATAAACTACTTGTATTCTGAGCAAGTAGGAGAAATGCCAGTCTAATAGCATTTTTTAGTTTGTCGTAATCTTGGTGTTATGTGGAAAAGCTGTGGTTTGAATGTTTACTTTTAAGTTTGGCAGGCCTGTATCCAAGCTTCTTTTGGTATATAGCTGTGGTGATATCAAACTGAATTTCCTTAGGAGCTATTTCAGGGGGAGGCAGTAGAAGAGTACCTTCCAATTTCCGGGCTTTTCTTCTTTGCTTTTCATTCTCTCCAAATTATATGTTTGCTATACTTGATGATTGCCCTCTGGTAGTCTACTCTTTCAACAATATGCTTTTCTTTTCTCTTCATTTATAGACAGAATGAGTGAAAGCTTGTTCTTTATTTAATTTGCATAGTGGGTTTAATATCACATCTTAGAAATCAAAATGTAGAACCTGTGATTTGGGTTCTTCTAATCTACCTCTGGAAATAGAAAGTTGTCATTTACTTTGAAGAAGGTCTTTGTGCAACTCTTACATAGTTCATAAGTTTATGAACTTATAGTTCATAAGTTTATATTATAATATAAATATAAACTTACAAGTTTATATTTATATTATACATTGGATTTCACAAACTTCTTTCAGAGTTCATAGCACTTTCACATTTCACATTTACACATAACTCTAAGGACTTTTTTTCCTGGGTCTTTTTAATAAAATTCATGCTTATATTACTAGTCTTAATGCTAGGCTGAACTATCACATTAACACTCTAAGTTAAAAATTTTAAAGAATCTATCCTAAAAATAGTCACATGCTATTTTGTGATGATATGTATGTGTATATACATAAGTATACATATACATGTGTATATACACCTACATACACACATAAATGTATATGTACATACATGTATACCACTATTAAATAAGAGTTATAGTCTTGAAATCCATTGCTTCACTGTGGGAGCTTAAAATATTCTTTGATAAAATGTAATTACTATGAATTACAAGGAATATATGTCCTTAAGTATTATTTATTTACCCTGTTTTAAATACTGCAAGGAAATTATTTTACCTGTATTATATTTGTCTTCATACAATAATCTTTTGAGATATTTTTTTCCTCCATTTCTTTTCTTTCCCAGTCAAGGATTTTAAGAATCTAGCAGATATACACTTCCTTGATCCCTAAGCATTAAAAACTAATTCTGTAAAGTTCTTTGCTTTTCTTATAGAGTCCTTTTATACTGCTGATACTTCTGACTTTACTTCATCCCCTTTCATTTTCCCATCCTTTTTTACCTTTCTTTTTACTTGTTTTTATAAAGTTTTTGCTTGATCCTGTGTAAGTTTCTCTCTTTTTTGTTTTTCACAGTTCTGATTTTGGTGTATGAATCTTTTGAATTCCTTTTGCTTTTCTCTCTTTTTTTTTTTTTTTTTACCCCCTCTATAGTTGATTTCTTGGCAAAGTAAAATGGCACATGGGGGGCGCCTGTGTGGCTCAGTGGGTTAAAGCCTCTCCCTTCGGCTCAGGTTGTGATTCCGGGGTCCTGGGATCCAGCCCCGCGTCGGGGTCTCTGCTCCTTGGGGAGCCTGCTTCCTCCTCTCTCTCTCTCTCTGCCTGCCTCTCCGCCTACTTGTGATCTTTGTCTGTCAAATAAATAAATAAAATCTTTTTTTTAAAAATGGCACATGGATTTCTCTTTCTCTTCTGCTGTTTGATTTTTCTCCACTTTCTAGGTACTGTTCTTAGTTGTGTATTTCCTTACCCTCTTTTAACTTTGCTTAAGTTGAAAATACTTTAGTAGTTGCTCCTAAACTCTGCTCTTTTTTCTTCTCTTTCTTAAACTTCTAGTTACTGTACATAAATATCATCAATATTTATTAGAAGAAATTGACTGGTTTAGAATGAAGTATATAGAAAGGTATATGCTGGGTCTGCTAGTTTGAATTACTATATGTTTCATGTTACGCATTTTTAAAAATACATACTCATTTATTTCAAGAACCATATAGCTATGTAAGGCATGTCAGATATAAGTAGATACTAATGGAAATACTTGGTGAAGTTTTTAGTCTTTGATGCTACATTACATATAAAGTCACAAGTCTTATTTATTTGATATTAGCTGTGCTGTATCTATAAATCATCACTGTATTTGTTCTATGGTGTTAAAGTTGTACTTTACCGATGTTCAGTGCTGAGTTAGCAGGGTGACATGTTCACCAGCAAACTAGAAAGACTGATATGACAGTTGGGGAGAACCAGCTTGGGAAAGATACATCAGTACTTTCTGGATTTGAGTTTTTTTCTCATTTAATAAAAAGAAAAGTACATTTGTGCTCCCTTGCAACTGTAATACTTCCTACAAAAGGTCATCCTTGCTTGTTATTTTTAATGGCATTAATATTTTGCTGACTAAATGCTTCAATTAACTCCTTATGCACAGGATTACCAAATTATGTTTACATATTTCCTCTTCATTCGTGTTTTAGAAGTTACCCTATTTCTATCTAGTTACCAAGACCTTTCATTTTTACTGGAATTAATTTCATTAACTTCAGTATTCCCTCTTTATGCCCTCTTAGAGTAATCCTGTGTTATGTCATTATATCAAGATGACACCAGCAATGGTATAATGTTTTGCCATTAGTAATTTCTCAAAACTAGTATGTGCCAAGGAGCTCCATCTTCTTGTCTATAACAGGAACCATCATTAAACATTGGTATTAAAACCATCCTTAGTGAAGTCTGTTTCAGACCATGAGAACCTGACTTTTGAACATTGCTTCAAGCCTTTCTCCAGCTTCTAGGAGATTGAGTAACTAAAATTAGGCAAGCCTTGACCCATTTTTAGGACTCCCGTCTAAAAACAGCCAACAACTAGTGCTTGACGATGTAGATTTGGAGCCAATAGTAGGTCACACACTGAATGATATGTCGTATTTTTAGCAATAGACTTTTAATTGACCTCACATGTTTTATGATAGCCTATCTCCAACCCCCACTTGACTTTGTTTTCCTTTTAAAATTCTCTTTGAAATACTGCTTTTGACTGAATCAAGTTTGCAACTAATGTAACAACTACCTTGCAACTCCTATTTCCCAGAATAGTTCATACATTGCTCTTTGAAGCATTTACCTTTTTTCTTTTTGCATTTACCTTTTTAAAAATGTTTGAGCTTTTGTATAAAATTCTTAACCCTTAAATTAAAATTTTTAATAATGATCTTAATCTGTCTTACCCTTTGATGCTGCTTTCCTAGACAGTTATTCTACTTGATATCTAAAAGCCTCTCTTTTCTCCAGTTTTCCATATGTCTCATTATTTCCTATATCCTTTTCAGCTTACAGTCAAACTTGGGTTCTGCTTTAGTGTGGTTTAGTAACACCATAAATTCTAATAATCTTACTGACTTCTCCAGTGCATAATGATAGGCATAGCACCTTTATCTGTTTACGTGTAGCAATAAAAAAGTGCATATATATTGTTTTATTATTTACTTTAGAAAAAAATTAATCTCCCATGATATAAACTGTCTTGGTATCTAGTGTAGTTATCAAACAGGCTATAGGTAGTCAGAAAATATTGAAAGGTTTTTCTTTGCTTGTGTACACTTTCATAGTAATAATAGCACTGTTATAATGTCCTGCAAATAAACTATAATAGAATGTCAGATGTTCAAGTTGGTCTCAAATTAAACTGAGTGTAATCTAAAGGCTTTCTCTGCAGTACAGCTTCTAAGTATGTTCTTGTTAATGCTGCCACTAGGGGCACTTATCTAGTGATACCTTGGTACTCTGAATTTTTTGGAAGAAAATATTAATCAGTAATTACCTACTGCTTTTGTTTTATTTAGCACAATATAGTGAGAGAATACTAAGTCTTTGCTCATATCTTAAAGTCTCCAAAGGTACCCCCGAGGCATGTGAGCATTTAGCAAACTGCAAAGCTAGAAGGAATAGTCCACACTGCCCTCACTTCTGGCACCAATTGCAATTTGATGGGGGGAGGGTCCCAAAACCCATCCGTAGGTTCGATAATTGGCTGCAAGTTCTCACAGAGCTCACTGACAAATTTAAACCAAAGTTTACAGTTTATTATAGGGGAAGCACACAAACTAAAATGAATTAGTTGAAATAAGTTATGGCTTAATTTTCTTCACTTTGTTTACATGTAACATTTTAATCTACTAAGGACTTTTCAAACATTTTGTCAAAATTAATCAAGTTCTGAGGTCTCCATTTTCCAGGTGGAGTAACTGAGACATAAAATTACATCTTTAAGACCAAGTTTAGGTTTATTTTCCCTGTTCTACCTAAATTCTACAAATGGGTTTATGACCACAAGATATATGAAACAAAGTTCTTACTTTTATAGATAATAGATACATAAGGTGCACGTGCAAAGGGTAAGTTTTGTTGTAGGTGTATTTTATTCTACTTCGTTAATTTAGTATTCTGCTGTAGCAAAAATATATGAAATGCTACTTTGAATAGAAATAGTTAAATTTGGACACTAACATTGCTCTTTCCTCATTACTGTTATATTCTGCACTGCTGTCTTAGGATGTCAACCATGGATTAACTGAGGTAAGTTTGGTATAATGTAGTCTCATGTTCAGAGTAGGAAATACTATGTTTTGTCTTAAGTGATAGGAGAACGAAAGGTTCCTGTTTTGTGTGGCTTTTATTTTTTAGTAGGTATATAAGAATTGTCCTTATTAAACATTTCAGAGGAATTTCCTGAAGAAAAGTAAAACCTCTGTTTTAGTTAACATTACATCTCTATATGATGCATTTCAACAGTATTTGTGTAAAAATAGTTTCTACCCTCCTAAAGTCTTCCAGTATAAAATTAATATGTGTCCTTTGTAATAAGAAAAGCAGACTTTTAAATTCTGACGAATGCTTACCCAGTAAGATAGAAAATATTTTATATTACAGAACTAAAATGATTTTCAGTTTTTAAACTATAACTGATACTCAAAATGATTATAAAGTTAAATAAACCCATTATGGTCTTCTTCCTCACTTTGTATAACATACTATCTTAATATATAAAGTTCTAGCACTTTAGTTTACATTATCAACAAACCTTAACCACCTTTTTTTTTTTAACACTTTTATATTTCTATACTTTTTTTATACTTCTTTTATATACTTTTGTACTTTTATACTTCTGTTTTTATGTTTCTTTTATACTTTCATATGTCTGTGGGGGGGGGGGGTTGTTTTGTTTTTTTCCCAGCACTTGAACCAGTGAAACGTTTAGAATTAACTTTATATCATAGGCCTCATATTGTTTGCTTCCTCATCTTCACACAGAAGTAGCACATAAGATTATGAAATCATAGACTTGGAACCAGAAGGGATCTTAGAAATCATCTCAGTAGTTTTTAAGTTTCAGAGTAGTGAAATCACTTTCTGCCATAAGTAGGAAGTGACACAATACAGGATCAAGGTGAAAATGTCATGTGACAACCAGTGAAGAATGATGATTTAATGTTAATATAACTCAGCCTGCTGTCTTATATGTTGACAACAAAAAGCTGATAGTCTCATCATATTCTATACTGATTGGGGCCTATTGGATTATTTTGTTTGTTTTTGTTAAGAGAGACTTAGATAAAATACATTTTTAAAAAGGCATTTAGGAGAAGGGCTGGAAACCGTATTATTTTCAGAATAGGTTTGAAGACTAAAATACAAAAGGAAGTAATGCATAGTAATGTATAGAAATGTGAATTCAGAATAAAGAGAACTTCCTAAACACTTAAGAAGTGGGTTGTATCATGGTATGTTGTCTTCACAGAAACCTTACAGCAAGGGACTTTGTTTCAGGGCTGACACAAAATCATGGTCTTGTTGGGTACATGGTAGGAATACATCCTTCTCCAATTGTAAGAATCTGTGACTGGAAATTCATAGCTCTTTGTATTTTTCTGCATTGTTAAAATACTTAGCAGTCAGTCAATCACTGTATTACTTGCTAGGATGAATAATTGTAAAGTGATTAATGTGTGATAATGGCAATAATAGGTCAGTTTTCTTAACGTTAAAGGTTGAGAGAAAATAATGCTTGTGCTTTGTAGGTTGAATGAATGAAAGATTCTTGAACTTGTTGGCACACTAATGAAATACAGTAAATATCTGTTAAATGGACAATCAGATTGCTTATTACTGGCCTCAGTTGCTAGAGTAGACCTAAAATAGAAGAACTGGGTTAACATAGGAGCCCCTAATTTTATTTTATTTTTATTTTTAAGAGGGTGGAGGAGAGAGCGAGAGGAAAAGGAGGAGAGAGCGAATTTTAAGCAGGCTCCATACCAGCATGGAGCCTGAGAGGGGGCTGCATCTCAAAATCCTGAGGTCATGACCTGAGCTGAAATCAAGAGTCAGACATCTAACCAACTAACCCACCTAGATGCCCTAGAAGTCCCCAGTTTTAGAATATGTTTGTAACCTAACTCACTGAATCTCGGAGTTAATATATGCTAAACAGGAGATACTTGTAATTTACAATTGTATGGACTTTTAAGTATACAGTTCCCTCCTAAAATCAGGGTTATTGGTTGGGAATTGGGGTTATTCCAGTGCCTCATCTGATTATCAGTAAACTTTCCATATTTGGAAGTAAGAAGTATGTTTTATTTATAATTCCTGAGCAGCAATTAAGTGAATAAACCAAGAATGTGATCAGCTTTAAAAGAAATGACAGTACCTACAAAAAAATATATCACAAATCAGTTTGTACTAATATGTTAATTTTTTATTTCCAGTTGGCAGATATCCCTGTTACAATCTGCACATATCCATTTGTATTTGATGCCCAAGCAAAAACTACTCTGTTACAAACAGATGCAGTGTTACAGATGCAGGTAAAATATAGTTTAATACTGTATTTTGATTAGGAATGGTTTTTGAATTGTTTCTGTAAGATTTTTAAAAGTGAATATTTCAAGTTTGCCTACAGTCAGTAATCCTTGGGAACATTCTGTCTGGCTTTTTGCAAAGTACCTTTGGTACCTTCTAAAGAGGACTGTTGCATGTGATAGGAATATTCTTATGAGAGCTACTTCTTTATATTTAAATGAAAATAGAATAGTTTAGCCTTTAATCATTTTATATCTAAAAAGTATAAGTCTTTTTTGTTATAGAAATATGCAACCTTTGTAAACAGTTTTACTATTTTACTTGATAAACATTGACTTGTTTCAAATCTTGTTTCATTATATATTCCATATTTATATACTTGGTAAAAAAGATGGGAGTAACTAGAGGTGAGATGATGTAAAATAAAGGACATTTGATCACTTGTTAGGGGAGAATACAAAGTTTCCTTGAAGAAGTTTTTAGTAATAAATAAGGCATTTGCCTAAGATTGGTCATCTCCTGCTCCTCCTTCCCCTTTCTCCTCCCATGTGCTCTGTTTTATGTTGAACATTTTTTCATTTATAATGAGAATTTTTATAACTGATATATATATGACTTTGAGAGCTACAGTAGATTTGCTTTATCTTTTGAGCCTGTAAATTAAAAAGTTTTTGAGTTCTGTTTTCTGGTATAGAGTATCAGACTGTAGAAGCTAAGGACTAAGAGAAGATTGGGAAGAAACCTTGAGCACTTAATATTCTAAAAATGCTTTGAAAAATTATTCCCCTGCCCAATTTTGATAATTATTTTCATTCCTTAAAATAAATGCATTTAGTACTTTAAATGCCTCCAGATATTTAAATCGTAAATACTGGGGGAATTTTAGAGATGTGCTTGTCCATTTTCATCAACACAAGAAATAAATATTTTTGTAGGGTTTATACTAACAGCTGGCAAAGCAGTTTTTTGATGGTTATTGTTAAAACAATAATTGCTTCGTGCTTTTAATATATAGTATATTCCATGTTAGAACAAGAACACAGGAAAAAACATAGGGAAAAAAACAAAGGTTTTAGATGGTGAAGGCCAGATGCTTGGTTTGTGAGCACATGTGGCGGTCACTCTTCTAGATGAATCTCTGTAATACTACTTAGCCAAGCTATTCCTTAAAATCATTGGAGGTTGTTTTAATGCTGTTTTATTTTTCTTCTCACTCTTCATCCCAGTTATTTTTTGAGAAATAGCAGTGTTCAGATATACCATACTGTATTTCCGTGTTTGCTTAATGGTATCATTAGTTATACTTCAGTATAAACACATTCAAAAGGACACTTTATGCTGAGAATACAGTTTTATTAAGCTCTTATGCTTTACTAAGTAACTGTGTTAGGTGGTCTGTGAATTCAGTAGTGTAGCTACTATTGTAGGAATTATACATATAGGATTATAATCAATAGGTAGAAGTTAGCTTACCCAGTCACATTAGTTTCTTTGTAGCATCGCTATTAAAATTTTAATCTTTTGTTTTCTAGATGGCTATTGACCAGGCCCACAGACAGAATGTCTCCTCTCTTTTTCTCCCAGTGATTGAATCTGTGAATCCCTGCTTAATTCTGGTCGTGCGTAGAGAAAATATTGTAGGAGATGCAATGGAAGTCCTTAGGAAAACAAAGAATATAGACTACAAAAAGCCACTCAAGGTAATTTGACGTTTTCTACTACATATATATTACAATATATGCTCAGCAGTTAATAGTTTTAAAAAATTAAGTTTTATAAGTATCTTTGAAACTTAATAAAACTTCTAAATTTTTTAAAACTGTTAATTGCTGAGCATTTATTGTTAATAAATTACATGTTACGGTCTCTCAGCTCTTCAGAATATACTTCCATTTCTTTACATTCAGTGTTTACATTATGCTGTTTCAGGTTATATTTGTTGGAGAAGATGCTGTTGATGCAGGAGGAGTACGCAAAGAATTTTTCTTGCTCATCATGAGGGAATTGTTGGATCCTAAGTATGGCATGTTTAGATATTACGAAGATTCCAGGCTCATTTGGTTTTCTGATAAGGTGAGGTCTAACTGTCTAAATTATTTCTGTGTATATTCCTGTGTATGTATACCTACATGTGTCAAGTTGACTCAGTAAATAAAAATTACTAGATTCCTAACATTCAGAGATTTGCTTTATTACAGTTTGAAATATTACAAACTTTTGGACTCAGAGTCATCAGAACACCTTAATACTTCTGACACATTTCAGATTAGCAAAATAAGTTAAAGGAGTAGTCAGCCTGAGAGTGACAGTGACCTTTCCTTCTGCTGATTGAAATTTGAGGATTAAATAATAATTACCAGATAAACTTTTCTTCTGGGAAAAATTAATTTATTATTAGCAGTCATTGATTTCTCTACCTTATCATTTAGGGCAGAGGTAACTACTCAGCAAATTATAGTCCATAAGATAAGTTCTTCTCCATACATGTTCTTGTAGAGAAAGTCATTTCCACTCATTTGCCTGTTGTTCATGGCTGCTTTCTAGCTACAACTGGAAGAGGCAGAGTTGAATAGTTAAGACAAAGACCCTATGATCAACAGAGCCTAGAATATTTACCCTCTATTCCCTTATAGAGCAAATTTGCTACCCTTGGGAGATGGTTCATTTATAGAATGAGTTGAAAGAAATTTTAATAGAATATTTACTATTGGTTCTAAAAACCTTGTTGTGTTATTTATTGTTTCAGGAGGCTCACTGTCCTTTGTGATGTTAGCAGTCATTGATGATCAATGCTTACATTCATTAATTTATTAGGTTGTAAAAATGGTGCTACTCTTTAATTTCTTTTTATTTTATTGGCTTGGATACTTCTATATTGAGAAATATACCTGCATCTACTATTTGGTTCTTTAGTAGTGTAATTCATATGGGGAAGGATTCTCTTACTTGAGTTGCTAATTTTGCAGAAGAATAAATCTGTTCATTGGCATAATTCAGTGGTGACCATGTGTTTTTTAGTTTTGTTTTCAAATATTATTTATTCCCATGAATAAATTAATATTTTTGATGTTTTTAGTCCATTGTAGTTATTATCTTTATTGATGCTCATATTATCCCATCTTTGTCTAGGGAGAGCTCTATAGGTTGGAGTGTTTGTTTTGTTTTTATAAATTTTATTTATTTATTTGAGAGAGAGAGCACAAGCAGGGATTGGGGGGAGCAGCGCAGACAAAGGGAGAAGCAGACATCCCGCCGAGCAGGGAACCTGACATGGGGCTCAATCCCAGGACTCTGGGATCATGACCTGAGCCAAAGGCAGACACTTAACCGAGTAAGCCACCTAATTGTCCCAGTAGGTGGACAATCTGATTGAATTACAATCTCCTTGGCTTGGTCTCTTAGGGTAGTTTGTTAATGATATGGCAGATAGAACTTGAGAGGGTACATAAGTTGGAGGCCTGTCCTGGTAGGAACACAAAGAGTTCTGTGGGCCTTTATTCAGTTCTACAGAGGGATATTGTTTTGAAACCAGAGGAGCGGCAGTCTTAGCAAGCTTTATCACGGATCTTTGTGAGACTTTTCAGTTATATCTTGTTTTGACCAATGGAAGTCCTGTTGAACTGGTTCCTCTCTTGTGTACTTTTGACATGTCCCTATTTTTCCTTAATTAATTCTTTACATTTAGTACAACAAATGTTCCAAACTCTTGTGTTTACTCCAGCCTTAGTATACATTTCTCCTTAAAAGCCCTGACTTCTTCAGGTGGAAGTGGTATTTAGAAATCACGCTCTGGATGCTAAGTATACTCACTACTACCAGGGAGTCATTGCTTTCAGATTCTCAGCAGACAGAACTAGGAGCTGTAAATATGTATACACACATGTACATATCTCATGGTGTCCAACATATATATGGTTTTCAGACACAAGATCATAGTGATACCTCTAATTATTTTTTTTTATGATTTTATTTATTTGAGAGAAAGTGTGCATGAGTGAGGGGAGGAGCAGAGGGAGAGGGAGTAGGAGAAGCGACCCCCTGCTAAGCAGGGAGCCTGATGCAGGGCTCTATCCCAGGACCCTGAGATCATGACCAGAGCTGAACGCATGCGCTTAACTGACTGAGCCACCCACGCGCACCCCTTGATACTTCTAACTGTGCAAACGTCATTGAACTTACTCTAGCCTCCTTTTCTATTTTACGGGACTTAAAACAGAAAGTTCATAGCTAGCATCTTCAAGATATTTACTCAGTTGACCCTGCATAATAGTCAGTCTTCTTCCTAAACTGGCTAAAAGCTCAGCTCCTGGGCGCCTGGTGGCTCAGGGGGTTGAGCCTCTGCCTTCGGCTCAGGTCATGATCTCAGGGTCCTGGGATCGAGCCCTGCATCGGGCTCTCTGTTCGGCAGAGAGCCTGCTTCCCCCTCTCTCTCTGCCTGCCTCTCTGCCTACTTGTGATCTCCGTCTGTCAGATAAATAAATCTTTTAAAAGCTCAGTCCTGACTGACAAGGAGAGGGAGAATGCAGAGGGCCGTATGTTCTTATAAATATTTCTTAATGAGGTAAAACTCATAAAACAAAAATTGACCATTTTAGGAGTTTTTTTTAATGTACAATTCAGTGGCATTTAGTATATTCACACATTGTTGTGCAACTATCACCACAGATAGTTCCAGAACATTTCATCACCTCAACAGGAAACTTGTACACATTAAGTGATTACTCTCCATTTTGTCTCCCTCCAGCCCCTGACAACCACTACTCTACTATCTGTCTTATGGACTTGTCTATTCTTTTTTTTTTTTTTTTTTTTTTTTAAGATTTTATTTATTTATATGACAGGGGTCGGGGATGGATCACAAGACAGGCGGGATTGCGGGGGAAGCAGGCTCCCTACTGAGCAGAGAGCCCAATGCAGGGCTCGATCCCGGGATCCTGGGATCATGACCTGAGCCAACGGCAAAAGCTAAACCATTGAGCCACTGAGCCAATCAACTTACTGTTGATTTCTAGTTTTATTCTTGGGGTCTGAAAATACACCTTTTATGATTTTAGTCTCTTTAAATTTATTGAGACTTAGTTTTTGACCTAACATATGTTCTCTCCTGGAAAATGTTCCACATGCACTTAAGAAGCGAGTATTCTGTTGTGGAATGGAATGTTCTACAACAATTAGGTATGGTTGTTTTATAGTATTTTTCAAGTTCTCTATTTCCTTATTGATCATCTGTCTGATTGTCATATCTTTTATTGAAAGTGGGATATTGAAACTTCCATCTGTTATTTTAGAACTGTATTTTTCCTTTTAATTGTGTCAGTTTTTACTTCATATATTTTGAAGTTATTTTGTTAGGTATGTAGACGTTTTTAAATGTTATTATCTTCTTGAAAATTGACGCTTTTTTATTTTAGTCTATTTTTGTCTCATATTAGTATAGCCACTCAGCTCTGTTTTGGTTATTATTTACTAGGCATATCATTTCTTCAAACTTTCACTTTCAATCTAGTGTCTTTGGATTTGGAGTGAGGTTTATAGACAGCATATGCAGATCTTCCTAGACTTACAATGGGGTTGTGTTCCAGTAAACCCATTGTAAGTTGGAAATTTTATAGTTCAGCATGGCATTGAATACACCTAACCTGTTGAACATTGTATCTTAGCCTAGCCTACATTAAATATGCTCAGTACAGAGGCACTTGGGTGGCTCAGTTGGTTTATGTGTCTGCCTTTGGCTCAGGTCATGATCCCAGGGTCTTGGGATTGAGCCCTGCTTGGGCTCCCTGCTCAGTGGGGAGTCTGCTTCTCCCTCTCCTTCTGCCCCTTTCCTCCTAGTCATGCTCTCTCTGTCTCTCAAATAAATATAATCTTTAAAAAAATGCTTAGAACATTTATATTAGCCTACAATTGGGTAAAATCATCTAACACTAAGCCTATTTTATAACCAAGTGTTGAATATCACACCTAATTTATTGAATACTGTACTGAAAGTGAAAAAATAAAATGGTTGTATAAGCACAAGGATTTTAAGTGTATTATTTGTTTACCCTCATGATTGCATGGCTGACTGGGAGCTGTGGCTTACTGTCTCTGCTCAACATCACAAGATTATCATACTGCATATTGCTAGCCCAGGAGAAGAGCAAAATTTAAAACTTGAAGTATGATTTCTCCTGGTACAGATCTCTTTTGCACCGCTGTAAAACCAAAAAATCATGTCAAACATTGTAAATTAGGGACCAGCTATCATTGAACAGGGCTTTGTTTTTTAAAAATCCTTTCTGCCAGTCTCTGCCTTTTGATTATGGAATTTAATTCATTTACATTTCAAGCTGTTTGCTTGTTTTTGTGTTTGTTTTTAAAGATTTTCTTAATTTGAGGGGTGCCTGGGTGGCTCAGTAGGTTAAAGCCTCTGCCTTCGGCTCAGGTCATGTCTCAGGGTCCTGGGATCAAGCCCTACATTGGGCTCCCTGCTAAGCACCTCTCTGCCTACTTGTGATCTTTGTCTGTCAAATAAATAAAATATATTTTTTAAAATTTTATTTATTTGAGAGAGAGCAAGAGAGAGATCTATTATTTCCTTAGTTCTTGCCCTGAGGGTTACAGTTAACACCTTAAATTTACAACAGTCTAGTTTGAATTAATATCAACTTTAGTAGTGTACAGAAACTGTTCCTAGAACAGCTCTGTTCCTTTCTCTTTGTTATTGTCACACTTTACAGCTTTATACATTGTGTGCCCGTTAATGTAGATTTGTAATTATTTTATACATTTGAGTTTTGAACCTTATATAGGAAAAAAGTTATAAATCAAAAATACTGTAATTTTAACTTGTATATTTACCTGTGTAGCTACCTTTAGCAGAGTTCTTTATTTCTTTGTATGACTTTAAGTTACTGTGTAGCATCCTTTCCTTTCAGCTGATGGACTTGAGCATTTCTTGTAAGGAAGGTCTAGTAGCGACAAACTCAGTTTGTTTTTTTGTTTGTTTTTTTAATATGAGAGTTCCTGGATATAAAATTCTTGATTGGAAGTTTTCTCTTTCAGCCCTTTAAATATGTCATCCCCACTGCCTTTTGGCATGCATCGTTTCTAATTAGAAATCAGCTCTTGGGGTACCTGGGTGGCTCAGTGGGTTAAAGCCTCTGCCTTCGGCTCAGGTCATGATCTCAGGGTCCTGGGTTCGAGCCCCGCATCGGGCTCTCTGTTCAGCAGGGAGCCTGCTTCTTCCTCTCTCTCTGCCTGCCTCTCTGACTACTTGTGATCTCTCTGTCTCTGTCAAGTAAATAAATAAAATCTTTAAAAAAAAAAAAAGAAATCAGCTCTTAGTCTCATTGAAGAGCCCTACTGTGTAGTGAGTTGCTTCTCTTTGCCTGCTTTCAGTACTTGTCATAATTAACTTTCAACTCTTAGATTTAAATGTGTCTTAATGTGGATGTAAAGTTTGTCATAGTTGGAGTTTGTTGAGCTGCTTGGGTGTTAGACTTGTGTCTTTTATCAGAATTAGGAAGTTTTCAACCATTTCTTCAAAGATTCTTTCTGTCTCTTTTTTTCCCTCTCTTTGTGGCCCTTTGCTGCTTGTATAATGGTACACTTGGTGGTATCTCACAGGTATCATAGACTTTCTTCATATTTCTTCATTCCTTTTTCTTGCTGCTGTTCTACAAAGTAGATAATCTCAACTGACATATTTTCAAGTTTGTGGATTCTTTTTTCTGCCTGCTCAAATCTCTTAAACCCCTCCAGTGAATTGTTTCAGTTATTGTACTTTTCAGCTCCAGAATTTTTGCTTGCTTCTTTTCCATAATTTCTATCTCTTTATTATAGTCTCTATTTGATAAGACAGTACTGTTCTGTTCTCTTCCTCCACCCCCTGCCCCCGTGGTCTCCTTTAGCTATTTGAGTATATTTAAAAGAGTTGATTTAGGGGCACCTGGGTGGCTCAGTCAGTTAAGTGTCTGCCTTCCGCTCAGGTCATGATCTCAGGGTCCTGGGATCAAGCCCACCATCAGGACTCCCTGATCAGTGGGAGCCTGCTTTTCCTCTCTCTGTGGTTCCCCCTGCTTATGCTCTCTCCTTCTCTCTCAAATAAATAAAATCTTTTTTTAAAAAATGAAACAGTTTATTTAAAATCTTCATCTAGTAAATTCAATGTCTCAACATTTATGGGATTTCTTTTTTTCCTATGAATGGGCCGTGTATCTTTTTTTTTCATGCCTCATAAGTTTTGTTGAATTTGGGGCATATTTTTATTGTTGTTTGACAATTTTTTGGTTTTTTCCCCCCACCAAAACAATTATAGCCTCCAGGTTTCTTTTATTTCTTTTGTCTTTTACTTCTGACCCTTGATTTTTTTTTTTTTAAGATTTTATTTATTTATTTGACAGAGATCACAAGCAGGTAGAGAGAGGGGGAAGCAGACTTCCCGACAAGCAGAGAGCCCGATGTGGGGCTTGATCCCAGGACCCCAAGATTATGACCCAAGCCGAAGGCAGAGGCTTTAACTCACTGAGACACTCAGGCGCCCCTGACCCTTGACTTTTTATTCACATTTTTAAGAATGTGACACTGAAAAGCTACTTAGATGTGCATATATATTTTTTTCTTTTTTCCCCAAGTAGGCTCAGTGCCCAGCATGGAACCCCTCAATGCCCAGCATGGAACCCAACACCATGTTTGAACTCAAAACCCTGAGATCAAGAGTCACAGATGTTTAATTAACTGAGCCACCCAGTGCCTGTGGGCATACACATTATCATTTAAAGTCCCCATTCATAGAGTGATTAGATATGGGCATTTGAAGAGGGAACCCTCAAATGTCAACATACATAATTTTTCACTCTTTGTGTTTTTTACTCTTTGACTAGACTTTTTTTTACCAGTGTTCTGGTAGTGTTCTGAACACTGGAAAGGGAGGCTAGGATTCTCATTGTTAACTATACATACCTTCATTTGATCATCTTGTTTTTTGTGTGTGTATTTTACATTTTAATCTTTTAAATTACGTTTTTATTTTTTATTTTTTATTTTTTTAAGATTTTATTAATTTATTTGACAGGCAGAGATTACAAGTAGGCTGAGAGGCAGGCAAGAGAGAGAAGGCTGAGCAGAGAGCCTGATGCAGGGCTAAATCCTGATCAGGACCTGAGCTGAAGGCAGAGGCTTTAAAAACCACTGAGCCACCCAGGCGCCCCTAAATTACATTTTTAATTGAAGAATAGTTGACTTTAGTTTCAGGTATATAACATAGTGATTTAGCATGTATGTACAGTATGGAGTGCTCATTGTGGTAAGTGTAGTTATCATCTGTCACTATACAAAATTATTTTAAACATTATTGACTATGTTCTGTGTGCTGCAGTTTATATCCCTGTGACTTATTTTATAACTAGAGGTTTGTACCTCTTTATCCCCTTGAACCCTTTGATCCCTTTGTTTTAAAGGTATCACTTGTTTGAGAATCCAGAGCCACTTTGGCTCATCCTTTCCAGAAAAGCAAGTACCACTTGTACGAGTTTTCAGCCTACCTGAGTACCTCTGACTTTCAGAGTCTTGTGTTTTACCAGCTGAGCTAGCTTAGCTACTTGACTTTAAAGTTATTTCTTTGGTACTTCCAGTTCTTCAGCGTGAAGTACAAATTAGCTTCTCATTGGCTTTTCTCTTAGCAATCTACTGTTTAAGTTTCTTCTGCTTTACTGAATCAGGTACCAGCCATCTGTCTTACTTTTCATATTTTAAAATATTAACATCTCTTTAATGATATTAAAACCATCCCTATTCTTTTTTGCTTATGGGTGTATATCATTTTTATTCCTTTATTCTCATTTACAGGGATTTCAGGAGGAAGAGAGATTAACTAACACATTATTCAATCTGCCCTATTTAAAAAAAGGACTTTCTAAACTTAAACACAGTTATAGGACATCACAGAGGAAAAAGATTTGATCACTGGGGAAAAATGTGACAGTTATGCATAACAAAATCAAGATTATTAAAAGCATATAGCAGTCTGGAATATATTTAACAAATATGACATAGGGTAATATTAACTCCTGGTATATGAAGAATTCAAATATAAATATATATAAGAAAATACTAGCGACAGCAGCTCTTTCTGCCCACGGATCCGTGCTGTAATAAAATCGTCTTTTTTGCACCAAAGAAAGATAACACTGGCTCCTGAAAGGTAAATGGGCCAAGAATACAAAGAGGCATTTCACAATTACACACAAATCCCTCATTTTCAGTATCACTAGTAGACAAAAGTATATACTAAAACAAGTTTTTTTCTTTTTTTCTTTTTGGGGGGTGTTTGGGAAGGGACAGAGTGAGAGAAAGAATCTTCAGCAGTCTTCCCATCCAGCGTGGAGCCTGATGGAGGGGGGACTCACTATCAGAACCCTAAGATCTTGATCTGAACTGAAATCAGGAGTTGGATGCTTAAGTGACTGAGACACCCAGGCGCCCCAAGTTTTCATTTTTTTAACTCAAGTAGAAATGCGTGTTTGTTTGTATACAGATGAAAATGTGGAAAGATAGACATTTTCCTAGATTACAAATGTCAGAGTAAATTGGAATAGGTGTGAACAAAAAGTTTTGAGGCATGCTTAACTGTCATTTTACTTCTAAAATCTTCTTACAAAGCAGAATTTTTTTTTTTAAGATTTTATTTATTTATTTGACAGACAGAGATCACAAGTAGTCAGAGGGGCAGGCAGAGAAAGAGGAGGAAGCAGGCTCCTCGCGGAGCAGAGAGCCCGATGCGGGGCTCGATCCCAGGACCCTGGGATTATGACCTGAGCCGAAGGCAGAGGCTTTAACCCACTGAGCCACCCAGGCTCCCCCAAAGCAGAATTTTTCTTAAGCAAATATTCCAAACTGTGGACAAAGGGGGCGCCTGGGTGGCTTAGTCGGTTAAGCATCTGACTCTTGGTTATGGCTCAGGTCATGATCTCAGGGTTGTGAGCTCCATGCTTCGCACTGAGTCCACTTGAGATTCTCTGCCTCTTCCTCTGCCCCTCCCCCCCACTCTGCTCACACATGCCACCCCCTTGTGCACAGTCGCTCTCTCTAAAATAATAAAGTCTTAAAAATGTGTGTGTGTGTGTGTGTGTGTGTGTGTGCAGAAACGATACCATCTTATTTTGAATATTATGGGATAACTAACATTTATTATGCCTTTACCATGTGCTGCAGGAACTGAGTTGAAAGTATTTTGCATGCATTAATACCATTTCATCCTCACAACAACCTTATAAATATAAATACTGTTTTTTATCTGAGGCTAGATAACGAATGAGCTAAGTCGAGCTCCAAATCTCATAAAAAATGTTTTTCTCTTAACTGTCATGCTCACTGAATAAAGATTGGGGTAAATAATGATTCATTGATTTAAAAATCCAAATATCCAACTACAGTAAAATAGCTAATTTAGCAGACCTTGGTACTTTTGTAAGAGCAATATGCAGTCATTAAAAAATAATGTTCTAAAAAATAAATCATGTACTATGCGGGCTGCTGGGTGACTCAGTTGGGTGTTCAGCTCTTGATCTCACTTAGGTCATGAGTTCAAGCCCCACTCTGGGCTCCATGGCTGTGGCGCCTACTTTAAAAAATAATAAAATAAAAGTACAAAAGTAAAAATCATGTTCTAGAAGAATATTTAATGATACAAGAAAATACTTGTGATTAGACAAAGGAGAAAATTTCACTATATTTTTAATCTAGTTTTTAAACTTACAGTGAATGGAAATACATAATATTGTTTAAATTCTTGTTTCTAAGTGATTACAATTTCTTATGCTTTTTGTTTTCCAAATTTTAAAAGTGTGTAATTTAAATCAGATTAAATGTTCTAGTAGTCATTTCATTTATTAATTTAATGCTTAATGATGTGGAAATGCTTGTATTTCTGGGGAAAAGGCCACTTGTGAAGTTATACATGTAGTCTGGTTTTAGCTAGATCTTTATTTTGTGGAAATATATTGGGTTGGGGGGCACGTAGATGGCTCAGATGGTTAAGTGTCTGCCTTTGGCTCAGGTCACCATCTCAAGGTCCTGAGATCAAGCCTCAGGTTGGGCTCCTTGCTTAGCAGGGAATCTGCTTCTCCCTCTGCATCTGCTGCTCCCCTTGCTCCTGCTCTCTCTCTCTCTCTCTCTCTCTCTCCCTCCCTCTCAAGTGAATAAATAAAATATTTTTTAAAAAGGAAATATATTGGATGGAAATGTGCAGAAATGCTAATCGTGATACTATCCCATGGAGATGTGATTGAAAATGAGCTTTTCCCTTGTTATTATTCAGTACTTATTCCTATATCTTCAAATTTTTCTATTATAAATATATGTTTTTGTCATCAGAAGAATTTAGTATTTTAAAACTTGGAGAAAACACATCTTTCCCCTTTTTTTTCTGTTATCTTTAGACATTTGAAGACAGTGATTTGTTCCACTTGATTGGTGTTATCTGTGGATTAGCAATTTATAATTTTACTATTGTGGACCTCCATTTTCCTTTGGCTTTGTATAAGAAACTGCTAAAAAAGAAGCCATCCTTGGATGATTTGAAGGAACTAGTACCTGATGTTGGAAGGTTAGTTACAAAATGTGACAAGGGTTTTAATAGGGAACGGGAAATGTACAGAAAGCTTTCCTTTTAGGAATAATTGTATTTTGTTCTTGTTCAATTTCTAAAACAAACAAAAGCCCTTCTGATATTGGAGAACTCTTTGTGTTACCCAGATCCAAAATTTTCTACTGAAAGACTTGTATGTATAAAACCATTTGCTAAATTTTTAGTCATTGAACAGTGTTTTGCAAATATCAGATAATAAACTTAGGAAGGTAATGTTTGCTGAGAGTAGTTAAATGATTTATTTGGACTTTTGATTATCTTCATTCCTAGCTGGAATATGTAAATAAAAATATTTATTGCATAAAATGGAAAAAAATTGTATATAAGTAAGAACAAATGTTGAAAATGGGTGGATAAATGGCCTTTGTATTCAGAAGAAGAGATAAAGACCTTAGAGTGATTTTTTTTTTTTTTCTTTCGGAATTGTTCATTAGGTAGCCATTGTATATCTACCATCTGAATAAATATAAAAGTACAGATTAATAAAAGGATTTTATCAAGAATGAATGAGAAATATGTATTTATTCATAACCAAAGTAGTCAAAATACCCAATAATGTTTCACGTCAAAGAAACACGTGTATTATTTTGCAGAAGCATGCAGCAGTTACTGGATTACCCAGAAGATGATGTTGAGGAAACATTTTGTCTTAATTTTACGGTAAGATGGAAAGACAGAATAGCCTGATTATTCATCATCCCTTTTATTTAACAGCTGTGCCTTACAGGTTTTGGGTTGTCTTTTCTTTCTTTCTTTTTTTTTTTTTTCTTTGATGGGTGGAATTCTTAACGCATTTTAGCTAACATTTATTGAGCATTAACTATATGCTAGTCACAGTATGTACATTATTTCATTTAATCCTCATAACAGTCCTATGAGATTAGTAGTATTATCCTTATTTTACAGATGAAGAAAACTGAAAACAATCATTACATGTCAGAAATAATATTTATACCCAAGCCTGTGACTTCAGAGCCTAGTGCTCTATCATTACACTAAAGATCCTTTACAAATAAAAGAGGACCTCTTTATTCAAGTCATTTTTGAGTCTACAATTATAAGAGTGTTTAGAGAAGCAAAGGTTATTATATATAGAATATTCAGTAATAAACTTACCACTTAAAAGATGAATTCCTGCTCAGACATCCCTTTCTGCTTCACACTAGTATTTGTCCTTGACCATTTGTCTTACTTTTGAAATGACATACCACAGTAAAAATGCAAATATGTTGGAATGTTATTTGAAAAATGAAATTGCAAATCAAAGATATAGAATTTTGTTAATTCAGTGAAAGGGATGGTGAATAACTTACCCATCCAAATGCAAAGCCATTGACAAACAAGGATCTGGCAGATGTAGACAGTTGACAAAGAAGAAAAAATAAGCAAGGATTATGAGAAGGGACTTCAGAATGAAATGATCTGAATATTAAAATTAAACTCTTGGGAAAATGGTAAAACCTTTGGTTTTCTTTCTTTTTCTTTTCATTTTAAAAGCTTAGTATATTTGTTTTCTCCCCCAAATAGTCGTCTTTATGATATTGAGGTTCAGTCTGCCAGATACTGGATTCTGCTATCACACAATTTTACCAAAAATAATATGTGCCCCCTCAAAAAGTTTACCCATTTTTTCATCATTTTAAGAACTGACACATAGTACGGTTGGAAGAAAATTTGGTAAATTTAAGATGAAATAGGTGAATTTATTTTAAGAGTTTTTTTTCCCCAAGGATAAAGGTCCTCTTTGGACTTTTTCTGTTTACTATGAAATTTTTAGTTCCCCATTTCAACTGAATGGTTGGTTTTCCATTAGTTTACTTCTTCAACTCAGTTTCACTTATAGCAGTATCAATTACCTTTAAACCTTTTTTGATTATCTCAGTGGACTGATAGATTGGGTTCCAAACAATATAATTTATAATTTATCAGTCACCACGTTTGTGAATGGTTAATATATTCAAGAACTATGGTAATTTAAACATTTCTTCTCACTGCCATTTCTTCCCCAGAAATTTTTAGTGGCTCTTCATTGCTTGTATAGTAATAGCTCTGTAATGGGCTTCAAAAAAATTTGTAAATACGACTTTCTTTCTAACCTATGTTGTCCCTCTGTTCATGCTGAGTTTTTTCACATGACACATATTCTCTCACATCCCTTATCCTCCTATTTTTTAGGGCCATACATTTTCAGAACTTGATATTTACTTGTATCTTATCCAGTTTCTGTGCTCAGTCAGAAATCCTTTCCCCTCTCAATCTCTTGAGAGCTGACTCATCTTTCTAGGTTCTTTTCAGATGACATTTCCTCCTTGAGGTCTTTCATACTTCCTCCACCTAGAAGTGAGTGTGCTTTCTTCTGTGGTCTGATAGCGATTTGTTCATGTCTCTATTATGGCATTTATTTTATTATACAAAGTTGTTTACATAACACATTTCTACTCTTTAACTGGATAATATACTCCACAGCAGGGATTTGTTCATCTCTTTATCATCCCACTACCACCACAGTGTTTTCTAGATAGCAGGTACTTAAAAAAAAAATGTTCTAATAGAAGAGGGCAATATTTCAAAAAGAGGGACTAGAAAGAAAAAATGCAAAGGTGGGAATGGTAATATTAAAAGGAAAATTAGCAGACTAGTAAGGGAAATAAAAAGTTTCAAAATAATTGACTTTCTTTATAAATCCAATTAATAGCATACTAGAAAAATCACCTGTGATGAAGAATGCAAACAAGGTAGATATTAGGAATACATACATAGTAGTGGTTGTCATGTGAGAAGAATGCAAAGCTGGTCTGGGCTACATACATTTTGACACTTATATTCTGTCATGTGTACAAAGAAAACATCCTTTCTAATAATACAGTGATTGTTCTAAAAAAAGTTTTGCATATAATAAATACTCAGTTTTCTGTTGTTAACTTACCAAACACTTGGTAATTTGTAATTAATTAGTCACAGTAGGATTTCACACTACTACAGAGGATGAAAATTTCTAGTTACGACTTCATGCAGAATTCACAAATAAGCTTATGGTAGCAGCAGAATTTTACCTGAGCTTTATTCTTATATTTAATGAGAGAAAGGTAGAATATAATAATAGGTTATTAAAATCTAATAAGTTTTGAGTCTGACATTGACTTTTTTTAAAAATTTAAATTAATAGATCACAGTTGAAAACTTTGGTGCAACAGAAGTGAAAGAGCTGGTTCTAAATGGTGCAGACACAGCTGTTAACAAACAAAATCGGTAAGTGACTTATAGCAGCATCAGTGCTAGTAATAAGATTCCATAGGCATTTTTCTTCTGTATATAGAAACATGTCACAACCTTAAGTTTTTACTCAGATAAAACTTACTTTTTGAATGGTTAGTAAGGAAGTAATTGCCTTTTGCTTCTGAAATCCCTTTAAGACATTACTGAAGTTTGGGATAAAAAGATCATAAACAAGCAAAACAAAGAGAAGGGAGAGGGGACAACCACAAACTCATTTTTGAAATCTAGAAAACAGGGTAACTAACTTCAGCCAACCAGAGAAAGCTGCAACATAAGATGTACTGGGAGGAGCCAAGAAGACAGCCAGTTTATGTTGCCAAAGTCTTGGGCATTGAGAATAAAAGATGTTAGAAGGTATATGGAGTTTAGGGGAATGCTGGAGACAGAAAGATTGCTGTTGTAAAAAACAAAAAACAAAAATACAGTAGCCTGGCAACTTCACCTTTCCAGTCTGGGCAGATGGTTGACAATTTATCTTCTGGGGAGATTGAATTAAAGGGACTTTGGATATGCTGGTGGGTGGGCGGGGAGATGACTTTGGATTTGCGTACAGTTAGGCACAGGGTGGTTAAAAGACAGAACTGAAAACAAGTAGATTGATTTACACTCCCCCCTTGGCACTGTATATTGGAGGATTTTTTAAATAAACTGCCTCACTTTTAAATATGAATGAATAGCCAAAGATTGATAGCCCTTTAAGGAAAAACCAAAACAGTTGAGAAGAATGCCAAGGAAAGAGAAACAATGCAGGATGAAGAACAAAACTTCAAAAGAAACTGAAATCAGTATTCTTATCTATATGGATTAAAAATTATTCACCTTTAAGTATCAAAAATTCAATTAAAAATTGGAAAAAAGATCACTGAAAGAAATTTGTTGAAGAAATGGTATCAAAAAACTTGCAGAATCGAATGACATACCTTAAAAGACATGCCTTTAAAATTGAAAGCATCAAGGGGTGCCTGGGTAGCTCAGTGGGTTAATAAGTCTCTGCCTTCGGCTCAGGTCATGATTTCAGGATCCTGGGATTGAGCCCTGCATCGGGCTCTCTGCTTGGCAGGGAGTTTGCTTCCCCCACCCACCCACCCCCGCCAGCCTGTCTGCTTGCTTGTGATTCTTTTCTCTGTGTCAAATAAATAAAATCTTTTTTTTTTTTAAAGATTTTATTTATTTATTTGACAGAGAGAGATCACGAGTAGGCAGAGAGGCAGGCAGAGAGAGAGAGGAGGAAGTAGGCTCCCTGCTGAGCAGAGAGCCTGATGTGGGACTCGATCCCAGGACCCTGAGATCATGACCTGAGCTGAAGGCAGCAGCTTAACCCCCTGAGCCACCCAGGTGCCCCCATATAAATAAAATCTTAAAAAAAAATTGAAAGCATCAAAAGAGTTGGGGGGGAGACATACCAAGGCAAAATAGAATTTCAAAATCCCCAGGGGGAAAAAGGATCCTAAAATCTACCAGGAAAAAAAAAAAAGTATGCCATATACAAAGAATTAAGAATCAGAATAACAGGGGCACCTGGGTGGATCAGTGGGCTAAAGCCTCTGCCTTCAGCTCGGGTCATGATCTCAAGGTCCTGGGATTGAGCCCCGCATCGGGCTCTCTGCTCAGCAGGGAGCCTGCTTCCCCCCCCCTCTCTCTCTCTGCCTGCCTCTCCTCCTACTTGTGATCTCTGTCAAATAAATAAATAAAATCTTTAAAAAAAAAAAAAGAATCAGAATAACATCAAATGTCTAAAGAATGACACTGAAGCTAGGAGATCAAAATTCTGGGAAAAAATTACTTTTTAACTTCGAATTCTGTATCTGTTAAGTATGTCAGTGTATATTAAAACATCTTCCTGCATCCAGAGTCTCAGATACCTACTTCCAGTGCAGTTTTCACAAGAAGTTACAGGAGAATGTTCTACCAAACAAGGAATTAAACCAAGAAAGAGAAAGACAAATGATCAATCCCCCATACACACATAGGATCCAATATAGAAGAGAGGCAAAGAGGATTCCTTCTGCAGGAACAGCAATGTGTAGGTTTAGGAAGAGCAACCAAAGTTGGTGAAATCAAGAGGATGGAAGGCTCCAGAAGAAAAATAAAACTGATGCTTCCTTATGTGATGCTTCCTAGAGTTAAATGAGTCTAAGGGAGGTTAACATTTCTGTTGAAGTTAGAGATGAAGTAGCAAATTAGGGAAGCAGAAGTTCTTTTTAAGAAAAGGCAGGTAACCCTGCCTTTACTCTAGCTTAATTCTGAACAATATTTATAATCATAAAAATGTTAACTTTAGTGAATAATGAACCAAAATTGTTATAATGGGAGCTTTGGGGGAAACAAAGTGAGAATGGGCCAAGTAAATGTAAATCTTCACCTTCCAACAGTAGATAATCAGTTCATTAGGTTATATTTTAAATTGAAAATTAAGGAATAACAATAAAATTAGGTTGTTGAAGTTTGAAGGTAAATATCAGAAGGGATAGCAAAAAGTTAAGAACTTGCCTTCGAGTATCTGAAATTTCTAAATGTGCAGGACAAAATTGGTTCATTCTCTACTGTGTTACAATTCCTTAGAGCTAGCTTATTGGCTGTGCAAGGGACTTGATCCAAAGGGTGATAATCCTGGTTCTGCTACTTCGAAGCTGTCTTAACTATAGGAATGTCTCCATGCCTCAGTCTCCTTTTCTGTAGAATGTGATGTTAAACTGTACCTATTTCATGAGGCTATTTTGAGGATTAAATGAGGCAGTAATTCTAAGATGTTTAGAGTAGTGCCTAGCACATGTACGTGCTCAGTAAATGTTGGCTGTTAGGAGTATTACTATTTGAAATTTTAAACTGTGCATATGTCTTACTTTGATTAAAAATAAAGCTGTTTTTAAAATAATGTGAAAATTTTAGGTTTTTCTAACCTTTCTTTTTAAAAAATGGTTTTGAAAAACTTTGTGATTTAGATAGATTTATTCCTGATTTTAAAGATCTTGTTCAGTTTTTTAAATCTAGTTTAGAAACAATTTAAAGAATTTTATCTTTGTATTACCATTCCTACTTAGATAATAAAAGTGTTGAAGATAAAAATGTTAGCACATAAAATAATTTAGCCTTTTGTGTTTAAGGCCCTTAACTGGTACAGATAAATTTCACTTTCCAATTAGATGAATTATAAAATTATGCATTACAAAATTATCTGCTGCTTTTCATCAGAGCCAGATAACATATGCTATTGATTTTTCCTTAGGCCTGCCCAATTTTATATTACAGTGGCCTCCTTTAACTTTTTTTCCTCTTTTTAAATTCACTTTGGCGCACCTGGGTGTCTCAGTTGGTTAAGCAACTGCCTTCAGCTCAGGTCATGATTCTGGAATCCTGGGATCGAGTCCTGCATTCCCGCCAAGCAGGGAATCTGCTTTCTCCCTTTAACCCTCCCCTTCTCATGCTCTCTCTCTCTCAAATAAGTAAAAATAAATAAATAAATAAATAAATTCACTTTGGAACTATTTTATAATAATTTTATAACTTGCTAAGATAACTGAATTTGCCATTTGTAGAATTATCCTTTTTAATTTGGAAGACAGGAGTAAAAAATACTGAAATCATCTGGTACCCCTTCTCATTATTTGTTTGATTAGATAGTTGCTTAAATATTTGTGGCTAACAGAACAAATTGAATAAACTGCAGTGCTAATTATTAGGTAAAGAGGACTTTTTTTTTAATAGTTTCCTTGCAGGAAAAAGCATCAGAAGTGTTTATGTGTGTATGGGTACATGTATGTATATGCACATAGTTTTGAAGAGAAAACTGTGCTTGTAATCCTAAAAGAGTGCTTAATAACCCTTTTGGTATTTAGTTTTTAAAATAAATTTTATTGGGACATCTGGCTTGCCTAGTAAGGAGAGCACGTGACTCTTAGTCTCTGGCTCATGAATTTAAGCCCCACATCAGACATAGAGCCTACTTTAAAAAAAAAAAAAAAAAATTTGTTTTCAGATCCTTGAACCTTGAAGAAAAGCAGACTGTTGTTTGCTAATAGTCTGAATCCCAAAGCTCTCATTTTTTTAATCACCTGATACATTTTTTTTTTTTAAGATTTTATTTATTTATTTGTCAGAGAGAGAGTGAGTGAGAGCGAGCACAGGCAGACAGAGTGGAAGGAAGAGTCAGAGGGAGAAGCAGGCTCACTGCGGAGCAAGGAGCCCGATGCGGGACTCGATCCCAGGACGCTGGGATCATGACCTGAGCCTAAGGCAGCTGCTTAACCAACTGAGCCACCCAGGCGTCCCTCACCTGATATTTTTAACAGATGAATCTTTTTAGAGATACATGTGGAGTGGTGGCATATAAATCTCAACAGTTTGTGAGTACTGAAAAATTATTTTGGGGGCGCCTGGGTGGGTCAGTCATTAAGTGACTGCCTTTGGCTCAGGTCATGATCCCAGAGTCCTGGAATCAAGCCCCACATCAGGTTCCTTGCTCAGTGGGAAGCTTGCTTCCCCCTCTCAAACTCCCCTTGCTTGTGTTCCCTCTCTCACTTTGTCTCTTTCTGTCAAATAAATAAATAAATAAAATCTTAAAAATATATATATATTTTGATAGACATTTGTGTCATCATTTTTCCCATTAGGAAATAACATTTTACCTCGGAATAGCCTCATTTACATTAGGCTATGAATGATAGATTAAGTCTACATGCATCCTAGATACTACTGGATTTTTGTATAGAAAGAATAATTAACTCCTCTGCAAAGACTTTGTCCCCTTAGAATCCTAGTCATACTTTTTCAGTTTAAATATAAGTAACAACTGTATAGGAGCACGCAAACTTTTAATGAGACTACGTATCTATTCTCTATAAAAAAAGATTTTTATATTCTTTGCCATGTGTGCCTTTTCATTTCTAGGCAGGAGTTTGTTGATGCTTATGTGGATTACATATTCAATAAATCAGTGGCTTCCTTGTTTGATGCTTTTCATGCGGGCTTTCATAAGGTCTGTGGAGGAAAAGTTCTTCAACTCTTCCAGCCAAATGAACTACAAGCAATGGTTATTGGAAATACAAATTATGATTGGAAGGAACTGGAAAAGGTAGGGGAAAACAAATCAATGAATTGTTTTAACAGAAAAGCAAAAGGAAAATATGATCTATTGGTGGAAAAATCGCCCTCTCATTGTTTTCCATTTTACACTATTACTGTCCTGTTTACAGGAAAACACTGTACCCTTCTTCCTCCACAATTAATGAATTTTACTTGTAATTGAATTAGATAGCATTTTTGTATTTGGGGTAGTGATAGTTTTTGTATGGAAAAATGTCATTTATGACAGAGGTCAGATGGAAGTCCAGCTAAACTGAGTTTTCATTCTGCCCAGTCACAGGAAAACCATTTTGAAAAGCACTCACATTGCTTAAGATCGTTCTTTTTTTCCTGATTATTCTCAATGTTAAATTTTTTAGCAGAGAGTAAATAATATTCATGATCTTCATCACTAGTGTCTTAACCAGTAAAGGGATCTTTAGGAAGAAGATTAGGAATTTTTAAACAATATTTTTTCTTTTCCTTCTTTGTACGAAGAATTCTCAGATACTTCTTCAGATAAACATTGAATAAAAAGTGCTAGGCTAGATCAGCTTTGAGAAAGATGTATGCAATTTGACTTACAAGTTTTTCCATCTTTGTTCTGAACCCCTGAAGCAAATAATACATTATATGTGAATTTTTAAAAATTCAACACACACACAAAAATAATTTTTTTCTTATCTGTAATCTAGAAAACACCTGATACAGTTCTTAAGAGTTTGATATGGGGCACCTGGGTGGCTCAGTCAGTTAGGCTTCCCGCCTTTGGCTCAGGGTCATAATCCTGGGGTCCTGGGATTGATCCCCACATTGGGCTCCCTACTGCTTCTCCCACTCTCTCACCCTGTGCCCCTGCTCCTGTTCTGTCTCTTTCTCTCTCACTCACTCACTCTCTCAAATAATTTTTAAAAAGTTTGATACATAACAACACCTATTAAATTAGCTAACATCACAAAATACAGTAAGTCTAACAAGGATACAGAGCATTGGGAACTTTCATACATTGCTGGTGGGAATACAAATGGTATGGCCACTTTGGAAACAGTTTGGCATTTTTTTATAAAGTTAAATATGCACTTACCACATGAGCTAGCAGTTCTCTAAGGTATTATGTTATGTTCATACAAAATCTATAAACAAGAGGGTACGGAGCATTATTGTTTAATGGGTATTGAGTTTCAGTTTAGCCAGATGAAGAGTTCTGGAGATGGATGGTGGTGATGGTTGCATAACAGCGCGAATGTACTTACTACCACCAAACTGTACACTTAAAAAGGGTTAAGATGGTGAACTTCGTTACAGGTATTTTACCACAATTTTTTTTTTAATTGTGTTTTTAAAAATCTGCAAACATGTCAAAAACTGTAAACAACCTCAGATGTCCTTCAGTGGGTGAATGGATAAACCAGCCTAGGGTATATCCATACAGTAGAATACTAAGCAATAAATAGGGATACATTCCTGATACATGCGACATTTGGATGACTCAGAGTCCTTACGCAGTGTGAAGAAGGATTATATGCTGTATGATTCCATGTACATGACATTTGTGAAGAGACAAAAATATGGTGAAGTGGGCTGGCAGGAATGGGTATGTGACAGGAGAGGGTAGCACTAAAGAGTTCTTTGGGGTGATGAGTGTTCCGTGTCCTGATTGTGGTGATAGGTACACGAGTTACATGTGCTTAAAACTCACAGAACTAGACACACACCAGAAAAGGCCAGTTTTACCCTTTAATAATTCAGGGAATACATTTTTTAAATTCAAAAATAATTAGGACTTCTAGTTAGTTAAACATACTAGAATAAACATGTTTTTTCTCTGCTCCTTTCCAGAATCTCACTAGAATGACAATAAAGGAATAAAAGTAGAAATACACAGAGAAAATATAAAAATACCATTAACAAGAGAAAAAAAAGTTTTTGAAGACAGAAAATGCATGGATAATGAGTTGATGAGTGACTAGAGCAAAGAAAATTGAATTCTAAGCCTCTTGAGGGGCAGGGTTTTTAAGAGGCAACCCATTTCACACCCTAAAATTTCTAAAAGGCTCAGAAATTGGTACATCATGTTATTGTGGTGGCAGGATGAATGGTTAGGCTAAAAGTAGAATTACTTCCGAGCTAATTTAAGGGATTGTTAGACTACTCAGGTTCCCTCTCTTACACAGCAAAAGACAACTGTAGGGAGAGCCACAGAATCTGGGAAACCAGGAAGAACTGAGGAAAGCTGATAGGCAAGCTTAAATCCTCCAGGAAGGAGATTGAAGATTTCTTTTTTTGGTCAAATTGATCTGCTCACGAGAAGAAAGCTGTACTGACCTTAAGGAGACCCTAGTGGAAATGGATTCCACCTCCAGTCACCCTAAAATGAAAAATGATACAGTGGCCTCTCATCACACCTTACCTCCTACACAATTTGTCCTTTTTGCCTCCTCTCCTATTATTCTTTTTCTCACTTCCGCTACTTCAGCCTTAACAGCATCTTTGCTGAGCCAGTCTGGGACCTTTCTATTTCCCTATGCCTGGAACTCTTTTCACCTTGAAAAGTCTGAAAGGGCTCTTGCTTTTTACTTCCTTTTATGTCCTTACACCTTCTCAGAGACCTTTACTGGCTAACATCTAAACTTGAGCGTGTACACACACACACACACACACACACACACACACTCTCTCTCTCTCTCTCTCTCTCTCTCTCTCTCTCTGCTTTCCCTGCTTTATTTTCTCTTAGAATTTGACTTAACATAAATTTTACTCAATTGTCTTCACTGTCTGTTGCTTCTTCCTACCCGCCTCCCCCCCGCCAATGTAAGCATTATGAAGGCAGGATTTTGTCTCTTTCTTCACTGCTATATTCCCAGAGCCTAGAAGAGCACTCAGTAATTACTTAAAACCTCTCTTGAAGATATAATTGATAGAAATTGATAGTTTAGCATACTTTAGTGTACTTAGTATACTTTGGTTTCTTTCATTGTGTATGTGATGCATTATAATTTCAGTGATTATGATTTGTGACTTTTAAATGCTCTTTCTTTCATCAGGACTGTGTACACATTTCCCCAGAACTATTGAGAGGTTTTGAAAAAAAAGAAAAAAAACCTTAGTCATCCTCCTTTCATTCCCCACTAACATGCTCACAGACTATAATACATATTCATTAATTCCTTAATTGATAGAATTTCAGCCATTTTTCTCCAAAACTGTTTACAAATAGCAAGTATTTTGTAGATTTCAAGATATCAGTCATTGAGATAATCATGGCTATAGACAGAGCCCAAAATTTTAAGCAGCCCATTAGCAAATACTTATTGAGCCCCTGTGGATAGCGAGTACTGTGCAGGAGATTAGGGAGACATCAGTAAATAAGACTGAAACATGATCTTTGCCCTATAATAAGGAAGGTAGACATTAAATAATTTAACTCTGATGAATACAAAGAAAGAGTGTTTACTGAATAGTATGTCGAGAGGATCTTAACCTAGGCTACACAAATCTGGGAAAGCATCTCAGTAGATGGTAGTCTCTACAAGGTAAGGAAGGACTTGGTTGACTGCAGTTTACCCAGGGCTCCACATTTTGACTAAAACTTTCTGTGTATCTGTTGAATGAATCAGTGAATGAATTTGGTGACCTTTAGTCTGAGTCTTAAAGTATAAATAGAACTTGGCCTGACGAACAAAGGAAGGAGGAGGATGTGGCTAAGAGGTCTAGGCTGAGAGAACAGTGTGTCTAAAGGCCCTGATGTTGGAGGGTTCTTCTGAGAACTAAAATTTAAGGCCAACTGTACCTAGATTTTAAAGAATACTTTACAGTGTAAGATTTGCTCTCCCTCTCTCCTCTTTCCTCACCTTTTCTTAGTGCTGGCATTTTTTTAAAAGAGAAGTACGCTAGCTCCACTGCTGCAGGTTATCCCAAAATTTAGTGTTTAAAGTAAACAGTGAACATTTATTTTCCCACTTTTCTGCGGGCAAGCATTTCAGGAACAGCTTTAGCTGGGTGTTTTTAGCTTAGGGGTCTCTCATGAGATTGCAGTCAGGATACTGGTTGGTGCTTTAGTCATCTGAAGACTTCATTAAGGATAGATTACCTTCCAAGATGGCTCACTCAAAAGACTGTTGGCTAAAAGCCTAGTGTTTCACCAAGATGACCTCCCTATACAGTTCTTTTGAGTGTCCTCTTGAAATGGCACCTGGTTCTCCCCAGAGTGAATGATCAAAGAGGTTGAAGCCACAGAGTTTGTTATGAGTTAGCCTCAAAAGTCATGTATTTCTCAAACCTGCTCTATCCTGATGATTACAGAGTCAGGCCTATATGCTGTGGGAGGGGCTGCATAAGGAAGGGCATGAGCAATAATAGGAGGCAGAGATCATTAGGGGCCATTGTGGAAATTGACTACCACATAAAACTTGTCAGATTCAAGACAAAACTAGGATCACTTGATATTAATAAAAGATTATGTTGTTTTTAGAATACAGAATACAAAGGGGAGTATTGGGCAGAACATCCAACGATAAAAATTTTTTGGGAAGTATTTCATGAATTACCACTGGAAAAGAAAAAACAATTTCTGTGTAAGTATTTCTAACTAGTCCTGTATGTTTTATGGGAAATGGAATTAACTATTAAACTTATTTTCATAGATTAATTGACCACTTTGTTGGATAAGATGTTATCATTCCAAGGTACTGTTTCTAATTTTCAGTTAGAGTAAATCTTTTATCTGCATTCTTATTTTGAAAGCTGCATTCAGTTTGCCTCAAATAGAATTGGTTCTTTCAAATGAAAACAAACTCTAATATTGACTACAATCAACTAGAGTTGTAGTTTCTTTTAGAATTTCTAAAAAGATTTCTAGAGGATAGCTTTTTCTTTTTTTTTTTTTCTTTTGACTTTTTTTTTCTTTTTCCTTTTCATCAAAACTTGGGGAATTTCTGTGGAAGATAGAACTTTTGTAGGACTTTGTACTCATTTATAACCTAATTAGTGTGTCTTTAATCTGTTAAATGTATATTCTCATTGAAATGACACTCCCTATGTTTGTATTTTGTTACTTTTTTTAATTTAAATTTTGTTAACATAGAGCACAATATTGGTTTCTGGCATAGAATTCAGTGATTTTGTTAGTTAAATACAGCAGCCAGTGCTCGTAAGTGAGGTCCTTCATACCCTTCCCCCATCTAGTGCATCCCTCACCCACCTCCCTTCCACTTTTAGTTTGTTCTCTGTCATTTAAACTCACTGTGGCTTATTTCCCTCTCTCCTTTTTTTTTCTTTTCCCCCTTCCCATATGTCTATCTGTTTTCTTTCTTAAATTCCACGTACGTGTGGGATCATATGGTGTTTGTCTTTCTCTGACTGACTTACTTCGCTTAGCCTCATATACTCCAGCTCCATCCACATTTTTTGCAAATGGCAAGATTTCATTCTTTTTGATGGCTGAATAATATTCCATTGTGTGTGTGTCTGTCTCACATCTTACATATCCATTGATCAGAAAATGCCACTCCCTTTGATATTCCTCCTATTGTCAAGAATATTTTTGTTAATCTTTTTCTGACAGCTGAAATAAGCTTGGCTGAATTTGTATATTTTAAGGATGACAAGTCTTTTTTAAGTGATTTGAGTTTTAGCTGTCCATTATAAATTTGTATTCAGAAATGTTGGAAACTGGGGCACCTGGGTGGCTTAGTCGTTAAGCAGCTACCTTCAGCTCAGGTCCTGATCCCAGGGTTTTGGGATCGAGCCCCCACATTGGGCTGTCTGCTCGGCAGAAAGCCACCTTCTCCCTCTCCCACTCCCCCTGCTTGTGCTCCCTCTCTCGCTGTGTCTTTCTCTGTCAAATAAATAAATAGAATCTTTAAAAAAATGTTAGAAACATTGAAAAAGGAATCATAATCATAACTGCAGTTTGAAAAAACTGCATTTTATATTTGATGTATAGACTAAATGGCTATTCCCAAAAGAATGGCTTTCAAATGTTTTGTCAGGGATAGTCGTCACTTATTCATCAAATATTTATTAAGCATATTTTGTGTGCTAACATTAAGATTATACTTCTAAAGGAAAAATATTGTCTGGATTTATAATTAGTATGTCTCCAAAATCATGCTTCTGCATTAGAGTAAACGTTAATATAAAGGTTTGCCATGGTGACTGTACTAAATAACTTGGTACTCTATGGTTTTTGTTTTTTTGTTTTTAAGATTTTATTTATTTATTTGATAGAGATTACAAGTAGGCCGAGAAGCAGGCAGAGAGAGAGAGGAGGAAGCAGGGTCCCTGCTGAGCAGAGAGCCTGATGCGGGGCTCGATCCCAGAACCCTGGGACCATGACCTGAGCCGAAGGCAGAGGCTTTAACCCACTGAGCCACCCAGGCGCCCCGGTACTCTATGTTTTGATAAAAGTGGTTGGCTGAATGATTTTTTTTCTTGTTAGTATTTTTGACAGGTAGTGATCGCATTCCTATTCTTGGTATGAAGAGTCTAAAACTAGTCATCCAGTCAACAGGAGGTGGTGAGGAATATCTCCCAGTTTCTCATACCTGTTTTAATCTTCTGGATCTTCCAAAGTACAAAGATAAAGAAACTCTACGCTCTAAATTGATTCAAGCAATCGATCATAATGAAGGCTTCAGTTTAATATAACTTTGGAAATATTAACTAATCAGTTTATTGCAAAAGCATTAAACTAATTATTTGTGTTTTTCTTGTGGTGATGAATTCAGCAAGGTGACAGAGGTACTGTTATAATTCTTACTTGCAAAATGTTCAATGCTCTGAGTATTCATGAAAGCCAAAAAATATTAAAGGAAAATGAACAAACTGTGTTAATATTAAGCTTATTGTACAGAACCATGGATTTTTTTTTTGCCATCTTCCAATAAACATACAAGCATTGTGAATACATTGAAGTTTTACTAACATGAATTTTAAGAGTTTGCATATTTCACAAATGATCTGGTGTGTGAGTGCATGGAAATGTTGCTTAATTTTCAATCACTGAGTGAAAAACCTTTATCTTTGGCCTGCAATAGTCATTCGATTATTTTTTCATTTTGTAAATAATGTTAAGTTTTGTAATAAAATAGTTATGTTCTGATACCAGTGCAGTTTCTATGGTTGTAATTCAATTGAGCTAAAAGAATTAACAATTATGATTAAATCTTATTCTGAGAATCTATAAAAGCAAGAAATTAGCATGATGAAACACAGTCTTTGCTTTTTTACGAGAATAAATATCCTTGTGCAAATCTAAATTAGAGATAGGAATTACCTAAATAACTTGTGGTTCTTTCCTTTTGTGAACCTGGAGATGCTATCAGAAAGCTTAATATTCAGTACTGGAAGAACTTTGTCCTACAGCTGCCAGGAATAGAAACTGGCTACTATGAGCACCAACCACTGGCTTATAGCTTCCAAAAACTACTGATGCTGCAGGTTGGTATTTAGTCAGAATTTTCAGTGCTTTAGACTATTTCCTTGAATTTTTAGAAACAAATCTTAACACAGTTTTTATGGTGCTGATGCTTAGTTATCTCCTGTGATTAACTGTAACAGTGAGTTAATGCAACACATGTGACTTTCTGCTATAATGCAAATATTTATTTTTTAAATTTATTTTTTAAAATGCCGTGAAAATTGTTTAAGTAATAAAGATTTATTGGTTTAATATTTACCCTTTCAGTGATTCTCATATAAGATTCAAAATTCCTCAGTGTCTCAGGGAAGGTCTTTGAGATTTTGGATTATTACCTTTGCCATTCAAAACTGTTTTACAGAGGTCTCAAATTTTCTTAGCTATTATAGTTCCCAAATCTGAAACAACTCTGAAAAAATTTTGTCTTAACTCATTTTGCAGCAGAACTTGATTTGAATTGTTGAGGTTTTTATGGTATTAAATGGGACTATTTGTACATTTTACTGTGGCAGTGTTAATAGGTTTACTTTAGTGTGTTTGATCTTAAGTGCTGCCTCAGACCCCTTGGAGTGCTTTAAAAAATCTGTTAACATTCAGAATTCAAAAATGCAAATGAGCCCAAGGGTTTTGGAGAAGGGATTGTGGACCTCTATTTTCCAGTTTAACTTAAAAACTGCCACTGGTAAGCCATCTGTGTCTTTTTATATAGATGGAAGCACTTAAGCAGTATTCTCACATATAGTAATTCAGCTTTCAAAGTAGCACTCTCCCTCTGAAAATTCTTCACTTTGTATTGTTTCCCTGTGCATCCATTTCTTGAGGGTAGTGATTGTTCACATCAAAAACTCATGTGTATGTACCAGATTATTTTTTTTCTTTAGTAACCTTTATGCTATATGTAGCTGATCTGTGAAATATCAGTCACTTTGGATTAATACAGATGGATTTCATTGAACAAACATTTTTTTTTTTAAAGATTTTATTTATTCATTTGAGAAAGAGAGAATGAGAAGAGAGAGCATGAGACGGGGGAGGGCCGAAGCAGACTCCCTGCCAAGCAGGGAGCCTGATGTGGGACTCGATCCAGGGACTCCAGGATCTTGACCTGAGCCGAAGGCAGCTGCTTAACCAACTGAGCCATCCAGGCACCCTGAACAAATATTTTAACAAGGACATGGCACATCTTATCTAGGAGCACAACAGTACAAGGCTTAATTTGGGTGATTCTTATACTCTTCTCCCTCTGTTGCTGCTGACATACAGTAAGTAGCATTCACAGAAAAGAGATTAATAGTAGAAAATTAAAATGCCATTGAAGATTTTTCAAACTGCTGTTTGCTTTTTTTAAAAAATAGCGCCTGGGTGGTTCAGTCGCTGGTTAAGCATCTGACTCTTGATCTCAGCTCAGGTCTTGTTCTCAGGGTCATGAGTTTGAGCTGTGAATTGGGCTGTACACTGATTATGTAGCCTATTTTTTTTTAAAAAGGCAAGAAAAATATCTTGAGCTTTGTATATTAGTGTAGAAAGTAAGCAAATACTGAGTTCACTAAATTATAGACTGTGATTATGGAGTGGACTAAACTTGAAAATATTTGGCTTCTGTACAGATCTAGTAAGAGCAGTTAGCTGTTTGTAGCTCCTGTCTGGTTCAGTAGTGATTTTAATCAATAGCCATTGTTCAAACTGACTGAAATGGTAGAACCAGGACATACATTGCATGCAACAAAACCAGAATGCAGTTTTTTAAAACTAGAGAATTACAGTAAAGAGCCCTAGCCTTTCTTACATTTGGTTTTTACATTTAGTTTTTTGTTTAACAAAAAGTCCTCAAAGTGTAACACGGCAGTCTTCCCCTGAAGGAGCAGCAAAGCATATGGTGAGCTGAGAGCAAGGGCATGTATTCCTGTTAGCCACTTCTTTACTCCCCAGCGTTTTTTGTACTTTGGCCATCCATACTCTTTGTGGTAGTTTCCTTTACCAAGGAATTCTTCCTGGTGTAATAGCTCCCTATTTTCTTTTTCAAGATTTTATTTGACAACACAAGCAGGGTGAGTTGCAGAGAGAGATGGAGAAACCCCACTGAGCAGAGAGCTCGACTTGATCCCAGGACCGTGAGATCATGACCTGAGCCAAAGGCAGTCTCTTTTTTTTTTTTTTTTTTTTTTTGAAATAATAGTTTTATTTTTTTTTTTTTTTTTTTTATAATTTTTTATTTTTTATAAACATATATTTTTTATATACATATATTTTTATCCCCAGGTCTGTGAATCACCAGGTTTACACACTTCACAGCACTCACCAAATCACATACCCTCCCCAATGTCCATAATCCCACCCCCTTCTCCCCAACCCCCTCCCCCCGGCAACCCTCAGTTTGTTTTGTGAGATTAAGAGTCACTTATGGTTTGTCTCCCTCCCAATCCCATCTTGTTTCATTTATTCTTCTACCCACTTAAGCCTCCATGTTGCATCACCACTTCCTCATATCAGGGAGATCATATGATAGTTGTCTTTCTCTGCTTGACTTATTTCGCTAAGCATGATACGCTCTAGTTCCATCCATGTTGTTGCAAATGGCAAGATTTCATTTCTTTTGATGGCTGCATAGTATTCCATTGTGTATATATACCACATCTTCTTGATCCATTCATCTGTTGATGGACATCTAGGTTCTTTCCATAGTTTGGCTATTGTGGACATTGCTGCTATAAACATTCGGGTGCATGTGTCCCTTTGGATCACTACATTTGTATCTTTAGGGTAAATACCCAATAGTGCAATTGCTGGGTCATAGGGCAGTTCTATTTTCAACATTTTGAGGAACCTCCATGCTGTTTTCCAGAGTGGCTGCACCAGCTTGCATTCCCACCAACAGTGTAGGAGGGTTCCCCTTTCTCCGCATCCTCGCCAGCATCTGTCATTTCCTGACTTGTTGATTTTAGCCATTCTGACTGGTGTGAGGTGATATCTCATTGTGGTTTTGATTTGTATTTCCCTGATGCCGAGTGATATGGAGCACTTTTTCATGTGTCTGTTCGCCATCTGGATGTCTTCTTTGCAGAAATGTCTGTTCATGTCTTCTGCCCATTTCTTGATTGGATTATTTGTTCTTTGGGTGTTGAGTTTGCTAAGTTCTTTATAGATTCTGGACACTAGTCCTTTATCTGATATGTCGTTTGCAAATATCTTCTCCCATTCTGTCAGTTGTCTTTTGATTTTGTTAACTGTTTCCTTTGCTGTGCAAAAGCTTTTGATCTTGATGAAATCCCAGTAGTTCATTTTTTCCCTTGCTTCCCTTGCCTTTTGCGTTGTTCCTAGGAAGATGTTGCTGCGGCAGAGGTCGAAGAGGTTGCTGCCCGTGTTCTCCTCAAGGATTTTGATGGATTCCTTTCGTACATTGAGGTCCTTCATCCATTTTGAGTCTATTTTTGTGTGTGGTGTAAGGAAATGGTCCAATTTCATTTTTCTGCATGTGGCTGTCCAATTTTCCCAGCACCATTTATTGAAAAGGCTGTCTTTTTTCCAATGGACATTCTTTCCTGCTTTGTCGAAGATTAGTTGACCATAGAGTTGAGGGTCTATTTCTGGGCTCTCTATTCTGTTCCATTGATCTATGTGTCTGTTTTTGTGCCAGTACCATGCTGTCTTGATGATGACAGCTTTGTAATAGAGCTTGAAGTCCGGAATTGTGATGCCACCAACGTTGGCTTTCTTTTTCAATATCCCTTTGGCTATTCGAGGTCTTTTCTGGTTCCATATAAATTTTAGAATTATTTGTTCCATTTCTTTGAAAAAGATGGATGGTACTTTGATAGGAATTGCATTAAATGTGTAGATTGCTTTAGGTAGCATAGACATTTTCACAATATTTATTCTTCCAATCCAGGAGCATGGAACATTTTTCCATTTCTTTGTGTCTTCCTCAATTTCTTTCATGAGTACTTTATAGTTTTCTGAGTATAGATTCTGTGTCTCTTTGGTTAGGTTTATTCCTAGGTATCTTATGGTTTTGGATGCAATTGTAAATGGGATTGACTCCTTAATATCTCTTTCTTCTGTCTTGCTGTTGGTGTAGAGAAATGCAACTGATTTCTGTGCATTGATTTTATATCCTGACACTTTACTGAATTCCTGTATAAGTTCTAGCAGTTTTGGAGTGGAGTCTTTTGGGTTTTCCACATATAGTATCATATCATCTGCGAAGAGTGATAATTTGACTTCTTCTTTGCCGATTTGGATGCCTTTAATTTCCTTTTGTTGTCTGATTGCTGAGGCTAGGACCTCTAGTACGATGTTGAATAGCAGTGGTGATAATGGACATCCCTGCCGTGTTCCTGACCTTAGCGGAAAAGCTTTCAGTTTTTCTCCATTGAGAATGATATTTGCGGTGGGTTTTTCATAGATGGCTTTGATGATATTGAGGTATGTGCCCTCTATCCCTACACTTTGAAGAGTTTTGATCAGGAAGGGATGTTGTACTTTGTCAAATGCTTTTTCAGCATCTATTGAGAGTATCATATGGTTCTTGTTCTTACTTTTATTGATGTGTTGTATCACATTGACTGATTTGCGGATGTTGAACCAACCTTGCAGCCCTGGAATAAATCCCACTTGGTCGTGGTGAATAATCTTTTTAATGTACTGTTGAATCCGATTGGCTAGTATTTTGTTGAGTATTTTCGCATCTGTGTTCATCAAGGATATCGGTCTATAGCTCTCTTTTTTGGTGGGATCCTTGTCTGGTTTTGGGATCAAGGTGATGCTGGCCTCATAAAATGAGTTTGGAAGTTTTCCTTCCATTTCTATTTTTTGGAACAGTTTCAGGAGAATAGGAATTAGTTCTTCTTTAAATGTTTGGTAGAATTCCCCCGGGAAGCCGTCTGGCCCTGGGCTTTTGTTTGTTTGGAGATTTTTAATGACTGTTTCAATCTCCTTACTGGTTATGGGTCTGTTCAGGCTTTCTATTTCTTCATGGTTCAGTTGTGGTAGTTTATATGTTTCTAGGAATGCATCCATTTCTTCCAGATTGTCAAATTTGTTGGAGTAGAGTTGCTCATAGTATGTTCTTATAATAGTTTGTATTTCCTTGGTGTTAGTTGTGATCTCTCCTCTTTCATTCATGATTTTATTTATTTGGGTCCTTTCTCTTTTCTTTTTGATAAGTCGGGCCAGGGGTTTATCAATTTTATTAATTCTTTCAAAGAACCAGCTCCTAGTTTCGTTGATTTGTTCTATTGTTTTTTTGGTTTCTATTTCATTGATTTCTGCTCTGATCTTTATGATTTCTCTTCTCCTGCTGGGCTTAGGGTTTCTTTCTTGTTCTTTCTCCAGCTCCTTTAGGTGTAGGGTTAGGTTGTGTACCTGAGACCTTTCTTGTTTCTTGAGAAAGGCTTGTACCGCTATATATTTTCCTCTCAGGACTGCCTTTGTTGTGTCCCACAGATTTTGAACCGTTGTATTTTCATTATCATTTGTTTCCATGATTTTTTTCAATTCTTCTTTAATTTCCCGGTTGACCCATTCATTCTTTAGAAGGATACTGTTTAGTCTCCATGTATTTGGGTTCTTTCCAAACTTCCTTTTGTGGTTGAGTTCTAGCTTTAGAGCATTGTGGTCTGAAAATATGCAGGGAATGATCCCAATCTTTTGATACCGGTTGAGTCCTGATTTAGGACCGAGGATGTGATCTATTCTGGAGAATGTTCCATGTGCACTAGAGAAGAATGTGTATTCTGTTGCTTTGGGATGAAATATTCTGAATATATCTGTGATGTCCATCTGGTCCAGTGTGTCATTTAAGGCCTTTATTTCCTTGCTGATCTTTTGCTTGGATGACCTGTCCATTTCAGTGAGGGGAATGTTAAAGTCCCCTACTATTATTGTATTGTTGTTTATGTGTTTCTTTGATTTTGTTATTAATTGGTTTATATAGTTGGCTGCTCCCACGTTGGGGGCATAGATATTTAAAATTGTTAAATCTTCTTGTTGGACAGACCCTTTGAGTATGATATAGTGTCCTTCCTCATCTCTTATTACAGTCTTTGGCTTAAAATCTAATTGATCTGATATAAGGATTGCCACTCCTGCTTTCTTCTGATGTCCATTAGCATGGTAAATTCTTTTCCACCCCCTCACTTTAAATCTGGAGGTGTCTTCGGGCTTAAAATGTGTTTCTTGGAGGCAACATATAGATGGGTTTTGTTTTTTTATCCATTCTGATACCCTGTGTCTTTTGACAGGGGCATTTAGCCCATTCACATTCAGGGTAACTATTGAGAGATATGAATTTAGTGCCATTGTATTGCCTGTAAGGTGACTGTTACTGTATATGGTCTCTGTTCCTTTCTGATCTACCACTTGTAGGCTCTCTCTTTGCTTAGAGGACCCCTTTCAATATTTCCTGTAGAGCTGGTTTGGTATTTGCAAATTCTTTCAGTTGTTGTTTGTCCTGGAAGCTTTTAATCTCTCCTTCTATTTTCAATGATAGCCTAGCTGGATATAGTATTCTTGGCTGCATGTTTTTCTCGTTTAGTGCTCTGAAAATATCATGCCAGCTCTTTCTGGCCTGCCAGGTCTCTGTGGATAAGTCAGCTGCCAATCTAATATTTTTACCATTGTATGTTACAGACTTCTTTTCCCGGGCTGCTTTCAGGATTTTCTCTTTGTCATTGAGACTTGTAAATTTTACTATTATGTGACGGGGTGTGGGCCTATTCTTATTTATTTTGAGGGGCATTCTCTGAACCTCCTGAATTTTGATGCTTGTTCCCTTTGCCATATTGGGGAAATTCTCCCCAATAATTCTCTCCAGTATACCTTCTGCTCCCCTCTCACTTTCTTCTTCTTCTGGAATCCCAATTATTCTAATGTTGTTTCGTCTTATGGTGTCACTTATTTCTCGAATTCTCCCCTCATGGTCCAGTAGCTGTTTGTCCCTCTTTTGCTCAGCTTCTTTATTCTCTGTCATTTGGTCTTCTATATCACTAATTCTTTCTTCTGCCTCATTTATCCTAGCAGTGAGAGCCTCCATTTTTGATTGCACCTCATTAATAGCTTTTTTGATTTCAACTTGGTTAGATTTTAGTTCTTTTATTTCTCCAGAAAGGGCTTTTATATCTCTCGAGAGGGTTTCTCTAATATCTTCCATGCCTTTTTCGAGCCCGGCTAGAACCTTGAGAATTGTCATTCTGAACTCTAGATCTGACATATTACCGATGTCTGTATTGATTAGGTCCCTAGCCTTCGGTACTGCCTCTTGTTCTTTTTTTTGTGGTGAATTTTTACGTCTTGTCATTTTGTCCAGATAAGAGTAAATGAAGGGGCAAGTAAAATACTAAAAGGGTGGCAACAACCCCAGGAAAATATGTTTTAGCCAAATTAGAAGAGATCCAAAATCGTGAGTGGGGAGAAAGGGGATAAAAAGAGGTTCAAAAAGGAAGAAAGAAAAAAGAAAAAAAAAAAAAAGAAAAGAATTTTTTTTAAAAAAGAAAACACCTAAGAAAAATGTAAAAAAAAATATATATATATTAGATAAACTAGTAAAAAATCGTTAAAAAAGAAAAAGGTAACAGTTAAAAAAAAAAAAATTTTACCCGAAGGCGAGAAAAAAAAAAAAAAATGAAAAAGAAAAAATTAAATTAACTGCAAGACTAAAAAAAATCACAGGAAAAAAGCCATGAGTTCCGTGCTTGGCTTTCTCCTCCTCTGGAATTCTGCTGCTCTCCTTGGTATTGAAACCGCACTCCTTGGTAGGTGAACTTGGTCTCGGCTGGATTTCTTGTTGATCTTCTGGGGGAGGGGCCTGTTGTAGTGATTCTCAAGTGTCTTTGCCCCAGGCGGAATTACACCGCCCTTACCCGGGGCCGGGGTGAGTAATCCGCTCGGGTTTGCTTTCAGGAGCTTTTGTTCCCTGAGCGCTTTCCGTAGAGTTCCAGAGGACGGGAATACAAATGGCGGCCTCCTGGTCTCCGGCCCGGAGGAGCCGAGAGCCCAGAGCCCCACTCCTCAGTGCGCCCTCAGAGAATAGCGCCCAGTTACTCCCGTCTGCCTGACCTCCGGCCGCGCTCCGAGCTCACCGAGCCTGCGACCGGTTCAAGGTAACACGGAGCTGCGAGCTTACTGTCGGCTCTGTCTCTGTAGCCGGCTTTCCCGTTCCAATACCCGCAAGCTCTGCGACACTCAGACACCCCCGATCCTTCTGTGACCCTGCGGGACCTGAGGCCACGCTGACCCCGCATGGGCTTCGCCCCGGTTTAGCCTCTGGAGCGATGTCCCTCAGCGGAACAGACTTTTAAAAGTCCTGATTTTGTGCGTGGTTGCTCCGCCGCTTGCCGGGAGCCGGCCCCTCCCCCCGGGGTCTATCTTCCCGTCGCTTTGGATTCACTTCTCCGCCAGTCCTACCTTTCAGAAAGTGGTTGTTTTTCTGTTTCCAGAATTGCTGTTCTTCTTCTCTTCGATCTGCCGATGGATTTTCAGGTGTTTGCAATCTTTAGATAAGCTATCTAGCTGATCTCCGGCTAGCTGAAGCAGTCTCAGCTTGCTACTTCTCCGCCATCTTGACTCCTCCCCCCCAAAGGCAGTCTCTTAACCGACTGAGCCACCCAGGTGCCCCAATAACCCCCTATTTTTGCCAGTGTTTGCTAATTGCTGAACCACTCCTAGAGATAAATTGAGACTAGTCCCCTTGTTTCATGGAAGTCTGCCTTCCCTGTGAGACCAACCCCCTCTGGAATGGAGAGTCAAATGCAGAAGGGAACTCCCCTGTTCTTTTCCTTTCTCAAACCTCTGGAGGTACCTTCTTTAATACTATGGATGGGTCTCCTTATGCCAATTAAATGTTATCTCTAAGGAGTGATGCCCAAGTTATACTTTGTTTTAAAAAAAATTTCCCAGACAATTAAATAGAGTTGAGAGGCACTCAGAAGTGGGGAGGAGAGGTCATTAGACCATTTCTTCGTATTTCTGATCACATCCTAGCTTAAGGCTTCAGACTTTGTTATCGTGTACACTGCCTTTCTAGGTTACAAGTCTAGGAGTTGAGACTTCTTTCAAACGAAACTTACCAAATAGTTGCTTCATTGGTGGATGATGTAAACCCACCACTGATTGAAAGCACACTATTATTCCCAATACCACGAGGAGCAGTGCTAATGTATCGTTAATTAGGGTATTACAACCAGTGAAATATATACTGCATTAACCAAGGAGACTGTATACAAGGCTTAAAATTAGCTGTTGTCAGGGGCGGCTGAGTGGCTCAGTGGGTTAAAGCCTCTGCCTTCAGCTCAGGTCATGATCCCAGGGTCCTGGGATCGAGCCCCGCATCGGGCTCTCTGCTCAGCAGGGAGCCTGCTTCCTCCTCTCTCTCTGCCTGCATCTCTGCCTACTTGTGATCTCTGTCAAATAAATGAATAAAATCTTTAAAAAAACAAAACAAAAAATTAGCTGTTGTCAAAACATGTATTTCGTTTAACAACTTAAACTGACCACCACCTTTTAAGGTGTGAACCTTTCCATTTTGGTGCATATAGTGAATGCAGTCTCTGTTCTTTCTATAATACCTGAAGATGAAATTTTTACAGGTAATTTCTCTAGTGAAAACAGGACATACCAGGGCAGAGTACCGTTTTGTTTTTACATTTTATAAATAACCTAGATGTATAAGAGCACTGTTTTAAAATTCACTTCAAAAATTTGCTGGTGAGGAAGGCAAGGGGCATGTTCCTGGCTTCTTGAACAGTAGTATGTCACTCAAGAACTTGAAGGGACTTAAGGTTTGCAGGGCAACCTTCAAAAGTTCATACCAGATGTGGTCTGCAGTAATTTTTTGTCCAGACCTTCCTGTGTGTTCAGACTTGTGGTATCTGTGAGGCTCCAAATACTCCTGAGTTCACCATATTTCCACTACTTTTTTGTATTCTTACTACCAAAGTCCTGAACTTGTGTCAGGTCTTCTGTATATCAAGTTCTTGAGCCCTGCCTTGCCTCTCCCCACTTTTCACCTACAAAGGTTTCTGGGCCTAGAATTGAACTATTAGTTTTGAAACTTTTAGTGAAGCACCAACTGCTAAAACCAGTGTTTGCTTACTATTCTGTTTAGACTCAAGTTGAATGAAGAAATGTCAGAAGAAAGCATCTTACTAGGGCCCTCAAAGCTGTGCCAAGTTATCTTTAAGATTAAAATTTTATACCTTGAACAATGTAATTTAACAGGAAAAAAGTCAAATGACAATTTTAATAGACTTTAAAACAGTGTACAAGTATAAAACACTGGTTTTGTATTTCAAAAATTGGAGGAAGATATCCAGTCATTAAACAGTCTACAAAACATATGCCAGTAGATTACATAAAAGACTATGTACAATATAAAAAGAGCTGAAAACAGTCTTCACTGTAAAAATAATTTAAAACAAATTTTTCAATTTAAAATATCATCTATAGCACAAACACACATCATGCAAATGGAAAACTAAATAAACTGCATTCTTTAGTGTAGCCAAATTTAATTCAGATTTAAACATCTTTTAGGTAGGGAAGTGGCCATTCAACAAAATTTTTCTCTCTGGCAGTAATGGTCCTAGCTGGGTATTTAAAGAACAGCTATATTTCAAACCCTTTTTAAAAACTGTAATAAATACTAAAGCAACATAGGAATACTTTATAATTTGGGGGTAATGTGGGGTAAAGGTCTGGAAAATAAATTGCTCAGTGCAATTTTATAAAGTATGAACTTTTTTTGGAAAGGCTAAGAAGCTTCTGCAGCTGGAAAAGTTTGATCTCTAGTTTTAAGGCAGGCTAAGCTTTTTAAATAAAGGTGTTACAGAAACTAATTTCATTCATTAACTATTCTATTGCAAGTTACATCATGTTGATCTCTGCAATACTAGGCTAGCAGTTTGGTGTCTATTACACCAAATCCTCCCAACAGGAGACCTGTACTTACTGGCTGAGTTATAATTAACATCTTAGTACTTTGGAACCGTAATCAGGGGCCTGTTGCTCCCCTCATTAATGGAAAAGAAAAGCAGCGGTCCAAAATATTACACTCTCCCCAGATGAAGTACCATTATTATAGATTCATAAAGGCTTTGCATATTCACATCTTGGCAGTTTAATACTTGTGGGAAAGAACTGATGCACATTTTACCACAGTGACAGGTATTTAAACAAGGGCAAATATTCTTGAATCGAAGGGTACCCAGGCAGGCACTACTGTTTCTAAAGCAATTGAAAACATTTCCAAAGCATTTATTTTTTTCAGGTTAGTTTTAGGAGCCAATATAGACATTTCCTACATGTCCACAGGAAGTACAAAAGCCATCTTCATTTCAACAATACAATATTCCTGAAACTCCTAGCACCAAGTCTTACTTTAAAAAGCAAAGACAACAGAGTGCTCTCCCACATACTGTTGACTTCCTTCTACACACTGCATGTCATGAGATTTTTAAAAAGTTAGCTGCCACAAGTTTTGGAAAATGCCAGTGTTTAAAAATAGGTAATTATGCTAATAAAGAATCAAAAGTTTAGCAGAACAGACATTTAAGGAGTTCAAACCATTCAATGTTAGAAAGAAAAGTGTGAAAATACCGTTCTTTGGTCTAGATAAGCTGTTCCCTTTAATTTAACATTCCAATGGCTTTTGAAAACTTTAAAATGTTGAAACTCACTAGGCAAGAACAAAATTATATATACATACGGATGTATCATACAAATGAACCTTTAAAAGAAAGTTTTGACCAACAGGTGATTAAAGATACTTAGTACCCTTCTTTTAAAAAAAGTTAGTGTTGAGTGTACAAGTACAGAAATAAGAAGTTAAAAATTACCCATGGGAAAAAAAAAATCCATTTTACCAGTCTATAAATATTACACCTTTCTGGTTTCCTTGCTCTGTTGAATTCACAAGTAAACATTCATTTTGACATGCTAAAGTTCCTAATGCTGGTGGAACAATTCCTGTACCTGGACAATTATTACATTATGATTTGTTTGATGGATAGTTAATGTCTGTTGCTTCCTGTTTCATGGATAGAGCTTCACTGACTGCCTCTTGATCACCGCCACCAATTCCAAATCCAGTTCCTCCAGCTCTGTCATTAACATCAGCTTCATCTTCCAAACCATTGTAAAATTCTTCAATCTCACTTTCATCCTCCAAGTGTTCTTCTAAACTTGGACTCTGGCATGTTCCACTATCACTGTTACTGCCACAAGAACTAGAGGATAAGATGTCATCTTCAGAGTCTGAATATACCTCAGCGCCATGAAAAATATAACGGTTTGGTGGTAAGAACAGATATTGGTTACCTGAAATACAGTAATAAAAGAGAAGTTATTCCCAGTTTTCTAAGACTAATTTGGTCCGATTATAGATTCCAGCTCTGCCTTTTACCTGAATATCCATACTAGAGGCTATTACTATAGTGTTCTTCAAAAACTAAGCACTCACTCCCGGCTGCAAATCTTAGTTCTGTTTTGCATATTTGGGCAATCTCTCTGCCTCCATTTCCTCATCTGGAAAATTAATTTTCACAACTCTATCAACTAAGTATGAATAACTACACAGAACCATATTCAAAAAAGGTTACTTAACCAACTCCTTTGAACAAGAATTCATCACATGAAATATCCAGGCCTGCCGACATTCCTCAGTTCGTGTTCACTGAAAAGAACTTCTCTAAAGCACATGGTATGCCTTCAAAGCACCTTCATTATTTTCAAATACCTTTAATTCCATAATGGCCTCACCACCTATTCAGAAGTGTAGTTTGCAGGCAATGGCATCACCTGAGAGTTTATTAGAAAGTTTAGATTCTCAAGCCCCACTACCCACATACTGAATCAATTTTTACCTAAGTCCTAGACAAAGTATGAGAAACACTGATCTAGCATTGGACGTTAATCTTTCTTTTCCAACCTCCTCCCAAATTTGCATTCATAGTTTAAGATATGACCTGTGATGGTGAAGACAATTCCTCTCTCCCCTAAGTTATGGGTTCCAGGTTAATAGCACCCCTTGGTGTGAACCTGAAATTTTTTTTTAAAGATTTTATTTGAGGTGCCTGCGGGGCTCAGTGGATTGGGCCTTTGCCTTTGGCTCAGGTCATGATCCCAGCATCCTGGATCAAGCCCTAAATAAATCTCTGCTCCCTCCTCTCCCACTACCTCTGCTTGTGTGTTCCTGCTCTGGTTGTCTCTCTCTTGCTGTCAAATGAATAAATAAAACCTTAAAAAAAAAAAAAAGTTATACAAGATTGTTTCATTGAAGTTAGAATATATATATTTTTTTACTTTAGGATTTTTCACACTACTACTTGATAAAGAGGTCTTATGTGTCAAAACAGGACAGATATGTTATGTTTCTATGCACTAATAAAGTAGCAGAAAGGGAAATTAAGCAATCCTACTTAAAACTGCATCAAAGACTTAAAAGATCTAGAAATAAGTTTAACCAAGGAGGTAAAAGACCTACTATGTTCATGGATTGGTATTAGTATTATTAAAATGTCCACATTATCCAAAAAAATCTGATTTCAATCCAATTCCTATCAAAACACCAACAGCATTTTTCAGAACTGGAACAAATAATCCTAAAGTGTTTATGGAACTACAAAGACCCCGAATAGCCAAAGCAACCTTGACAAAGAAAAAACTGGAGGGGATCATGCTCCCTGATTTCAAACTGTACTATGAAGGTATACAGTAATCAAAACAGTACAAATTTAGCACAAAAATAAGACATGAATCTATGGAACAGAGTGTCCAGAAATAAGCCCAGATTTATATGGTCAATTAATCTGTGACAAAGAAGGCAAAAATATGCCATGGGGAAAAGACAGTCTATTCCATCAATGCTATTAGGAAAACTAGACAGCTACACAAAGAAATAAACTCAACCACTTTCCCACCCCACATACAAAAATAAACACAAAATGGATTAAAGACCTAAAAGTAATTGGGACTATATCAAACTAAAATTTTACATGTGAAGGAAACCAAAGGAATAAAAGGACAACCTATGGACTGAGAGAAGATACTTAGCAAATGAGGTGTCCCAAAAGGGTTAACATCCAGATTATACAAAAAACTCCTGTAACAGCAGCAGAAACACTGGATGAAAAAAACCAGCAGAGGTGCTAAATAGGGGTGCCTGGCTAGCTCAGTCCATGGAGAACATGACTCTTAAGCTCAGAGTTGTTAATCTGAGCCCCACACTGGGTGAAGGGATTACTTAAAAATAAAATTTAAAAAAAAAAAAAAAACATGGGTAGAGGCCCCAAGCAGACATTTTCCCAAAGACATGAAGTGCTAAACACATCACTAACCATCAGGAAAATACAAACTGAACCCTCAATGAGATTACCTAATACCTGTCAAAATGGCTATTATCAAAAAGAAGAAAACTGCTGGCACAAATATGAAGAAAAAGGAACTCACAAACTGCTAGTGGGAATGTAACTGGTGTAGCCACTACGGAACACAGTACAGAGGATCCTTAAAAAAAAAATAAACTAGATATAAAAATTTCTGAGTATTTTCCTTTAAAAAAGCAAAAACACTAATTTGAAAAGATATATGTACCCTTATATTCACTGCAATACTTACAATAGTCAAGATACAGGAGCAACCTAAATATCCATCAACAGATAAGTGGATAAACAGATAAAGAAAATGTGTTGTAGGGGTGCCTGGGTGGCTCAGTGGGTTAAAGCCTCTGCCTTTGGCTCAGGTCATGATCCCAGGGTCCTGGGATCGAGCTCAGCAGAGAGCCTGCTTCCTCCTCTCTCTCTGTCTGCCTCTCTGCCTACTTGTGATCTCTGTGTCAAATAAATAAATAAAACCTTAAAAAAAAAAAGAAAGAAAATGTGTTGTAGATGTTACAATGAAATATTACTCAGCCATAAAGAAGAATAAAATCCTGCCATTTGCGACACAGATGGACCTGGAAGACCTAAAGGGTATCGTGCAAAGTAAAGTATGTCAGAGAAAAGACAAATACCATACAGTTTCACTTACATGTGGAATCTAAAAAGCAAGACTCATAAAAACAGAACTTGTGGTTGCCAGAGAAGGGAGGGTGGAGTGTCATACTAACTTTGTATGGTGGCAGTTCTACACTTAATCATGGTAAGCATTTCCCAAGGTATATAATCACCATGTGAAACACCTGAAACGAATTATTTTGTGTCACCAATATAAAACAAAAAACTGGGTAGATGCTATTCCTAATATTCTGTGGAGAAGGATCAGATGTTTTGCAGATCTGAGACAATACAGCATAGTGATTCAGAGGACAGGCTCTGAGGACAGACCTGGAATCCAAACTGGCTCTTCCATGTCCTGTTATTGCACAAGGTCCTTACACCTCTATAGTCCTCAGTTTCCCCACCAAAAGCAGAGAAATAGTAATAGTTCCTGCCTCATGATATTAAAATCAAATAATGTATATAAATAAAGCAGCTGCCCTATGGTAACCACCTAAATCTGAGTCATCTGTTCTACCAGCTAAAGCTCACCAGACAATGGCAGAGTACAATTTATTTTCCAATTTTCTTCTCAATTCAATGCTTACCTTCTCATTCCCTGGAGGAACACAAGATACAGAGAACACTTTAATTAATACACTGTCTTCCTCTACTGTAAGATACCACTGTTTAAACCTTTTTCTAGGTTAAATTCTCAACTTTACAGTTTCTCTAAACACAACTGTTATATCCAGCTGCCTAAAGCTACCCTCTATCAACTAACCTGCCAAAATTGCTTATCTCTTGCAAATATTTTGTTAAAATAATTACACCTTCAAAATGGTAAAAATAAGGGGCGCCTAGGTGGCTCAGTGGGTTAAGCCTCTGCCTTCGGCTCAGGTCATGATCTCAGGGTCCTGGGATGGGGTCCCGCATCGGGCTCTCTGCTCAGCAGGGAGCCTGCTTCCCCCTCTCTCTGCCTGCCTCTCTGCCTTGTGGTATCTGTCAAATAAATAAATAAAATCTTAAAAAAAAAACGGTAAATAAAATAATTATACCTCCAACAGCATTTCCTTACCATCAAGCCGTTTGCTAATCTGCTCCTTTGCAAGTCTAGCTGGCCAGCACTTCCTCACCGAGTCAGCAACTAAAGTTCTTTCATTTTTCTCCCCAGTATTAGAGCCAACATTCCTCACATCTGGACTTTCCACCTGTTCAATAACGCTTTCAATGTTCTTAGTAGAATTCTGTCCTTCCTGTGATTTTTCTTCCATACAATCATTTGACTCGGACACACCAGGATCATCAACATTACTCTTAGATGCTTGGTCTAAAAGTTTAACAATCACTGAAGAATGTGGTGGTGAAGTTCTTTCTGGTGAACTTGAGTCTTCTGAAATATTAAGAGGTGTGGGTGGCAACTCTGACAAATGAGCCAATTCTTTCTGTGTTCGTGGAGGTTTTTCAGTAATTTCTGAAAGCTTTACAGGGTTGCAGCAAAGTTTGGCATATTCACCACCTAACCTATGACATAATTCATTTATTATGACATCACAGTCTCCAAGAAGCTCTACATCAAAATGCAGATGAGGCAAAGGTTCTCTATTTATTAATATCTGAGGCACTTCATGGGGTATGGAACCTAAAAATGAGATGAAAAATGCATTAGAAAAAGGGAAGGGAGCTAATAAAGCCACAATAAAAACACTATACAAAATCTAACATGCTCCCATTACCAAAAAAGAAACCAGCCACTACTATTTAGCCAAGCCATCACATTTCCTACCAAGCCATCAAATAAAGAGATGAGAAGTTAAGCATCTTCATAAAATTTCAGGTCCTGTTTCCCATCACCTGATTAACTTTGAGCAATCTTCTCAGGCTTTTCTACCTCAATTTCCTTGACTGTATAATGGGTAACAGTACTTGCTCACAAGGTTGTAGTCAGAATTTGTCAAGTGCATAGAAGAGCTCTCGGCACATAGTGATGGTTACTCTATCAAAACAGCTCCTGATACAACGTGTGGAAATTCATCCATATCCATTTTCCACCATTATATACCTGTGTTTTACATCGTTTAAAAATAACTTCTGGGTATCAGCAACACACTATTAATACTGCCCCACAGAAAGCTTTTAAGAATGTCTCTGCTTACCTTTAAAGAGAAAAAATAACTAAAAAATAAAGTAAGGTATTCATTAAATTTTATCCTATATTCTGGGCATCTGGGTGGCTCAGTGGGTTAAGCCGCTGCCTTCGGCTCAGGTCATGATCTCAGGGTCCTGGGATAGAGTCCCGCATTGGGCTCTCTGCTCAGCAGGGAGCCTGCTTCCCTCTCTCTCTCTCTCTGCCTGTCTCTCTGCCTGCTTGTGGTCTGTCTCTGTCAAATAAATAAATAAAATCTTTAAAAAAAAATTTTTTTTTTTATCCTATATTCTGTCAAAGAATTTCACAGCTATTTTGGGAAGACTGAAACTGATAAAGCCATCACATACAGGTAGGAAAAAAATGCAGAATTATAGAGCTGAACTCCTGTTCAGTGTCATGGTTCAGTGTCTTCCAACTGTTTGCTCTGGCTTGCCTATATGATTGCTCATGTAGAGTTCTAATTTAATTCTCTGAAAGAGTCTGATATTCTCGGGACGGTCGGGTTGCTCAGTCTGTTAAACATCCTCTTGGTTTCAGCTCAGGTCATGATCTCAGGGTCCTGAGATCAGCCTATGTTTGGGCTCCCCATTCAGTGTGGGAGTACAGTAGGGAGTCTTTTCCTCCTCCATCTTCCTTCCCCCTGCTGCTCCTTCTGCATGCATATACTCTAAAATAAATAAATAAAATCCTCTAAAAAAAAAAGTCTGGGGGCTTCTAGGGGGCTCAGTTGGTTAAACATCTGCCTTCGGCTAAGGTCATCATTCCAGGGTCCTAGGATTGAGGCCTGTGTTAGGTACCCCCGAGGAGACGTCCATGCATTTGCTCTCTCTCAAATAAATAAGTAATTTTTTAAAATCTTAAAAAAAAGTTTGATATTCTTTTCCCCTCACCTTTTAGGGCACACCTCATGCGACTGAATTTAGTCACTCTATCTTCCTCTCCCCTTGCTTCCTCGTTAGAGGGAGAAAAGAGATAATATGAGAGCAAATGTTAAATATTCCTGAGAGTAAAAGGGACTTAAATTATATTTGAGCTTTCTCAAACACACAAAATCCCTTATGGGTAAAGTTGATCCACATACAATGATTATGACAAGGCATGACTGTTACTTTTTTTTTTTTTTGAGAGAGAGGGAATCCCTAGCAGGCACCATGCCCAGCATAGGACCATATGACCCTGACATTAGGACCCCAGTTCAGACACCCAACTGACTGAGCCACTCCTATACCCCAAGGCATGACTGTTACTCTCATAAAAACAGACCAATAATATCGAGCCCCCAAATACTCTTAAGTGAGTATATTACACTTCTAGATTACATTTAATTCTAACTAAACATACAAACTTATTGGAACTAAAAATCAACTACATTTGAACGATCAACAACTATAATCAAATTAAGACTAGAAACACACAGATTAAGGACTGTTTCCTAAGTGTATGTAAATTAGCTGAAGCTAACTCCTATCATAATAGAAACACACTCCACTGAAAAAGCTATTTCCCCTTGTTTTAGTTTTTCCCTTTCCCAAACCCTGCAGCAAAAAATTAACCAATCTCCACAAATATGAACAACACCAAGAAATAAAGTTTGGCTCTTCACCACTCTTTAACCCACAGAGAGAATAAGATCATTGGGGTCCACTGTAGAGACCCACAACCTATGGCAGTCTGTACAGAAATATGCTGTAAAAGTCATCACCAACTTACTTGGAATTAGTGCTACTGGTCTTACTTTCAGGGAAGACCCAATAACAATGAGGAGATCAACTTCATCTTTGTCGTATTTCATGGCTCTATGAAACTGCTCTGGTAAATTTTCACCAAAAAAGACAATCTCTGGTTTCATGATAGCAAGTGGCTCATCTGCTGGGCATCTAGGACAACGAGGAACCACCTACAGGTTCCAGATTTTGGTTGAGACAGGAAAAGGAAAAGCACTCAAGTTAGAAATAATCTACACTTACACACTTCCCAAGAATGCATTTCCAAATTATCAAAGCTGAATCACTATATTGTAGTGAAACTAATATAAATACTATTAATTATACCAGAATTAAAATTTAAAACTTAAAGAATAAAATTCCCATTTTTATTTTCGAACTGAAGTGTAGAAGCATATGAAATAAGCCATGTGTTTAAGTCCGGGGGGGGGGGGGAATTATCAAAGAGGAAAAACTGGATAAATAGTAGGGAAAACTGAATACAACCCTCAATGGCAATGTCACCCATCAATGACTTTACCAACATACAATGAAATACAATGGTCTTACTGTGTAAGTATGTAGCTATTGTAATATCCTTGAAGACCTACATTTGATATTTAAGAGTCCACCACAGATTAAGAAAAACCAACACTTGTATATATGTACACATGACTTAATCCTCTCAAAAAATTTAAGACAGAGATTCCATTTTAATGTGCTCTTCTCCACTCATAATTATGTCTGATTAACTATATATGTGGCTAAGCACATAAAATTTGTCTGATGGTTTTCTCTGCCATTATTTTCCCGTACTTCTTTTTTGGAGGACAGCAATCATACATGAAATAGCTTGTAGAGTAACTTTTTAAATGTTTTAAAGGAATACCAAGAATTAATGAACTAATTTAAAATTCAAAATACGACAGGCACTAAAAGGGAAAGTAAGAGAAACTCTAATATAGCAACACCTCATGTATGATTTGGGTTTTTAATTTTAACTTGGATAATCAACCAATTTCATCATTTTAGAGACATTATAGAGCAGTGTTTTCAACTTAAGGGATTAAAAGGGTCTTATATATTTATTTCATCAGCATTTCCAATGGTGATATTATCTTCCTGGCATCTTTCTGTACTACACACTTTCAGAAAAAAAGAAAAAAATAATAATGTGGAGGCAAAAAAAGAGACCAAAGATATGCACAATTCCTAAAATATGGGTGATAAATTACCTGATTAAAAATATCTCCTCGTACAGCTTCACAGTCTACTTTGTATTTACAAATCAGACAAGATGCTGTTGCAAAGGATCCTAAAAACCAATACACACATGCATTAGTAAATTACATTTCTATTTATTTAAACATACCACAAAGATTATAAAGTCTGACCCCAGAAAAGAGAATTAAGATTCCACAGGGGACTCTCAGGGATGAATAATTAAAATACTTACACATAATAAATACAGACAATCCAGTCCTCAATTGAGATGCTGACATAGTAATACCTTCTAAAGCTATTCTTTTCAATAAAATAAACCAATTCCTCCAGAGCTAAAACTCTAGAGTTGGAAGGCTATAATTGTCTGACGTTAGCTTAATTAATAGTTATACATTAAAAACAAGTTTTTTGTTTTTGTTTTTTAAAGATTTTATTCATCCATTTGACAGAAAGAGGGAGAGAGCACAAGCAGGGAGAGAAATAGACTCCCCGCTGAGCAGGGAGCCCCATGCAGGGCTCCATCCTAGCACCCTGCTATCACAACCTGAGCTGAAAGCAGACACTTAACCGACTGAGCTACCCACGCACCCCAAAAACAGTTTAGATACATAAGAAAATGGACTGCGCCTACTTTAATTATCCCGCAATTAAATGAAAGTCTTCTAAATTTCTAAATTCTATACATCTGAACTAACCATTTGTTTAGTTTCATAAACTAAAGAGGTCATATTTTTCTTATATGTCAATATTACTTTTATAATCAAAGGAGGTTATTTAGAAGAATTTAATGGAATATAACTGCTACACCTTTTGAAACACATTAGGACATTAATCTGTACAATTAATTTGTACAATTAAGTATCAAGGCCAATAGTTCTGGTTAAATTTTTTTGTATTCTACTTTTTAAAATTTATCTAAACTGATAACATGACTAAATAAAAAAGCTTAATCTATTTCTGGATGGCAACCTACTTTCTAATCCTATTTTTTCCTATGAAACTAATTAAATAACAGAAAGCATTCTAAAGTTTACTAACCATGACACTGAATTATCCTCTGGATTCCCGCAACCTGTTCCAGTGTATCTATGTTCTGCGTATAGTTCCGAAGTAGTTTTCCTTCTTTATCTGACAAGGCTATGAATTTGTGACAGAGAGATGGTTGGAACTGTCCAGGATATATTTCCTATATAATGCAAAAGGCAAAAAAATGATTACAGTAAAGAAATAAGTATAACACCTGTCATGTTTAGGTTTAACCAAAAAACTACCAACGATAGTCCCCATGTATAAATAAATTTAAAAAATACATGAGCATCTCAAAGCATCTAGATGGTTGCAACACACACCAACAAAAGGATTGCTGCTGTAATATGTATAAAACTCAGCTATTAGTGAACTTTCCCCTTGAAGAAAAAAGTCAACCCATAAGCATCTCTAATAAATGTAAACAGATATCTTAATAAAAGTCAGAAGAAATACACACCTGAGAATTTATCTAATTTTTTGTTGGCTGCAAATTCAGGGTTTTGTTTTGTTTTTTTTTTTAAGGAAAAAGAAAAGTTTAAGTTGAAATTAAAGCTATCAAAGATATGGTGACTTCTTTTAAAAACTAAAAGGCACTGTCAACACAATATTAAAAGTTGTTTATTCATCATTCATTATAAATATCAACCTGTTGGAAGTTTAAAGCTAAAGTTTTAATTCCTTACCAAAATTGTTTTCCTTCCACTGCACAGGCACATACTGGTATAGTATAGAGTTGCTCATGAATGCTGAGTTGCTGGATTTTGTGTGTGTGTTTTTCCCCCCAAATAATGCTTCAATGCTGTTTCTTCTTTAAAAACAAAGAATTCAGATATACACATGGCAAAAAGATCAGAGAAAAAGTATCAATTTTGGTCCTCTCAACTTTTGACAGTGTTTTTATTAAATTTCATTTAGTAAGTGACTATGGCAAAGGAAGTTTCTTCTCTACTTTCTTCTTTAAAGTAGTAATGCTACCTACTTCCTTACCATTCATTACAGCCTCTAACCTATTACAATGCTAGCAAAAAATCAGACACAACCGTAGGTCTGTCAATAGGGGACCGGTTGTAGAAATATATTTCATCCATAATAGTGGAGTATGCAGCCATTAAAATGAATGTGAGAGGTCTAGATGTACTGACCTGGAAAATGGTCCAATGACATGTGAAAAAAAGCAAGTTAGTCACCAGTGTGTAGAGTTTTGGTTTTGTTGTTTTGTTATTAAGCAAAAATAGAAATTAATATGCACATGTCTATAGATACATTCACACAAACACCAAGTCAAGGATACAAAGAAGCTATTACCAGAGGTGGGGAAATGTTCAACTTCTGACGTTATACAAAAAACTTTAATAAGATTATAGATGACTTTACTTTTCACCTACTTAGTATTTCAAATCTTAAGAAACTCTCTACAGGGATACCTTTTAGGCAAAAATAATAAGCAAATCTCCTAACCACCGCCATATACATAATCATCATAATTATTTACTAAGCTCTCTGGAAATGGCTATTAAAAGTATTTTTTAAAAAAATATTTTTAGGAGGGCACCTGGGTGGCTCAGAGGGTTAAAGCTTCTGCCTTCAGCTCAGGTCATGATCCCAGGGTCCTGGGATAGAGCTCCGAATCCAGCTCTCTGCTCAGCAGAAGGCCTGCTTCCCCCCTCTCTCTGCCTGACTCTGCCTGCTTGTGATCTCAGTCTGTCAAATAAATAAGTAAAATCTTAAAATATATAGATATATATAGATATAGATATATAAAATATATAGATATATAGATATATAGTCATTAAGCATCTGCCTTCAGCTCAGGTCATGATCCCAGGCCAGGGTCCTGGGCTCAAGCCCCACATCAGGCTCCTTGCTTGGCAGGAAACCTACTTTCCCTCTCCCACTCCCTCTGCTCGTGTTCCTGGTCTCACTGTCTCTTGGTGTCAGATAAATAAGTAAAATCTTAAAAACTTATTTATATATACTTATATATATAAATATACATATTAATATATGTAATATATACTTTTTTACAACAAATATTACGATATGTGAGGCTACAGAAAAATGGATTCTAATAAGGAACATGAGAACATGCCAAACTCATAACATGAACAAATGACTACCTAGAGAGCAGGTTTGGGGAGCAAGAGTACCAAGACTTTACCCTCCTGGAATGAACTTTTCTGTGTCTTATCATCCCCTATTCCTCTATTTATATATATGTATGTATATGTGTGTGTGTATGTTTTCTTTTTTCTTTTTTTTTTTTTTTTTTTTTAAAGATTTTATTTATTTGTCAGAGAGAGGGAGAGAGAGAGCGAGCACAGGCAGACAGAATGGCAGGCAGAGGCAGAGGGAGAAGCAGGCTCCCTGCCGAGCAAGGAGCCCGATGTGGGACTCGATCCCAGGACGCTGGGATCATGACCTGAGCTGAAGGCAGCCGCTCAACCAACTGAGCCACCCAGGCGTCCCTCTTTTTTTTTTAAAGTAGGATCCATGCCCAACATGTGACTTGAATTCATCATGCTCTACTGACTAAGCCCGCCAGGTGCCCTCCCTATTCCCTTTTTAAAGAGGAAGGTAAGAAGCACAAAGATGTGCGGGACATCAGATTCAGTTCTACACTCCACAGTTTCCCTTCATGTCCAATCCACGAGAGTTCAGGGTAGTTTAGCCCTTAAAGTTACAAATCAATTTCTGTATTTGGGGATAACTTACGAATATTATAAGCCTACATTTTATTATGTGAGGACCTAAATGACTTGACTCTTAACTCTATTTTCTTCCGAATATACAGTGGACCATGTCTGAACCATAAGATTTAAATACTGTGTTCAGGGACGCCTGGGTGGCTCAGTGGGTTAAGCCTCTGCCTTTGGCTCAGGTCATGATCTCAGGGTCCTGGAGTCCTGCATCAGGTGCTCTGCTCAGCAGGGAGCCTGCTTCCCTTTCTCTCTCTCTGCCTGCCTCTGACTACTTGTGATCTCTGTCAAATATATAAAATCCTTAAAAAAAAAAAAAAAATTAAATACTGTGTTCGAACTAAAGGATATAATCTGAAATAATGAAAAAAAAAAAAATTACCATGGGAGGGCTTTTAATGGACACTACTCCTAGGACAAATTCTTAACATCAAGTCTGCTAAAAGCCAAATGGCTGAGGCTAAAACTTTCAGATAAAAGTACGGACTGGGAGGCCTTGGTGGCTAAATCAGTTACGCATGTGACTTCAGCTCAGGTCATTATCTTGGGGTCCTGGGCTCCCTGGTCAGTGGAGAGTCTGCTTTTCCTTCTCCCTCTGCTATCCCTCTCTCAAATATATAGATCTTAAAAAAAAAAAAAAAAAAAAAAAGTCACAAAAGTATGAATTGATCTTCTTTGTTGGAACTGTGAACTTTGTTGGAACTGTCTGTTCTCAGACAGACCATCCCAAATCTCAACATCCTGAAGCATTATTAGGAAAATAATCATGTGAACTAGGCCACTCTGTTACTGCCACAGGGGTACTTATAGATTAGAATGAAAGAACTGGGACCAAATGCTGAAATGCTATTAAAAAGATGCATTGCTTCCATGCAGATGTACCCAGTAACAAGCACAAGAGAATTTCAATCAGTTAAGCTATTAGTTACCACTTTATGAATTTTTAGCATGTACCAGGCATAACAGAAGTCCTTTATTTATTATAATGCTATAGAAGAGGTAAAAACCCACTGAAAAGGTGGGATGCCTAGGTAGCTCAGTCAGTTAAGCATCTGCCTTTGGCTCAGGTCATGATCCCAAGACATGGAACTGAGTCTGCCAGGGAGCCTGCTACTCCCTCCGCCTGCCACTCCCCCTACTTGTGAGCGTGGCCCCCTCTTTCTTTCTTCTCTCTCTCTCTCTCTCTCTCTCTCTCCAATAAATAAATAAATAAATAAAATCCTCAAAAAAAAAAATTTAACAGTTGAAAAGGCAAACGAAATACAGCAGCGTTTCTATATGGTCCACAAAGAAAAGCACATTTACTATCTGGCCCTATACTGAAAAGGTTTGCTGACTCTATTATAGACATATATATTCCCCATTTTGCAGATGAACAAACTAAAGCACACAAGTAACTTGCCAAAAGTCACAAGAACAAGTAGCAGAGCTGTCATTCAAATAAGTTCTGAAAACAAAGTGTGGTTCTTAATCATTATGCATGCTGCCTTTTCAATTTTGATCCCTCAACATCAAGCTTATTTCTCTTTTAGGCTAATAAGCACCACTACTAGGTACTGTATTTTGCATCTCTTCAAGGAACTGCTGCAAGCTTGAATTCCAATCACTATCTAACTTAAACACACGCTTCAAGAATGCATGACGTCTCCACAAGTATGAGAAAGAAAAGCATCCCAATGGAAAAAAACAGCTAAGAATAAATAGGCAATTCAAAGTTATACACATGGCCAAGAGTAAAAAGCAGTCATCCACACTAATACACAAAAACACTAGTATGAGAAGATGCTAATTTTTATCTACTGAGATTTTTAATTGCCTTAAAAACAACTCTAGATATCCATTAATAGGAGACTGATTAAGTATATTGTAGTACAATTATAATACTATGCAGCCTTTTCTTAAAAATGATGTATATCTGTTAAGTGCCATCATGAAACTATTTCCAAGAATATTAAGTAGGAAAAAAAGCAAGGTAGAGAAGAGGATGTGTGATTCTGTTAGTAATTACTGTTAGTAATTATTTTTAAAATATTGAAAACTTATCATAATGTCTTCTATATACACATCCAAGTTTACTCTTTTTTTCCTGGAAGGATACCCAAGAAAATATCTTACCATGGTAACTTTAAAGAGACTAGAGGTAGAGAAGACTGACTGGGGAAACCAACTAACATGTCTTATACAGTTAAAATTTTTTAAACCACATATACAACACACACACACAAACACACATGTGCATGTGATTTTTTTCAAGTATTTTAATACCAATAGTGCACTGTGGAGGGTTTCTTAGGTATGTAGGGGGCAGGGGCATGCTAAATCAGCCTTCTAATACACTTCTGATAGGAGTATATTTTATTCCACCTTTCCAGGTAGCAGTGAGAAAAAACATACCATGACTTTCAGCAATTGCAGTTTCAGGAATTTATCCTAGAAACACTGGGAACATACCAAGAAGGACAATCACAGCAACACTATTTACAATAAAAGAAAAATAGGAAACACCCAAAATGTACACTTGTGGAATTATAGTACACCAGTGGATGAACATTATGACCATTAGAAAGTATTCAAATATCTGAAAGAAAAAATTAAATGCAAAAGACTACAAATCCAGAGCAGCAGACAAAACAGCTCAGTTTTATAACAAAAATATGCATTCAATAAATAAATTTTTAAAAATACATTTGGGTATAAAACTATAGGTGCGTTTATACATAAGTGACCTACAAAAGCCTAAGTACTAACATTATCTTCAGATAAATGGCACTCTGGCTTTTTTTTTTTTTTTGGCTTACATTTTTTGATGCAAGGTGATGGGCTGGTTTTAAGAGATTAAGTTTCTAACTACAGAATCTGGTATGTTTGCACATTAACAAAGTGATCATTTTTTGAATATATACAAAGATGTTTGGAATTAAGTTCCTAAAAATTCAGTTCATATTTCCCCCTCTACTATTTGACTTTTAATCACTTTAGGGTAAAGGATATTCACTGAATTCAATATGGGGTAGCATCTACACCTGGGATAGCATCTACACCCTCTGAACAGTCTTTTCTGACAACAGAAAGTTATTTATAGATCCTCAGTTTCACCCTGACTCTTAATATAACCCCTCGTTTTTAAACAATTATCAGTCAATTATTTTAGACCCCTGAAAACCATGACCACAACTCATTATCAATCCTAACCTTTACTATGCACGAGGCTAATGGTTCAGAACACTGCTACACAGCTTTAATGTTGGGCTCTATTTTTCTTATATACAAGAATTCAAAGAGATACCTACAGGTAGGCACACTGTAATACAATGGTGCTCAAACAGGTAGCAATTTTACAGGCGACACTTGGTAATGTTTGCAGGCTTTCTGACTGCCATGACTGGGAGGGAGAGTGTTATTAATAGCATTTAGTGGGAGAAAGCCATGGATGCTGCTAGACAGCCTACAATGCATAGGACAGTTCCTGATAGCAAATAATTATCCACCCCAAAATGTCAACAGATTGAGAAACTTTTCTACTGAGCCAGTCAGAATTTCCCATCTAAATGAAATGTTTCCTTCTCAATAATTATATATAATCACTGCCTCAATTTATGTGTAGAAATTCCTTCCTTCCAAAATGTCTAAATTTCACCAGTAATATTTTTTGATGGTATCATATTAAATTTACTTTCTCGTAACAAACTAAAATCATCAGCCATCTTTATGAACTTTCTGGCCAGTTAGAGAAACTGATAAAAAACTTCAGGTTATGAATATTTTATTTATGTACTATTTTGAGAATCTAGTAAAATACTGTGTAAGTTTTACATATCCTTCCCACCCTCCATTTCTGTATATGATCTTTCATTCTTTGTCCTTATTTCCTGCTTAAGCTTTTTCCTATTCATTTTTTAGACCAAAATTAACTCAGTCTATTACCATTACTATCAATTTTAAGTGCTACTTCAGCAACTAAAAGCATTCATTTAGGCAGTGTGAGAATTAAAGTATAATAATCCTATACAAGTAGCAGTTACAAAGATTAATGTATTTGGCTCTTACCGTAACTTAAATGAAAACTCAAAGCAATCATGCAGAATTAAATTTATATAAACAAAACTGCGAAAGGATGCACTTTATAAATGACTAAACTTAATTTTTTTCACTTTATTAACTAAAAAAATATAAAATCTTAAAACTTTTATAGAAGAAAAAAATGCTGCCCCTCAAAACTTTTCTTCTCCCAGGGGCACCTGGGTGGCTCAGTGGGTTAAGCCTCTGCCTTCGGCTCAGGACATGATCTCAGGGTTCTGGGATCGAGACCCACATCAGGCTCTCAGCTCAGCAGGGAGTCTGCTTCTCCCTCTCTGCCTGCCTCTCTGCCTACTTGGGATCTCTCTCTCTCTCTGTCAAATAAATAAATAAAATCTTTAAAAAAAAAAAAAAACAACTTTTCTTCTCCCAGGGGTATGAAAGATGTACACAAGTGATTAAAAACATTATAACACATTAACAGCTGCCATTTTTACCATAACTCACTTACTTTCTCTTATGCATGGTCTAGATTTCTGTTAAGCTCATTTTTAAAAATTCCTATAATTTGTCCTTAGTAGAGTAATTCTGAATTGCTTCTACAGATTCTTACCTATCAAAGCTAGTTTAAGCTTAAACTGAGTATCCAGTCTGTACATCAGACAACTAAAGTTTCTTACCCTTGCTATTTCAATTCTCAGTTACCACATTTTTCCAAGTGTCAGGTTACTACTTTACTAGGCCATTTAATATATACTTAAGTTAGTTTGGGCAACGTGTTTCTTCTCAGAACACAGAATTTACAGCAAAAATCTAGTGAGCATTATATAAATGTACCAGTCAATCAACTTTTATCATAAAATATAAGATAATTTCTATTTACTTGCTGGCCCTCTAAGTGTTAATCTCTTAATAACTAGAGCTATTATAATGTGAGTGTCTAAGTCCAACTCAAGAAGCCTATAATTAAATGATACTTCACTTCTTCAAAAATCATGTAGTACCTACTACTAGCAGTGGAATATAAGAGCTTTTCTGAGTTATATAAATAGTCCTTGAAAGTCTGAAAGAAGTGCTCTTTAATTAAAAATCAGGTTCATTTAATTTCTAGATTTATGAAAAACTAGTCAATAATACAAAAGACCCTTATCAAATATACTGAAGTTTAGAAATATTCTAAATTCTAAATTTAGAATATTTATTCTAAATTCTAAATATTCTAAAATTTCTTTCCATAAAACCACTATCGAATAAAAAATAAAAATTTTCTACAGACTAAAATCTCCTGAACATGGTATAACTTAAACTTAAACTTTACAGGACAGCTCCCCAATAGAAATACGTGAGCCATGTATAAAATTTAAAATTTCCTAGTAACCATATTAAAAACATGAAATTATAATGTTTGACCCAATATCAAAAGCATTATCATTTCTACATATAATCAGTGTATATAAATATATATTATTTTCTATTTTTTTCCACGTATTTCCAAAATCTGGTACATCTTCCACACTTACATCACATCTCAGTACACTTGTGTACTCAACAACCCCATACAGATGAAGGATTCTGAATTAGTGCAGCTCTAGAGACTCTAGAGCAAAATAAAACAAACTTGACTAAAATGCAACCTAAGAATCTTCATCCCTAAAAAGAGACTTTTGAGGCACATCCTCATGTGTTAAACTCTGGCTACCATAAAAATACAAGAGATTACAATCTTTATAACCCATAAAAAAATATTAAAAATCAAAACAGTGATTTTACTTTCATAGGTCTACTCTACTGACCTCTAAAATTAGCCTGAACAATGTAAAGGCCATTACTAAAACACAAACTTGAAAAATATGAAATAGTCTCTTTAAAAATAAGCTCAATCCTAAAATGAATAGTAAACGATAGTCCCTCCTTCTGGGAAGAAGAAAATTCTGATTGAAATGATTTTATTTCAGTGACCTTACTCTACACCAGTCCTAGGACCCAATTTACTAGACAATGAATGGTAAACTTAAGAAGCCTAAATGTGAATAAAATACATTTTCATGAGAAAAGGTCAAAGAACTAGAAAACTTCATAGTACCTTTGCAAACTTGAAGAATGGTCTTGGATCTTTTCTGAAATATTCAATATCAAACATTGCTTGAGGATCTGGAAGGTCTGGGAAGTCTATTGCAAGGCGAGCATAAATACCATCTCTTGACCTGAAGTCAGGTATTCCACAAGAAACAGAAACCTGGAATATGCATGGCATAATTTGCACAATTCAATCTTCTATCTTTATGTTTATAATTGCTAGTTCATCATATAATTAGGGAAGAGCTGAAAAATATTTTACTTTAAAATTTATTTTGGGGAACAATTTCAAATTCAAATAAAACAAACACCAAAAAAACCAGTATAATGAAATCCATCACATTTTCCATTCATAATGGGGTAAGGAATTTTAAATCAGGCTAATTTTTTTTTTCAGGCTAAATTTTAAACTTAAAGGTTTATGTTTAAAGACATAAAGCAACTGCAATTTGAGGACAGAGTAAACCATTTCAAATTATTTTAACTACAAAGCAGGCATGATTTTCTATCACAGTCAGGTATTTGAAAAAATAAAAATTGTCATCTGGTCAAGGTTCTACTATTTCAATATTAAATTCCTATATTTTCTTTAAAAATTCGGTCATATATTTTAAATCTTAACTGACATTTCAAATTGGAATTTCAAAAGTTAATTTTTTGTTTCACAATTTTATCAATTGACCCCACTCTAGCCTCAGAGTAAAATAAGCTTGTCTAAATCACATCTGGGAACAAAGTAGAACTATTCTTGATAATTATTTATGATTAAATAGCACTCTGCCTTAACTCAAAATGGCAAAAAGACTAAATCTTACTCCAACAGTTAGTTGCTTGCCCTAGGTCATGTAAGATATTCCGTTCTCAACACACACTAGCCTTAGGTAGCTAGTTAAGTGTGAACCCAAAGTGGGGCTAATGCCACCACAATCATATCTCCTTAAATTAAAATGAAGGGGGGCGCCTGGGTGGCTCAGTGGGTTAAGACTCTGCCTTCTGCTCAGGTCATGATCTCAGGATCCTGGGATCGAGTCCCACATAGGGCTCTCTGCTCAGCAGGGAGCCTGCTTCCCCCCCTCTCTCTGCCTGTCTGTCTACTTGTGATCTCTCTCTCTGTGTCTAATAAATAAATAAAATCTTTTAAAATAATAAATTAAAATGAAGGGGAGGTAGAAACCTGTTGCCTTCCCAACACTAAGTTACTTATTTATGGATACCAATTTGGTTCCTAATTTCCCCATAAAGATGGAACAAAAGCCCCAATTTTTCCATCAGACAGAGGCTAACACACTGCAACGCAAAAGTATTCCCTGCCTCTCCTTTAGGAGCTGTAGTATAATAATAAGTAAAAACCTTGCCTTAACTCCACTTACTGTATTAACAAACAGAAGTCTTTTCTATGGTTGCTGGAGGTTTTTAAAGAAATGAACCAGTTTAACAACTGTTATAACATTTTTTTATATTTCTTCTACACAAAAAAATGTTTCTTACAATTGAAAAAAGCCTAAGAAAAAAATCACACATCCCTCTTTTACTAGTGTTTTTTATACATCTTACATACCCCAGCTCCTGTCAGAACTATTATTTTTTTGCACTCTTGCAGTAATTTCACAGCATCTTCAATTGTATTAATATCTTTTCTTTTTTTTCTTTTTGGTGGTTCTGAAAGGATATTAATAACAATCTGCCACAGTGTCATATCATCCAGTTCAGGTGGAGGAATTGTTTCTGGTAGCAAATCTTTAAGAATTGTACGAGGATCTGTGCCAATCATGAGATGTTGCTGAACGAAAGTATATGGACCTACATCAAGAAGGAAAAGAATTAGAAATAATCCACCGCCAAGTAATTCAAAAATCTCATTTTCTAAAATAATGAATTAGCAACCTTCAAAGTTTTTTTCAAGATAAGAAAAGAAAGCAACATATAGGTATTCATTCTTTAGAGCTAGTGCTCTCTCCCAATGAGAATTAAGGAGATCAAATTAAAAGATGTGCCAGCTCCTACAGCTCTTAAATCCAAACTCTCTTCTCCTATTTAAAAATAAAACCAAAATTCACTCTTCAGATCATTATGTTCTTTCAAATAAATATCTGTCATGTAAGACTTAAAAATTATGTTAAGCTGATTTGGGTCAAAAAACTTTCAGAATTATTCAAATGCTGATAATAATTACCTTCATTTACTGAGTAGTTATTTAATGTCAGGAACTGTCAGTTACTAAATCACATAAGTCTTCCTTAAAATATGTTTAATAGAGGGACGCCTGGGTGGCTCAGTGGGTTAAGCCTCTGCCTTCGGCTCAGGTCATGATCTCAGGGTCCTGGGATGGAGCCCAGCATCAGAGCTCTGTTCAGCGGGTAGCCCGCTTCCTACTCTGTCTCTTCCTGCCTCTCTGCCTACTTGTGATCTCTGTCTGTCAAATAAATAAATAAAATCTTTTTTAAAAATAAAATTAATTAAGAAGACATTAAAAATCACAGTTTGATAAGATATAAAAAGAGATGACTGGCATTTCCAATAAATTTGCCAATTCTACCTCAAAATTTAATTTTAAAACAACTTTTTCTCTATTTCTTTATTACTATCATCCTGGTTTAACCTAAAATCATGTCTTATACCGTAAATACTATAATCATCTCCAATGAACCTTTGCCCCTTTGAAGTCAACCTATATACACAGTACAGATTTTTTTTAAATGATCTTTTAAGAGAAAAAGTGATTTTAAGAGAAAAAGAAGGTCATTATATGATAAGAGGGTCAATGATATCAACTTTTAAATTTCAAATTCTGATTGTTGCTAATATAAAGAAATACAGTTGAGTTTTAAATGATCACGTAACCTATAACTTCGGTCTAATCATTTAATTCTGGTAAGCTTTTTTTTGACATTTCCATCCAATTTTTACTTAGATGATCTTGTCTACTGCAAACAGTAACAGCTTTTATCTGTCTTTCTAATACAGAGTCCTTTATTTTTCTTATCTATTATAGTGGCTAGAACCTCTAGGACAATATGGAATTTAAAAAAAAAAAAAACTACCAGGATTAAATGTCTATGGCTAAGATCTAGAAGAATACACAATAATTAATAACAGAAGTACAAAAGAGTTCTACAACTCAATAAAGGAAAGGCACCAATCCTGTAAGCCCACAGGAAATCCATAGGTAATTACAATCTCTTTAAAATTTTCCAGTAATAATCTTCAATTCGATCTTAATCAATCTCCCAAAATGACACAATACTGATGCTTTGGATAGTAATAATTTTTACCCTGTAATTTCTTAGATCAGTTTTCCAGTTTGAAAAAAAACAAAAATAGAGTGAGTATTACAGATACTAAAGAGGAACTAAGTACCACCATTTAAAGAGTCAAGACACTTTTTCAAAGACTGAGAGCATATTAAGATGGTCATGTTATATTTTGGTATAAAAATCTGATACTGTAGGGGCGCCTGGGTGGCTCAGTAGATTAGGCCTCTGCCTTCTGCTCCTCGGGTCCTGGGATTGAGACCTGCATTGGGCTCTCTGCTCAGCAAGGAGCCTGCTTCCCCCTCTCTACCTGCCTCTCTGCCTACTTGTGATCTCCGTCAAATAAATAAATAAATAAAATCTTTAAAAAAAAAAAAAAGTTAAAAAAAATCTTGATAATGTTCTCTCCATCAAAATACCTTCCTATTTTATCCATACTTAACATTTACTGAGCACAAACTGTGTGCCAGGTACTTTTCTAGACAGCAACAAAATGCTATACCATACAGTCAAAAATCTCTGCTCCCACGGAGCTTATACTCTATATACAGGAACTAAAACAAAAAAGTTAGATACAGAGCTTATTAAGAAGTGGTAAGTACTAATGAAAAAAAGAAAAAAGGACAGTTTGAATTGAGAAAGAGCAAGATACTCTAACTGGAGAAAAACACCCCACACAGAGCGGGTACAAGTGAAGAACTGGAGGAGAGCGAAGAACCTGAGAAATACCAGATGCCAGCTTTCATGGGCTTATTTAGCTGTTCAAAAACAAAAACGGAACAAAGCACTAGACTTTTCCCCGGAAACATAAGCGGACACTAAATCTCAGGAAACACCTAAAAACCTCATCACCAGGTTTTAAGGGTACAGAAAACTTTATTTTTAGTTGACTTTAAAAAATACACAGAGTACATTCTCTAAAGCTCTGAAACCATACCTATCCGTGGCCTTGGAGTCCAGTCACTAGAGCTTGCATGTGAGGCTCTATCATCCTCATCACTTTCACAGGAATGAAAACCATTGGTGATTATTTCATCATCAAAAAGAAGGTCATCTGCAAAAGAACCCAAAGTAACTCGAGGTTGCTGAAACAAGCTGCATCTAAAATGTATGAAGATCTGTAACAGTTATGATGCAGTGATTGAATAAACCACTGAACATTCATTCATAGTGCCTAGGTTAAAAAATGCCTCCTGGGTCAGCCTGCACCATTCAAAGGAGCAGTATATACACATCTTTACAGATTCTGTGCACAATCATAAAACTTTAAGTTCATCAAAATCTAGAAATAATTATACTTAATCAAAACACAAAAGTTGGGGCGCCTGGGTGGCTCAGTGGGTTGAGCCGCTGCCTTCCGCTCGGGTCATGATCTCAGGGTCCTGGGATCGAGTCCCGCATCGGGCTCTCTGCTCAGCAGGGAGCCTGCTTCCTCCTCTCTCTCTGCCTGCCTCTCTGCCTACTTGTGATCTCTGTCTGTCAAATAAATAAATAAAATCTTTAAAAAAAAAAAAACAAAAAACCACAAAAGTTCTTGGGGTCCCTGGGTGGTTCAGTGGGTTAAAGCCTCTAACTTTTGGCTCAGGTCATGGTCTCAGGGTCCTGGGATCAAGCCCCACATCGGGCTCTCTGCTCACTTGTGATCTCTGTCAAATAAATAAATAAAATCATTTTAAAAAATAAATAAATAATTTTTTTTTTAACAAAAAACACAAAAGTTCTAGTTACACTGAATTTACTGATCAAAACAGGAATTCATGAAACTTGTCAAAAACTTCACAAGTCATTCAAACCTATGACTATGCCCTTCTCATATAATACTAGATGTACAAAGATATTTTTGTGTGGTTTCCCATATTAAACTGTTTACTGAAATCAAGGATCGATTTACTAACCTAGACCTTAATGCACACGTATAGTCAAATGGCCTGCTGACTGGATTTATTGATAAAGACGAACACCCATCCAGGACAGAAACTCCTCAGACTGAAAATATGAAAACCCTCAAAGATGACAGGACATGACATACACAACTAACACATGTTTTAGCATACCAGAAAAATGTCAACTCATGTTTCGGGGTTACGGATATACATGAACATACAAAATTACACCTAATCTAAAAAATTCTAAGTATATAATCAGGGGGAAAAGTACTATTTATATTAAATAGTCTTAAAGTACCATCATGCTCCAAACCCAGCATTAACTGCACCAAAGAACGGTAATGTCTTTTAGAAAAAGCTATGCTTTTCAAATTTTGCAGACTATGACTTTAGAAACAGCTCTGCTCCCTAAAATTTAAACCAAGTTTAAAAATAAAGATCCTAAAAAACAAAAGAAAAAAAAAACAAAAACAAAAAAACGAACTGCACAGGTGTGTCAGTTTGCAAAGACAACTAAGGCTGCTGCAAAGGACCAGCAAAAGTTGCAGATTTAACAGTGCAGGTAGGGGTGTGGAAAAGCGAAAGATGTTAAACAAAGGCAATATGCTAAAGAGAGTAGGAGGAGAGGGAAACTTACTTTAAAACCAACTGCGGGAGCTTAGCCGCCCGGCGGCTGCGCAAAGCGCGAGGCCGCCCAGGCGGGCCGCGGAGGGAGGGAAAGAAGGAGCAGAGGGAGGGAGTACTCGAGCCGCTCGAGCAGCCCGGCCATCAGCCGGAGAGGTGCACAGTCGAGGCCAGTGATGGGGAAAGGGACGCCACAGAACCAGACCTGAGCCCCCAGCCCGCCTCAGAGAACGCCCCCAACCCCATACCAGAAGGGGCCCCAAGAGAGGGAGGAGGGGATGCGCAGTCCCTGCCGCCCGCGCCCTGCGCACCTCGGTACCCAATCGCTGCCGCCGCCGCCTCTTCCTCCTCTTCGCCCTCGTCGTCGTCGTCGTCGTCGTAGAAGTCGTCGGCCGGCGGCGGCTCCCGGGATAGGCCCTGTAGGCCCGGCCCATTGTCTCCTTCTCCGGCCGTCGCCGCCTGGGCCTCCCGCTCCCCGCCCGCCGCCGCCGCCGACGCCGCCGCCTCCCGCCACAGAGCCGCCGCCGCCGCGGGGCAGCCCCCGGTCGCCGCCGGCACCTCACGTTCAGGGGCCGCCCCACCGGGCTCGCCCGGGCTCCGCCCCAGGCCGGGACAGTCTTTCCGTGGTCTCTTGCGAAGTGGCTCCCCGACGGGCGGCGACGCGGCCTCCCTCTCGGCCGCCACCGCCGAGGGGGAGCCGCCGGGCTGAAGGGCGAGCGCCGCCTCGTCCGCCATCTTCCAACTGCCTCTCTGGCCCTCCTCCCTCGCCTCCTCTGCTCCCGCTCGACTCGCGGCAGTGGCGCCCCCGCGGCTCCGGCTGCGGGAGATTTAAACCCCGTCACGTGACCCGGTCCTCTTCGCCCCCGCCCTCCCGCCGCTCCCGCCACCCACGCGGGCCGGACCACAACACGGCGGGTCACGTGGCGGGCGGAGGCGGCGTGGGCTGGGAGGAAACGCGGCCCCACCCCTCTGCGGCAGGCGCGTCTGGCAGCCAAACCCGCCCATTTCCCCAACTTCTTTTCAAAACTGGCGTCAAATCGCTGTCGCCCGGATGGCTTAAGTTTTGGTTCACACTGTGAGTCTCCACTGAAGTCGGAAGTGCACACCTTGCTTGCCTTAGGCTTTTCCAGGTTTAAACTAAGAGGTTAAAACAGTTCCTGAGAGGCGATGAGGACTGAAGCTGGCCAAGGATTAGCTTCGTGAAATAACGCTGGATAGTCTTGTTAACAGCATGAGTAGAGAATAAAAGACACAGTTCACTCCTCACCCTCTTCACGCGGTTCTGACAGCTCCTCTTTGCTCCTTTTTTCCTCATGCTCCAGTTTTTAGCTGACTGCTCCCCACCCCCATCACTTGCAGGGTGGTGTAAATGGTCGAAGCCTTAAAGGCCTGTATCCGCGCTGAAAAACCTCTGACTGGGGTTGGAGATCAGCCTATCGGCTTTCTGGCCCCACCTTGGCTCCAAAGGTGTGTGAATTACCTTCTCTGAGTGTATTGGGTCAAGAGGGCGATACGCGAAGAAGCAGAATGAACCTGACTTCGCCCGTATATATACTTCTTCTGACTTTGGCCTGGGATTTGAGATTCTTGCCTGCAAACTTGAGCAGTTTAGCCTTTCTAAATGCAATATTCTCATCTCTAAAATGGTCATGTTTTTAGCGTTGTAAGAATTGAATGAGATACATGTAAAGTGAGGAGTGAGGAGTACCTAGTAGCTCAAAATAGCAGTCCCATAAATAAATGAATAAAAAAATAGAGTAATTCCTTGCATACTAGAAACCCCTCTGCTTTACACTTTACCTGAAATTCCAGAACACTGTCACTCCGTATCTAGCCGTAACTTAGGACTCCTGTAACACATGACTGATCTAGAGCCAATGTTTGGTAGAACTGCCTCTGCGTGCAGCATGAGAATGGCTTCAAGGACTTCTCCAAGCTTATAGTAAACCGTACCTTAACCATGGGGGCCTGCCTATACTGAGCCAACTGTGAAAGTTTTGGCAAGCAACTTGTTGGTTTTTTTTTTTGTTTATTTTGTTTTTTTTAATTTTATTTATTTGAGAGAGAGAGAGAGCATGAGCAGGGGGAGCTGTGAACGGAGAAGGGGTAGCATGGGGCTCAATCCCAGGACCCTGGGATCATGATGTGAGCTGAGGGCAGATGCTTAAGAACTGAGCCCCCCAGGACCCCTGTTTCTTCATTCTTTTTTTTAAAAAAAAAAAAGGTTGAAAATGTATCTCTAAAACCAAAGTTGGGGGTGCCTGGGTGGCTCAGTTGGTTAAGCCTCTGGCTCTTGGTTTCTGCTCAGTCATGATCTCAGGGTCATGAGACCGAGCCCTGCCTGGGGTTCCCCACTAAACTGGAGTCTGCCTGAGATTATCTTCCTCTGGCCCTCCGTAGTTCACTGGCACTGGTTCTCACTGGCCCCTGGTGCACTCTCTCTTCCCATTCCCCTCCCTCTCTGTCTCCCTCTCTCTCCCCACTCTCCTCCCCCAAATTAAATGAATCTTAAAAATTAAATAAATAAAAATAAAAATAAATCTTTAGATCCAAAAGTTGTTGCATTTCAGATTAAACTGAGAAACTTTCCTTCCTAGTCACTTTTCATATCTGAAAACTATCTCTTTTGTTCTTGAAGCCTTGGAATCATATTTGAGATGTTCCTTCAGACTGAGGCCTTCTAACCATTTGGTACCTGAATCCTGGTCATTCCTTCCCTCCTACACTCTCCCCAATTCCTAATCACATAGGCACCTCACCTTTCCTGGCTGACAATCTTGCCCCTATTCTCTCCCCCACTTTCTCTTCCTTAACCAACAAAATATTTCATATATTGATTCTCAACCACACTGGTGGGAGTAATATATGAAATGTTGAGAGTCACTATCCCATCAAAATTGAGAAAAAATTTTCGGGACCTGAGTGGTTCAGTCAACAAAGCATGTGACTTTTTTTTTTTTTAAGATTTGTATTATTTATTTGTTAGAGAGAGAGAGACAGAGAGCACAGGCATGAGGAAGCAGCCGGCAGAGGGAGAAGCAGGCTCCCCACTGAGCAAGGAGTCCAATATGGGGACTGGATCCCAGGACTCTGGGATCATGACCTGAACTGAAGGCAGCAGCTTAACGAAGGGAGCCACCGAGCCCCATCTTGGGTGTAGAGATTACTTAACAATGACAACAACAACAAAACCCTACAAAATAAAGAGAACAGTTTACCTTTAAACAAAATAGAGAAAAAATTCCTAGCCTTTTTTGAGAAAGACATTTATAAGCTTATGGGCTATCTGTTACTTATTGATTCATTTACATATATTGTTCATCAAGGACACTTGCTGGTATTTATGAAATGCTATGTGATCAATATGATCACTGGTGTGTTGAAAAATTAGAGAGGCTGGGCGCCTGGGTGGCTCAGTGAGTTAAGCCATTGCCTTCGGCTCAGGTCATGATCTCAGGGTCCTGGGATTGAGCCCCACGTTGGTCTCTCTGCTCAGCAGGGAGCCTGCTTCCCGCCCTCTCTCTGCCTGTCTCTCTGCCTACTTGTGATCTTGGTCTGTCAAATAAATAAATAAACTCTTAAAAAAAAAAAAAAAGAAAGAAAGAAAAGAACTCTGAAAGCACTTAAGTGCATAAATGTCTGCCACATATGTCATACATTTTTGCATGTGCCTCCTTCCCTAGAACAAGTCCTCTCTACTCCTTATTTAATACATTATAAAGCACATTCCTCTATTTCTTTGTTAGCTTATTTTTCTCTATGTTTTATAGATGGTTTCCCCCAGCTAGAGCAGGAATTTTATTCATTCAGTTCACTCTGTATCATCAACTTTCTATGAGAGTAACTAGCACACATATTTATTGAATGAAAGAATAAACTAAGAATGTAAATAAATATTATTTCCATATAGGCAACGAAAAGAAAAAAAAACGGCAAAGAAACAAGGCAAGAAAATTCAGTTTGTCCCCAGCATAGTTCAGGTGAGAAAGTTTGTGGAACATGACATGAGGTTGATGGCTCCTGGTCTGACAGGAAGGACACAGATGCACTGGCCTGTGGGGTGTTTTCCAGCACCAACAACCAGTTCTCTGATTCCTCAGGCACCACATGGGTGTTCAGTAATTCAACTCAATCCTGACACTAACTATCCAGAGTTAGTAAAGACCTCACAGCTTCGGGAGTCAGTCTCACAGGACTGCCCCCCAATCAGATGCCAAACACAAGTCTTAGAAGTCCTGTACTTCTGACTGACTGACTGTAAGTGGGGAGTTCATATGGTACCCTCCTAAAGTTCAAGAATTTGCTAGAATGGCTCACAGAACTGGGGAAGACACATTACTTACATTTACAAAGTACACATTTTCTCTGTATCCTTACAAAGAATATCAGTGAACAGCCAGGTGAAGAGATACTTAAGGTAGGGTGAGGAAAGGTCCTGAGCACCAGAGGTCCTGCCCCTATGGAACTGAAGGACACCACCCTCTCAGGATGTGAATCTGGTCACCAATTCAGCAGTCTCCTAATTGTTCAAGAGGGTTTTGTTTTTGTTTTTGTTTTTGTTTTAAAGATTTATTTATTTGACAGAGAGAGATCACAAGTAGACAGAGAGGCAGGCAGAGAGAGAGAGAGAGGGGGAAGCAGGCTCCCTGTTGGGCAGAGAACCCAATGCGGGACTCCATCCCAGGACCCCAAGATCATTACCTGAGTCAAAGGCAACAGCTTAACCCACTGAGCCACCCAGGTGCCCTGTTCAAGAGTTTTTATAGAGCTCAATCCCCAGCACACCCAGACCCAGTCTTCGGAGGCCTAAAGTGGCGCTGAAATTTCCCACAGGCTAATCACTCGTATCTGTGGTGACAAGCCCCATCTTGAGGCTATCTGTCCCATCCCCCCAGAACTGCCCTGCCCCCCCAAGAGCTACCTCATTAGAATGAACTCAGAAGTTACAGAAAGGGGCTTATTATGAATAATAAAAGAAGCTCCTATCACTCAGGCAATTACAAGGGTGTTCTGCGTCAGGAATAGGGGACAAAGACAAAACATTGTTTATTTTACCAAAGGCTGTCATAGACTTCTAGTGCTAGTCACTAAGATTCTTTACTTGCTTTCTAGTGCTAAGCCCCCTAAGCGGCCTTCAACAGTAACTTCATTTCCAATATAGGATTTCCTACTAGGGAAAAAAATGTTTGAAGAGTTCAGTTCTATTTATATAAATAAATAAATTGGCTTTATAGCCTTAATATCAATCTCATATGACTACAATTTGTTAGAGGAGTTCGTACCAACTCTGTGTCTTCTAAAAAGATGGTATTGACAGGGGCGCATAAGTGGCTCAGTTATTAAGTGTCTACCTTTGGCTCATGTCATGATCCCAGGGTCCTGGGATCCAATCCCCCATCGGGCTCCCTCTCCCTCCTCAGCGGGAAACCTGTTTCACCTTCTCCCACTCCCCCTGCTTGTGTTCCCCCCCACCTCTCTGTCAATTAAATAAATAAAATCTTTTTTTTTTAAAAGAGCCTTTTTAAAATATTTTTTTTTTAAAGATTTTATTTATTCATTTGACAGATAGAGATCACAAGTAGGCAGAGAGAGAGGTAGAAGCAGGCTTCCCGCTGAGCAGAGAACCCGATACGGGGCTCGATCCCAGGACCCTGAGATCATGACCTGAGCCGAAGGCAGAGGCTTAACCCACTGAGCCACCCAGGCGCCCCTTTAAAATATTTTTGAAAAATGATTTTATTTATTTATTTGACAGACAGAGATCACAAGCAGGCAGAGAGGCAGGCAGAGAAAGCGGGTGGCGGGGGAAGCAGGCTCCCTACTGAACAGGGAGCCCAAGGTGGGGCTCGATCCCAGGACCCTGAAATCACGACCCAAGCCGAGGGCAGAGGCTCAACCCACTTGTGCAACTGGCATCCCCCAAAAATAGTATTGACAAAACTATTTATTAATGTGGAAAAATACAGAATCCTGCCTCACAGTGAATTAAAAAATAAATTATAGGTGGACTGAGGATCCAAATTAAAAATACAATAAGAGTGGCCCCTGGGTGGTTCAGTTGGTTAAGCATCTAACTCTTGATTTTGGCTTAGATCACGATCTTAGGGCCCTGAGATTGAGCCCTGAGTCAGGCTCCTTACTCAGTGAGGACTCTGCTTAAAGTTTCTCTATCCCTCTTCCTCTGCCCCTCCTCCCACTCACACTTCCTCTCTCTAAAATAAATAAATAGATCTTTAAAAAAAATAATAAATAAAGTATATATTTCCCTGAATGAGCCACCAAAAAAATTAAGTAAAAAAACAAAATTGGGGCACCTGGGTGGCTCAGTCGGATAAGCATCTGCCTTGGGCTTAGGTCATGATCTGGCATCCTAGGATTAAGTCCCATTTCAGGCTCCCTGCTCAGCAGTGAGCCTGCTTCTCCCTCTCCAGCTTCCCCCTGCTTGTGTTCCCTCTCTCACTGCCTCTCTTTGTCAAATAAATAAATAAAACCTTAAAAAAAATTTTTTATATAAAATTAAATTAAAAAAGAAAAAAATTGGGGTGCTTGGGTAGCTCAGTGGGTTAAAGCCTCTGGCTTTGACTTGGTCATGATCCCAGGGTTCTGGGATCGAGCCCCACATTGGGCTCTCTGCTCAGCAGGGAGCCTGCTTCCCCTCCCCTTTCTCTGCCTGCCTCTTTGCCTACTTGTGATCTCTGTCAAATAAACAAAATCTTTAAATATATATATATATATATATATACATTTGACTACCTAAAAATTTAAATATATTCAAATTTATCAGTTGTCAGAGATATGCATGTAAAACAATGAGGTACCATTTTCCACCTCTTAGTAGGTAAACACAGAATATATTTTATTGTTACCATCTATTGCTTACCACCCTATAGGAAAACTGATAAACTCTCATACACATGCATTGCTATCATAGTTTTGAAAAGTAATCTGGATTATTTATTAAAATTATAAATACACACATACATTTTTTTAAAGATTTTATTTATTTATTTGAGACAGAGAGAGAGAGAGCTGGAGGGAGAGGGAGAAAGAATCTGAAGTAGATGAGCACAGAGCCAGATGCAGGGCTTGATCTCATGACCTGAGCAGAAACCAAGAGTAAAATGCTCAACTGGCTGAGCCATCCAGGTGCTCCAACATATACATTTCAATCCAAAATCCCATTTATCTTAATGAAATAAAAGTATAAGACTATGAATGCTAGAATGTTTATTATGTTACTGATGTTGCAGGAAAAAAAGTAAAAAACAATCCAGATGTCTTCATTAGGAAAACTGTTGATCAAATTATGTTGTATACCTAGTATGGCATATTATGCAATCATTGAAGAGATCTATAACTGATCTTGAGAAATGTTTATGACATGCTATGACAAAACCAGTTGCACAGAAATGTGTACATTATGATCTTTTTATTGTTTAATAAAGATCCCTTATTTATTAGTTTTAAAACCCCTATATTTCTATATACAAATTATAGATAAATAGGGCTATAGAGGCTTGGAAAAGGTATAGAAAGTTACATGTCAAAATGTTAACAATTTAACATCCCTGATAGAGAGGGTAGGCATAGATGGAAGGGTTGAGGACGCATCAATAAATATCTTTTGCTAAAATTTCATGTATTAAAATGAGCATTTTTGGCTCCTGGGTGGCTTAGTCAGGTAAACATCTGCCTTCGGCTCAGGTCATGATCTCGGGGTGCCTGAGTTGGGCTCCCTGCTCAGCAGGGAATCTGCTTCTGTCTCTGACCCTCCCCCTTCTTGTGCTCTTGCTCTCAAATAAATAAATAAAATCTTTTTTTAAAAAAAGATGAGCATTGGGGGGCGCCTGGGTGGCTCAGTGGGTTAAGCCTCTGCCTTCAGCTCGGGTCATGATCTCAGGGTTCTGGGATCGAGTCCCGCATTGGGCTCTCTACTCGGCAGGGAGCCTGCTGCCTCCTTCCTCTCTCTCTGCTTGCCTCTCTGCCTACTTGTGATCTCTCTCTGGCAAATAAATAAAATCTTTAAAAAAAAAAAAAAAAAGATGAGCATTGGGGCACCTGGATGGCTCAGTGGATTAAAGCCTCTGCCTACAGCTCAGGTCATGATCCCAGGGTCCTGGGATCCATCCCTGCATCTCATCTCATCGGGCTCTCTGCTCAGCAGGGAGCCTGCTTCTCTTCCTCTCTCTCTGCCTGACTCTCTGCCTACTTGTAATCTCTGTCTGTCAAATAAATAAATAAAATCCTTAAAAAAAGAAAAAAGAAAAAGATGAGCATTTATATGTATTAATTAATTAAAAGGAAATAATTTAATTTAATAAGTATAATATATAAAACAGTAATATATAGTAATAAACATATAACATATAATAATATATGTAATATATAATAATAATTATAGAATATATACTAATAAATGTAATAATGATGATTTAAAATTAATAATAATAATAATAATTTTAAAAGGTAAGAGGAATCATTTTTTGAAACTGCAACCTGAGTGCTACACTCTGGGTTCTGGAGATCTCATCAAGCTCCTGCCACCCTGTGAGGCCTAAGTGGTGGCCATCTTTCCTGCCATACATTGCTTCTTTTTAAAAAAATGTCCTAGGTATAACCATAAGTTTAGTAGATGTTATTCTTTCATGGTTTCATGCATTTTTTTTTTGTCTTTTTGGTTAGTTTATCACACAAGTGTTGTATTTCCATACAAACATAGTGTTCTATACATTATCAAACACCATGGGGGTGGATGTGTCGGATGTCCAGACTAAAGCAAATAGTAATGGCAGTAAGACTGCCTTCCACCAGCAATATAAAGACCTAGACCAGAGGATCTCAACTGGGGCAATTTTGCTGCCTATCCTCCAGAGGATTTTTGACAATCTGAATATATCTTTTGGTTGTCATAACCCAGTGGAGGCGGGAGGGTGGACTACTGACATTCAGCAGATAGAGGCCCGTGATGCGGCTAAACATTCTATAATATAGAGGGCAGCCCCCAACAACAAAGAATTTTCCAGCCAAACTGTCAGCAGTGCCACAGTTGAGAAACTCTGTCCTAGAGTTTCAACCACAAGTACTGGTTGGGACTCTAAGTGACAAAGATTCCCAAGGGGATGAGGGGGCAAGCTTATATTAGCAAAGCCAGGTTAAAAAGTAGGCCACCTGGCTGGCACAGTTGATACAACATATAACTCTCGGTCTTGGGGTTGTGAGTTCAAAGCTCCATGTTGGCTGTAGAGATTTAAAAATAAAATCTTTAAACAAAAAAAAAGTAGCATAGTGATTTTCAAATTTTGGTTTCTAGCAGCAGAATTTATCTATTGAATGATCTTAACTCTATTACATAATATAGATACATTTCCTTTAATATTTAAAGGATTCCCACTAATCAACAACAAAAAGACTGATAGTCCAGTTGAAAATGAAGAGTTCAGTTCACTGAAAAAAGAAAGCAAATAGCTTTTAAACATGTGAAAGAGAAAGGAAGAAAGAAAAAAAACCGTGAAATATGTAAAACCTCATTCGTGAATTTACAATGAAATGCTATTTTTCACATATCAAGGTAGTAAGGAACTAAAATTTGACCATATGTTACATTGGAAAGGATCCGAAAAGCCAGGCCCATTTGTATAGTAATAGTAAAAATGTAAGTTGGTACAACTCCATGGAAGGTGGTTGGGCCCTATTTATCAAAATGTAAAATACGTATGCCTTCTAATCTGGCAATTCCAGTTCTAGAAATCCATTTTGTAGATATACTTGCTTATTATAAATTGATAAAAGGTTGGAAATGCACCAATTTTCCATTAATGAGGAATTGGTTAAACATTTTACCAGTACATATGTTTATATGTATTTAAATTATCACTTACACTCAGGAAATAGATAACAGAAATTGCTCCTAGGGAGGGCAAATGGGAGACTGAAAGACAAAGTTATAAAGGATTTTTTTTTTAACTATAAAATCTCTTGTGCCCTTTGAAATCTTCATCATGTGTGTTACATATCATATAATGTGTGTGTTAGTATGTCATACATTACATATCTTAAATATATAAAAGGAAGGCTGTTCTCATTGAAGTAGACTCCCCAAGTTTCCACAACAGCATCCCTCAAGACAACACTAAGAAGATTTAAGGTCCTAAAAGAACACAGTAAAAAAGTCACTGTCAGAGTTGTGTTAGGGTAGACTAACTACTGTAATAGTAATCTGTAGATCTCAACAGCCAAATGCAACAAAACTTACTTTTCATTCTATGTGTCTGCTCTTCATCAGATGGATTTTGGGATCAGCTTTCCTTCTGTCCCTCATTCCTTCTGTCTTGTAGCTCTGCTTTTGGACACCAAAGGAAATTAGGTAACATTTATTGAAAGTTTTTAGAGGCCAGTCCTGGAAATGACACTACTATTTCTCCCATTCAACTGTCTAGACACAGACAAGTGGCTACACACCTGGAAACCTGGGAAATTTTATTCAAGGTGACAGAATGGAGTGGAGGGCAAACAGAAGACAATGACCAGCATCCAGTCATAATAACCTCTTTTCCCCCCTCATTTAAAAAATGAAATACTTTATTCAAACTCATCAGAGAAACGGACAGCTTGGGTCTGTAATAAAGCGTTATATTTTAAAGCACGGTCAGTATTTGTATCAGAGTATATACTACTACATACAAATTAACTTATCAGAGCACAACTTTTTTTTTTTTTTTAAGATTTTATTTATTTATTTGACAGAGAGATTACAAGTAGGCAGAGAGGCAGGCAGAGAGAGAGAGGAGGAAGCAGGCTCGCTGCTGAGCAGAGAGCCCGATGCGGGACTCGATCCCAGGACCCTGAGATCATGACCTGAGCCAAGGCAGCAGCTTAACCCACTGAGCCACCCAGGCGCCCAACTTCTTTTTTTTTTTTTAAAGATTTTATTTATTTATTTGATTAAGAGAGGGAGAGCACAAGCAGGCTCCCCGCCAAGGAGGGAGCCCCATATGGGGCTCAATCCTAGGACCCCGGGATCATGACCTGAGCTAAAGGCAGCCGCTCAACTAACTGAGCCACCCAGGTGCCCCTAAGTGTCTGACTCGATTTCAACTCAGGTCATGATCTTGATTGGGAGATGAAGGCCTGCACTGGCTCTACCCTCAGCAGGAAGTCTGTTCAAGGTTCTGCCTCTCTCTCTCCTTCTGCCCAAGCCCCCCGAACCCACCACCAACTCTCTCTTTCAAAATGAATAAATAAATCTTAAAAAAAAAAAAAAAAAAAGAGGGCACATGGGTGGCTCAGTGGGTTAAGCCTCTGCCTTCGGCTCAGGTCATGATCTCAGGGTCCTGGAGTCGAGTCCCGCATCGGGCTCTCTGCTCAGCAGCGAGCCTGCTTCCTCCTTTCTCTCTCTCTCTCTCTGCCTGCCTCTCTGCCTACTTGTGATCTCTCTCTGTCAAATAAACAAATAAAATCTTAAAAAAAAAAAAAGTTTCCAACTAGTCTTTCACAGAATGTGTCCACCTCTTTTACAGTGTCTTTTGATAAACCATTAATGAATCTTTAATTTTAATGTAGACTAATTTATCAGTCTTGTTCTTTGTATTGGGTTGTTTTCTTCCCTTTTTTTCTACTGAGCTACAATTGACATATAACATTGTATCAGTTTTAGGTGTTCAACATAAGGATTTGATATATGCATATATTGCAAAATGATTACCAGAATAAGTTAACATTTCACCACATATAGTTATAAAATTTCTCATGATGTGTGATGAGTTATTAGATTTACTTTCCTAGCAATTTTCAAATATATAATACAGTTTTTTTTATAATACAGTTTTTTTTTAAAACTATAGTCACTATGCTGTATATTACATCCCCAGAACTCATAACTTATAGCTGAAAGTTTATGCCTTTTGATTACCTACCCCCTGCTTCTGGCAACCATGAATCAGTTCCCTGTTTTTATGGGTTTCGTTGGATTTTAGATTCTACATATAAGTGAAATCATACAATATTAATCTTTTTTATGTGACTTATTTCATTTAGCACAATGGCCTCAAAGTCCAGCCATGTTGTTGCAAATGGCAGAATTTCTTTCCTTTTTATAGCTGAGTAATAGTCCACATACATGATATATTCACATTTTATTCATCCATTCACCCCTTGATGGACACTTAGGTTGTTTCCATGTCTTGGCTGCTGTAAATAATGATGTAATGAATACAGGTGTGCAGATATCTTTCAAAAAAGTGATTTCATTTTCTGGGATAAATATCCAGAAGTAGAATTGCTGGATTATTTGTTAGTTCTACTTTTACTTTTTTGAGGAACATCCATTATGTGTTCCATTATAGCTGCATTTCCACAATGTACACAAAGGTTCCTTTTCTCCACATTTTTTTTTAAAGATTGTATTTATTTATTTGTCAGAGAGAGAGTACAAGCAGGGGGAGCACCAGGCAAAAGGAGGAGCAGTCTGAGCAAGGAGCCCAATGCAGAACTGATCTCAGGACCTTGAGATCATGACCAGAGCAGAAGGCAGACCGTTAACTGACTGAGCCAACCAGGCATTCCTTTTCTCCACATTCTTGTCGACAATTTTTATGGCTTATCTTTTTGATGACTGTCATTCTAACAGGTATGAGGTAATATTTCATTGCAGTTTTGATTTGCATTTCCCTGTTGATTAGTGGTGTTGAACACCTTTTCATGTACCTCTTGGCCACCTGTATGTCTTTTTTGGAAAAATGTCTATTCAGATCCTCTTCCCAGTTTTTTTTTTTTTTAAGATTTTATGTATTTATTTTACAGAGATTATAAGTAGTCATAGAGGCAGGCAGAGAGAGAGAGAGGGGGAAGCAGGCTCCCTGCCGAGCAGAGAGCCTGATTCAGGGCTCGATCCCAGGACCCTGAGATCATGACCTAAGCCGAAGGCAGAGGCTTAACCCACTGAGCCACCCAGTTGCCCGTCTGCCCAGTTTTTAATTGGGTTGTTTTCTTTTGAATTGTATCATTTTTTTATTTTTTAAAATACATATTTCAGATACTAAACTCTTATCAGATTATGTGATTTGCAAATACTTTTTCCTATTCCACAGATTACCTTTTCATCTCATTGATGGTTTTCTTTGCTATACAGAAGGTTTTTAGCTTGATATAGTCCTACTTGCTTATTTTTGCTTTAGTTGCGTTAGCTTTTGGTGTCAAATCTAAAAAATCGTCTCTAAGACTGATGTCTAGGAGCTTACTCCCTATGTTTTCTTCTAGGGAGTTTATGGTTTTATGTTTTACGTTTAAGTCGTTAATCTATTTTGAATTGATAATTGTATATGGTAAAAAATAGTGGTCCACTTTTATTTTTTTATTTTATTTTATTTTTTTAAAGATTTTATTTATTTATTTGACAGAGAGAGATCACAAATAGGCAGAGAGACAGACAGAGAGAGAGATGAGGAGAAGCAGGCTCCCTGCTGAGCAGAGAGCCCTATGCGGGACTCGATCCCAGGCCCCTGGGATCATGACCTGAGCTGAAGGCAGAGGCTTAACCCACTGAGCCACCCAGGCGCCCCAGTGGTCCACTTTTATTCTTTTGCATGTGGCTGTCCAGTTTTCCCAACACCATTTATTATTCCCAACACCATCCGTGCTATATATTCTTGTTTTTTTTGTTGTTGTTTTTTGGGTTTTTCTTTGTTTTTTTTTGTCACAGTGTTTTGCTGTATCTTGTAAGTTCCCTATATATTTTGGATTAAAGGCGTTTGTTGGATATGTGATTTGCAAATATTTCTCCCAGTCTGCAGCTTGTCTTTCATTCTCTTAACTGGATCCCTTTATGGAGCAAAACTTTTTAATGTTACTAAAGATCAATTTATCATTTTCTTCTTTTATGGATTTTGTTGTTGGTATTATATCTAAGAAATCTTTGCTTAACCTGAGGCCACAAATATTTTCTTACATTTTTTTCCTGAAGATTTTTAGTTGTACACTTTAAATTTAAGTGTACACTAAATCCACTTCATTTGCACTAGCTTTTGTATAAAAGTATATGAAGTATGGGTCAAGGTGCTTTTTGTTTTTCTTTTGCTATTTTTTGGCCTATGGATATCTATTTGTTCCATCACCACATTTTTTTTTTAAGATTTTATTTATTTACTTGACAGACAGAGATCACAAGTAGGCAGAGAGGCAGGCAGAGAGAGAGGAGGATGCAGGCTCCCTGCTGAGCAGAGAGCCCATGTGGGGCTCGATCCCAAGACTCTAGGATTATGACCTGAGCCAAAGGCAGAGGCTTAACCCACTGAGCCACCCAGGAACCCCTACATCACCACTTTATTTATTTATTTATTTGAGAAAGAGAACATGTGCATGGGGTGGGGGCACAGGCAGAGGGAGAAGCAGACTCCCTGCTGAGTAGGAAGCCTGATGTGGAGCTTAATCTTGGGCTTCATCGCTGGCTTCATCGCCAGCTCAATCCCAGGACCCCGAAGTCATGACCTGAGTTGAAGGCAGACACTTTACCAACTGCACCACCCAGGTGCCCCCATCACCACTTCTTGAAAATACTATCTTGGGGCGCCTGGGTGACTCGTCTTTAAGCGTCTGCCTTCAGGTCAGGTCATGATCCCAGGGTCCTGGGATGGAGCCCCACATTGGGCTCCCTGCTGGTGGGAAGACTGATTCTCCTTCTCTCACTGTCCCTGCTTGTGTTCCCTCTCTCTCTGTCAAATAAATAAATAAAATCTTTTAAAAATATTCTCTTTCTCTGTTAATTAATTCATCACTTTTGTCAAAAATCAATTGTGGGTTTTGTGTGGGTTACTTTCAGGACTCTATTCTGTTCCATGGATGTATATGTCTCTCACCAATACTATGGAATATTATTGTGTAATTTTATAGTAAATTTTAAAATCGTGGTAGCAGTCCTCCAGCTTTGTTCTTATTGAAAACTGCTTGGGCTATTTTCTTTCTTTCTTTTTTTTTTTTTTTTTTAAATTTTAGTTTTATTTATTTATTTATTTGACAGAGAAAGAGAGAGAGATCACAAGTAGGCAGAGAGGCAGACAGAGAGAGGGGAGGAAGCAGGCTCCCTGCTGAGCAGAGAGCCTGATTCGGGGCTCGATTCCAGGACCCTGAGATCAAGACCTAAGCCCAAGGCAGAGGCTTAACCCACTGAGCCACCCAGGTGCCCCTGGGCTATTTTCTTTTAAGATTTTTTAATTTATTTATTTGACAGAAAGAGAAGGAACACAAGCAGGGGGAATGAGAGAGGGAGAAGCAGGCTGCAGAGCATGGAGACAGATGTGGGACTCAATTCCAAGACCCTGGGATCATGACCTGATCTGGAGGCAGATCCTTAACGACTGAGCCATCCAGGTGCCCTTGGGCTATTTTTTTTTTTTTTAAGATTTTATTTATATCTTTGACTGACAGAGATCACAAGTAGGCAGAGAGGCAGGCAGAAAGAGAGAGGGGGAGATGCAGGCTCCCCGCTGAGCAGAGAGCCCAATGCGGGGCTCGATCCTAGAATTCTGGGATCACGACCTGAGCCGAAGGTGGAGGCTTTAACCCACTGAGCCACCCAGGTGCCCCGGGCTATTTTTTTTTTTAAATGAACCACTGTATAACTTCATATAGCCAAGTAAGTCATGGTACTAGTGCCTCAAAGGAAGAGGCAGAAACCCAACAGGGGAGACTAAGATGAGTAATATTCTCTTCTGTTATTCCCAATTCCTAATGATGGGAAGCCTCTTGACTGGTATTTATTCACTCAACTATTAGCCCATACTTGAGAGATAATGGTATAGATCAAAATGATCTGCTTTTGTCTAATGATGTGTCCTGGGCTTCATGTGGCAGAAAGTTCTTAGGGGTTAGGTGGTAAATAAAACAAGCTAACTTCAGACTAGTAAGTGAGGTTCTATGCTAATAGCATAAACCCTTTGAGGAAGAACTGGTGAAGGAGTTTTGTACTTGCCTTATAGGTTTCCAAAGAGGGCACAGGCTCACCTCAAAGACATAGAAAAGTCCTCCAGGTAAAATCAAGGGATGCCATAATTATTAGGCCAGCTCCTGAAGAACTGAGAAATGGACAGAAATCCAGGTGATCTTTTTTGGAAATATCTTTACCACTTACACCTCTTGTATGGAGCCCTCTGATATTTCTACCTAATTTTATTAGTTCATGTGATATCAAATATGTCTGATGTGAAACTTTGTTGGACCCTATTTTTTTTTAAAGATTTTATTTATTTATTTGACAGAGAGAAATCACAAGTAGGCAGAGAGGCAGGAAGGGAAGCAGGCCCCCTGCTGAGCAGAGAACCCGATGTGGGACTCGATCCCAGGACCCTGGAATCATGACCTGAGCCGAAGGCAGCGGCTTAACCCACTGAGCCACCCAGGCGTCCCTGTTGGACCCTATTTTTAAAATCTACTTTGCCACTAATACTAGTTCATTTTATTATTATTATTATAGTTTGTTAAATTTTTAAATTTTTTTTTAAATTTTATTTATTTCTTTGACAGAGACAGATCACAAGTAGGCAGAGAAACAGGCAGAGAGAGGAGGAAGCAGGCTCCCTGCTGAGCAGAGAGCCCGATGCGGGACTCGATCCCAGGACCCTGAGATCATGACCTGAGCCGAAGGCAGAGGCTTTAACCCACTGAGCCACCCAGGCGCCCAGTTTGTTAAATTTTTAAATTTATTTTTACTATTAATTTGTTATTAACATATAATGTATTATTTGATTCAGGGGTACAGGTCTGTGATTCATCAGTCTTATATAATTCACAGTGCTCACCACAACACATACCCTCCCCATTATCCATCACCCAGTCACACCAATCCTTCACTCTCCTCCACTCCAGCAACCTTGTTTGTTTCCTGGGATTAAGAGTCTCTTATGGTTTGTCTCCCTCTCTGGATTCATCTTATTTCATTTTTTCCTCTCTTCCGCTATGATCCTCTGCCTGGTTTCTCAAATTCCACATATTAGTGAGATCATATGATAATTGTCTTTTTCTGACTGACTTATTTTGCTTAGCATAATACCCTCTAGTTCTTTCCACATCATTGCAAATGGCAAGATTTCAATTTTTGATGGCTACATAATATTCATATATATGTGTGTATATATATATATATATATATATATATATATATATACACACACACACACACTACACCTTCTTTATCCATTCATCTGTCAGTGGACATCTGGGCTCTTTCCAATAGTTTGTGTATTGTGGTCATTGCTGCTATAAACATTGGGGTGCAGGTGTCTCTTTGTATTACTACATTTGTATCTTTGGGGTAAATACCCAGTAGTACAATTGCTAAGTACTAGGGTTGGTCTATATTCAACTCTTTGAGGAACCTCCACACTGTTTTCTGGAGTGGCTGCACCAGCTTGCATTCCCACCAACAGTGTAGAAGCATTCCCCTATCATTTTTTGATGTAGTGTTCAATGATTCATTAGTTGCATATAACACCTAGGCTCAGCACAAAAACGTGCTCTCCCTATTACCCATCACCCAGCTACTCCATCCCCTCTGAAAGCACTAATATTAATTCTACCTTGAAATATTCACTTAGGGATTTTCAATTAAGTGTCTGCCTTCAGCTCAGGTCATGATCCCAATGTCCTGGTATCAAATCCTGCATCGGAGTCCTTGCTCAGTAGGGAGCCTGCTGCTCCCCCTGCTTATGTTCTCTCTCTCTCTCTGACAAATAAATAAATAAAATATTTTTTTAAATCTTCATTTATTTTCATTTTTGAATATTTCTCTTTCTATAGAAATGGTGCAATATTTTATATTTTACACATCCAACATTATAATAGTTACTCATGCATTTGTATTTTCTCACCTATTTGGTGATAAGCTTTTTAAGGATGTTAAGGTTATTTTTGTATTAGGTCTTCAGTTAATCATTTCATTAAGATTATAAAGTATCTACTATACACATAATGTGACACAGAATGCCTGGCTGTCTCAGTTGGTAGAGCATGTGACTTTTGATCTTGGGGTCCTGAGTTCAGGCCTCACATTGGGCATAGAACTTACTTTAAAAAAGATGGGGTGAGGGGTGCCTGGCTGACTCAGTGGGCTAAAGCCTCTGCCTTGGGCTCAGGTCATGATCCCAGGGTCCTGGAATCGAGCCCCGCATCGGATTCTCTTAAAAAAAAAAAAAAAAAGATGGGGTGGGCGCCTGGATGACTCAGTTGGTTAAGCGTTTGACTCTTTTTTTTTTTTTTTTAAAGATTTTATTTATTTATTTGACAGACAGAGATCACAAGCAGGCAGAGAAGCAGGCAGAGAGAGAGGGAAGCAGGTTCCCTGCTGAGCAGAGAGCCCAATGCAGGACTCAATCCCAGGACCCTGAGATCATGACCTGAGCCGAAGGCAGCGGCTTAACCCACTGAGCCACCCAGGCACCCAAGTATTTGACTCTTGATCTCAGCTCAGGTCTTGATTTCAGGGTCATGAGTTCAAACCCTGGATTGGGCTCCATTCTGGGCATGGAGCCTTCCTTAAATAAATAAATAAAAATAAAAGCAACCAAGTACATAATGATACATAATAGGATGTGAACATGGACAAGAAATACTTAATTCCTGATCACAGAGAACATGGGGAATATATCACTTATCCATCAAATAGAAGACATTCAATAAATATATGTGGAAAGCATGAGAAAACTTTTTGTGGTAGGTGGGATTTTGAAATCTAGCATTGTTGCAGGATTTCTCTGCCTTTAATGCTCCTGGTTGTCAGGCAGCTTCGGAGTTTGAAGAGATAGACCAGGTGAAGGATGGTGGGCAGCAAAGCAAAGTTTATTGAGCAATAGTATAAAGCTCCCAGAGAGGGAGGGGGGCCTGAGACAGTTGCCCCTGAAGTTTCTAAGTTTAGGGTTTTTTATGAGCTCTTTTGCAGAACTATCTTAAGCAATTGGGGTGTGCAGAGACCTGTCAATCAGGGCTTTGGTCACATATCTGCCTACCTATTAGGTTAATGTCAACAGGCTCTCGGTCTTTTTTTTTGGCTGACATTTAGGGTCTTAGGGAGCAAGGGGGCAGGTGCCCCTTTCTCATGATATTGGAAATGCTTTGTAATTAATTGCCTTATTTTAGGACATTTTGCAGAAGTCATTTCTGCAAAGCCTACAAAGCAGAATGCTAGAGCTGTCCTGTCTAAGCTGCAAAACAGGATATTAGTGCTGTTTTATTTTCGCTGTCCTGACTCCATATTTTCTCGTCGGGAACCCTGGCTCTGACTACCTAATCATCTGACTAACTCTTAACAGCATCTGTTGGAATTATAATTAAAATATAAGCTAGTTTGGGGCACCTGACTAGCTCAGTCACAAGAGCATTGAGACTCGATCTCTTGGTCTGAGTTCAAGCTTCACATTGGGTGTAGCAATTACTTAAAAATATGTGTGTATATAAAAAAAATATATATGTGTGTGTGTGTGTATATACAGGGACACCTGGGAGGCTCAGTGAGTTAAGCTTCTGGCTCTTGGTTTTGGCCCAAGTTGAATTCTCAAGGTCCTGGGATCAAACCCGGCACTGAGCTCCCTAGTCAGCCAGGAGTCTTGTTGAGGATTCTCTTCCTTTCCCTCCCTCCCCTAAAATAAATAAATAAATCTTAAAATATATAAACTAGTTGGACTGCAAGTTCACTAAATAATTAAATTAACAAGTCACTTAAATTTCGATGATAACGGTAAAGGAAAGAAATAAGGTAGATAATTAAAATTGCAGTTGATCTACCATATTCTAACAAAAGGAGAATTAACATGAAGATTAAATTTCATCTGCAGGTAACTGGCAAAATACCTAGGTGGCCAAAATCTGTTCTAGGACACACATCACTCTCTGAAAGAGGATATTCTCCCTTGAACTTTGTGGGTTTAAGTCAGATGTTGAGTCAGAAATGATAAATTTGATCAAGAAAAATATTTTCTAAGGATGTATCATTTAAATAGGTTATTAAAAGCAAGCAAATAATACTAAATCAGGGGCGCCTGGGTGGCTCAGTGGGTTGAAGCCTCTGCCTTTGGCTCAGGTCATGATTTCAGGGTCCTCGGATCAAGCCCCACATCAGTCTCTCTGCTCAGCAGGGAGCCTGCTTCCCTTCCTCTCTCTCTCTGTCTGCTTCTCTGCCTGCTTGTGATCTCTGTCAAATAAATAAATAAAATCTTAAAAAAGAAAAAAAAAAGAATAAACTTAAAAAAAAAGACTAAATCAACTTTGATGTAATGCAAATTAATCTATTTTTATTATAATGGTAAAACATGATCTTAATTTAAGGATTTTATTACTTAATTTACAATAATGCAATATGTACAGCTAAATTATGTTATATATAAGATTTTATTTTTATTTATTTGTCAGAGAGAGAGAGCAGAAGCAGGGGGCGCAGCAGGCAGAGGGAGAAGCAGGCTAACCAGCTAAGCAAGGAGCTCGGCGTGGGACTTGATCTTAGGACCCAGGGATCATGGACCTAAGCCAAAGGCAGACGCTTAACTAATTGAGCCACCTAGGCATCCCCTAAAATCATATTATTTATCAAGACGTGGCATTCCTCAGCAAATCTATGTGTACATCTTGATTTCTGATATTGTTTTTAAGGAATAGTTAAGTAAGGATTGTGAAACAATTCCATTAATTACAGATGGGTGGATACATCATTTCTGGACACATCATCACGTTTTCCCTGTGTATTTTAGCAAAAAGAGGAAGTGATAAATATTAGAAATTAATCAGCTGCTCTAGCCAGTAAAACATAATTTTGTTTTTTGGTAATAGAAGGCAGAAAATTTAAACATTTAGAAAATGGTGATGAGATAAAGATGGTGGGGTGGGCAGAACATTCTAAGATATCCCCTACTATTCCTGCCCTGCTGTATCTGTCATCCCTACCCCCCCACCTGCCTGTGAACACAATGCAATAATTGCTTATTTGATTAGTCACCTTCTATAAGCTGGTTTAGCCCACTGGAGAGATTCTCTTGAGGTGAGGGAGTTTGTGAGCTTGTCCCCTGACGGGGAACTGCAGGGGTCTTTAGGAGCAGCTGACATCGGCAAGAAAGCTAGGACCTCTGTCCTACAAAGGCCAAACTCAATTCTGCCAACAATCAGCAAGCTTGGAATAGGACCCCAAGCCTCAAATGAGATCAACGCCCCTAATTACACCTTGACTGCCAGCTGTAAGACCCTGAGTAGCAGACTCAGTTAACCCCTTCCAGGACTCCTGACCCATAGAAACTGCAATAATGAATGTGTGCTGTTTAGAGCTATGAAGTTCATGGTTCACAGTGACTTTTTATGCAACACAGGAAACTTAGACAGATGATCTGTAGTAAGGGAAGAAATATTTTTAATTTGATTTAATAAAACATGTGGTAACTATGGCATTTAATAATCCACATGGAATTGCAAATAAATTACATAAAATGTTCGTCTATGGATTTTACCTAGCGTCAAAAACCTGAAAAATTTGGCATTCCAGGGGCACCTGTCTGGTTCAGTCAATAAAACATGTGACTCTTGATCTCTGGGTTATTGGGTGGAGTATTTACATAAAAAAGAAAATCAGTACTTCAAAGAAACTTCCTAGTTTTATATTTAAAAGAATCAGCCTGGGGCACCTGGGTGGCTCAGCAGGTTAAACGGCTGCCTTGGTTCAGGTCAAGATCCCCAGGTCTTGAGATCGAGCCCTACAGGTGGACTCCTAGCTCAGTGGGGAGTCTGCTTCTCCCTCTGCCTCTTCCCCTGCTCATGCTCTCTCAAATGAGTAAATAAAATCTTAAAAAAAATAAAAGAAAAGAATCGGCCTTAATAATCTATACTACTCAGTGGTATTTTCTTTCCAGGTAATGACTCTTCCTGGGGATTAATGCTTTAATAGGCGAAGATAATTTTTAAAACTTAAATTCAGGTGCACTTGGATGGCTCAGTTGATTAAGCATCTGATTCTAGATGGTTAAGCATCTGATTCTAGATTTCCCCTTAGGTCCTGATCTCAGGCTTGTAAGATCAAGCCCCACTTCTCAGGCTCTGCTTAAGATTCTCACTCTCTGCCCCTTCCCCCACCTCTCTCTCCCTCTTTTAAAGAAAAGCCCCCCAAAACAAAACAAAACTTAAATTCATAATAAAAGCTATTTTAAGCCTTTCAATAGTTCTAGAGTATTCTAGAACTGAAGTTCTCTTTGCTTTTCCCAGACTTTCCTTCATGAACAGTACATTCTTGGACAACAGTTGAAGGATGAAAGAAATTAGGTTAAACAAGGATTGCCACTGCTCCCATTGTCCACGCTGATTTCAGAAAATCCCAAGGCCAGGACACCCCACTTAAAAATCAGTGTTCCACTCTTAACGGAAATATGTTTAAGTCTGGGAAAGGCAGGAGGCTAAGAAGGGCTTATGGCATCCTGGTTAAACATTAAATTGGGTCATTTCTCATTGTTCATTTCTGTGTCATTTTAGAAGCTATACACTGGGAACATTGTTACAGGGCAGTAGTACCAGGACAGAGGTGGGCAGTGACTTTTCTTTGTAAGGTAAGAGAAATGCAGTCATGAAAGGGAAACAGGTAAGGATAGCCTGAATTAGGCTACCGAAGGTTATAGTTGAGGGTATGGAATACAATTTCCTTAGATCATATGGATCTACATATCCCCTGACAAATCTTCTAGTCCTCCAGTTTGAAGACCTTGGCCCTAGAATATTAATATTATAGAATATTATATTATATTGTAGAATATTAATATTATCTAATATTATAATTCTTTTAATTATAATAAGTATAATATATAAATATATGTCACATATAATATATAATTATATAGTTATAGTAAATATAATTTATTATATAATATTAAATATAATAATTATTCTATAATATAACATTATAGAATATTAATCCTGGTCAGTGACTGTATATTATGATCTTTATTCCCTCCAGGCCTCCCCTCCCTTAGCACTGGGCGAGGCAAGTAATAGAAAAGGGGACAATTGGGGTGCCTGGGTGGCTCAGTGGGTTAAAGCCTCTGCCTTCGGCTCAGGTCATGATCTCAGGGTCCTGGGATCCAGCCCCGCATCCGGCTCTCTGCTCAGCGGAAAGCGTGCTTCCTCCTCTCTCTGCCTGCCCCTCTGCCTACTTGTGATCTCTTTCTCTGTGAAATAAATAAATAACATCTTTAAAAAAAGAAAGAAAGAAAGAAAGAAAGAAAGAAAGAAAGAAAGAAAGAAAGAAAGAAAGAAAAGAGGACAATGGCCTCTCATTGGGCACAGGGGACCCCGGTCTGCCAGAAATAGTGTCCCTCCGCCTAGAGCAGGCAGCATAACCAGTTTGATTCTCGCTTCATAATTTTCCCTTACATATATTTCCCAGAGGCCCTCTTTTAACCACCGCATGACTTCATAAATTTCCATGTGAAGTGAACCAGTCTCCTCTAAGCACTATAAATCCAACACAGGTTTGTTGAACATGGACCTCGTAAAAGGTCTGTGCTGCGATGGGAGGGGAAGAGGGTGCTGAGAGGCAGGTTCCAGAGTTTCAGGTCCTCACTGTTCAGTTGGGGAAGTGGACGCACGTACAGAAAATTCAAACGTAGGCTCATTTTGTTTTAAACAGTATCTATGCTCCTGAAGCTCTCACATCAATTCAAACATCACGTTTTTCAAGACTAATTAGAACGAAGGCCTGCGGTGAAGTGATTTTTGTTTAGCTGCTAAAGTATCAACTATATTTGCAATTGACTCAGCTCCCCAGCTCTGAAATCATGTAATTCTTGAATTTTTTAATTTAGGAAGTTTGCATTATCTCCATATTTACACATTCAAAAGAACATTTAATATTCCTATGTCGCAGGAATATTAAAAAGATTTTGAGAGAGAGAACAAGCGGAGAAGGGACAAGGGAGGGAAAGAAGCAGACCCCCGCTGAGCAAGGAACCCGACTTCCGGCTCCATCCCAGGACCCCAAAATCATGACCTGAGGTGAAGGCAGATGCTTAATGGACTGAGCCACCCAGGTGCCCCAGGATCTCACCATTTTATAATACAAATTCTCAAACTATCCAGTGAAGAAAAGTACTGTTGCACAGTTGAACGTGTTTTACAGAGAGCACTTTGCTCTAAATTAAACATCTGGACTTGGAGATGTTTCACCTGGCACTTAGTAGGTGATCAAAAAATGAGTTTTGCAATGACACTGTGCATACACGGTGGAAAGGAGGCAATTTCAGAAATCCTGAACAAGTTGAGGGAGATTGGGGTGGGGGATGGAACGTAGGGGCAAACATTAATGTACCTTAAAACACCAAACACACACACACACACACACACACACACACACTCCCACGCACGCCAGGAAGAAAGGAGGTGATTTTGCTTTGCCTGAGGGTGGAATGTGATTGGTCTATACTGCCTCCATTGGGATTTGCAGTTCCCCTACCCTGCCGTCCAGCTTTCCAGGTCAGAAGGGGGGGAGGAGGAAGGGTTTGTTCTTCCCTCACTAATTCCTTCCCTCTTAGACCTAAGAGAGATGGAAAAGGGAGACAAAAAACTTTAACCTAGCAAGCTGGAAGCGGGGAATAGGGTCCATATTCCAAGGGGAATAGGGTCCTGAACCATAGAGGATTGTATCCAGAGATGGTAGATGTAATCTTGGTCTCAGGGCTCCAAGACTGGGGGTGGATGGCTGGAGAGCTGGCCCCGCCTAGGTCAGCACTGAAACAATTTGAGACTTGGGGATTGGGAAGGTACCAAAATCTAAATCTTAATGTTAGGTCTTAAAGTTTTCTTTACATAATCCAATACATGGCAATGGCAGTTTCTAGAGCCCTTGTTATGCAAAAACGCTCAGTCAGTTTTTGATGGGAGTCATTTTAAAGATAGAAGGTTGGAACTGGGAAGGCACTGGTTTCCAACCTTGGTTACCTTCCAGCCTTGCAGTGGTTACAAATCTGAATGCTGAGGCTGAACCTCAGACTAATTACATTGGAATCTCTGGGGTTGGGGGTGGGATCCAGATGTTAATATTTGTTTGTTTGTTTTTTAAAGATTTTATTTATTTATTTGACAGAGAGAGATCACAAGTAGGCAGAGAGGCAGGCAGAGAGAGAGAGTGAGGAGGAAGCAAGCTCCCTGCTGAGCAGAGAGCCCGACTTGGGGCTCGATCCCAGGATTCCGGGATCATGACCTGAGCTGAAGGCAGAGGCTTTAACCCACTGAGCCATCTAGGCGCCCCCCAGATGTTAATATTTGTAAAGCTGCCCAGCTGATTCTAATGTGCTGTGAAGCCCCACTGATGGGCACTTTGGTAGAGAGCTGGGAAGCCCAGCCCTTACCCTCCAGGCGGGCGCTCATTGAATTTACCTTAACATATTCTGTTTAGAAGCCAAAATGTTTGATTTAGTCTGCAATAAAATCTCAAGAGTACATATGATACTAGGGCATACCTGATAATTGAGCAAATATTCCACAGGAACCATGTAGAAGGCATTTCTTTATACTTATTAGTTGACTTACCCCTCTTCCTTTTTGCTTTTCAAGCACAGTAGTGTTAAAAGAACTAAATGGTACTTTGAGGCCTGGGAGACTCTAATTTATCAATCTTTCTGGGCCTCAGTTTTTATTTTTTTAAAGATTTATTTATTTGACAGAGGAGACGGTGAGAGAGACAGCACATAAGCAGGGGGGAGGGGCAGAGCAAGAGGAAGAAGCGGTTTCCCCCATGAGCAGGGAGCTCCATGTGGGGCTCAGTCCCAGGACCCTGGAATCATAACTTGAACTGAAGGCAGATGCTTAAGGACTGAGCCACCGAGACGCCCCAGGGCCTCAGGTTTAAAAAAAAAAATGTCTGTAACCTCAATTTTATGTAGTTTGGACCCCGACAGTGACACAGTAGGCAATTAGATGTAGGCAGGGAACAAGTGCTATCCCACTGATAAAAGGACAGAAACCAAGTTCCAAACAGCTGGCACAGACCCCAGGGGATATGTATACAGTCTTCCCTAGGACCAGTGTTCTGACAGTAACCTATAGCTTCATTATAATATGTTTACATTGTTGTTTTGACCCCTTCACAGTGAGGTGGAGGGGAAGGCTTCTGAGGAGGATCATATAAGGGCCCAAAACTACCACTTCTGAGTGGTAGGAGGAGTCCCTTAGATGACTGGCTGCAACCTTGGTCAGGAATTGCCCTAGCTATGACATATGTATTTAAACATAAAAAGAAGTGTGCCTGGCGGGCTGAGTCTGTAGAGAATAAGACTCTTGATATTGATATTGAGAGATTGTGAGGTCAAGGCCAGGTTGGGCATAGAGAGATTGCTTTAAAAAAAGGAAAGACAATCTGGACCCCCCACTTAGTGAACCCCCCCCACCGTCCTGCCGCTCCTCTGGGCCTGCTGCTCTTCCATCTCCAGAGGGCACCTTCCTTTAAACTGCTATTAAACGCTTGCTTAAGAGTTTGGCTCTGAATTCTTTCTTGGTTGAATTCAAGAACCGAGGCCAGGGAAGGGACTTGCCCTTGACCCAACTGCTTCACTTAAGCAACTGCAACCAGAATGATCTTTATTTTTTTAATCAAGGTAAAATGTACATGCAGTGAAATACACAAATACTAACATTCTGGTGAGGGTTTTTTTTGTGTGTGTGTGTGTGTGTGTGTGTTTTTTCCAAAGATTTTATTTATTTGACAAAGAGAGAGAAATCACAAGTAGGCAGAGAGGCAGACAGAGAAAGGAGGAAGGCGGCTCCCCGCGGAGCAGAGAGCCCAACATGGGGCTCGATCCCAGGACCCTGGGATCATGCCCTGAGCTGAAGGCAGAGGCTTTAACCCACTGAGCCACCCAGATGCCCCTCTGGTGAGTTTTGATAAATGAATACACCTGTGCAGCCACGACCCCAGAAGTTTATGCCCCTCACAGTCTTACTACTCTCCCCATAAGGAACAGCCCTTCTGACTTTTATTATCCTAGATCAGTTTCCCCTGTTCTTGAACTTCACTGAAATGGAATCTCACATCATGTACCCTTTCACAGTGATCTTTTAAATTTTATTTGTTTTTAAACTTTATTTATTTATTTAAGTATTCACTACAGGCAATGTGGGGCTAGAACAGCTGACCCTGAGATCCAGAGCCGCATGCTCTTCTAACTGAGCCATCTAGGCACCCCAGATTTTGAAAAATTTAAAAATTGATTGATTGATGAGAGAGAGCGTGCACGTGTGCATGTCACACACACACACATACACGCAAGCAGTGGGAGGGACAGCAGGAGAGGGAGAGAGAATTCTCAAGCAGACTCCCCCTTGATTTCTGAGCTAGAGCAGAGCCCATCTCAGGACCTTGAGATCATGACCTGAATTGAAACTAGGAGTCAGCTGCTTAACTGACAGAGCCACCCAGGTGCCCCGATCTTTAAAAATTTAAAACACAGAGGCACCTGGGTGGCTCAGTGGGTTGAGACCTCTGCCTTCGGCTCAGGTCATGATCCCAGGGTCCTGGGATCGAGCCCTGAGTCGGGTTCTCTTCTCCGCAGGGAGTCTGCTTCCTCCTCTCTCTCTGCCTGCCTGTCTGCCTGCTTGTGATCTCTGTCAAATAAATAAATAAAATCTTTAAAAAAAAATTTAAAACACAAATTAGATCATGTTAATTCTCTGCTCAAAATCTTTCGTGGTTCCCTATTACTTTTGGAATAAAATCCAGACTCCTTCCTGTGGCCAGCAAGACCTTGTATCCCTCTCAGTCATCAAGCATTGTCTCTAAACTACTCTGTGCTCATTATTATGTGATGGTATTCTCTCCACACAGGTCTTTCCCAGTGCTTCCTACTTCGGGTCTTTGTTCAGCTGTATTCCTCTTCACTCTTAGTGGCCTTTAGGCACCATCTTAAATGTTACTTCCTCTCAGAGGTATTCCCTGGTGCCCCAATTCTAAATTACGTTCTCCTTTGTTCTTTTCATTTCTGCCACTGTTGCAGTTAGTAATTACCTGTATGTGTGTATTCTACTTTAAAACTGTTCATCTCCCTCGCCCATGAGGGTGGCGGCCCTGCCTATTTTGTTCACCACTGTGCTTCTAGACCCTAGCCCAGACCCTAGGTGTCCAATGAATACGTGTTAAAATAAATGGATGAAATTGTTTCATTGGACTCTTGAGCCTCTTGTTTTGCAAAATGAGAAAAAAAGGGATAGAAAAGAAAGGCAGGAAAGATGTGGGCAAGTAAGGGTAGGATTCCAAGGGAGACCAGCTCCTTCTTAACCTTGACTAGTGAGAGTGAGGAGCAACAATGGAGAGAACACTTGGGAAGAAGTCAGATCACCTGGCTTAGATCACCTGCCCCACCCCCTTCACGCGGTGAAACATCCCTGCCCAGTGTGATGGTATTTGGAGGTGGAGCCTTTGGGAAGTAACTAGATTTAGATGAGGTCTTTTTTTGTTTTCTTTGTTTTGTTTTTATCTTTCTTTTTTTAAAATTTTTTAATTTTTTATAAACATATAATATATTTTTATCCCCAGGGGATAAATCTGTGAATCACCAGGTTTACACACTTCACAGTAGATGAGGTCTTAAGGGTGAAGCCTACATGGTGGAAGTAACATCTTCAGAGGAAGCCTTCTAAGAGACAGAGAGACCAGAGCTCTTTCTCACCACCACGTGAGGACCATGAGTAGGTGGCCATCTGCAAGGCAACGAGAAGCTCTTCACCAAGGAACCAGATTGGCCATCCCTTTGATCTGAGACTAATTTTAGCCTCCAGAACTGAGAAGTAAATTTCTGTTGTTTAAGCCACTCAGTGTATGGTAGTTTGTTAGGGTAGAGCTAAGACACAAACTAAGGCTCGAAGAAGAGAAACATTAAAATTACACAGAGAACTCTCCTGTGGCAAAGTTGCTATTTTTAGTGTTGTGTTTCCTAGAGTAGCATTTTACCCACCAGAGATGACTCTTCGGTTATAGTAATTAAGGAGGCTACTTGCTAAATGTAGTCTCATCTTCACAATTCTAAGGTCCTTGACTGCTCTAAAATTCTATGTTGCTAAAAAAAAAAAAAAAAAATGTAGTGGAAACAACACAAATGTCCATCAATGACAACTGAATTAAAAAAATGTATATCCATACACGGGAATATTATTTGACCACAAAAAGGAATGAAATACTATGCATGCCACAACATGGAGGAGTCTTAAAAACATTACGCTAGGTGGAAGAAGCCAGTCACAAAAAAGCAAATATGCTTTCATTTATATGCAATATCCAGAAAAGGCAAATGTATAGAGACAGAAAAGAGATTAGTGGTTTCTTAGGACTGGGGGCAATAGGAAGAAAAGGAAGGGATAGCTAAAGGGTATAGGTTTTGGGGCTGGCTTAGTCAGTGGAGCATGCAACTCTTGATCTCAGGGTCATGAATTTGAGCCCCACCGTGGGCATAGAGCTTGCTAAAATATATATATATATATATATATATTTACACACACACACACATATATATATAGGTTTCTAGTTGAGGTGATGCAAATGTTCTAAAATTGACTATGGTGATGGTTGTGAATATGCTAAATACATACTTTTTAAAAAAGATTTTATTTGAGATATAAATAGTGAGAGACAGAGAGTGCATGCACACAAATGGGGGTGGGGAGGTAAGGGCAGGGGGAGAGAGAGAAACAGGCTCCCCACCGAGCAGGGAACCTAATATGAATATGCTAAATATACTTTAGATAGGTGAAGTATATGATATGTGAAATGTACATCAATAAAGCTCTTTTTAAAACATGAAAAGGTATTCAACTTCATTCATAATTAAAGAAATGAGAATCAAAACAATGGTGAGTAACCATTTTTCATTCATCAGACTGGCAAACATTTTTAAGTCAATAGGTATCATGGGCGAGAGTGGGAGGTTAGTGCTCCTGCACATTGTTGGTGGGAGTATAAATTGAGGCAATCTTCCTAGAAGGAGGTTGGATAAGATCATTCATGATTCAGTATACACACACCTTTTGATTCAGTCATCCCACTTTCAGGGATTTATTCTGCAATACATTTATTGAGAATTAAAATAATTATCACAATACTGATTACAACTGAAAAATTATTAAAAATTGAAAGTCCATCCATAGACTACTAAGTAAATTATATTATAAATTCATATAAATTACGGGTTTATGCATGGTTAAATGAATGAAGGTATAGAATATACTATTTTGTGTGAAAAGGGAAGAAAATAAGAATAAGAATATATATGTATTTGCATAAAGAAGGATACACAGTACATGAATATAAACTATTATCTGGTTAAATGGGAACTAAGTAGATGGTAGCTAGATTACCATCTACTTGGTGAGACTAAGAATACCTTTTTATATTGTTCTATTTTTTTTTTTTTTTTTTTTTTTTTTTTTTTTTAAAGATTTTATTTATTTATTTGACAGAGAGAAATTACAAGTAAGCAGAGAGGCAGGCAGAGAGAGGAGGAAGCAGGCTCCCTGCTGAGCAGAGAGCCCGATGCGGGACTCGATCCCAGGACCCTGAGATCATGACCTGAGCCGAAGGCAGCGGCCTAACCCACTGAGCCACCCAGGCGCCCTATATTGTTCTATTTTTGAGCCATATGAATATCTAACCTAAAAAAATCATTAAAATTAATAATATAACTGAAAGAATAAAGTAAAAAATAAAAGTAAACAAAGAAAAAGTAAAATACAATTTATACAAGATACAGTAAGTGAAAAAACAAGTTGCAGAATAGTATGGATAACACTTTCTTATTTATTCAGCTAACAGATACTTTTAAGTCCTTAATATATGTCCTAGAATCTAAGGATATAGAAATAAACAGGCAGAGCCAAGGATCTGGCTATCATAAAGTTTACATTTTAGTAGGAAGTAGGTATGCAAGCACATAAATAAACAAAGGTAAAAGATACTGACATGGGTTGGGGTATAGTTGTTTGTTGGATGACACAAAAAGCCCGAGGAAGTGACAAATGTGCTGACACCTGAATGAGGAGGATGTGGGAAAAGAGTGGTGTAGGAAAATAATGTAGTGAGTGCAAAGGTCCTGAGGCTGGGACAATTCAATGAGTTTGAAAATCTGGAATACAGGCTGCATTACAGGGAAAGTGGTAGGGGATGAAATCAGAGTAGTAGTCAGGGGACAAATAATGGGTTTAAATAAAAGAATAATACATGTGTTTACACATCAACTGCAAATACTTGAAGAACACACAAGAACCTTAACATTATTAAGTGGCTGTTTTGTAGATGGGTATTGGAGACTCTTTAAACTTTCTACCTTCAAGAGAAGTCTGGATTTATTAAAGTATTTAAACATGCATAAAATAAGAAAATATGCTTCACGCACAAAAAAGGGTTGTTGTTGTTTTTTAATGTAGAATATTGAGTAGGAATCTAGGAAAGTGAATATGGTCCCTAGAAGCTCGATGATTCCTTTGGTTCTGGTCCCTCTAGTGGCCATTATGGGGTAGTGCTGGTGCCTGTGTCCAAGAACAAGCAACCCATGGTGAGAGCTTAAAAAAACCACAACTTTATTTATTTATTTATTCACTCATTTTTTTAAAAGAACTTTTTTTTAAAAAAAGGTTTTATGTGTTTATTTGTCAGAGACACAGCTAGAGAGGGAAGACAAGCAGAGGGAGTATGAGAGGGAGAAGCATGCTTCCCACTGAGCACAGATCCTGATGTGGGGCTCGATTCCAGGACTCTGGGACCATGACCTGAATCGAAGGCCCACCCTTAATGACTGAGCCACCCAGGTGCCCCAAGAGAGCTAAAAAATCTTTAATGGAACTCTGACGCACTCAGAAGTTTAAATTCTTGAAATTGTTTAATCCTTGCCAAATGGTGGGTGAAGAAAACCCTCAAATTGCTACAGTGATTGTTACAATCACCTATTTACATCATGAAGCAGGGGGCAGCAAAATCTTCAGATTTTAAAATTAAAACATTAGGAAAGTGTTGCAGTTCAGGAAGCTGCCCTGCAATTTTATGACTTAACTACCCACGCCCTGGTCACTATCTCTTCTGAACCTTTGCTCAGACCTATACTGTCTTGTCTTCTCTCCATCTGGATAAGTTACGTCTCTCTCCCATCTTTGGACAGCTCACCTCTTCTGCACAACTTCCCCAACCCCTAAGTTCTTCCTGACCAGGATAAAAATAGCTGACATTTAGGGAGCTGTCACTGGGTACCAGACACCATGTTAAATCATGTTACCTTGTTCAGTCCTCAAATCAACCCAGTGAGGTACTTGCTATTATCGCTACTCTTATACAAATGGAGAAGGGCAACCTATGGCATAGGCCCCTACAGTAGGATCAAGGCTGGTAAATGGTAGCTTGGAATTGAATCCCTAACTAGACCACACACATTTAACCAGTTACCTGTACTTAAATATATGGCTTTTAAAAAATTTATTTATTTATTTGTGGGTGCAAGGCAAGATTTATTAAATGCACTCTCCCGCGAAGTTTCAGGGCTCAGAAGAAGAGGAGCCAGGAAAGTTGCGCCGGGAGGAGGTGGGCACCCTCGGGCACCCATTCCTCCGGAAAGGGGAGTGGGGGAAGTTGCACAGGGAGGGATATGGCTTCTTTTTTAAAAAATCTTTTTGTTATTTGTTTATTTTTTGAATATATGGCTTCTTATCTAGATAGATATTGCATATATATTTTAATCAGTGTAGATCATGGATCATAAACTCAGGTGTGTATAGGGACTAGGATGTGAGTGCAGAGAACTTGATATTACATTCTGTATTTTCTTAAAGGAATATGTCCTCTTGTTTTTCTTGAAACATAGGGCCTTTTTGCTCTGTCTTTGGATAAAACTAGGGATCAAGAAATATTTCACTTTTAACTCTATGATAAAAATGTAAGTGATAATGCCTGACAACTGATACTTGGCCTCAGTGTCAGAGAACAGCAGGGAATCAGGAGACCGTGACATGACTGTGACATGACAGCACAGACCCCATCTAAATGGTTCCACTTTGGTTCCAGGCAAATGTTGCCACTAGGAATGGCAAGTGAACCCCAACAGATATGCCAATGTTTCAAAAGGAAATAGAAGCCTGGAATATTATGTAAGTTTTCCCAACTTTAAAATGTTGGCAACTAATTCATATCTAGGAACATGGCTTGGTAGGCCTGATTTGATCTGTGCATCACAAGTTCAATCTTATCTCTTATTGTCATGCAAGTTCCTTGTGAGGAACCACTAAACAGATTCCTTTAGCTCTCTCACAGTGCTGGGTGCATACCACTTACTCAGAGAATTTGTGCTGAGCCACAAAGCTGCTCATGAGTATTTCTCTATATTTAGATTTCAGTTCCTTTTGGCAAATGTTCTGTGAAAGCTTGGGCTTTCACAGAATCATAATTATCTATCTGTCAATTTACCACAAAATCAAATGGATTCTCTGAATTTGTCAAAGAGGATGGGGACCAAGACATAGAAAATATTAATGAAAATTTCTTGTTTTGGGGGGATACCTGGGGGGCTCAGTTGGTGAAGTGTCTGTATCATCCCACATTGGGTTCCCTGCTTAGAGTGGAGTCAGCTTCTCCCCCGCCCCGCGTCATATCCTCTCTCATTTTCTCACCCTCAAGTAAATAAAATCTTAAAAATAAATAAATAAATAAAATTTCTTGTTTTTGAGATACTGGTCTGGCTCAGTCAGTAGAACATGCAACTCTTAAACTTGGAAGTTGTGAGTTCGACCCCACTTTGGGTTAGAGATTACTTAAAAAAATAAATAAAAATATAAAAAAACAGTAAGTTTCTTCTTTTTTTTTTTTTTAAAGATTTTATTTATTTATTTGACAGAGAGAAATCACAAGTAGATGGAGAGGCAGGCAGAGAGAGAGAGAGGGAAGCAGGCTCCCTGCTGAGCAGAGAGCCCAATGCGGGACTCAATCCCAGGACCCTGAGATCATGACCTGAGCCGAAGGCAGCGGCTTAACCCACTGAGCCACCCAGGCGCCCCAAGTTTCTTGTTTTTATTCCACTAATTTGTCTGAGTGATAATAATCAAATCAATGTCCTCAGTCTCAGTTATACCTTGATGCACATTAGAATTGCTGGGAAAAACTTTTTTTACAAAATACTCATGCCACATCCATAGAGACTCTTTTTTTTTTTTTTTTAAGATTTTATTTATTTGACAGAGAGACAGCTAGAGAGGGAACATAAGCAGGGGGAGTGGGAGAGGGAGAAGCAGGCTTCCTGCTAAGCAGAGAGCCCTACACAGGACTTGGTCTTAGGACCCCAGGATCATGACCTGAACCCAAGGCGGACACTTAACTGACTGAGCCACTCAGGCACCCTGAGACTCCTTTTTTTTTTTTTTTTTTTAAAGATTTTATTTATTTATTTGACAGAGAGAGATCACAGTAGGAGAGAGGAAGGGAAGAGATCACAGAGAGAGGAAGGGAAGCAAGCCCCCTGCTGAGCAGAGAGCCTGATGTGGGACTCGATCCCAGGACCCTGAGATCATGACCTGAGCGGCTTAACCCACTGAGCCACCCAGGCGCCCCCTGAGACTCCTTTTTAATTAGTCTATAGGATGGGCCTTGCATTGGTGTGTGTGTGTGTATTCACCAAGTGATTTTAATATGTAGCTGCACTAGAGATTACTTGTCTAGGTTCTGGGAGTCAGGACTCATAGGACCAGAGAATCACAGATCTTACTGCCAGGAGTTATCTCATGAATGATTTGGTCCAGTTTTACACCCTCAAGTCATTATTTTCTTAAAATTACCATCATATCTGATTTGATTACCGTATTACTGATATACTCCACTGCAATTCTATTTGAGAAGGGAGTGTGAAGCTGAAATGTCAGGGACTTATTTATTTAAAAGATTTTTAATTTGTTTTTTAATTTCTAAAGTTTTTTTTTTTTTTTTTTTTTTTTTGATAGAGAGTGCACAAGCAGGGGGAGCAGCAGGCAGAGGGAGAGGGAGAAGCAGACTTCCCACTAAGCAGGGAGCCCAATTTATGTTCAATCCCAGGACCCTGGGATCATGACCTGAGCTAGGCCAACACTTAACCAACTATGCCACCCAGGTGCCCCAAAATATTTTTTATTTTTAAGTAATCTCTATACCCAATGCAGGGCTAAAATTCACAACCCCGAGATCGAAAGTTGCATGCTTCACTGACTGAGCCGGCCAGGCACCCCGTCAGGAACATATTTAATATTTGCTTCCCAAACATAATCAAGTGACTATTTAAGGAATTTCATTGTTTAAAATAAATGTTCTAGTAGTAGACACAAACAAGTAAGTTGGTGGCTTCTTTGTTTACCAACAAATGGCATATTAACCGCTTTTTTATGATCATTAAAATGAGTAATTTTTTAAAAATTAGAAATACACACACACTCCACACACTTAATAAAAGTTCCAAAGGTATAAAAGTATAAAGTTTACCTACCATTCCTATACTTGGGCCTTCTAGTCCCCTCTCTGAAGGCAAGTACTCATGGGTTTCTTGTGTATCTTGCCAGGGACATTATTACTATACTTCAAATAGCTATTTTTTTTTTTTTTTTTTTTTTTTTTTTTTGCCTTGAGATAGGAATTTTTAGTCACTGTTCTTTTCGACAAATCTTTTAATTAAACTGCTGGAGAGTAAAGGTGCTAAGGTATCAATAGCCTTTAAAGAATCTTTCACCGGGTGTCTGGGTGGCTCAGTGGGTTGGGCCTCTGCCTTCGGCTTGGTCATGGTCTCAGGGTCCTGGGATTGATCCCAGCATCGGGCTCTCTGCTCAGCAGGGAGCTTGCTTCCCTTCCTCTCTCTCCATCTGCCTCTCTGCCTACTTGTGATCTCTGTCAAATAAATAAATAAAAAATCTTAAAAAAAAAAAAAAAGAATCTTTCACAAATTCTACTCTAATGTCTGACTTAGCAGCAAGACTCCTTTTTGACACCCTGTGTGGGTCTCAAAATGCTGTTCTGCTCTTGCAGCCAGGGAGGGATTTTATTAGCTTGTTTTACAAACTGATGACAGTCACACACGTGGAGACTAAGGTCCTGGCAGGCTCCGTTTTCTTTGCATGGGTCTCATGCTGGACCAGAGCAGTAGCGTCTGAGGAGCAGGCATTGGGAGCTAGGAGCTAGGTCAGAGATGGAGGCCTTTTCATCACATCGCGCAAGTGGTGTCCGCATTATCCCAGTCTGAGCAGGGGGCGGGGGCCCGCGTTGCGGGAAATCAGGACGATTGGTTGAAGGCAGTTTCTGCAACTATTGGGTTTGGCGCCTTGAAAGCTCGGGATGCGAAAAGCTGCAAGGGAAAAGTGCCGATTTTATCTATCACGACAGAAATTTAGCGCCAGACTTGAAGGAAAAGAGAGGGAGGACAGCAGCCAGTCCGAGAACGACCCTGGGGGCTGCGCAGAGCCCTCCTGTAGGCTGCCTAATTTTTTTTCTCGCTCGGCCCTTCTGAAGCTTGTTAGTCTTCAACGTCTAGCTCGTCTCCTTTTTGTTTCCACCTTGAGCTGTTTTTCTCCTTCTCCCTTAAAGACTACCACACTTGATGAGAAGGGGGAAAATTTAAAAAAAAGCCAAACCCAGTAACACCTAAACCAAAAACACTTCCGGTGGGTGGTTCCTGGACACGACGTAATTGGGACTTCCCGCCATGCCTCTTTCATGCTAATCTCGCGATGCCTGGTGGGAGTTGTAGTCCCGGGGTGGGAACCCGCTCCGGCCCGGGGGGACTGGGGCTTTTTTTCTGATCTGGATTGGCCTGGGCTTGGACATCTAACTCCGCGACTCTTGAGGTGCAAAGAATTTTAACTCATAAAAAGTTCTACATGATTCCTATTATATATATTTTGCAGTATGTATTTTTTCAAGTTTTTTTTTTCAACGACCATATGTAAATAAGACGAATGGTAGTTGCTCCTTGACTTGATACAAACAGTTCAGAAAGGCATAGATTGAAACTAAAAGCCTCTCTTCTGTGCCTGCCCAGCTCCCTCCCTAAGAAGAAAAATACCAGCCTTTTAAGGAAATAATTATAGGCGCAAATGTACATATTATTTTAAAAGTACACAAAAGTGTTAGTGCTAGGGCGCCTGGGTGGCTCAGTGGGTTAAGTCTCTGCCTTTGGCTTAGGTCATGACGTCAGGGTCCTGGGATTGAGCCCCACATCAGGCTCTCTGCTCAGCGAGGAGCCTGCTTCATCCATGCCCCCGCCCCGCCTCCTTGTGATGTCTGTCTGTCAAATAAATAAATAAAATCTTTAAAAAAGTGATTGTGCTATAATACTTTTTTTCCTAGTGCTATATACTCTTTTTTTTCTTTTTTAAAGATTTTATTTATTTGTTTGACAGAGATCACATGTAGGCAGAGAGGCAGGCAGAGAGAGAGGCGGAAGCAGGCTCCCAGCTGAGCAGAGAGCCCGCTGTGGGGCTCCATCCCAGGACCCTGGAATCATGACCTGAGCCAAAGGCAGAGGCTTAACCCACTGAGCCACACAGGTGCCCCAGTGCTATAATACTCTTATCAAACTACCTTTTTCATTTGATAATCCATCTTAGAGATCTTTTCATACTTGCGGAGAAAGAGCTATCTTACTCTCTTTTTAATGACTGTATAGTAGTTTCTTCCACAAATATCATAATTTAGTCATCTGCTATCTTCTCTGTTGCAGTGAGGGACTTTTTGGTTGTTTCTGATTTTTCTTTTTCTGTTGCAGAGAATGTTGAAATGATCGCCTTGAACATATTTTGGTGTAAATCCACCGGGTAAACTCACAGAGACAAAACTGCCCAGTTAAGGAGATAATAACTTTATAAAAATTAATGAATACTACCAAATTGTGCCAATTTACAGTCTTATCCAAAAATGTATAAAGGTGTTTATTTCCCCACTTCTGCTCTAGTGTTGGTATTATCAAACTTAAGAAATTCCACTTCTTTGAAAGATGAACAATTTGTTTTCTTTTGATTAGCAGTTTCATAGTAAAAAAGTGAGGTTGCATGCCTATGTGTTTTGACCATCTATATTTCTGAAAGTAGCCATGTTGTCTGCCTAATTTTCTACAGGGTTGTTAATTTTTTTCTTACTGATTTGTCTGTACTTTTTGTAAATTAAAGAAGTTGGTCTTTTGTCTATTATGGGAATTATGAAAATGTTCTCTTTGTACATTATACCTTCTGATTTTGATTTTTTTTTTTTTTTGCCACACAAATGCACTTAATATTGATATACTCATGGGGGCCCTGGGTGGCTCAGTTGGCAAAAGTCCTCAGACTCTTGATCCCAGCTTGGGTATTGATCTCATGGTCTAAGGACAAGCCCCACATTGGGCTCCATGCTGGTTGTGGAGCCTATTTAAAAAGAAAATTATATACTCATGATTATTAATTTTTTCTATGGCTTCTGAGTAATTTGGTTATATGTAATTTATTTTGGCACAAGGAGGAATGGTTCTAACTTTATCATTTATCATTTATAAATAGTAGCCAGAGGACCCAACGTGATTTTTGTTACATTTATTGAGGAAAAAAGCCCCAATGAACATTAAAAATATACCCTTCAATGAGATGCCACAGCAGGTTTGGAAGTTTATTTTGGGGGAAGAATAGAAATAAATAAGTGGCACACCAACTTTTCTCAAAGCATCTGTTTGTCTTGTATTATTGCCTTTTCTGAACAATATCCCATAAAGGCTGCATCTATTTATTAAATACGTAATGAGGGGTGGCTGGGTGGCTCAAGGTCCTGGGATTGAGCTCTGAGTCGGGCTCTCTGCTCAGCGGGGAGTCTGCTTCTCCCTCTCTCTCTGCCTGCATGTGATCTCCCTCTGTCAAATAAATAAAATCTTAAAAAAAAAAAAAGAATAAAAGATAGATGCCTTCTTCTTATAAACTCACAATACATTTTTCATAATATATGATTTGAAACATGTAGGTTAAAGTAAATCTTAAAAGTTAAATATTGTGAAGTCGTTTGATCATTTTGTATATTAGCAAATAATGAAAGTGTTACATTTAGGCATTTGATTAATTTATATATAATATATATACTCTAATTGCATGTTATATATACATATATGGACCCAAACTTATTTTTATCATTTTGGATTGTCATTTGGTGAAATTTAGGGTTGGTTTTTGTTCAGGCCTATGGTATATGATATATTCTATACAGTATATGGCATATTCTTGCCATTTTTCTATTTTTGATCACAACTTTAGTGTAGATAAAGCAATGCAATACTTTACCCTTAAAAGAAGTTCTGAAGTATTAAAAAAAAAAAAAGAAGTTCTGAAGTATAAACATCATTTAGGAACAAAAAACAGGGTTTGGCGTTGTTTACCTTGCATTATGATTCTTGTAACTTACCAATCAGAAAAGATAGTAGCTGAGACACCTGTGAGAGGGGAAGCCCTGTGATGGGTGCATTCATTTTATTCTTCTTTGTCAACTGTACAGCACAGTGTTAGCTTCCCAGGATGAGTAAACTGGTTAATTACACAGCAGCACTAGGATGTACAACAAACCAAACTAAACCAAACAAAGAATAAACCTTCCGAGTTATCATCTCTATTAAGGCCATAAATAGCTGTGTGCTGTTTGTCATTTTGCAGTTTTTACTGACTTGTTTTTTATTGCTCCTTTTTTTTATTACAAGAATAATACCTGTTTATCTTAGCAAATGTAGATGAGTAAAAAGAATAAAATGTAAACCACTTGTGACCCTATTATCTAGTGATAACTGGTCTGTTTTGGTATATATGCATTTTCATATTTTGTAAATACACATAACATATATTTATAAAACTGACATTGTACCATATATATTTTTAAAATTTTACATGTTTTTAGGTTTTAAATTGAGATATAACTTTGACCCAGTGACATGTACAGTCTTCATGCTCAGTGAATTTTGACATAGTACATACTGGTTTCTAACTGTTTTATCACGAAAAATTAGATGGTGAACATCACTCAGGCATTATTGATGTTTCTACATCATTTTGTTTTTTATTTTATTTTATTTTTTTAAGATTTTATATATTTATTTGACAGACAGAGATCACAAGTAGGCAAAGAGGCAGGAAGAGAGAGAGGAGGGGAAGCTCTCTTGCTGAGCAGAGAGCCGGATGTGGGGCTCGATCCCAGGACCCTGAGATCACGATCTGAGTCGAAGGCAGAGGCTTTAACCCACTGAGCCACCCAGGTGCCCCCATTTTGTTTTTTAAAGAATTTTATTTATTTATTTGACAGAGAGAGGGAGGGAGAGAGAGAGAGCGTGCCCACATGCTTGCACAAGTAGGGGAGGGGGAGGGAGAAGCAAACTCACTGCTGAGTAGGGATCCTAATGCAGGGCTTGATGCCAGGATTCTAGGATCATGACCTGAGCTGAAGGCAGACACATAAATGACTGAGCCACCCAGGTGCCGCTATACTGCATTTTATTTTTTCCTGTGTCAAACACTCGGGCTGCTTCTACCTTTTCGCTGTTGTGAATAACGATGTTATGAACATGGGTGTACAAATATCTGTTCAAGTCCTTGCTTTCTGTTCTTTTGGGTCTATCCCTAGAAGTGGAATTGTTGGATCATATGGTAATTCTATATTTAATTTTTTGAGGACTTGCCACCCTATTTTCCATAGCAGCAACTTCCCATGATTTTAAGGCCATTTGTCAGTTCTTCTGGTCAGTATTTTGTGATACCCAAGTAGGCCTCCGAATACCCCAAGGGATGTAAATTCCCCAGAACAAAAATAACTACACTTTTTAAAAACAAATTCCATACAGAAACGTAGTAAGAGAGGATATATAATGAAGACTTTGTAAAAATGGTGCTTCGGCATTTTATTTATTTTCCGAAATAAACCTTAAAGAAGATGTATATAGGTGAGCTCAAATAAACCATTTCTTTTTTTAGGTGATAATGTTTAAAGGGGTAAGGTGGTTAAAATGTTGCATCTGTGACCATTCACCTTCTTCTCTAAATCCTAGACCTGATCTGCAAATCATCCTAGGGCCAGATCGAGCTGAAACAAGTTCCCTAAACCCACCTTGGGCCGGACGCATGAGCCTGGAGAGAGCTCAGGAGGAAGGCTACAGTGAGACAAACCTCGTCAGCATACAGTTCTTCTCTCCCTGTCCTGTTTTATTTCCTGCAGAATATAAATCACTATTTTAATTGATCTTGTTTGTCTGCATGTTTCTTGTCTGTCTCCCTCCATCAGAATGTAAGCTCCTGAAGAAGTGACTGGTGTGTCTGAGTGGCTCAGTTGCTTAAGCATCTGCCTTCAGACGCTGATGTCAGGGTCCTGGGATCGAGACTCTCAGTGAGGAGCCTGCTTCTCCCTCACCCTCTGCCTGATGCTCTCCCTGTTTGTGCTCTTTCTCTGTCAAATAAATAAAATCTTTTAAAAAAGTAAAAGAACTGACTGACTAACTTATCACATCTTTTCCCATAGTCACACTGGGCACAAATCACATTCTCAATAAATACTTGTTGAATGAATAAATTACCAAGTGATTGAAAATTTGCTCTCCTAGTCTATTTCCTTTTACTCCCAAACTATTTAAAAGATTATGAAATATTTTAAACACTCAAAAAATGCCCCCTAATCAGATTTAACAATTCTAGGAGTTTGATTATATTGCTTCAAATTTTCTTCTATCTCTTAAAACAAAAGGAAAAAAGATAAAAATACATAGGGAATGGAGAAATGGGTAATTTGGGGAGTACGTAAAAATAGTCAGTCTTTGTCAACCCATAAAATGAATGGTTCAAGTGCATTACTTACTGTAAACTCAAACTACAGATCCCAGGCAGCTTTGCAACAAACAGCTTGGCACGTGGCCTATTCTTTTCTCTTCCACAAACAGCCAATGAAAGGTAGAGTTTACAAAGGTCTAGGGTGACATCTGGTGTACTGACTGTGACCAGCCTTAAATCTCATTATTGCCATTTGGAACGTGCGGCTGAAAACAAGATCTAAAAAGGCTTTTCCGATTAATTCACAGCTTATTCTGTCTCTTGTTTCAGAGGGAAAAGAAGCTGATTTAGTAATTGAAATGGATGCAATACTAAATTACAGTTCAGAAGACACTGAAGATTTCTACATGCTGCTGGGATGTGATGAACTGTCTTCGGTAAGACTGTGGATAATGCTCTTCTTTTTCAAGTTTTTATTTAAGGTGGTAACTTTGAACTTTTAGTCAAATTGCCTTAAAACCTAATCTTATATTCTTTTAAAGCACATTTGACTTAGAGAAAGTTAAGGATTTAAATCTTGGGTCCTTAGTGGGGTAGTGTCCTTTTGTGATTTTTAGAGGTTTCTGACCAAATTTGTGTATTCTGGCACATGGCCATAGACTCTATTTCAAATACACTAAAAATATGTATTTGAAATTTTATTGTAATGCTCTTGGCAGTGTTTAACAGAATACCTAAGTTGTATCTTCATTATGGTAATTTATACTAAAATTTAGATGAAATGTAATTTTCTAGTAATTAGTGTTTTTAAAATGTTTTATTAAAATATGTACTTTTACACGAGCAGTTAAATTATATAAACCAAGAAACATTCTTTTATATTAACATTATAAATCATGTGTGAGAAATTACTTAAAAGGGTGGCTTCTGAAACAAAACATGTGAAAAGCTCTGTAGTTATTCACTGGATCTATAATAAAATAATATTTTTAAAGGACATAAAAAATGTTTTGAAGGCAGTAAAAGTTTTTTAAATTATGGAAAACTCATTTATAATTCTATTTCCCAGGAATAATGCTATTAATATGTGATTTATTAATCTTTAGTCTTTTTCTTATGTATATTTTTGGAGATATGTTTGGGAAGATACTATATATTTACTTGTTGATTCCTGCTTTTTACCCACTCAGGGATTTCTCCATATTATTGAACACTCTTCATACATATTTTAATGTTGCACATTTCATTTTATTGTTGTATCACAATTGATTGTTCCCTTATTGTTAAATATTTCATTTATTCCTAGTTTTTCAATGTTTTAAATACCATTGAGATGAATAGGAAGTACCTTTCAACATATTATTAAATATATTATATTTTATATAATAATTATTTAAAAATTTTTGCTAAAATATAGCTATTAATATCAAAATATTTTAAGGCAAAATTCTTTTCTATTTATCTTTGTTTCATAAGGCTGGAGTTTAGTAATAAAATATGCTTAATTTTGTTTGGAAAATAAAATGTGATGTTGGACTAAAGGATTAAAATCTCTATCTTCATCACACTGAGGGAGTTACCTTATGTATCTTGTAGTTAAACACACACACACACACACACACATGCACACACCAGGTTATAATACTCCTTTAGCTGTATATTTCTTCTTTAGGGTAATATGTCACTCTTGTTTACTTTAGTGGTGGTTTACTTAATAGCTATTGAGAAAGCTTATTGACATTTTTACCACCTGTGTTATGAGTTATGCTATTGCCAAATAGTTTTTGAAGGAGCTTTTTAAAATCAAAGGAACATAATTTAACTTGATAAGCTTCACAAATTGGATTTAAAGAAATATTGTTATTCTAAGTTATGAAGTAAAGGTGATTATATCCCCATAATAAATATCTACACCCTTTTAGTCAGTCTTTTGTAGGTATGTTATTGTTTCCTCAGTCTACAAAGAAGGAAAAGGAGGATAAGTTTTGAATAGACTGAAAAAAATGATCCTATTGTTTATTTATAATGTTTATGACAGTCTCTTTCATTATGGCTAGCAAGTTTGTTACCAGTTATAGTCAAACTTCCCTGTATGTACTGTAGCATATATTAAAAGGAGAATAAAAGCATTGTCTTGCCATTCCTTCTTTACTGATTCTGCAAATGACATACCATGTTTAGATTACAATCATTTATCTAAAATGATCTCTCACAATTTTGTCAATTCTTTTTATATGTATCTTTCCCCTGTTTTCATATATATCTTTCCCATTAAAAATATTTAATTTTTCTTATTTGTAAGTAATCTCCACACCCAGTGTGGGGCTTGAACTCACAACCCCAAGATCAAGACTCACATGCTCTACTGACTGAGCCAGCCAGGCACCTCTGAAAATATTTTAATTCCATTTTTTGAGTATTAAGTGTGACGTTTCTTTTAGTTGATTTGTAGTGGATGGATTTCTTTTACTTTAGATATTCCTTGATATGATACTTTAAAAAGTTGACCAGAACTATTCATACTCAAAAGCAATTTACCAATTATCATTTCAAAGCAACTTATACAACTTATATTTTGATTCTATTTATAACAACTGTGTTGACACACACACATATAATTCTTTTGCTTTAGTATATAATTCTTAAAATTTAAAGCTTCCATTGAAAATTAATGAAATGACATATATAAACCCTGGGACGATTTCCACAGTGTTGAGTGGAAAACAACATACCCTCATTTCAAAAACATTTACTGAAGGTTGATTCCAAGTTAGCTTTTTTGCCTTGAATCAGATTTTACACAAAAGACACATGTTATGAAATCTTCTAAAGTCCTTATTAATATACACACCACTAGTGTGTAAGGCATCCTCTGTGGTTTATACCTTACTTGATTTTTTGATATTTGGTTACCATTTCAGTAGTATTGATAAGAAGACATCCTGATTTCAAGATTTCACAGACTTGAAAATTGAGCATAAACTTGATAGAAAAATGGAGACACCTATTTTTTTCTTACCATTTACTAGCTATGTGATCTTGGGAAATGGTTTAGCTTTTCTCTGCCTTTGTTTCCTAATCTTCAAATGGAGATAATAATAGTACCCACCTCATAGAGTTGTTGTGGGGATTAAATGAGACATGATAAATAAAGTCCTTAGAATAGTGCCTGGCACATTGTGGGTGTGGGCGTGGGTATGAGCATTGCTTTGGCCTCGCAGTAATACTCTACACTTGGAACTTTGTAAGTTAGACTACTCCATAATTGACATTTTAAAAAATGTTTTATTTTGAAAAAGTTTTTCCTTTTTAAAAAAATTTTTTGAGTAAGTTCTATGCCCAATCTGGGACTTGAACTTAGGACCCCAAGATCAAGAGTCATATGCTCTACCAACTGAGCTAGTCAGCCAAAATGATCTCTTTTTAAAAAAATTTTTTATTTTTAAGTAATATTTACACACAATGTGGGAGAGTCCCACATTCCACTGACTGAACCAGCCAGGCACCCTCCAAAATGATTTTTTCTTTTTAAAAAAATTTTTTTAAAAGATTTTATTTATTTGTCAGGGAGAGAGATAGCACAAGCAGGGGGGAGCAGCAGACAGAGGGAGAAGCAGGCTCCCTGCTGAGCAGGGAAGCAGATGTGGGCTTTAATCCCAGGGTATGGGGTTTGATCCCAGGACTGTGGGATCATGACCAGAGCCAAAAGTAGATGCTTAACTGACTGAGCCACCCAGTCATGCCCTAAAGATATTATTTCTTTATTTGAGAGAGAGAGAGAGAGAGAGAGAAGGAGAGAACACAAGGAGGAGTAGGGGAAAGGCAGTGGGAGAGTGAGACGCAGACTCCCCACTGAGCAGGGAGCTGGATATGGGGCTCCCTCCCTCCCAGGACCCCAAGATCACCACCTGAGCTGAAGGCACTTAACCAACTGAGACACCCAGGCATCCTCCCATCCCCCAAATGATTTTTAATACTCTTTAAGAACAGTTTTAGATTCATAGCAAAATTGAGGGGAAGGTATAGAGCTTTCCCCTATACTTTCTTCCCTCCCTTCATGCATAGATGCCCCTCTCCACTTGTTATCAATATCTCCACTAGAATAGTTCACTTGTTACAATGATGAACCTACATTGACATGTTGCTATCATCCAAAGTCCAGTTTGTATTATGGTCCACCCTTGGGTTTGTACATTCTATAGGTTTTTTTTTTTTTTTTTAAAGATTTTATTTATTTATTTGACAGAGAGAGATCACAAGTAGGCAGAGAGGCAGGCAGAGAGAGAGGAGGAAGCAGGCTCCCCGCCGAGCAGAGAGCCTGATGTGGGACTCGATCCCAGGACCCTGAGATCACGACCCGAGCTGAAGGCAGCGGCCTAACCCACTGAGCCACCCAGGTGCCCCTGTACATTCTATAAGTTTGGACAACGTATAATACCATTTATCTTACAGAGTAGTTTCACTGCTCTAACAGTCCTCTGTGCTCCACATATTTGAATAATTTTTGATTTACAGAAAAGTTGCAAAAATAACATAGAATTTCTATATACACTGAATCTGGCTTCCCTTGGTGTAAACATTATATTTACAATTATTGTGCACAGTAAAATTATGCAAATCAGAAAATTAACATTGGTACAAAAGTATTAACCAGGGACCAACAGGCTTTTTTTTTTTTTTTTTTTTTTTTTAAAGAATGGACAGACAGTCAGGAATGGAGTGAAGAAAGAAGGGCACTTAGGACACAAATTTTTTTTCAAGGTTTTTTTTTTCCCCCCAAAGATTTTATTTATTTATTTGCCGGAGAAAGAGAAAGAAAGAGGGGGTGGGCAGCAAAAGCAGAGGGAGTGGCAGGCAGAGCAGGCAGAGGGAGAAGCAGGTTACCTACTAAGCAGGAACCTGGGATCAGGACCTGAGCTGAAGGCAGCTCTTAATCAACTGAGCCACCCACGATACAAAATTTAAGGATGCACTCTCACGGTCATAAAAGTGCAGAAACCTAAGAGAGAGAGAGAGAGAACCTCCTTAAACCTAAGCATCCTGCTTGTCTCACCCTGGTGCTGTCCCTGAGATAGCAAACATTTTACTTTATTTTATTTTATTTTATTATTTTTGAAAAGTAGGCTCCATGCCCAGTGTGGAGCCCAATGTAGGGCTTGAACTCATGACCTCGAGATCAAGACTTGAGCAGAGATCAAGAGAATGATACTCAACTGACTGAGCCACCCAGACACCTGAGCCACCCAGACACCTCCCCCCTCTTTTGAGCTAGCAAATATTTTAGAGACTTATGGTCTCTGTCACAGCTACTCAGCTTTGCCAGTGCAAGAAAGTAACCATGGGTAATATGTGAAATGAATGACTATGGCTATCTTCCAATAAAACTGTATTTAAATAACAGGTGACAGGCCAAATTTGGCCTTTGGGCCAGAGTTAGTCAACCGCTGATCTAAGGATAGTTCCCATTCTAATTTCATCAGTTTTTCTACTAATGGCTTTTTTTCTTCCAAGATCCAAGCCAAAATTCTTTATTACAGTCAGTTGTCTTGTTCCCTTGGTTTCCTCCACAGTGACAGTTTCTCATACCTTTCTTATCTTTCATGACCTCGACATTTTGAAAAGTAATGTTATTTTGTAGAATGTCTCTCAATTTTGTTTTGTTTTAGATTTTCTCTTTATTAGACTGAGGTTATGTGTTTTTGCAAAGAACACTGCTGAAGCCATATTATACTTTTTTCAGTGTATCACATCAGGACTACATGATGCTGTTATGCCTTATTGACCTGAATACATGGTTAAGGTGGTATCTGTCAGTTTTTTTCTACCAGGATCTTGCATTGTAGAGGCACTGGTTCCCCTTTTGTAATTAAAAAATATTTTTGGTGATGATTTTTTGAGACTATAGTGTGTCTCTCAGGCTTTTAGCATTGTTTGCTGGATTTTTTAAAAAAGATTTTATTTATTTATTTAAGAAAGAGAGAACAAGAGAGCACAAGCAGGGGGAACAGCAGACAGAGAGGGAGCAGGGAGCCCGATGTGGGATTCGATTCCAGAACCCCAGGATCATGACCCAAGCGGAAGGCAGATGCCCAGCTATGTGAGCCACTCAGGTGCCCCTTGTGGATCTTCCCTGTAACAATTACTTACCACTATGGTGTTTGCCTATGGTGACTTTCTATTTTCCTCATTCATTTTACATTTATTACTAAGAATTCTTCCATAAAGAAAAGTTATCCTTTTCCCCATATTTATTTATCAGCTTTGTCCCTATGAATTAATAGTTATTGAATTTTTCTGGATTATAACACAATACTACCATTATATATTTTGTGGCTCAAATTGTTTCTCTGGCTTACGTTTTAATTGTCATTTGATTAGAATGATGTAGGATCATCTCATAGGATTTATTTCAGGGATATCATTAATATTTGGAGTTTTATGGGAAAAATCCAGTGTCACATAAGTGAACTGAAATGATGGATACTAATTAACTCACTTATTAAAATGAGCCTTCTCTTTTCTATAGCATATCAATTCCCATCACTAGAATCAATTCATTCTTTTAATGACTAAATCACAATTGCCAGAAGCTCCTCTTATGCTATAATCATATTATTGAAAGAACTTCTGTCAGTCAATAATCAAGTATTTATTCAACACTTGGCATCTTGCCAGTACTGGAAGTGATGGGGGTAAAACAAAACAAAACGAAAAGGTGAGAAATAGTGCACGTGTGTAAGACACTTGGCAGCCAGCCGAGGAGGCAAAGCTAATACAAAGGAAACAATTTGAGAAAAAATAAATACTGTGCTGTGTGGTACTATAAGTGCAACAGGAATTAAAGGAAGACTACCTGAAAAAATTTCGGAGAAGAGATGAGGGTTGAAGTGATCTTCCTAGGTCAAAATTTAGACACATGGTGGGAGAGATGGAGGGCATTTGTGTGGCCAGGGAAATGTGGAGAAGATCCATTCAAGCGGGAATCAGATTAGTGCCTATTGCACAATAGAGTATTTCCTGACACAGATCCAAAGATTGTGCTAATATGCTATGGAAAAGGTACATTTTTTAAGTTTTGAAACTTCATTTCTAAAACTAATCTATTTTCTTCTTTTTTAAATTTTTTATTTTTTTAAAGGTTTTATTTATTTATTTGACAGATCACATGCAGGCAGAGAGGCAGGCAGAGAGAGAGAGAGAGAGAGAGGAGGAAGCAGGCTGCCCGCGGAGCAGAGAGCTTGACGCTTGACGCGGGACTGGATCCCAGGACTCTAAGATCATGATCTGAGCCGAAGGCAGCGGCTTAACCCACTGAGCCACCCAGGCGTCCCAAAACTAATCTATTTTCAATAAAGAAATGTGCAGTAGGAAGACAATGGAGAAAAATGTTAACCTAATGCTTAAAATCTGGGAGTATGCCATATGCATGTGTGCACATGCGCTGTATTTATGTTTTTTTAAAAGATCTATTTATTTATTTTAGAGAGAGAGGAAGGGAGGAAGGGCAGAGGGAGAAGGAGAGAGAAAAACTCAAGCAGACTACATGCTGCGCATGGACCCCGAGGTGGGGCTTGATCTCATCACCCCGAGATCATGACCTGAGCAGAAACCAAGAGTCATACACTTAACTGACTGAACCACCCAGGTGCCCCTATTTATGTGTTATGTAAGTTATATTTTAAAAGATTTATTTACTTGAGAGAGAGAGAGGAAGAGGGAGAGAGAGGGAGAGAACATGCACATGAGTTGGGGGAGGAGCACAGGGAGAGTGGGAGAGAAGTAGACTTCTTGCTGAGCATGGGGTCAAAACAATGACCCTGAGATCCGGACCTGAGCTGAAATCAAGGGTTGGATGCTTAACTGACCCAGCCCTCTAGGTTTCCCATGTGTGCATATTTGTAAGAGCATTTCCATACATATTTAGTGTCAGACTACCTTCATTCAAATACTGGCTGTGCTACTATGTGTATGGCCTTGGGACAGTTACTTAACTTTTCTATTTCTTGGTTTTCTAATCTGTAAAATGGGAAAAATAAAATAAAATATAATAATAAAATAAAATAGGGGCACCTGGGTGGCTCAGTGGGTTAAGCCTCTGCCTTCAGCCCAGGTCATGATCTCAGGGTCCTGGGATCGAGTCCCACATCGGGCTCTCTGCTCTGCAGGGAGCCTGCTTCCTCCTCTCTCTCTCTCTGCTTGCCTCTCTGCCCACTTGTGATCTCTCTCTGTCAAATAAATAAAATCTTTAAAAATATATATATGTATATAATATAATAAATAAAATAAAAAATAGTACTCCCTTCATTGAGTGATTGTGGGAATTAAATAAGATATTATATACATAGTGCTTAGAGTAGTGTCTGGCATATAAGTCTCAATAAATCTTAGCTTGAGGTACTTGGGTGGCTCAGTCAGTTAAGCTTCTGCCTTCAGCTTAGGTCACAATCCCAGCCTCCTGGAATTAAGCCCTGCATTGAGCCCCTTGCTCAGCAGGGAGCTGCTTCTCCCTCTGTCTGCTGCTCCCCCTGCTTGTGCTCTCTCTCCCTTTCTCTCTCTGTCATATAAATGTATCTACACACACACACACACACACACACACACACACACAACATAATCCCTTTTAAGGTAAAACACTATGGTTTTGTGCTGCATATAATGCTTTGTAGTTTACATTTCCTCATAGAAATACGTTACATAATTTTTCTCAGATTATTGAAAGTCTTCTACTACAAGATGATTTTTTAATGACTGCAACATATTTCAGCCTATAACAATATTTTAATTAATTTTAATCTTTTACTACTGGACACATAAGGTTTTGTTTGAAATTTATAATATTTTATTCATTGAACCTTCTTATAACTAAATAATTTTCCCAACTCTATCTCCTTAGACAAATTCCTAGAATTGGAATTGTTATATCAAACAGTGAAAAAATTATAGGCTTTTCATATATAGATATACATATATATGTATATATTTTTATTATACATGTATTAAATATTTATTTATTTATTTATTTCTCGGAAGTCTGCATCCTTACTGGGAGAGCAGGAAAGTGTTAATTTCTTTGCAGCCTGAGTGACACAGGTCATTATTATGCCCTGGATGTTTTGATTTATTTGATTTTGAGTAAAGTTGAACATTGTTTGTATGTTTATTGGCCAGCATAATCGGCAGTTTTCCAGACCATTGAGCATTGGGTCAGGAAGGCAGGACTCAGTGGACCTTGAAATGAGAGCCTCACTGGTCCAGGGGCTGTGGTTGGCACATGGGGTGGGGATGCTAGGAGATAGATAGAACATTCTCAAGACAAACTGACCCGCTGTACTCATTAGTTTACTCAGAACCAGCCCTACATAGGTGGCTTTGATAAATTTTGTGACACTAAAACTATAAAGAGTAATGAAAGACAGATATAGAGTATTCTTAATTTTTTAAAATATAAAATTGGCAAAGTAAAAAAAATATAAAGAAGAAACTAATAATCACGTACATTAGCACTTTTAAGAATTAAACATTTTTATTCATTTGCTTCCATGGGCTGTTACTAGAATGTTTTCTAATGGGATAGGAAGGAAAAAATAAAACAATAACAACAACACTCCCCACCCCAATTTTCTACCTTTGATACATAGGTATAATTTCATCTATTTAGCTTATTAAAATCCTCCAATATATATACATAAATATGTGTATAAGTATGCAAAAAAAAAAGTCTTGAAGGGGGGATGTTATTCTGGGGGGATGAAGAGTAAAGGGACTTTTACTTTTTGGTCTGTATTGATATAAATTTTTTCAAAGAGAGATTGTGAATATTTATAAGTAACCTAATTAAAAATGCTTACTCTCTTAGAATCTTTTGAGTTTTTAATATTTTAAAATTTAAAAACAAACTTCATTCTCACTTTTCTTTGTTATACGAGCAGTTTATGGTAACTGCTTTATGGTTAAAGGGAGTACCCAAGGAGAGGAAACACAATTAACTAATTAAGAGATAATTTACTTTCATTGATTAGTGGATAGTAAATATGGAACTTATAATAGGTCCCTAAATCTGAAGAATTTGACTATATAAAACAGTAGTTAAGATTATTGGATTTGAGGGGTGCCTGGGTGGCTCAGTGGGTTAAAGCCTCTGCCTTCAGCTCAGGTCATGATCCCAGGGTCCTGGAATCGAGCCCCACATCTGGCTTTCTGCCCAGCGGGGAGCCCGCTTCCCTTTCTCTCTCTGTCTGCCTCTCTGTCCACTTGTAATCTCTGTCAAATAAACAAAATCTTTATTAAAAAAAAAAAAAGATTATTGGATTTGAATCCAATAAGTCCAACTAAGTCCAGCTGCTTAGTTAACAAAAAATTCAGCTTTTTTAGCAACTAGCTAAATGATTTCAGGCTAGTTACCTAGCCACTGACCTTTGGTTTTAGGTATCATTGAGCTCTTACTATGATCAGGCTTTGTGTTAAAGGCCCTAATTCAATCCATAAGGAAACTGAGGCACATGGAAGTTACAAACTTGCCTCAAGTCTGGGCAGAAATGAGGTTTAAAAGAAAGCGATCAGGGGTGCCTGGGTGGCTCAGTCAGTTAAGCTTCTGTCTTCCACTGGGGCCATGATCACAGGGTCCTGGGATGGAGCCTGCATCAAGCCCTGCATGAAAGCCCCTCATGGAGCCCTTCATGGAGCCCCTCACCTGGTCCTGTATTGGGCCTCCCTGCTCAGTGGGGGGTCTTTTTCTCCTTCTCCCTCTGCCCCTCTCCACCTCTTGTGTTCTTTCTCTCATTCTTTCTCTCTCAAATAAATAAATAAAATCTTAATAAAAAGAATAAAATGAAGCAATCAGATTGCTGAGCCATATAACCATTGTTGTCTCCTGCTGCTATCACTGGAATTACAATGAACAAAGACAAGTCTTGCTGATGCATGGTAACAAGGATTAGAGGGCTGAGTGAAAGCAAATCAAAGAAAAACACCTCTCCAGCCTCATGTTAGTTTGGGATGAAGTTTCTCTTTTCCCAAGGCTTCTAGCCACACTGTTAATTGGTAACAAAATTAACAGGTTTGAATTCTGTCCTTTTTTTAAAAATTGCAAAATCCTCTCCCTCTCTCTCTCTCTCTCTTTTTTTTTTTTTTTTTGCAAAGTTCTTAATAAAGAAAAAAGAGGGGCAAAGGCAGAAAGAGGGAACTTATAATGGATAATTTATAAACTAGACAGTCATCCTTGAGTAATGAATGATGGCTAAGCATATTCTAAAGAGCTCAGATGATGAAAAAAAAAAAGAACTCAGATGAGTGAACACATCTAAATTTATATATTCTTAGGATAGACATATCTGACCATTTTTGACATTTAAGTATATATTAGAGTCACAGGTGCCTTGGGCCATCATCTAAATGCAGTAGAAAGTTCAATTGTTATCACGGACTACTATTTGGATAGAAGTTTTCATTGGATGCTTTCTGAGTTTCATTATAGAGGAAATTACTTCTTAGAGTAAAAAAAATACAAATATAAAGATCAAAAGGAAAATTTGGGTGGAATATGGCTGTTTTGCGAAGGAATGATGCCCAGCTTCTTCCTTTATGCCATTTAAATTGGATTCCTTATTTTAAACATCGATTTTTATTTTAGGTTGAACAAATTATGGCAGAATTTAAAGTCAGAGCCTTGGAATGTCACCCTGACAAGCATCCTGAAAACTCCAAAGCTGGTAAGTATTTATTAATGCCTATTCCCCATGAAAATGAATAGCATCTAGAACTAAAAAGCTATTGAATAATAATTTAATTTCTTCTTGTATGTTATGCTCACACTTACTCTTTCATTCAATGCCCAAGAATGTTTTTGCACCATTGGATGGGAGGAGGGGAGCACCTGTGTAGGGTTTTTTTTTCCCCCTAATAATATGGAACTTTTGTCTTTCTTTAGCTATCATGTGCTGCTTCCTGGTTTAAAATTTGACTATTTTATGCTTTATTTACTAGCTCTTGAGTGTTAACATGTCTTAAATATGTTTGTAACCAGGTGATTGCCTTGATGAGAACCTGGCTGTATTTCCTTCATTTGGGGGAACTGAATAATATGTCTCTATACAACATATGATAATACATTCATACTTTTGTTTTTTCTTTATCATAATTTAAATTCCATCATCATAAATTTTGACATAAATGCTTATGTGTATTTCAGCTTGAAAAAATACAAACCAATTATCTTTCCTTGACCCATCTCTCTCCTGTTCCTCTTCTGTTTCTCTTCTTCCTTTTAGAGCCAAACTTCCTGAAAAAGTTCACAGTTGATATTTCTACTTTCCTTCACCAATTTTCAATTTATCCCAATCTGACTTTCCCCTCACCTTTCTTGGGAATGACTCTTGGAATAGCCGCCAAGTCCTCTGGGCTGGCAATTCAACAGTTACTTTTTTAGCTCTTATCTTCCCTGTGTTTGCATCAGAAATTGGCACTGTTGACCGTGCCTCCTAGAAACATTCTTTTCTCTTAGATACCAAAATACACACTCCTGCTTTTCCTCCAACCTCTTGGGCTGATCTTTCTGTCTCTGTTGTGACTCCTTCCCTCTTTCCTAAGGTTCCCCCTAAACTCTATTCTAGGCTTACTCCCCGCTTTCTCTCTGCAGTCTTGTCCTGTTGGGTCCGTAATCAAAGGAGCGAGACTGATACAAAGCGAAGGTCAAGCAAAGCTTTATTTCACTCCAAGCATTGAGAATCAAGCCGACCAGTTGGGGCTGCTGCTGACAGAGAAGGCGACCCCTCCCTGCCTTGCCAACTAACTTTTAAAGGTCAAGGGCCATGTGGTTGAGCCTGGCCACACACAGGTGGCAAATGAGGTTGCAACACACAGAGAAAGCTGCACAGTCATGCTAGATCACATGTGACCAACTGAATCACAATTTACTGTATAGTAGATATTTGAACTAGCCTATCACCTTGGTCAGAATTGGCCCCCAAAAGGCGGGGCCCACACTCCTTGGTAGCTAGGGAGAGCGTATGCACGCCCCACTGATCGGATGTCTCCACCTGGCCTGACCCACCCTTGTATTTGGGCTTTGTTACCTGGGACTGATTTCCCCGACTTGCTTTTAAGTAAGTCGCCTTGAGGGGGGCAGGGTTAGTTTAAGTTTTACTACAAAATCAACAAAATCACTGTTTAACTGGATGGAATTGCTCTGGCTAAATAGACCCTTACAGTCCAAATCTGTGATTTCAATTATCAGCTCTTTGTTGACGGCTCCCAAGTCAATCCTTAACTCTAGTTTTCACTGCTTCTTAGAATCCATTTGGAGACATTTCAGTCATCCTGTCAGAAACTGAACTCGTTTTCCTCTCACCCTCTCTAAAATCTTGCTCATTTTTCTGTGTTTCCCCATCTTAGTAAATGGCACCACCATCCATTTAGTTGGTCAAGCAGAAACCTATCACCCTCCTCTTCCCTATTCTACCACTGGTTAATTACTCAATCCTAGTGATTTACCTTCCACATTTCTCTCCTGGAGGTCCTCTTCCCTCCACCTTCACAGACCTTAGAGTAATAAGTCACCATCATTTCATGCCTGATCCCCATAGCACTCCTTTAATTGCTTCACACCACAGGTAGTGGATTTCTTTTTAATTATGAAAAAAATATATAATATGTACAAAAAGGTCTAAGAATACTATAGCAAATACTCATATATGTATACCTAGCTTAAAACTTGACCAAAAAGCAGGGGTGCCTGGGTGGCTCAGTTGCTTAAATGTCTGACTCTTGGCTTCAGGTCACGATCCCAGGGTCATGATCTCAGTGTCATGGGGCTGAACCTTGTGTTGGGCTCTGTGCTGAGTGTGGAGCCTGCTTGCGATTCTACTTCTCCCTCTGTACCTCCCCACTTGTGTGCACTCACTTTCATTCTCTCTCTAAGAAAACAAAGAAACAAAAACTTTACTAATGCATTTGAAGTCTTTTGTGTTTTTCTACCCTGATTTTATCCTCAGGGTAGGTAATACTATCTTAAATTAGGTGATTATATTTACTATATGTGCATACTACAGGTTTATGTGTAGTATGCATATGTATATGACTTTTCTATAAGGAAAATATTATGATTAATCCACATGCCTGTCTTAATCCACATTACACAATGATAAAATTCAAACCCCTCTCCATTAAAAACATTTTCCCTTATATTATAGCTTCTTATTAATTTTCTCTAGAAGTTGTTGACCTGTATAACCAGGTCATTTTCCAATATATGAAGTCATTTCTTTGTTAGAGTTAACTATTATTTTCAGGCATTTGATTTTTACCCTACTTATTAAGGCATAATTTGCTTAAGGTAGTGTGAATGAATCGTAAGTATAAACTTGATAAATTCATCTATGCATAACCAGTTTAACCACTCAGAGGAAGATGTAGAACATTTCTGGTACCCCAGAAGTCCCTTTTCACATCCTGTTTGTTTATTTATTTATTTATTTAAAAGATTTTATTTATTTATTTGACACAGAGAGAGAGATAACAGTTAGGCAGAGAGGCAGGCGGAGGCGGGGGGAAGCAGGCTCCCTGCTGTTTAAAGTCAGCATCCTCTCCGATTTTTAGCTCTCTATTATCATTGATTAGTTCTTCGTGGCTTTGAATTTCACATAAATGGAATCAGACAGTCCTCTTTTGTGTGCGGTTTCTTTGCTTTGCATTAAGTTTGATATTTGCCCATTTTGTACAGGTACCAATAGTTCATTTCTTGTGATTGCTGGGCCTTTATGTACAAGCCCCTTCATGTGCTCTCCGTCTCTCCATTTTCATCTTCTCTCCACCACCATGCCCACTATTCCATGTTTCTGCCACACAGGACTACCTTGGCTCCTTAATGTGCCCTGTTTTCAGCTCTTCATTTTTTTTTTTTTTTAAGAGAGAGAGGAGCAGGCAGGGGTAGGGGAGGGACAGAGAGGGAGAGCAGGGCTTTATCCCACGACCTAGATCATGACCTAAGCTGAAATCAAGAGTTGGATGCTTAACCAACCAACTGAACCACCCAGTTGCCCTTCCACTTCAGACCTTTATGCCTGCTGCTTCCTCTGTCTGGCTCCCTATGATGTCTGTACACTTCTCTGCTTTGCTTTGATTGGTTAGGTCACTCCTGTGTCAGGTTTCAGCTTAGCCATCACTCCCTCTGTTAAGTCATGTGAGCCCTATATACTCAGAGCACCCTATATATCATGCAGAAAACTGTGTATCACACTGTCTCCTTGTTGCGTATTTGCTTGTCAGTCATACTGAAAGCTCAGTGAGGCAGGTTTCCTGCCATCTTGTTCACAGTACTGTGTCCCATACCTCACATTGTACCTACCATGGAGGACACTTAATTTGTGCAAATCATTTATTGAATGACTGAGTGAATAAATTCATGAGCATTTCTTTAGGAGACATATTAATTACCTCTTTGAACTGGAGTTACTATTAAAATAGATGTCCTAGGACTCCTGGGTGGCTCAACTCTTGATTTTGGCTCAGGTCATGATCTCAGAGTCCTGGGATTGAGTCCGCATGGGGTTCTGAGCTCAGGTTGGGAGTCTGCTTAAGGATTCTCTCTCTCCCTTGCCCTCAGCCTCCCCCACCCCCAGCTTGCACTCAGTCTCCCAGTTAAATAAATAAATTTTTAAAAAAAAGTTAGATCTCCTAACATAAAAGTATAAAAATTTAATAAACACTTAAAAACAACCACAACCCCAGGTTATTCTTTAACTGGGTTCTTTTCCAATAAAGCGTGGCTTTGAGTTCTTTCTTTGTCCCTGGTAAGCAATTTCTATTTGGGATACATGATGAATCACTGTGCAATCATTGCCATTTTTGGTTGCCATAGTGATGGGTGTTTTCACGTATGGGCTATCTCAAGGCTTCTTGTTCAGAGGAACACTGAACTGTAAATATTGTTTAAAATGAAAGGTACACAGACATCAGTATCTTCCCCTGTCAGGCTTGCACTTGATAGATGAGTCAACCTGTAGTAGAAATTGTTTTCAAATCTGTTTAAGCATCCATTTACTCAATTTGGATTGATACGACTTTCTGAAAATTTAAGTGGGTCTTTATACACTTGGAAAACAATTATAGGTACTGATAAAAGTATTTTAAAATATCAAATGGGGGGGTGCCTGGGTGGCTCAGTGGGTTAAGCCGCTGCCTTCAGCTCAGGTCATGATCTCAGGGTCCTGGAATCGAGTCTTGCATCGGGCTCTCTGCTCAGCAGGGAGCCTGCTTCCCTCTCTCTCTCTCTCTGCCTGCCTCTCCGTCTACTTGTGATCTGTCTCTGTCAAATAAATAAATAAAATCTTAAAAAAAATATTAAATGGGGCACTTGGTTGGTTAAGTGTCCAACTCTTGGTTTTAACTCAGGTCGTGATCTCAGGGTTAAGAGATTAAGCCCCACATTGGGCTCTGCTCAGTGGGGAGTCTGCTTGAAATTGTCTCCCTTTCCCTCTGCCCCACCCCTACTCCCATGCATGCATATACTGTCTCTTTAATAAATAAATAAATCTTAAAAAAATAAATAAAATATTGGGGCACCTGGGTGGCTCAGTGTTCAGGAAGCCTGCTTCTCCCTCTCCCACCCTCCCTGCTTGTGTTCCCTCTCTTGCTGTGTCTCTCTGTCAAATAAATAAATAAACTCTTTTAATAAATAAATAAAATACTAAAAATATTTATATATTTTTTAAAGAATTCACCCAGATGCCAAATTTTAGTTTGGCAGAAATCCAGAATACATTAGGTAGATTTTGAAATCATTTCATCAAAGTGAAAGCTTATAGAGCAACTGCCGTAGGAGAAATTAAACTTGTATGTATACCTTTTTGGTTCATTAAGTGTAGTCTCAACCATTTCCACTGAAATTACTAATCTGTTAGCATGATGGAATAGTAGATATGGAGAACAATCTTGTCTGTCCAGATTGCTCCTCAATCCCACTGATGAGCTAGTTGACCTTGGGCAATCTCTTGAGTGTCAGCATTCTCATAGGAAACCTGGGTAGACTCATAGTATATTGCTTCATGTATCTCCTATGAAGACTAAATGAGGTAGCTTGTATGCAGGAATAGCTCAATGAATGTTGGCAGTTATGATTCATTGGACTTTCTTTTCTTGTTTTTATGCAGCATTCCAAGATAAGTTTTTTTTTTTTTTAATTTTAGAAAGAAAGTGTGCATGCATTTGTGCATGAGAGTGGGTTAGGAGGTGAGGCAGAGAGAGAATCTTTTTTGTTTGTTTGTTTTTTTTAAGATTTTATTAGAGAATCTTAAGCAGGTTCCATACCCAGTGTGCTGCAGAAATTGTGCCACAGAGCACAAGAGCTCCTGGCTGGTTCTCATACCAGTCCTGTGTATCTGCATGGCAGGAGCTATTTCAGACCAATGCTTCGTATGTTTCTCTCTGACCCTGAAGAAAGGGATTGCAGACTAAATTAAAGATCTGTGAAATGGCATTTTTGTTATTGATATGTAGGCTGCAAAAACATTTGGATATTTGAGGGAGAGCTCCTTGTCCTTGCTAACGTATCTTTCCAAGTCTCCATGCTTTCTTACTTTAAAAACCCTTTATTGCATTTCCCCCTATGAATAAAAATAACATAACATGTTGAAAGTGAAAGTCTGCTCTTATCACTTCCTGCCAGGGAACCACTATTAATAGTGGTATATTTTCCTCCAGATTTTTTCGAAGTATGGTCTGACATCATATTTTTATTATTATTTTTAAAGTAAGTGTAAGTAGCCTACATTAAAAATATGACTATAACAATACAAATTCAATTGTGAAATATGCATTTAAAAGAACCTCTGTATTTTCAGAGTAGATCTAGGAGTTAAAATGGAATGTCTCTCAAAGGTCCCAGCATCATTTGCTCTTATAAGCTTGTAAAATGAGATCTCTCTTCCCAGAACGGGTAAATGTTTATCTTGTTGTGACTCATTTGATTAGCTGGTATATTAAAGGACAAATATAAACCCAAACTCATTTTTAATAAATGTGGCGGAGAGGATGGAACAAGGAAAGGCCAGCTATCAGGAAAGATAAAGTATCTTTAGCTTTCTGCTTATCAGTTGTCGAGGGATTGAGAGCACAATAGTCCCAGGCAGGCTTCTTTCATTTTGCAGACTCTGGAAACCGGCTAACGGTAATGTGCAAAGAGCAGGTGACTCATAGATAAATATGTAAATCTTTATAAACACTGCTGTAGTAGGAACTGGAATGTGCATCTGTGGTGATAATTTAATGAGCTTTTTATTCCCTTTGGAAAAAGTGACATCTTATTTGTACAGTGGGATATTTAAGTTGTCCTCAGCAGTAGAAAGGATTACTCACTACAGCGAGCTGCTATGGCAAGATGCTTTTTATTAGCTTGTTTATTCTCCTGTAATTTCCAATAGCCCCAACTTTAGGGTCTTCCCTTTAACCCACTAATTGCTATACCTCCAGCAGCGATATTAGTTAATGGCTTATTAGGTTTTGTGCTGTCCAGCTTTGGGACAGGTCTTGGAGGGACCCTGCCACGGCAGGGAGCATCTCTGATTGTTGGGGGAACACTTAAAGTGGTGGTGTTTGGAGGAGGGGGGCTCAGGAAAAGCAATTATTTACCACCTGGGTACAGAAGAGTTTCAGTATTTTCAATTCTGTCAGTATAATTTTTTTAAGATTTTATTTATTTATTTGACAGAGAGAGAGATCACAAGTAGCCAGAGAGGCAGGCATAGAGGAGGGAAGCAGGCTCCCCGCCAAGCAGAGAGCCTGATGCGAGGCTGGATCCCAGGACCATGAGACCATGACCTGAGCCAAAGGTGGAGGCTTAACCCACTGAGCCACCCAGGCACCCCAATACTGTCAGTATTGATTGTACATTTGCCTCAACGCCTGTTTGAGAGACTCTTGATTACTTCCCATTTTAAAAAAATATTTTATTTATTTATTTATTTTTAGAGAGAGAGAGAGAGAGAGAGTGCATGTGAGCAGGGGGAGGAACGAAGGGAGAGGGAGAGAGAGAATCGCAAGCAGATTTGCACTGAGCATGTAGTGCAGTGTAGGGCTAGACCCCATGACCATGCAATCATGACCTGAGTGGAAATCAAGAGTCAAAAGTTTAACCGACTGAGTCACCCAGGTAACCCCCCACCACGAGGTATTTTTAAACACTATCAGGGCAATTTAAATTAGTTTCCTCACTGACAGTATTAAAATATTCCTAATTCACAAAATGTTTTAATGATATGTGTCATTTTTTTGGTGATTGGAGCTCAGGGAATAGCACTATATATTATCTTTCTCACACTCAAAATAGGAAGCATTCACTCATTGGTTCATTGAACAGACAGCTCTTGAGCACCTGCTATGCTGTTTCAGTGCAAAGGATATAGCAGAGACCAAAAATGATAAAGTCTCTGTTTTCACAGAGTTTATATTGTGGTAGAGGAGATAGATCATAAACAAAAAACTACATAATGGCTGATAAAAGCGTGGTGCTGGTGGGCAGTCATTTTATACAGCATAGTCAGGGAAGACCCCCTCTACAAGACAGGATCTGAGATGACATATGAGTGCCTGGTGTAAAAGTATTCTTTGCAGAAAGGATAGTAAGTGCCAAGGTCCTGGGGCTGGGGTGTCCTTGGTGTACTTAAGATGCATCAGGGAAGCTCCTATGGCTGTAGCAAGGGGAGATGGGGAGAATAGAATAAAATGAGGTCAGAGAAGGAAGAGATGGTAAAAGGCAGGCAGAACATATCAGACCTACTAGCCATGCCACTGGTGGTAAGAAATTGCAGTTTTACTGTAAGACAACTGGGAAGTCATTAAAAGTCATTTTGAGCAGAGGAGTGATATTATGCCACTTATTTTTTAAAAGATCTCTCTAACTGTTTTGTAGAAAACGGACTGAGACAAAGGCAGGGAGACCAGCTGAGAAGCTAGTATAATACTCGAACCAAGAGAAGACAGTGGCTTGAACCAGAGTGGGGGTAGTGGAAGTGGCAACAAGGGGTCAGATCTTAGATATATTTTAAAAGTAGAGCCAGTAGGGTTTGCTAAGGGATTAGAAGTGAGACGTAAGAGAAAAAGTCAAGGATGATCCAAGTATAGAGAAAACTAATGAAATATTTTCTGACTCCCCAAGCGGAGAAGTCTTGCTTCTATATTTCTATCACATTAAATTTGAAATGATTTGCTTATATATCTGCTTCCTTATTAGACTCTGAGGTTCTCAAGGGCACAATTAGGATCTTACTGGTGAATGGTGTCATTTTATTTTCTCTGGAGGTGGAGGAGAAGCTGTGGATTGGAGAGTAACATCCATTGCAAGAAAATGGAAGAAGCAGAAAGGCAGTCAGTGGAGCGCGGCAGCTGGGAAGCCTAGCAGGCTTGGGTTTGATTTGTGGCTCCATCACTTGAAGTTTTGGGACTTTGGATAAGTTACATTGACTCCTTTAGGCTTAGGTTCTGTAAAATGGGAATAATATTAATAATGGTAATAATATCCACATCATAAGGTTGTTGTGAAGAAGAAAGAAACCCTGTACTCAATAGCAATCATTTCCCATTTCCCCATGCCCAGCCCCTGGTAACCATGAATCTACTTACTCTCGCTACAGATTTTTCTATTTTTTAAAAAAGATTTTATTTATTTATTTTTAAATTTTATTTAATGGAGAGAGAGAGAGGTGGAGATTGTGAGAGCGGAGGGGAGGAGGAAGGAGAGGGAGAAGCAGACTACCCACTGAGCAGGGTGCCTGATGAGGGACTTGATGATAGGACCCCGGGATCATGACCTGAGCTGAAGGCAGTCGCTTAACCAACTGAGCCACCCAGGTGCCCAGATTTTATTTATTTATTTATTTGAGAGAGAGAAAGAGAGCATGAGCTGGGCATGGAGGGGTAGAGGGAGAGGGAGAAACAGACTCCCCACTTATGAGGAAGCCTGATGTGGGCTCGATCCCAGGACCCTGAGATCATGACCTGAGACGAAGGCAGATGGCTAATCGACTGAGCCACCCAGGCGCCCCTCATCCACTTTTTAAAAATATTTAATTTATTTATTTGACAGAGAGAGACACAGTGAGAAAGGGATCACAAGCCGGGAGAGTGGGAGAAGGAGAAGCCGGCTTTCCGCGAGCAGGGAGCCCAGTGTGGGGCTCGATCCCAGGACCCTGGAATCATGACCTGAGCCGAAGGCAGACACTTAACGCCTGAGACACCGAGGCGCCCCTAAAAGAAAGAAAACCAATTGACTGCAAATTTTGAGGGTTTATTTTTAGATTCATAATATCCCATTTATTTATGTTTACTCTAATGCTAATACCATACTGTTTCATTACTGTAGCTTTGTAGAAAGTTTTAAATTGGAAAGTGTGAGTTCTTCCAACTTTGTTTTTGTTTTTCAAGATTGTTTTGGCTATTCTGAGTCCCTTACATGTACATACGGATTTTTAGGATCAACTTGTCAATTTCTGCTAAAAAAGGCACCTGGGATTTTGATAGAGATCGCATTAAATCTAAAGAGCAGTTTGGAGAATATTACCATCTTAGCAATGTTAGGTCTTCTGATCCTTGAACATGCATATTTATTTATTTAGATATTTAATTTCTTCCAACAGTGTTTTATAGTTTTCAATATATAAATCTTGCATTTCTTTTGTTCAACATTTTTTTCTAAGTATTTTATTCTTTTTGATGCTATTGTAAATGGGATTCCTTCCCAGATTTCATTTTCAGATTGCTCACTGCTACGGTATAAAAACACAATTGATTTTTGCGTATTGTTCTATAGAAAGTTTGAACTTCATTGGGGAGCAGAAGGGACACTGGAAGTGTTTACAGAAGGGACACGGATGGTTTCTATTGTATGCCATTTGGTCAAATAGATCAGTGACAAAGTTACCATTTATCAACTGCCCACCATGTTACTTCCTGTGCTTAAACCCTCCCAATAGCTTCTTACTGTTCTTACAGTAAGAAGAACAAAAAACAGACCAGAATCCTTAGGGCTCTAAGTTCCTGGATGACTGGGTCCTTGTCTACTCGACAGCCCCGTTCCTCATTTCCTTGTCATCCTTTCCCAGCCCTGTGTCCTCCAGCCACATGGTCCTTTTATATTTTTTTTTAAAGAAATATACATATATATATTTTAAAGATTTATTTACTTGACAGAGATCACAAGTAGGCAGAGAGGCAGGCAGAGAGAGAGGAAGGGAAGCAGGCTCCCTGCTGAGCAGAGAGCCCAATGTGGGGCTCGATCCCAGAACCCTAGGATCATGACCTGAGTTGAAGGCAGAGGCCACTGAGCCACCCAGACGCTCCCACTAGGGCCCTTTCTATTTTCTCTAAATCACTGTGCTCCTTCCTGCCTCAGGATCTTCCTTTCCACTCTTCCTCTAGCCCGATTACTACCCTTCCTCACAACTACCAGTAGCAAAGGTAGTCGTCTTCCGAGTAGACAAAACTGTAATTTTTTTTAAAAAATATTTTATTTATTTATTTGACAGAGATCACAAGTAGGCAGAAAGGCAGGCAGAGAGAGAAGTGGAAGCAGGCTCCCTGCTGAGCAGAGAGCCCAATGTGGGGCTCGATCCCAGGACCCTGGGATCATGACCTGAGCCGAAAGCAGAGGCTTTAACCCACTGAGCCACCCAGGCGCCCCAAAACTGTAATTTTTTTTGATGTTTCTAAATGTCAATCCCACTAAATAGTTCGTGTCTATGCTTCCCACCTGTGTCATCAACACCCGGAATAGCACTGGCGCTCAGTAAAGAGAGTGGATAAACTGTGCGCCAGGAGCTGTACATACATGACCTCACTTGTCCTTGTGATTCATTCTACACATGAGGAAATGAAAGCTTGAAGAGGTGAACTGGCCCAAGGTCACATAGCCGGTAAATAACAGACCTGTTCCAGTGAGATCCCTTTGCTTGGGAGTTTAAAATAACTCCTTCAAGAGAGAAGTGCTCAACTTTTGATCTGTTTTCCAGTGGAGACTTTTCAGAAACTGCAGAAGGCAAAGGATGTTCTGACAAATACGGAGAGTCGTGCCCGTTATGACCACTGGCGCAGGAGCCAGATGTCGATGCCATTCCAGCAGTGGGAAGCTTTGAGTGACTCGGTGAAAACGGTGGGTTTCTCTTTGAGCCTGAAGCTCAGGCTGCCCGTGGATTAGACTCACGTAGTAGCTTAAAAAGTCAATAGGCAGTAGGAGGGAGAAGACCAAGAAGCTGATAGAATACGGATATGACTCCGTGTCCACAAACCCTATGGAGGGGAATTCAATGGATCAGTGCCAGAAGAGCTGATGACTGTGATTGTCACTCTGCTTGGCTGTTTGATTCCATATCTATACTCCTCACTGGCATTTATTGTTTTATACATTCTTTTTTTTTTTTTTTTTAAGAATTTATTTATTTGACAGAGAGAGAGACAGAGACCACAAGTAGGCAGAGAGGCAGGCAGAGAGAGAGAGGGGGAAGCAGACTCCCCACCAAGCAGAGAGCCCGATGTAGGGCTCGATCCCAGGACCCCTAGATCATGACCTGGGCCGAAGGCAGAGGCTTAACCCACTGAGCCACCCAGGTGTCCTGTTTTATACGTTCTGACAACTGTGCTTCTCAAGTGGTTCATATAATACTCCTGAATTTTGAACTGGTGCAAATTCATCTCTTCCATCCTTTTAGTTCTTTTCGTAAGGCTTATAAATTCTATAAAAAACAGAGCCTGATTAGTTAAAGAAAGCTGTAAATTATTTTAAATTTATTCTTGTTACAAATTCTGGTGAAAGAGTCATTGTATTGATGTAGAGAGACTTTAAATCATTGCGTTCTCTTTCTTCATGCTATTAAAAAAACTAAATATAAAAGTCATCACCATAATTGCTGAGTTAGACACTTACTTTGTTCTTACATTTGCATTTATATATATATTTCAATATATAAAAATTATATTTATTTAAATATATGTTTAGGAGGGGAGGGGCAGAGGGAGAGAGAAAGAATCTTAAGCAGGCTCCATGCCTAGCGTAGAGCCGAAGGGGGGCTTGATGTCACAACCATGAGATCATGACCTGAGCTAAAATCAAGTCACACACTGACTGAGCCACCCAGGCGCCCCAACAGAGAAACTATGACTTGGGCTTGCTGCATGATCTCAGAGTCCTGATGCTGAGCCTGGCCATGAACCCTGAGCCCCAGGTGGAACCCTGGGTGGAGCCCCCACATCAGACTCAGCACTCAGTGGGGAGTCTGCTTCTCCCTTTCTTTCTGCTCGTCCTCTTGCTCATGCTCTCTCTCTCTCAAATAAACAAAACCTTTAGAAAAAAGAGTTAATAGGCACACATTTTTGGTGAATTGATTGTTTGACAAATTGATCCCTTCTGGGAAGGCTCTTTGGGCTCTTTGGTTATCCTCACGTGGATCTGTTTGTCCACTGATTGTTCTTGGGTTCCTGGGCTTGGTGAGGTGTCCTTGGGGTGAGTCCAGTTGGCTACAAATGAAAGGGGAAGCTTCCTACTATGCCCGTTTGGTTACCCTTTCCCCAGGAAACAGTGTGTAATTCAGTACCTTCTGGGCCTGTTCAGAAAACAGTCTGTCCTAAATGAATGTTATCCAAGAGCTTGTCAAAGATCACCTAGGCAAGTAAAAAATTTACTCATGTTGATCCAGAATAAAAACAGCTAGTCAATATTGAATAGCTATTTAGCTTATCCATGGCTCACGTAAATCAATTAATTTTTTTCTATTTGTCTATTTCTTTTCTTTTCTTTTTTAAAGATTTTATTTATTTATTTTTTGTCAGAGAGAGAGAGGGAGAGAGAGAGAGAGCGAGAAAGCACAGGCAGACAGAGTGGCAGCCAGAGGCAGAGGGAGAAGCAGGCTCCCTGCCGAGCAAGGAGCCAGATATGGGACTTGATCCTAGATGCTGGGATCATGACCTGAGCCGAAGGCAGCTGCTTAGCCACCTGAGCCATCCAGGCGTCCCTCTGTTTGTCTATTTAATATTTACTGGCATATAGGCACAATTTTTTATTATTAAACAAGGTATAGAATTAAATGAAATTACTTACTTTATTTATTTTAAAGATTTTATTTATTTGAGAGAGAGAGAGAGAGAGAGTGCACGAGCCAGGGGGAGGGGCAGAGGGAAGAGGAAGAAGCAGGCTCCCCGAGGAGCAGGGAGCCGGATTTGGGACTGGATAACAGGACCCTGGAATCAAGACTGGAGCTGAGGGCAGATGTTTAAGCCACCCTGGTGCCCGAAAGTCCAGAATTTTAAAAATGACTTCCTAGGGGAAAAAAACACATTAAAGAAAGCTGATAAACAAGTTAATGGAGAAGGTAAGAATAAACAACATACCAATTTCATAGACTATAGGACAGTGGCCTTTGCACCCAGGCTTGGTGTCTGTTTAGCATTGGTTCACCCACTGCACACAGTGAGTTTTTTTGTCTGGTGCATTTCATTATTTTGCTGCACAGACTGTCCTTTTCCTAATGTCCCTCTTAGTCTCTATCAACGACTATCATTTGATATTTATGCTGATGATCCTTCTATTGAACTGAGTCATTCCACACTAGTATCCTTGATGTTAAATGTTGTTCTGCCCAGTTAATATCTTAGGGGAGCTGAGAAATACGCTCTGTGAGCACAGAAATGAGGCCTAATTGTGTCCCAGCAAACCAGGCTGCCTAGCATCGCTCTTACATTAGTCCTTTGATTGAAGTGCAAAATATGAGAGGCACCCGAATTTGTGGTTAGATACCGTTTGGATTTTTCCCCTGTTTATTTCTTTAATTGGGATCAGCAAATACAGGGGCCTGATGTTAAAATATTTTATTCTTATAAAGTGGATGGATGAACAAAACTATTATCTCAGGATATCTTTGGCATCCATCAAAGCATTTACTGTAGGTAAGTCATTAATCCTCAATGCCATCTAAGGGAAATAGACACTTTTATCCTGAGAAGGAAGTACTGAGGCCTGGAGTAAATTCACTGTACAGGACACTTAACAGACTTGTGATGTTGAAGGACCACATTTTCAGCTCTCTGGGCCCTGAATTCTTGAATTTCTTATTTTCTATTTTTCACTAACCTTCCTGATATCCCTTCCCTGATGGATAAAACCACTGGAAAGCCTCTTCCACTCTGTGCACCTGCAGAAAAAGGAAGAAACCAAACTAAGCAACAACAGACCCAAACCAACCAAAACAAAAGCAGATTTTTTGCACCAGCTAAGGCCACTGTCCCTTTTAAAAATTAACATTGAAAAAATATTTTATTTATTTATTTGAGAGAAAGAGCATGAGCTGGGGGGAAGGACAGAAGAAGAGGGATAAGCAGGCTCTCCACTGAGCAGAGTCAACTCAAGTGACTCAAGGCTCGATCCCAGGACCCCGAGATCATGATCTGAGCTGAAGCCAGTTGCTTAATGGACTGAGCCACCCAGGTGCCCCTAAAATTAATATTTTAAGAAAAGATTTCTTTTTTTTTTTTTTAAATTTATCTATTTTATTTTGCTTATTTATTTTTAAACGATTTTATTTATTTATTTGACAGAGAAAGAGAGTTCACAAGTAGGCAGAGAGGTAGGCAGAGAGAGAGGAGGAAGCAGGCTCCATTCTGAGCAGAGAGCCCCATGCAAGGGTCGATCCCAGGACCCTGAGATCACGACCTGAGCCGAAGGCAGAGGCTTAACCCACTGAGCCACCCAAGCATCCCTATTTATTTTAGAAAGAGAGATGGGGTAGGGTCAGAGAGAGAGAGAATCCTCAGCAGGTTTCCACTAAGTGCAGAGCTGTATGCAGGACGCAGTCTCACGACCTTGAGATCTGAGATCATGACTTGAGCTGAAACCAGGAGTCAGACACCCAACCTACTGAGCCAACCAGGTGCCCCTTAAAGATTTTTTATTTTTAGGTAATCTCTTCACCACATTGGGGCTCAAACTTATAACCCCTAGGTCAAGAGTTGCATGCTCTACTGTCTGAGCCAGCCAAGTTTCTCATCTTTTTCGGTTCCTCCCTTCTTTTCTTCCTTCCTTCCCTCCTTTCTTCCACCTTCCTCCCTCCCCCCCCCCTTTCTCTTTAAGTAAGCTCTGGGCCAACCTGGGGCTCAAATCCACCACCCTGAGATAGTCACCTGTTCCACTGACTGAACCAGTCAGGTACCCCAAAATTTACATTTTTATTTTGAAATAAAAAATACAGAAAAATTCTTAATATTAGGTCAAGTTTTACCACACATTGAACTTTAAATACAGAATACTATATAATACTGATTTTATGTTTTGTGTCTACTTTTAATTAATGTAGTCAATGCACTGGGCTGTCAGAGGTAAAAAAGATCTGATGCTGGAAGAATCTGACCAGCCTCATACTGACAAGATTGAAAATGAGGAATGGAACAAGCAAAGAGAAATAAAGAAAGAGGAACTGGGTTCAACCACAGAGAAAATGGAGCAAAAAGAATCCCAGTCCTTGGAGAAGTCATTCTGGCCACAAAATCCCGATTCTCCAAGTAAGTCAAGTTATGTAGCTTTGCAGAACAAAGAAGATCTGAAATTAAAGGGCTTGGTTTGGGACACCTGGCTGGCTTAGTGGGTTAAAGCCTCTGCCTTTGGCTCAGGTCCTGATCTCAGGGTCCTGGGATCGAGCCTCGCATCAGGCTTCCTGCTCATCAGGGCTCTGGCTTCCCCCTTTCTCTCTGCATGCCTGTCTGCCTACTTGTGATCTGTCTGTCAATAAGTAAATAAAATCTTTAAAGGGCTTGGTTTATACTGCGTTTATTCTCAACCTCTTCCAACTAAACAGTAGTGCCAAATTGAAGGATTACTTTATCACCTTAAAAGATACTTACTTAGCACTGACACAGACACTGGAAGACACATTCCCCAATACATTCCTTGCAAGGGAAATTTGGGGCATTTCTGGGAGTGTCTTGTGCTAGACTGAAATAACACTGCCATTTATTGGGTGTTTACTGTGTATAGAAATGTTCTTTATGTGCATTACTTTACATGGATTATCTTGTCTTATGTTTAATTCATAGACAATTTATTTACTCCTCACTACAAACTTGTGAGGCGGGCACCATATTGCTCATTTTACAGATGAGAAACCTGACGTCCAGGGAGGTTGAGTGATTTTCCCAAAGCTCTCCAGCTTGTGTGTATCAAGTGGGGGGCTGAACGAAGGCAACTTGGCTTCAGAGTCTGTGTGTAAGGCAAGGCATTGCACTACCTTGAGAAGGTACATCTGGAAGTAGCTCTGGAGACATTCTGTATGATAGACAGCTCCACTGAAGCAGGGCATTATAGAGATTAAGTTCCCAAGCTACACTACCTAGCTTTACCACTTGTGATCTGTATTACTTGGTAAAAGTGACTTAACTTCTCTAGATTTCAGTTTCCTCCTCTATAAAATCAAGATCTTGACGGTACCTTCTCATAGAATTATCATGAGGTTTAAATGAGATCCATGCAAAATGCTTATCAGTGATTCGCCTACCCAGCCGGTCTTGGGTTAATGTCAGCTATTGTGATCATTTCTTTGTGTTTCCAGCCATTCCACTGTGTTGATCTTGTATAGGTGTGTTTTGTACACACACCGTCATTGTCCTTCAGAGTCTTGCTAGGCTCTCAGGGTTGTGATTCAGCATATCTTTAGAATTTAACCTTTAAACCAAAGGCTCCTGAAAGTCCTTGAATCCTTGAATATTTACTGAAGGAAAGAAGATAATTAGTTTGTGGTGAATTACAGTCTTTCTAGAAATAGTCACTTGAAATCTCCCTTTGGGGAGAACTTCTACATGCTCATTACCTGAAAGAATAAAGATTTTTAGGGTGCAATTCAGGTGTCTGTGCTGGTTACTCAAGATATCCTTTTGTGGAGTCCACATATCGATTGCATCAGCCTCATATCTGGGCATGGTTATAATGTAACAAGCTGATCAAAGCAGAAGACCCAATTTCAGAAAAAACAGTGTTTTAGGTAAATACACACATACCAATAGAGACCTACGCACAGGCACACACAGGTAAACATACAAATGTTTCTTTACTCAGCCCAGAATATTCAGATCTGTGCTTCCTGAACCCCTGGGTCCTCCGTCTGCCACTCTGTTTAAGATTCAGACCTAGTCTGAATTCACTGGGGCCCGCGAGGGGGGCGGGGAATGGTGGGGGAGGGACATCTGATCACTTCAGAGCCTCAGGCTTGAGGCTGGAATCCCTTGCATCAGATTCTAGGAAATTTTCTCTTCCTTTAAAAAACTACTTATTTGTGGGGCACCTGGGTGGCTCAGAGGGTTAAGCCTCTGCCTTCGGCTCAGGTCATGATCTGGGGAGCCTGCTTCCCCCTCTCTCTCTGCCTGCTGCTCTGCCTTCTTGGGATCACTCAAGAATTAAATAAATAAAATCTTTGAAAAAAAATCACTTATTTAGATATTTTTTAAATACCCCAAATTAATAGGAGTATTTTTTATTAGAGAATTCAAAGAAGCACATATAGATAGTGACTTGGTATCTTACCCCAGGTTCCCATCATTCTCTGCTTCTGTTTCCTGAAGTAAATGCCCAGGTGTGTCTCCTTTCATATTGTCCTCTATGCTAATACAAGCCTGAAGAAATACATGTTCACTTGTGAGTGCTTTAAAAATAATGGTGTTATACTGCTACACAGTGCCTAGAGCACAAAGTCTGGAATCAGATCCTTGCTTTTCCACAGATGAGTTGCATGACCTTGTTCAAGCAAGTTAATAACCCCTCTGTATCTGTGTTTTCTTATTATATGGCCAGAACGTTAGTGTCTATGTCATATGGTTTTCTTGAATAATAAATAAATTATGTAAAATATTTAGAGGTACCTGGTAGGTGCTTTTTTTGGTGTTAGCTTTTATTATTATGGGGCTTCTCCTTAGACTCTTACATTTAGAATTAACTCATCCTTTTACTTTTTTTTTTATTATGTCCTTTTAAACAGCAGATAAGGATTCCACATGATAGATATATTATAATTTACTCAGAATAAATTGTGATGTCAGGTTTTTTTTTGTAATCCTATTTTATTATTATTAATTTTCAAATTCCAGTGTAATTAATATACAGTGTTATGTTAGTCCCGGGTATGTAGTACAGTCTGATGTCAGTTTTGATGCCTTCCCATGGTAAAGTATATTCTCTTATGATGATGGAGGGATGAAAGGTGGGGGGAGCAGTGAGAGGAGGGTCACTGTTCTGAGAAGCTGTTGTTAGAGAATAAGAATTACGAAATTTTACTCAAGGCCACATTTACCATTTCTTAATGCTTTTTAAGAGATTATTGGCTGTAGGGGTGCCTGGGTGGCTCAGTGGGTTAAGCCTCTGCCTTCGGCTCAGGTCATGATCTCAGGGTCCTGGGATCGAGCCCCACATCGGGCTCTCTGCTCAGCAGGGAGCCTGTTTCTGCCTCTCTTTCTGCCTGCCTCTCTGCCTACTTATGATCTCCCTGGCAGAGAAATAAATTAAAAAAAAAAAAAAATAAGAGAGAGAGAGAGATTATTGGCTGTAAAGAGTAGCACCGTAAAATTGGAGTTTGATATACCAAAGTGCAGTTGTATGATTATTTGTACCTTTATTTTACTGCAGCATAAATTTCTGTAACATCCACACTTAAGAAATATTATTCATGTCTGTTTTACCGAGTCCAGAGTCACTTCTCACCTACTTTTTCAGCATATTCATTAATTCCTTCAAGCAGTGGTTCATATTTACTTCGGAGTTTGCCTTTTGATGCCTCTTCTGTGATGGCCATCTGTCAAATAGTCCCCATCTTGTTCTGACTCTTCACTGCAACCAGGAAATATGGAGCACAGCCCCCGAAAACTGGTGTGTGAGACAGTCTCACTTTTCCTTTCTTCCACTTAAATATGCAATAAATATGGCTTCTGATCAATGCCATTCTCGAATAAAATGGTTTATGTAATGTTCTGGAATTAAAGAAAAAAGATCTTATGTAGCCGATGTGTGCTGCTCTGGACATCTCTGGACATCTGCCTGCCCACTGCTCACTCTGTGGTTTCTACCAGAGGGTATTCTCTGGCAGTTGAGCCAGCGTGGCAATAAGTGTTTATACCTTTGGATTAGCCATGGATATTGATGAATGTGAGTGGGAGGCTCCTTTACTTCTCAAACTGAGAGAACTCTGTGGGGGTTTTTATACTGTCTTCCAGGGCTCTCTAGTGCAATCAAGCCCTGGTTGCCCAGGGTAGCAATCTGCCTGATAACGTACCTGATAACTTGGTTCCTTTCCCTATTTTCTTACCAGGACCTCCCTGAATCAGCTTTCAGATTAACCACTTATTGACCCTGGTGCAATCAGAAGAGCATGCAACTCTTTTTTTTTTTTTTTTTAAAGATTTTATTTATTTATTTGAGAGAGGGAGAGCTTGAACATGTGAATGTGAGCAGGGGGGAAGGGCAGACTGAGAGAGAGAAGCAGACTCCCCACTGAGCAGGGAGCCTAACTTGATCCCAGAACCCTGGGATCATGACCTGAGCCAAAGGCAGATGCTTAACCAACTGAGCCACCCAGGTGCCCCAGCATGCAGCTCTTAATCTTGGGGTGTGGAGCCTACTCAAAAACAAACAACAAATGAGCTACTTACATTGGAATTCTTGTTTGGGGCTCTATTTCTATTGAAACCCAAGCTAGAAAACACCTTTTTCAAACTGTAAAATAACAAGTATATTTATAGTAGAAATGTGAGAAATGTGGTCAAGCAAAAGGTAGAAAACACAAACTTGTAATCTTAGCACCTAGAAACGTATCTATTATTGATCTTTTGGTGTATTTATATATATGTTAGTATACCTAAAATTAAGAGGACCATACTGTACATGTTGTGTGTGTGTGTGTGTGTGTGTGTGTATTTCAATCACAGGTTGTCAGAAATTTCCTTTTGCTTTTTCCTGAAAAGAAAATTCTTAAATTTGTTTTCTCTGATAATTCTAAAGAGAGTACAAACAGATCGTTTTCTTAAACGACCACTGTCAACTGTTCTGTGTGTATTTTTCTGATTAAATATTTAGATAATATTTTAAGATATCAATGGAAGCATATTTTGTATATTATTCTGTAAGCTTTTTTTTTTTTTTTTTAAGATTTTATTTGTCAGAGAGAGAGAGAGAGAGAGAGGGAGCAGCAGGCAGAGGGAGAAGCAGACTGCCCACTGAACAAGGACCCCTATGTGGGACTCCATCCCAGGGCCTAAGCTGAAGGCAGACATTTATTGATTGAGCCACCCAGGCATCCCTATAAACTGTTTTTTTTTAATTGTTTTTAATTTATTTAACAGAGAGAGATCACAAGTAGGCAGAGAGGCAGGCAGAGAGAGAGGGGAAGCAGGCTCCCTAATGAGCAAAGAGCCCGATGCGGGGCTCGATTCCAGGACCCTGAGACCATGACCTGAGCTGAAGGCAGAGGCTTAACCCACTGAGCCACACAGGCACCCCTATAAACTGTTTTCTAACTATCTGTCAGTGATATGAGAATTTTTCTATGACCATAAATATTAAAAAATTGTTAATGACTATATCAAACACTTTTAAAAATATTTTATTTATTTATCTGACAAAGATCACAAGTAGGCAGAGAGGCAGGCAGAGAGAGAGGAGGAAGCAGGCTCCCCACTGAGCAGAGAGCCCGATGCAGGGCTTGATCCCAGGACCCTGGGATCATGACCCAAGCCAAAGGCAGAGGCTTTAACCCACTGAGTCAGGCGCCCCAATATATCAAACACTTTTAACCAACTTTCCATTGCTGAAGATTTAGATTGTTTCTTGATTTTTAAAAACATTTATAAATCATGATAAATATCCTTATGGTTAAATCCTTGAGAACATCTGCGATTATTTCCTTAGGATAAATTTCTAGAAGTAGAATTATTGAGTTAAAATTTACACATTTTAATGAGTTTGATAAATTTTGCCAAATTGCCTATGGCAGATTTTTTGCCAATTTACCTTCCTTCTAGTAGAGAAGGAAAATGACCTTTTATGTAATTTTTAACAAAGTTGTTTAGAATTAAAGAAATCTTATTATTGTGGAATAAATTATTTGTTTTTCCAGAGATTCTTTACCATTGACCTTTTACTTTGGCAGCTATTTGAAAGTTGTTTCCAATTTCTTTGCAAATTAACTCCCAAATTCCCACCACTGGAGATATCTATAAATATTCTTTTATTGTTAATCATTTAAGCACAGAATGTCCTTTCATCCATGTAAACTAATTCTTGTTGATAAGAAGTCAAAAGTTGGCTCTACAAATCAAGAAGAGAAAGATCAATATTCCAAAAGTAAAAGGGCGGGAAACTTTATAAATAGGCAGTTTAAGGCAGAAAATATAGCAGCTTTTAAACATATAAAAATATTTCATCTCATTGTAATTAGTGAAATGATAACTTCTCTTAATGTATGCTTCTGTGAATCAGTGAGGATCAACCACTCGGTAAAAAAAAAATGAGCAGATAATTCATAGAACCGAAAATACACAAATAGCCTTGGAACATATGAAGAGATGCTTTAACTCACTCATACCAAGAGAAAGGCAAATTAGAACTGCACCGTTTGGTACTCATCTGCCTGGCAAAGCTTACTAAGTTTGTTAACGTGGTGTTAATGATGGTGTAGGAAAATCAGCTGCTGCTGGGTCAAGCTTTATGGAGAACTGTCTGGCAGTGTCTGTTAAGAACAAACTGCAAATGCACAATGACTTTGACCCAGCCATCCCACTTCCACAAATTTTATCCTACAGATCACCCATGTGCAAAATGACATGTGTGCCATGTTGTTCACTGCAGAATAGCAAATAAATGCATTGTGTTTTTGTTTATCATACAATAGAATACTCATCCACTGTAAGAGAGAACGGGAAAGCTCTTTATATATAAAGAGCAACCATACATTAATGCCTGGATGGCTCATTGGGTTAAACCGCTGCCTTCGGCTCAGGTCATGATCCTGGGATTGAGAAAGGAAGGGTTCCTTGCTCACCAGGGAGCCTGCTTCTCTCTCTGCCTCTGCCTGCCACTCCCTTTGCTTGTGCTCTCTTTCTCTCTGATAAATTAAAAAAAAAAAAAGAAGAAGAGCAACCACCAAGGTATATTAGAAACAGAAAGTCAAAAGGAGACTAGTGGGCCATCTGTTAGCATTTAGGATAAAGAAGGGGTGGGAAGGTGGGTTGGAGGATGTATGCATGTATTTGCTTGTATATACGTGGACTATCTCTGGAAGGATAGGCGGCAGCTGGTAACAAATTTGTCTACTGGGAACATCAGAGGAGAGGAAGGAGAAGACTTTTGGAGTAAATCTTTGTGCCTTTTGAATTTTAGCCATGTGAATATACTGCCTACTTGAAAAATAAATAACAATTTTAAATAGACAAAAATCAAAATAGATAAAGAGAAAAAGAAATTTGGGATCTATACCTCATTTTACTGTTTTGTGACCACACAGAAGTCCCCCCTTTTCTTTCGGAGTGGGGTCTCCCCATATATAATATATAAATAAATGAATATTTAATATCAAATATTCACAAGGGCTTTATAGAAAAATTAGCTGGGTAAGGAGACAGGGAAGGATGGAGGTTGGGGCTGGGTACTATTTGCATCAAGTGGTCAGGTAAGGAAGCTGCTTAGAAATCCAGAATCGGGGTGCCTAGGTTTCTCAGTCATTAATGGTCTGCCTTAAGCTCAGGTCATGATCCCAGGGTGCTGGGATCCAGTCCTGCATCAGGCTCCCTGCTCAGTGGGAAGTCTGCTTTTCCCTCTCCCACTACCCTTGCTTGTGTTCCCTTTCTCCTGTATCTCTCTCTGTCAAATAAAGAAATAAAATCTTAAAAAAAAAAAATACAGAATCTCAGTCTCTACTCCAGACATCCAGAATCAGAATCTCCAGAATCAGAATCTCCAGTATAACAAGATCTCTAGATAATGACTATGCATATGGAAGTTTGAGACACCCTGGTCTAGCTAATTCCTACTCATGGTCACTTTGAATGTGACTTCCTTCTAGAAGTCTTTTCTCACTTTACCTCCTTTATTCTGCCAAGTCCACACTGAATGACTTTCTCTGGTCTCCCATTCTCCTATGTGTTTCCCTCCATATATATATATATATATATATATATATTTTTTTTTTTTTTTTCCACATCAATAGTTTTCTGGATTCTTATGTGACCCCCATCAGGAGACAGGCACTGCTGTCTCATGGTACTCAGCACAGAGGCTGGCAATATGTAATAGTTGCTCAAAAAATGTTTCTTTACAAATGAATAAATGAATGGGTGCAACACGCCAAATCAAAGTGTGTGTGTATGGAAAAAAGAACTCGAATGTCTACTTAAGATAATCAGTTTCTATAAGATATTGGTAATCCATATTAAAGACTTACTTACATTTCATTTATTGCAGTGAAATCTTATCAGCAAGCCATTTTGCCATGACACTGAGTTTTCTTTTGCTACCTCTCTGATTTTAAAAACTCTTCTGTGCTTTAAAGGTTTTTCAGATGGGAACTCTTGGCACCTTCGTTTCCGCTGGTCTGGGGATGCTCCATCAGAACTCCTGAGGAAATTCAGAAACTACGAAATATGAAAAGTTCCTGCTCAATTGGAGAAAGAGAAAGCAAGACCATTTCCTGTGTTGCCAACAAGGCTTTGTTTAAATCTTATAAATGTTACGTTTCTCTGTCATTTTTGTGAATCGCTCAGTACTGATTGGTTCCTCCATCCTTTAAACCCATTCAATCACAATGTGTTTTTTAAATGAGAAAAGCTTCAGACTAGTTTCTTTCAATATTTGAATACATTAAAGCTCTTAGATCCAAAGTTAGCTTGTATGGTGTGTATTTTCCTGTTAATGTTTCTTGTAGAACTCTGTTTTAAAAAGCTATCTCTGTATTTAAATAATTCATTGATATACCATAATCTCTCTTAGTGCTGGTTGTATAAGAAATGTTTTCTGACTCTTGACTTAAAATGAAATGTGAAATTACTTGTCTAAACCCCATAGAGTGAAATAAATCACTTCCCAAAATTCACAATGAATTTGTAATTTAATTGTATTTTGAAAATCATTTGATTATCTATTTCTTTCTTTTTTTTTTTTTTTTTGGAGATTTTGTTTATTTATTTTAAAGAGAGAGAAATCATAAATAGGCAGAGAGGCTCCCTGTTGAGCATAGAGCCCGATGCGGGGCTTGATCCCAGGACCCTGAGACCACAACCTGCACCAAAGGCAGAGGCTTAACCCACTGAGCCACCCAGGCACCCCTGATTAGCTATTTCTATTTTAATGTTTATAAAATTAAAATGTTATTTATTTGAGAAGATATGTTTTGGGAGGAGAGGCAAGATGGCAGAGAAGTAGGAGACCCTGTTTCAGCTGGTCTTCTAAAGTGAGCTAATTAGCTACCAGAACACTCTCAACACCCATGAAACCAGCCTGAGATGTAGGATTATACACTTCTGGATCTCTATGGGGGCAGAAGATGCCAGTGGAGAGGTAAAGCAGATTGGGAACCATTGGACTGACATCAGAGGATAAATGGAAGAGGGAGGGAGCCACCAGAAGCAACCCACTGGAAAGTAATACCCCAACACGAAAGTGCCCTGTGGTTGGGAACCAGCATTAAAATGGAGTCTGGGGGCTCCTGGGTGGCTCAGTTGGTTAAGCGGCTGCCTTCGGCTCAGGTCATGATCCCAGTCTCCTGGGATCTAGTCCCACATCGGGCTCCTTGCTCGGCAGGGAACCTGCTTCTCCCTCTGCCTCTTCCTACCACTCTGTCTCTCTCTCTAACAAATAAATAAATAAATAAAATCTTTAAAACAAAGTGGAGTCTGGTTAAAAGCACTCAAAAAGAGCAAAAGATCTTCACGGGCAGCTGGTGGAATGAGGCAGTCACAGGCATGGGCCTAAGCCCACGGACCCAGGTTGGTCACTACAAGCGACCACCCATGCCAGAGAGAGTGCTGCGGTGGAGCCTCTAGTTCCTGGTCCCAGACCCCTCAGCGTTGTGCGGCTTGCACCGCCACTCGGCTGGGGTGCACTCCTGCCCCCGTGAGGGAGTCTGGTGGGCGCTCTCTAGAACCACAGCTTTTTTGCACTCTGTGCTCCCTGCGAGACTGTGGTCTGAACTGTGCTCCCCACCCGCACCGGCGAGTGCTCTGGGTGCTAGTCCTAGCCCAGACTTGAAGGAACTACCCCAGAGAACTGTCCTGGCAAAGGCAGCCACCTGAAGTGGGGCTCCCTGAACCAATATCGCTAGTGGTTTTAGTGGCATGAAGGTGCGGAGACAAGTGGGCGCTTTGGACAACCCCTGAGACTGTGGCTGGGAACGGGCCCTGCCTGTGGGAGATTGCATGGCTCCGCAGAGTTTGTAGAGGAGGAGCTGGTATGTTCTGCACCATCCAGAGGGGAGCAGACTGAAGCTACTCTCTGAGGCAGAGGTCTAGGTACAGTTTGCTTTCCACTAAACCTCCAATAAGCCTCAAAAAGTCAGCAAAGAACAAAAACTTCCAGAGAACAAAAGCCTATAAAACTGGTTTCCATAGAGCCCAGCCCCTTGATAGGGAGCAGAAGGACTCAACCCAAGCAAGACTGACTGAAAAACAATGCAGCAGGCCCCTCTCCCAGAAGCCAGTCAAAAGAATGAGAGGACACCACCACAGGGTCCCCATAAAACTGTAAAATCCCAGTATCAGAGGAAAACAATATATTAAGCTTCCGGTATTGCCCTAAAACCTGTACATTTCATAGATACAACTTTTATTTTTCATATTTTCTCACTATTCTTGTTCTTTAAAATTTTTTTTAAACCTATTTACCATTACAACTAGAAGTTAATACAACATATTCCATAATAACTTTTTAACTTAATTTTTTTCATACATATACCTGTATTTTTCTTTTTCTTTTCTTTTTTTTTTTTAATATACATATAGATACAAGTTTCAAGGCAATCTTCCTATATACAATACTACCCCTATATATTAACCAGTTTTACTCTCCCTTTATCTCTGGAAATTTGAGTCCTTTAACAAAGATATCAAGATACATCTAGGAAGAATCAAATGTCCTTGCCCACATTGAGGATTTATAACCACTCTCCCATCTTTTTCTTCTGTCCATGTTTCTGTGTATTTGTTTTTATTCTGGTATTATATGAATCTCATCCTTGAGGTCCATTTTGGCTGGGTTCTTTTTTTTTTCTTGTCATTTACTTTTGTCAGTCTTTTTGTTTGCCTGTTTGTGTTTGTATACCTTATAAATCTTACCTTGGGGGGCTATTCTGGCTGGGTCTTCTCTTTTTTTTCTGTCTCTCTTTTTCTCTCTCTCTCTTTTTCTTTTTTCTTTCTTTTTGGTGGTGACTTCCAATTGCTCAGAAGTGTTTCAGAGTGCACCTTGCCTCGATTGCAGTTGATATATTCAGCTACACATCCCCTCAATGACTTCTTACCAAAATGACTAGAAGGAGGAACACCCAATGAGGAAAAATTCAGAGAGTGTGCCATCTCCATCAGAGCTACTGGGTATGGACATAAACAGTATGTTAGAAAGGGAATTCAGGGGCACCTGGGTTGCTCAGTGGGTTAAGCCTCTGCCTTTGGCTCAGGTCATGGTCTCAGGGTCCTGGGATTGAGCCCCACATCGGGCTGTCTGCTCAGCAAGGAGCCTGATTCCTCCTCTCTCTCTCTGCCTACTTGTGATCTGTCAAATAAATAAATAAAAAAAGAAAAAGAAAGATAATTCAGGGTAACAATTATCCAGGCAATGACTAGGTTGGAGAAAACCATTAGTGACAACATGGAATTGATTAGGATAGAAGTGAAAGCTGCCTGGGAAGAAGTTAAAAATGCTATCAATGAGATTGAGTCTAATATAAATACTCTAACATCTAGGGTAACCGAGGCAGAAGATAGAATTAGTGATCTAGAGGACAAATTGATGGAGAAAAAGGATCAGGAGGGAGACTGGAACAAACAGCTTAGAAGCCATAAAAACAGAATTAGGGAAATAAATGATGCCATGAAATGTTCCAACACCAGAATTATTGGGATCCCTGAGGAGGAGAAAGAAAAAAGGCTAAAAAATATAGTTGAACAAATTCTCCATGAAAATTTTCCCAATCTGGGGAATGGAACCAGTGTTCATGTCCTAGATGTAGAAAGAACACCCCCTAAGATGAACAAATCTAGAAAGACATCAAGGCACTTGATTGAAAGACTGACAAATCATAATTTTAGGCAAGAGCTTTTGAGAGCAGCTGGGGGAAGAGATTCCTTATGTACAGTGGAAGGTCCATCAGAATAATGTCAGACCTGTCCACAGAAACCTGGCAGCCCAGAAAGGGCTGGCAAGACATATTCAGGGCACTAAATGAGAAGAACATGCATCCAAGAATACTTTATCCAACAAGGTTGACATTCAAAATGGATGGAGAGAGAAAGAGCTTCCAAGACTGGCAAGGTTTAAAAGAGTATGTGACCACCAAGTCGACACTACAAAAAATATTAAGGGGTGTTCTATAAAAGAAGAAAGAACCCAAGAGTGTCAGAACAGAAATTTACAGAGACAATCTATAGAGACAAGGACTTCACAGATAACATGATGTCAATAAAAACGTATCTTTCAGTAATCACTCTCAACATGAATGGCCTAAGCACTCCCATAAAATGGCACAGGGTCACAGATTGGATAAAGCAACAGGACCTGACCATATATTGTCTACAAGAGACCAATTTGGAACCCAAGGATACATCCAGACTGAAAGTGAAGGGATGGAGAAGCATCTTTCATGCCAATGGGCCTCAAAAGAAAGCTGGGGTAGCAATTTGCCTATCAGATAAATTAGATTTTAAACTGAAGACTGTAGTCAGAGATAAAGAAAGACACTACATCACTCTTAAAGGATCTATCCATCAAGAAGATCTAACAATTGTAAATATTTGTGCCTCAATACGGGAGCAGCCAACTACATAAGACAACTGTTAATCAAGATAAAGAGTCATACTGATATGAATACATTAATAGTAGGGAATCTTAACATGGAACTCTTAGTAACAGACAGATCATCCAAGCAGAAAATCAATAAAGAAACAAGACCATTGAGTGACACATTGGACCAGATGGACCTCATAGATATATATAGAACCTTCCACCCTAAAGCAACAGAATACTCATTCTTTTTGAGCACACATGGAACTTTCTCCAGAATAGACAACTATTGGGTCACAAATCAGGGCTCAACTGATACGAAAAGATTGAGATTATTCCCTGCATATTCTCAGACCACAATGCTTTGAAACTGGAACTCAAGCACAAGGAAAAGTTTGGAAGGAATTCAAACACTTGGAAGCTAAAGACCATCTTGCTTAAGAATGTTTGGATTAACCAGAAAATCAAAGAAGAACTTCAACAATTCATGGAAACCAATGAGAATGAAGACATTTTGGTTCAAAACCTAAGTGATACAGCAAAGGTGGTCCTAAGGGGGACATACATAGCTATCCAAGCCTCACTCATAAAAACTGAAAAATCCAGAATACACCAGCTCTCTTTACACCTTAAAGAACTGGAGAATCAACAACAAATTAAGCCAACCCCAGACACAAGGAGGGAAATAATTAAGATTAGAACAGAGATCAATGAGATAGAACTAAGGATGCAATAGAACACATCAACAAAACTGGAAGCTGATTTTTTGAAAGAATCAATAAGATTGATAAACTATTGGCCAAACTAATCCAAAAGAAAAGAGATAGAACCCAAATTAATAAAAGTATGAATGAAAAAGGAGAGATCACAACTATCACCAAGGAAATAGAAACAATCATCAGAAATTATTATCCACAGTTATATGCCAATAAGTTAAACAACCTAGATAAAATGGATGCATTCCCGGAAACCAAAAACTTACAAAACTGAATCAGGAAGAAATTGATAACCTGAATGGACCAATATCTAGTAACAAGATTGAACCAATGATCAAAAACCTCCCAAAAAACAAGAGCCCAGAACCTGATGGATTCCCTGGAGAATTCTACCAAACATTCAAAGAAGAAATAATACCTATTCTCCTGAAGCTGTTTCAAAAAATAGAAACAGAAGGAAAACTTCCAGACTCTTTTTATGAAGCCAGCATTAACCTGATCCCCAAATCAGGCAAAGACCCCACCAAAAAGGAGAATTTCAGACCAATATCCCTGAGGAATATGGATGCCAAGATTCTCAACAAGATCCTAGCTAATAGGATCCACCAGTACATTAAAAAGATTATCCACCATGACCAGGTGGGATTTATCCATGGGATGCAAGGGTGGTTCAACATTCACAAATCAATCAATGTGATAGAACAAATCAATAAGAGAAGAGAGAAGAACCACATCGTTCTCTCAATTGTTGCAGAAAAAGTATTTGACAAGATACAGCATCTGTTCCTGATTAAAACCCTTCAAAGTACAGGGAGAGAGGGAATATTCCTCAACTTCATAAAATCTATGAAAAACCCACAGCAAATATCATCCTCAATGGGGAAAAGCTGACAGCCTTTCCTCTGAGATCAGGAACATGACAAGAATGTCCACTCTCGCCACTGTTATTCAACATAGTACTAGAAGTCCTAACAACAGCAATCAAACAACAAAAAGAAATAAAAGGTATTCAAATTTGCAATGAAGAAGTCAAACTCTCTCTCTTCACAGATGATATGATACTTTATATGGAAAACCCAAAAGACTCCACCCCCAAACTACTAGAACTCATGCAGCAATTCAGTAATGTGGCAGGATACAAAATCAATGTACGGAAATCAGTTGCTTTCTTATACACTAACAATGAAAATATAGAAAGGGAAATGAAAGAATTGATTCCATTTACTATAGCACCAAGAACCATAAGATATCTGGGAATAAACCTAACCAAAGAGAACTTGAAGAACTACAGAACACTCGTGAAAGAAATTGAAGAAGACACGGAAAGATGGAAGAGCATTCCATGCTCATGGATGGGAAGAATAAACATTGTTAAAATGTCTATACTGCCTAGGGCCATCAATACTTTCAATGCCATCCCAATCAAAATTCCACTGGCATTTTTCAAAGAGCTGGAGCAAACAATCCTAAAATTTATATGGAACCAAAAGAGACCCCAAATTGCTAAGGAAATGTTGAAAAAGAAAAACAAAACTCGGAGCATCACGTTGCTTGATTTCAAGCTTTACTACAAACAGTGATCACCAAGACAGCATGGTACTGGCACGAAAACAGACATATAGACTAGTGGAACAGAGTAGAGAGCCTAGATATGGACTCTCAACTCTATTGAGGACTCTGTGGTCAAATATTGACTCTATGGTCAAATAATCTTTGACAAAGCAGGAAAAAATATATAGTGGAAAAAGAAATTTCCTTCAATAAATGGTGGTGGGAAAATCAAACAGCTATGTGTAGAAGAATGAAACTCGACTATTCTACACCATACACAAAGATAAACTCAAAATAAAAGATCTCAATGTGAGGCAGGAATCTATCAAAATCCTAAAGGAGAACATAGGCAGTAACCACTTCAACATCGGCCACAGCAACTTCTTTCAAGATATGTCTCCAAAGGCAAAGGAAACAAAAACGAAAACGAACTTTTGGGACTTCATCAAGATCAAAAGCTTCTGCACAGCAAAGGAAACAGTCAACAAAACAAAGAGGCAACCCACGGAATGGGAGAAGATATTTGCAAATGACACTAGAGATAAAGGGCTGATATCCAAGATCTATAAAGATATCCTCAAACTCAACACACACAAAACAGATAATCATTTCAAAAAATAGGCAGAAGACATGAACAGACACTTCCCCAAAGAAGACATACAAATGGCTAACAGACACCTGAAAAAATGTTCATCATCATTAGCCATCAGGGAGATTCAAACCCAAACCACATTGAGATACCACCTTACACCAGTTAGAATGGCCAAAATTAACAAGACAGTAAACAACAAATGTTGGAGAGGATGTGGAGAAAATGGAACCCTCTTACACTATTGGTGGGAATCTAAGTTGGTGCAGCCACTTTGGAAAACAGTGTGGAGATTCCTTAAGAAATTAAAAATAGAGCTACTCTATGACCCTGCAATTGCACTACTGGGTATTTACCCCAAAGATACAGATATAGTGAAAAGAAGGGCCATCTGTACCCCAATGTTCATAGCAACAATGGCCACAGTTGCCAAACTGTGGAAAGAACCAAGATGCCCTTCAATAGATGAATGGATAAAGAAGATATGGTCCATACCTCCAACAGAAAGGATGAATACCCAACTTTTGTATCAACATGGACAGGACTGGAAGAGATTATGCTGAGTGAAATAAGTTAAGCAGAGAGAGTCAATTATCATATAGTTTCCTTTACTTGTGGAGCATAAGGAATAACATGGAGGACATTGGGAGATGGAGAGGAGAAGTGAGTTGGGGGAAATCAGAGAGGGAGACAAACCATGAGTGACTGTGGACTCTGAGGGTTTTGGAGGGGGAGGGTGGGGTGAACCTGGTGTTGGGTATTATGGAGGGCACGTATTGCAATGGAGCACTGGGTGTCGTGCATAAACAATGAATTTTGGAACACTGAAAAAACAAAATTAAATTTAAAAAAAGGATGAAAAGAAAAAAGAAGACGTTTTTACAGGATTTCTTTTGTTATATATAGTAAGTTATATATTTATAAACTATGTTCTCACAATGAGAATAGGCCTGTTAGGTTGGAGTTATTGATGATCATGTATAGTCTGTGATTATTTTTTAGTTTGTAAACAAGTGAATGAAAAATTAAGAAGAAAAACATTCTACTTTATTTATTTTTAAAGATTTTATTTATTTATTCATTTATTTATTTATTTATTTGAGAGAGAGAGAGAGAGAATGTACACACAAGCATGGGGAGGGTTGGGGAAGAGGAAGAAGCAAGCTCCGTGAGGCAGGGCTTATCCCAAGACTCTAGGATCACAACCTGAACCAAAGGCAGACAACCAATTGAGCCACCCAAGAGCCCCAAAGAAAAACAATTTTAGAGCAGGGGTTCCTTAGTCAATGACAGAGTTTTCACTAGTCAGTTACAGAGTTTTCACTGGTGTTCATAGCAAAATGAGAGAAAAAAGAATATAGAAAGTTTTTCAATTTTAATTTATTTATTTTTAAAGATTTCATTTATTTATTTGAGAGAGAGAGAGAGACAGATAGCAAGAGAGAGCATGAGGGGGAGGTGGAGAGAGGGAGAGGGAGATACAGACTCCCCACCGAGCAAGGAGCCCAAAGGGGGTATAATCCCAGGACCCTGGGATCATGACCTGAGCCAAAGGTAGACACTTAACTGATTGAGCCATGCAGGCAGTCTAGTTTTGTTTTTGTTTTTCAAGCTACATTATTTAGAAATTATGTCCTTTGTGGTTTAAAATGTGCTTCCTTTTATGAAATAATATCATAGTAGATTGTGTTAGTTTGCAAGGGCTGCCATAACAAAATACTACAGACTGGGTGGTTTAAATAATGTTTCTCACAGTTCTGGAGCTAAAAATCCAAGATCAAGTTATCTGCAGGTTTTTAAAAAAATTTGTTTGTTTGCTTGTTTTTTGAGATTTTATTGTGGGAGAGCACAGTTAGGGGAGTGGCATGCAGAGGGAGAGGGAGAAGCAGGCTACCTGCTCAACAGAGAGCTTGTTGCTGGACTCCATCCCAGGACCCTGGGATCATGACCTGAGCTGAAGGCAGAGGCTTTAACCCACTGAGCCATCCAAAGGTCCCTGCAGGCTTGTTCTTTTTTCTGAGCCCTCTCTTCTTGGCTTGCTGCCTTCTCAGTGTGTCCTCACATGACCTTTCTGTGTGCACAAACACCCCCGGTATTTCTGCCTCCTCTTATGAGGATAGCAGTCATATGGGATTAGGGCCCCACTCTACAGTTTTCTTTCAACACATTCACCTCTTTAAAGAACTTATTTCCAAATAAGGTTACATTCTAAGGTGAGGAGGATTAGGACTTCAGCATATGAGTTTTGGGGTTATACAATTTAGTATAAAGGAAAACTTTGTTTTTCCTTTTTCTTGGATGAAACTTTTTTTTTTTTTTAAAGCAAATACAATTTCGTGTTTGTTCCCTTAATTTTATTTGAATTTTTACCTTTTGTCAAATAAAAATCAAAGCCAGCTGTTTAGAGAATTATTTCTATTAAAATTTTACCATTTCAGTAAAGTGTGATTTGGCATTGTTACCATACTGCAAATTTTTGCTTCAAAATAGAAACAGAGTAATTTTTTAAGGCACGTTTTAAATTTTATTGGAAAATAAAGTTTTTATTCAAAGAACATTAAAAGACTAAGGACCAGGGGCGCCTGGGTTGGCTCAACTGTTTAAGCAACTGACTCTTGATTTTGGCTCAGGTCATTATCTCAGGGTTGTAGGATTGAGCCCTGCTCTGGACTATTTGCTGGGGGGTGGAGACTGCTTACAATTTTCCCTCTTCCTCTGCCCTTCCCCACTCATTAAAAAAAAAAAAAAGACAAAGGACCTGTGTGGGAATTGGTGTGAAGAGAAATAAATCTCAAGCTCAACTGGGCTGGACATTGGGCTCTTCTCCTGAGATTGGGGGGTCTCAGGGAAGGCCTGGTTGGGGTGCCGCTGGGTCTGGTAGAAGGTCAGGAAGCAGTCAGAGAGCACCAGGCCGCAGTGCGGTGAGGTGGAGTGACCTCCAGCGGTGGAGGTCAGCCTCGGCAGCCTTAGCAGCTCACCAGATACTTCCTGGAGGGTGAAGAAATAGAGCACGTTAAGTTAATAAAATGAACTTTTGGGCTACAGTTGCCTGTCATAAGGCTTGTGTGGCCCAGGTGAGCCCTCAAACAAATACTAGACTGAACAAGGGAATTTTTGAATCTAAGAATCAGGTTTTTAATTTTTCCCCCTGTTTTCCACCAGACTGATTTACAGCACAGATGACTTTGAGCGCTTGTCGAGGGGCAAACCGCTCCCACTCCTGCAGTCCACTTCGTTTTTATTACGGATGCACTTCCCAGTTGTTGACAAGATTGAGAACAGCTCTTGTTCACTCTTCTCTCCCATGATGGCCTGAAACCTCCAAGTAAGAAATGAGAAATAGCTCCACTAGATTGTGAGTTTATGATGGGTCACGCTCTATATAGCACTTCCTGTACTTGCTCTCTTGTAACTTAGCAGGACACCTTTTATTCTTAAATACTTACATACTTTTCTGAAACCAAAGTTTATAAAGGGAGGAAACTGTGCTTTGATAATGTAGTTTTTCTCTTTGAATGAAAAATAAGGCGAAACCTGGACAAGTTTTTTTCAATAATTTGTTTGAATTCTCCAGTGTGTCTAGCAACTATGGTCACACGTATGTACAACAGCACATTTTCAAAGCCATTTATTTTTGGGTTATGGCTTAACTTCATGACATAGCAAACTGATGATGAAAAGAATTTTATTATTGAGTTCTTTTTTTAAAAAAAGATTTTATGTATTTATTTGACAGAGAGAGCATGAGCAGGGATAAGATCAGAGGGAGAAGCTGACTCCCCATGGAGCTGGGAGCCCAATGCGGGACTCGATTTTGCGACTCCGGGATCATGACCTGAGCCAAAGGCAGTTGCTCAATCAACTGAGCCACCCAGGTGCCTTATTATTGAGTTCTTAAGTCAGATCTAAATGATGAAGATAATTTGATTCTCTCATATTTGATATCGAATGATATTGAATGAATGAGTGAATGATAATGAACAAGACACATTTCTTTAAAACATTATTATGTGATATTGTGCTAGCATTTGTCTAAGATATAAAAATCCTTAAGTCATGTTTATGTTCTCAAGTAGCTAATAATCTAGTGAAATAAGACAGGCACATGAATGTTTTATAGTTAACAGAAGCATATCGAATTAGTTTAAAGAATGTGTTGTGTTTAGAATATTCCTGGCACATAGTAATCCCTGTGTGTTATTTACTATTCCTACTATATTATTAAGTAGGTATGCTCTAAGGAGTGAGCCAGCCAGCCACTCTGTTACTGTAACAAATAACAGAAGTGTGGCCTCTGTTCCCTGGACCACTCCTCTATCTCAGAAGCATCATTTCTTGCATGTCTTTTCTTGGATATCTTGTGCATTTACACACATACAAGTATTTCTTTTCTTTTCTTCTTTTTTTTAGATTTTATTTATTTGACTCAGAAACAAACTGAGGGTTTTGGAGGGGGAGCACTGGGTATGGTGCATAAACAATGAATTTTGAAACACTGAAAAAAAATTTTTAAATTTTTATTTATTTGAGAGAGAGAGCGAGAGAGCGCACGAGCAGTGGGGAGGGGCAGAGGGAGAGAGAAAGGCAGACTCCCTTTTGAAGGGGGAACCTGACTCAGAGCTCCATCTGGGGACCGCAGGGTCATGACTTGAGCTGAGGCAGACGCTTAACCGACTGAGGCACCCAGCGCACCTGTATTTCTCTTCTTTGCATAGATGGTAGCGTACTATTTACAGTGCCGCACGCCTTCATTTTTTCAGTTGCTGTATCTTGGAGCTTTTTCCTTTTTAGTGCATTAGTGCTAACTTGTTCTTTGTAGGTGCTTTATAACATTCCATGGTGTGGATGAACCACACAGTTTATTTAACTTGTCCACTATTCTATTTGATACCTTCCAAGGTTATTTACATTTTTTTATAACACTACAATGAATAGCTTTGCACATAATATTTCTTGCATGTGAAGTACACTGGTAGGGTAAAAAGTTAGCACCGGAATGGATCAAAGAGTACTTACGTCCACTTCAGATTTGATTACCATATTCTTAAACAAACAGCTGATGCAATTTGGCAAGTTTTAAAGATCTTAGGGTCATTGGATTGGAAAACCCAGAAAATAGTGTTTGTTCATTGGGATTGTTGCCTGCAGGTTTTTTTTTTGTTTGATTGTTTTTTGGTTTTTTGCTTTTTAAGTCTAGGCCATATTTGTTGAGTAACTCAGCTTGAAGCACTGTGTTTATGGAACAACTTACCAAAACCTTCCCAGATCCCTGATATCAGGGGGTGACCAAGATATAAAACAATAATAAAACCAGAGTACACTTTTCTTCCAGTAACTTCTCATGGAGCCAGGGGGAGAACAGAGTGTTTTATCAGTGTTAAAGCTTCCTGCTTTCTGGGTGTCCTGAGATGCTGAAATGTAATTGTGAAATATTGTTGCTCCTTTAAGCAACAGGCAACTCAACAGAGCAACTCTGAAAAACCCAGACAGAATCCACAATTTCCTGGGATCCCGAACAGTTTCTAGTCCCGAGTGAATAGAAGAACCCTGCCTGTCAAAAATATGTCCCTGGATGAGCAAATTAGAAATGCAAAAAGTCTTGAAGCTATTTCTTGTAAAAAGCGAGCTGGATAAGAAGAAGATAACATTGTTTTCCTGCTTATGAATTTTCATATCCTTTCTGGGCCCAGATCTGATGGTGGTTACGAGATCAATCACAGCAGCAAGTGCCGATGACTAATGCAGTTACCGAGAGGGGTCTTTAATTTCCTGGAGGCAAACACCATTACCCGCCACCTCCACAGTGGGGATGAGGAGATGCCAGGACCACTGGGGAGTCAGTGATGGAAGAAATTATAAAACTGATGCAATTACTGAGAAAATGATGAAATGTGTCACAATGAAAGGCTTCAGTTCCCTTCAATTTCAGGTTTTGTGATATGCATCAGTATGGCTGTGTCTGCAGCATTATTACTTCTCAGTTGCCTATGTCATCTCACCCTCATTGCGAGAGAAAATTCTGCAGCAGGCAGCTCATTCTCATCCTTTCTCCTCCCATCCAGGGTCTTTCATTTCTTTATTTTCGCTTGGACAGTTTCTTGTATTAATTAGCTGCCCCGCATGAATGTTTTCATAGTGGAAGCTAGGTTAGGTTTACGGAGAACTAGGTCTTTCTCTTGTTCTAACGTGTGGGATATAGGGAAAAATCACTTGAGCTCTCAGATCCAGTTTCTTCTGCCTGTGGCTGGAATCTCCCCTTTGTAGAACACAAGGTCTCTGCCCACGACCAGGTCCAGAGCTGGCCCGCTTCGGGCCTCCATTGGCCCCATAGGTGTGGGCCCGAGAGGGAGTGTGTGGTTTAGAAGTCGAGGACTAGTGAGGACAGGGAAAGCAGAGATAGAGGATGTGTCTTCTCCATCCTTCTGATAACTTGTTCTTCCTTGATTTTTTTTTTTTAAGATTTTATTTTTTATTTTTGAGAGAGCATGAGCAGTGGGGAGGGGAGGGATGAGGAGGGGGAGAGATTGAGAGAGAGAGAAGTAGACTCCTGCTCAGCAGGGATCACCTAGGCAGATGAGGACAAGAGAGTCCATCAGGGTGGGGGATGTGTAGGGGGAAGAATTATGTGTCTCCACCAGCAGCAGCCAGCTAAAAATGCTGGTTTAGAAATTCCATCACTGCTTAAACAATAAAAATGTGACACTCAAAAATTTAGAAATAGTAACATCTAGGTGGCTCAGTTGGTTGGGCATCTGCCTTCACTCAGGTCATGATCCCAGAGTCCCAAATCGGGCTTCTTGCTCAGCAGGGAGTCTGCTTCTTCACGCATCACCACCCCCCTTTTGTGCTCTCTTTCTCTCTCTCTGACAAATTAATCAGTACAATCTCAAAAAAAAAAAAAAAAAAGAAAAAGAAAATTTTAGAAATAAAACCTGATGTGGGAGAAAAAAATGCAGATGTGAAGGTTGTTCATCAGATAATACTTAAAGAGAAGTGATTGGCTATATGGCCTGAGGCAAGTTCTTTACTTTTATTTCTTTGAGCCTATTTCCTCTCTTATAAAATGAGAAGACATAAAACTCATTGTACCAGGAAGTGAAATGAACCCAGGAAAATTGTGAACCCAAACCAGACTGTTCTGGTTTTAATTTTCCTCTTCTGGTCTAAAGTCAAGGAATCAGGGATCTATGCATCAAGGCAAGGACTCGACATTGGCAGACATCCACAGTGATTTCATCCTTGGTGAAGATATGTGGTTAAGCGGTATCTCTGCAGAGAGGACTTAACCATCAGTATCACCTTGGGCAAGTTCACTAACGTCCTTGTGCTTCAGTTTCCTCATCAGTAAAATGGGATAGTAAATACCTTGATGTAGGACACAAATATTAACCACTAAAATATTAACTATTAATAGTAGCCATTGGGAAAGAAAGAGAGTGACTAAAACTTTTTTTCCAGCACCTTCTCAAACTTTAGAATGGTGCTCCAGCATCACTCAGGAACTTCCTACAAAGGCAAATTGTGGGAGCCCTACTTAGATCTACGGAGTTAGAATCCATGAGGGATAAGGCCCAGGACTCTGTTTGGATTCTCTCTGGAATCTCCATGGGATCCTTATGGATGCTGAAGTTTGAGCAATACTGTTTTAGAACTTTGCTCCCCAAAGTGTGGTCTAAAGCCCAGAATCATCAGCATCACCTGGGAACTTATTAGACATGAATCCAGAGCCCAGTCTGATATGCTAAGTTGCAATCTGCATTTTAACAAGATCCCCAGGTATTTCTATGCATGTTAAATCTTGAGAAGCATTGCCCTAGAACTGTATTTCTAATACAGTAGCCACTAGCCTTAGGTGGCTCTTTCAATGAAAATTAAATTAGTTAAAATGAAATAATATTAGAGATGCAGTTCATTAGTCACACTAGCCATGTTTCACATGCTCACCTGCCACATGTGGCTAGTGGTTACTATTGGACAGTATAGATCACAGAACTTTTCTATCATCTTAGAAAGTTCTATTGGATGGTGCAGCTCTAGAATAATTATTCCAGGGCTTTTTTTTTTTTTTTTTTTTTGTAGGCACAGAGCATCTAGATGGAGCAAATTGCCTGGGATAAGGATGACAAACTAATGTTTAAAAAAGCCAGGCAGGTGAAGTAAATGAGTGAAGTGTGTCAATTATAAGAGAACAATGAACATAAACACAGTGGTCATTGGCCAGTGATACTCAACCTCTGTGCTGGGATTACCATTGGGAATACTGGGGACTCTGTAAACTGGGAAAGCAGGTTCCAGCCGATGGTTACCATGAAAGAGGTTAGGCTCTGGCTATCCTAGACAGTTTTATTTTTGTTTAAGGAGGTAGAAATCTGGATTTTTATGTGGGTCTTAAATTTTGATTACTAAACAAACACCTGATTCAGTATTACCAAACACCTGATTTGACCTTGGTGTTGTGGCCTGAAAATCAAGCTGTGTGGTTCTGCCTTGCCAAGATCAATTGTTTGCCTTATGTATATCATCCTTTATTGTCTCTATCATTTCTTCTCTTCTTTTGATTCCATCTTTGCTTTCTCTTTCCTTTTGTTCTTTTCTTTCTCATCCTCTAATTGTCCTTTCCTTCGGTAAGCATTTGCTATATGCTCTGTGCTGGGAACTGAGGATACAAAGATGAACTAACATTGTCTCTCTGCCTCAGACAGCCCAGTGCTTAGTGGGATACTCAGACATGAATTGAGGAAAAGATAGTGTAATTTGTGGGATGCCCCAGTAGTGGTGTGTCCAAAGCCCTGCAGAGTGGTAAATAAAGGAGTGAATCAACTTTGACGTGGGAGAGGTCAGACAGGTCTTCACACGTGTGTGGACATTTGAGTTGGGTTTTGAAGGATGTGCAGGAGTTTTACACAGTGAAGAGCTGAGATAGGAGTGGGAGAGAGTATTTTTTAGTGGGAGGAGCACCTTGGAGACTTGACAATGCTTGGTTTGTTCGGAAGGAGAAAACTTCTGGATAGCTGATGTGTAAGATATAAAAAGTTATTTACCAGAGTTCTCTGTTCTCATAGTCTGTCGGGTAGCCACTTCCCACCACCATTTGGGCCACTTGCCTCTACCCTCAGGCTCTTCTTACCACAGTCTTGTGTCCCCTGAATCTAAATCTTCCTTTTGAATCTTCTCCCACCCCCTACTGTCTTTTCATTCCCTCTACTCCCCTGCCTAGATCTCCCTCCATCCATTTAAAATTCAGAGTTCCCTTTATATATTCAAAATCATCCAGTGCTCAACTAATCAGAAGGAGAATAAAGATGCTGAGATTGTTAACTCACCTCTTAGGAAGGTGGTTTAAATGTCAATGGCTCTGAGAAACTTATTTGAATCCTGATTCAAACTTAGTGTTGAAAAACACTGAGAAAACTTGAGAGATGATTGGAAATTTCAACACTAACTGGATATTAATAATTGATATTTTTAGGTATGATAATGATATTATGGTTGTGTTGAAATAAGTTCTTATTTTTAGAGATGCATCAGATATTTTTGGATGAAATTATAAGAAGTCTGAGGTTTGCTTGAAAATAATATAGGAGGAGAGAGAGTGGATGAGATTCAGATGAGACAAGACTGGCTGTGTATTTATAATTGTTGAACCCAGGAAATAGCTACATAGGGTTCATTACACCAGACTCTATTTCTGCATATGTTTGCATATGTATTATGTTTGAAATACTGCATGATATTGGTTGAATTGAGTCCTTCAAAAAGATGTGTTAGGGGCGCCTGTGTGGCTCAGTTGTTAATCGTCTGCCTTCAGCTCAGGTCATGATCCCAAGGTCCTGGGATGGAGCCCTGTGTCGGGCTCCCTGCTCAATGGGAAGACTGTTTCTCCCTCTCCCATTAACCCGTTTGTGTTCCCTCTCTCTCTGTGTCTCTCTCTGTCAAATTAATAAATAAAATCTGTAAAAACAACCACCCCCAAACCCACAAAAAGATGTGTGTTAAAGTCTTAACTCTTAGAACAACTGAATATGACCTTATTTGGAAAATAGGGACTTTCCACATGATATCAAGCTAAAATGATAGGGTTGGTCCTAATCCAATATGATTGGTGTATTTTTATAAGAAGAGGAAAACTTACATGGTCAACTAATATTTGACAAGGAAGCCATGAGGGGGAAGGAGTAATTCTTAATAATCGGTGTTGGGAAAACCGGATGACTGCATGCAAAAGAATGAAATGATATCTCTGTCTTACACACTCACAAAAATGAAGTCGAAATAAATTAAAGATTTAAACATAAGATCTTCAACTGTGAAACTCCTAAAAGAGAATATAGGAAGAAAACTCCTTAACATTGGTCTTGGCAATGGTTTATTTTGGATAGGACACCAAACATAGGCAATGGAGCCAAAAATAATAACTGGAACTATATCAAACTAAAAAGGTTCTGCTCAGCAAAAGAATCAATAAAATGAAAATATGACCTACAGAATGGGAGAAAATATTTGCAAGTCAATTCCCAATAGTGAGTTAATATTCGAAATATATAAAGAACTCATACAACTCAATAGCAAAAACCTCAAATGATCCTTTTTTTAAAATAAAGATTTTATTTATTTATTTATTTATTTGTCAGAGAGAGAGAGAGAGGACATGAGAGAGAGAGAGGACATGAGAGAGAGAGAGGGTGGGCTGCAGATAGAGGAAGAAGTAGGCTCCTTGCTGAGCAAGGAGCCCGATTAGTGACTCTGGGATCATGACCTGAGCCAAGGGCATATGCTTAACTGACTAAGCCACCCAGGTGTCCTAACAGAAATAATCCTATGAAAAATGGGCAAGGGAACTGAATAGACAGTTTTTCAAATTTGTATCTTTATGCACTCCTATGTTTATTGCAAGATGATTCACAACAGCCAAGATATGCCAAGATATGCCAGATGACTGTCAACAGATGACTGGAAAAAGAAGTTATGATACACACACACACAAACACAGGCACACACACATGCACACCCATGCACACACATGGGAATATTATTCAGCCATAAAAGTGAAGGAAATCCTGCCGTTTACAACAACATGGATGAAACTTGAGGGTATTATTCTAAGTGAAATAAGTCAGACAAAGAAAGACAAATACTGTATGATATAATTCATATGTGGAATCCAAAAAAGCTGAACGCATAGAAACAAGAGTAGAATAGCATTTACCAGGGGCTGGGGGTGGGGGTGGGAGAAATGGGATGTTGGTCACAAGGTACAAACTTCCAGTTATGAGACAAATAAGTTCGGGAGACTCTAATATATAGCCGGTAATTATAGTTAATAATACTGTATTGTATACTTGACAGTTGTTAAGAGAGTAGATCTTCAAGGTTCTCATCACAAATAAGAAATGGCAATTATGTTACATGATGGAGGTGTTAGCCATCACCACTGGCGGTAAGCATTTTGCCACATACAGGTGTAAGATAGCAACACATAGTACACCTTTACTTTATGCAATGTTGTATATCAATTACATGTCCATAAAGATGGGAAGAAAGAGTGGGGTTTGGACAGAGACACACAGGGGAATGCCTTGTGACTGGCAGAAGCGGAGCCTGGAGTGATACAGGGGCAAGCCAAGGAATGTCAAGGACTGATGGCCAACACCAGAAGCTAGGAAGAAGCAAGGAAGAATTCTCCTTTCTAGCCTTTGGATGGAACATGATCCAGCTTACACCCTGATTTCTAGCCTCCAGAACTGTGGGGGAATAAATTTTTGTTGGGACAAGTCACCCAACTTGTGACTCTTTGTTATGATAGTCCATGGAAACGAATAACTTCTCAATAAAGTGAGGGGCTTGGCCTACACCAGGAAACCTTCCTTATCTACCTCACACTGGCTCAGGTGCTCCTTTTCCACCTGAACCAACCTGCTCCTACTGTACCAGGCATCATCCCATTTGTCCCTGGTTACCCTCTGTCACTGCCACAGGATTGTGAGCTCCTTGAGGCAGGGACTGTTTTGTTCACCACTGGATCCCCATGCCAAGTCCCTGGCTTCTCACTTAGTAGATGCACGACAGAAGTAACCTGTCACAACAACACTGTATTTATGGTAAATCTGTAAAATGGGTGGTAGAGGGGTGCCTGGGTGGCTCAGTCGGTTAAGCGACTTCCTTTCCGCTCAGGGTCTTGGGATCAAGCCCTGGGTGGGGCTTCCTGCTCAGCAGGGCAGTCTGCTTCTTCTATCCACTCTCCCACTACCCCTGCCCCTGTGAGTGCTCTTTCTCTAAGTGAACAAATAAAATCTTTAAAAAAAAAAAATGTGGCAGAATTTCCCTTTCGGAGAGATACAGAAGAAGCCATTTGTCTGCATGTAACTATTTTAACTCTTTGGACTCTGCCAGGTCCCTCTCTTCCATATCTTCTTTGGGATCAGTCTCCCTCATCCTTTCTCCCCTTCCAGAGGCTCCACCTCACTGTGTTTGACGTTAGAAATACATTTGGTACAATGCCCAAAACTGTGCTGAGGATAACTAACGTGCTCGCCTGGGGTAGATTTTTTTTTTTTTGGACTGTGTTAAAAGTTTCGTGCTTTTTAGTGATGAGAGTTAAGCCTTACAATTGGTTTCAGAGAGGAAACAAGAAAGAGGCAGAGGAGTACTATCGGTGTTTAACAAGGCCTTCGAAGAAGGATTTTTCTTTGCTCAAGGGAAGACATCAGAACTGCAGATATGCATGTACAGTTGAAGCCCTGAAGAAAAATGAGCCAGAAAAAGCACTTCAAACACATATAGGTTGGTTTCTGCAGTGCCTATGGAATGAGATTTTTTCCTTAGGAGTGTTTCCATTTCGGAAATAAGGAAAATTTCGTGATGCAAAGTAACCATGTGAAGAATGTATAATCTGTTATACAGCGATTTTAGCAGAGTGATACATTAAGACAGGCATGTTGTTGGACTGGTTTTACAAACTGCCTGGCTGTTTCGCTATATGGTGGTTTTCAGGATTGTTTTTACTCTAAATTTCTATGCTTCTTTGAGTAGAATCTTTTCTATTCCACTTTCAAAATAATTCAGAGTATGTTCTACCCAGACTAAAAGTTTATGGAAGTTATGACAATGAAATGTAAAGCTTTTTTTTCTCCCAGCAGTGTATTTGCATGGCCCTCAAGAAGTTTTCCTTCAAATCTTTAAGGTAGAGTCACCATTATTCCTCAGATGGCCACAAGATGGCAGCTTTGGGCTAATAGTAGTAGAAAGATCCACCCAAAAAGCATTTGCTGGTTGCTGTGATGGTGCAAAAAAGACTCAAGACCTGGTTGTTTCTTGGCCTCTCCATCTCCACAGTGTGCTTCCCAAGTTTTATATAAGGCAGAGTTCTGGCTATCTGTGTTGGTCCCTCAGACCCACCCTCTGCTGTCCTCAGCTGCAGAGGCTGACCAGTTACATTTGGTCAATGGGGGAGGCCCAGGCAGGGAACAGAGGGGACAGAAGAATGACGAGGGACAGTTATCCCCCTGCAGGATCACCTTGCACTACTTGTGTCCCCTAAAGGGAGGTCACTGCTCTTCTTTTCAGAATGTTTCTTCTGGGTCCCGGTGGCTGCTCCTTCCCCTCTTGGGAATGGTAAAAGCTTTTCTGTCCCCTTGTGGTTTTCCTGGACTTTCTCCTTACCTTTGTAAATTGTTCTGGGAACAGTGAGTAATACGCTTTCTTTCAGTGGCAGTCTTCTGATCTGTTGACCTCCCACACCTGAATAATAATAAAACCTACATTGTACTTATTTATTTATTTTTAAAAGATTTATTTATTTATGTTTAAGTAGTCTCCACCCCCAACGTGGGGCTCAAACTCATAGCCCTGAAATCAAGAGTCGCATGCTTCACTGACTGAGCCAGCCAGGTACCCCAAACCTACATTTTATTTATTTTTTTAACTTAAATTCAACTAGTCAACATATAGTATATCATTAGTTTCAGATGTGATGTCAGTAATTCATCAGTTGCATATAACACCCAGTGCTCACCAAATTACATGCCCTCCTGAATGCCCATCACCCAGTTACCCCATCTGCCCAGCCATCTCCCCACCAGCAACACTGTTTTTTATAGCTAACAGTCTCTCACGGTTTGTCTCCCTTTCTGATTTCTTCCTATTCAGTTTCCCCTCCCTTCTCCTTTGATCCTCTGCACTATTTCTTATATTGCACATATAAGTGAAACCACATGATAATTGTCTTTCTTTGATTGACTTATTTTGCTCAGCATAATACCTTCCAGTTCCACCCATGTCGATATAAACAGGAAGATTTCATTCTTTTTGATGGCTAATATTCCATTCTTTATATGGGCCACATTTTCTTTATCCATTCATCTGTTGATGGACCTCTGGGCTCTTTCCACAGTTTGGCATTGTGGACATTGCTGCCATGAACACTGGGGTGCAGGTGCCCCTTTGAAAGCATTTTCAAATATGTGGAAAGCATAAGGGAACTGTCATATACTTAACTCGAAGAAGGAACATTGTATGGAAAGTATTTTCAACTAACATCTTCTTGCATGAAGATAGAAGCATAAAACATACATTTTAAAACAGATAAAAGTGTTTTGATACTTTTATCATTTTTAGAAAGTGACTAGCTCTCCCCAGATCTGTGACATTATAGAAGAATAGTAACTGGGTAATGTTACAGCTCTGTGGGGGGGTTTCACTGGAAAGACGAAAACTTCTATTGTAATTTTCCGGTGCCCAAACATTCACCCCAATGAAAAATTCTCAAATGCTGTAGTAATAATAATAGATAATAAAACAGAGCCACTAAAAAAATTGAAATATGAAGATATGGCCTAGTCAGCAACGGGCCTCTCTCAAGAGAGAGTCTTGAGAAAATGGTGAGAGGGTTTTGTTTTTGTTTTTAAATGAAGCTTGAAAAGCACTGGGGAGGGGGAAACAAAGGATAATTTAGAAAGACATACTACTTGGGACGCCTGGGTGGCTCAGTTGGTTAAGCAGCTGCCTTCGGCTCAGGTCATGATCCCAGCGTCCTGGGATCGAGTCCTACATCGGGCTCCTTGCTCAGCAGGGAGCCTGCTTCTCCCTCTCCCTCTGCCTGCCATTCTGTCTGCCTGTGCTTGCTCTCTCCCCCCCTCTCTCTGATAAATAAATAAAATCTTAAAAAAAAAAAAAGAAAGACATACTACTTGAAGGTGGTATTGATATATTAATACATGTTAGAAAAGAGTGGCTCAGGAAGCATCAATCTGCCTGAGCAGTGGTCATTTTTCAAGCCTGGATGAATGTAAACAAAAATCAAATTGTCACAAGTAGATCTGAACGATATATTGGCTAATTTCCATGGCAAAAAGAACAAGAAAAGCAATAGATAAGAGGGTGTATGAGGCTCTTTGCTTGCATTTTAGAAATAAATTCGTTTCTAATGAGAATGCATCGTCAGAGAATGCACAGCAAAGCAGTGGGGACTGTGCTGTATTAATGTAGGTACTGAAAAAATTCAAGTCTTTCATCTCACCCCTGAAATGTTCTTCAAGTAGAAGTAGTAACCGAGAGTGGGTCCCACGGACCTCCCATCACTCCCTTGCCTTATAAATAACCTTTGTCATGCTGCAGGGAAGTTTCCAGACCTGCATTCTTTGTAATCCAGTCTTTTCCTGTCCTTTTTTATGACCAGAGGCAGTGAGTACTACACCCAAAGAACATTTGAGTCAGTAGGGGCTGTAGTCACAGGAATTATTATTGAAGCGTCTTGAATTCTTAATAAGAATTCATGAAGTCCGATAGTTTCTGGTAGAATATGGAGAGAAGGACAGAGAGAGGAAACCGAAGTAGGAAGAAAAGAGACTGTTTCCAAGAACTAACTCATTTGGGATGATTTTTTAAAAAAAGATTTTATTTATTTAGGGTGCCTGGGTGGCTCAGTGGGTTAAAGCCTCTGCCTTCAGCTTAGGCCCTGATCCCAAGGTTCTGGGATCGAGCCCTGCATTGAGCTCTCTGCTCAGTGGGGAGCCTGCTTCCTCCTCTCTCTCTCTCTGCCTGCCTCTCTGCCTACTTGTGATCTCTGTCTATCAAATAAATAAATAAAATCTTTTTAAAAAGTCTTTTTAAATAAAGATTTTATTTATTTATTTGACAGAGAGATAGATAGACCAGGAACACAAGCTGAGGTAGTGGGAGAGGGAGAAGCTTGCCTCCCACAGAGCAGGGAGCCTGATGCAGGGGTTGATCCTAGGATCCTGAGCTGAAGGCAGATGCTTAACAGCTGAGCCACCCAGGTGCCCCTCATTTGGGGCATTCTTAGCCCTTGTTTTTCCCTAGAAATGGAATAGATTAGCAAAGGGGAGAACATCTTTTTCTTTTTTCTTTCTAGGGCATTTGTTTATACTTTTATTTGTTATCCTTTTCAGTTTTATTGAGGTTGGACCATATTTTTAGAACTGCTCAACCACTGATTTCTTGTGTCCAGTTCCTGATATCTGCACAAAGGGCTGACTCTTCTCTTTCCATTCTGCATGACAGTAGATGACTGGGACTGAGATCCCTGTTTTCGAAAAATGTCATGGATACGAGATTTTCTTTGAAGCATTTCTTTTTTTTTTTTTTTTTTTGTAAAATCAAAAGATTTGAAATAATTTTGATCGTCATAAATAGGGATTTGGTTAGATAAATCATGTTATTTTTATTCTGAGGCAGTGAGCTCTAGTTGCTGAGGGCATTTCAGTTAGCAGAGGCCATTTTTAATGAGAAAGCTATTTCTACAGAAAGATGTGCAGGATATATTTTAAAATAACAAAATAAGGTTCAAGACATTTTATGTAGTGTGCTAACATTTGTATAAAAGCTATGTATATTCTTGCATGTGCATAAAGAAAAAAAAGATGAGAAACTGGCCATTGGTGGTCTAGGAAGGAGACGTTGGTGGCAGGAGGCGGGGGGGGGGGAGCCCTTATGAATTTGAACCATGAGACTATCTTACCTATTCAATAAGCAGTTAATGTGATTTAATTAAAAATTGGGATGAATTGGAGTTGGAAGAAGGAATGTCACACAGGCTGGGAAATTATATTTGTAAAACCAATAATGAACTACAAAAGACATAAAAAAACCCCCACAAAAAATCAGCCCAGCTAGGAGAGAATGTCAAAGTAACGACATGCCTCTGAGAGAAGGGTCTCATAAAGTTCTAAACACGTCCTCGGCCAGAGGAGCTCCGGGCGGCTTTGTGCATCAACTCCCAGGGAACTTGCTCAGTTCAGATAGTCTAGTTCAGAGAGACAATAAAGCATAAAAAATTCCACTCCAGTAATATGAATTAATAGCCTCTTTTGTTCCTGTCCAGGGGCTTCCTCAGGATGATCCCAGACACCTTTATGAAGGACCTGCTCTGGGTAAAGAGGAAAGGAAGTGACAGCATGAGATCTCTTCCTCCATCCCCAGCAGTAAACCAGTTGTGACCTGTTTTGAGGGTTAAAGGAGATAATGTATGTAAAGCACTTACCACAGTGCCTGGCCTATGGTTGGAGCTCAGAAAATGGCAGTTATTCCTGCACCGTGAAGTAGGAGTAATAATTATTATCACTTAGTAGATAAGGAAATTAGGTCTCAGAGAGGTTAAGTCACCTGCCTGAAGTAACACAGCAAGAAAGGGAAGGAGCCTGGATTTGAAATCTGGTAGCTCTGGGGTTCATTTCAGCAGCACATATACTGAAATTGGAATGAAACAGAGGAGATTAGCATGGACCCTGCACAAGGATGACACACAAATTCATGAAGCCTCATGGTTCTGACTTCAAAGCCCTTGTTCTTACCACTCCCTCAAGATACTTCACAAATAAACCTGCCAATACATATTCGAATCACATCCTAAGGTTCACGGTTTTGTTTGCAACAGCAGATACAGATAGAGCATTTATTTTTTTCAGAGCAGTAGCCTATGTTGCAAACTACAGAAAGAGGATCTGCACCCTTTCAGTCTCTTTAGTGAGTAGAACATAAGAGCATAATGCACAGGAGAAGATTCTGGAAGGTTCTGGGCTCTTCTGATGTATTGAGATAAAATGATCTTAGAAAACATTCACTCCCAGTTTTGACTTATGTATTTTTATTGATGTCTTTTCTTGGTATCTTCATGTTAATGAAAATCTCAAGATTTTATAGCTATGTTAACTAGTCTCTTAACAGTGTCACAGTTAATCATATCTTAATATTATACTTGGAAAGACCTTTTTATTATACTGGGGTGAGTCCTCTGGCCGCTGGGCCAAATCCAGCCTGCTACCTGCCCTTGGAAATAAAGTTTATTTGGAACATGATCACACTCATTTGTATATGGCTTTTTTCCATGCTGCAAAGGCAGAGTTGAATAGTTACACAACAGAAATTACATGACCTGCAAAGATAAGAATATTTACTAGCTGACCTTTTATAGAAAGTTTGCTGATCTCTACCCGAGAGTCATGTGCAAAAAGTAAGCATGAAAAAGAAAAGTAAGCATGGCATTCTGTGCTCCAACATTCTAACACACATTATTTCAAAACACTAAGTCTCTTTCCACTGATGTATATGTCTTCACATCTGGAAGCTAAGTCCCTTTCACATAGATACCATCTCTGGGAATGACTTGTGTTGTCAGGTAAACTGTGTCTAAAGTTCCTCACTAGACAAACACTCTGAGAATCTTAAATGAATATGAATATGTCTGGGGGGAAACATAGTCCCTAAAAGTCTTTGGGGACAAATGTGGTGTCAAGGAACAAAGGACTCTAAGATCCCTCCCATGGGACTGTGGGACAGGAGCTAATCAGGTAGGGGGTGTGGCCAATCTCAGTGCCTGAGTGAGCTTACCAACCCCTGACTCTTCTTTACCCCTGACCTCAGGCAGCAGAAAGTAGAAAGAGCATAAAGCCCACGCCCCGGGCCATGCTCTCTGTTCCTGGAGTCTTCTGAATGGCCTAGAGATGTCAAAGGAGACCTGGCCTTGCTTTCTCAAGCCTCCCAAGCAGCTCAATGCCAGACAAAAGCAGTGAAGGTACATATAAGTCTATCATATCCTGTCTTTAGGTCTCAGAGTCCAATCTCTGAAAGCATGTCCCCAGACCTAAGACAAATGAGTAGATACTGGGGACAGTGGGAAGGAAGTGGAAATACCTCGTTTAACATGACATCTAGTCTATTAGCTTGGGTGAACTTGACAGATCAACTTCATGGAGGCTGGGAAGGAAACTAGTCATTATAAGAAGAGCTGAAGGCTTTAAGTTTTTCCAACAGTGTTTCAAATAGAACACGTCATCTCAAAATACCAATATCAGATCTTCTCTCTCTAACTCTGCAGGGGCTAAGACTTAGCTGTCTCTATTAGTTGTCTGCATTCTAGTCTGCAGCGAGGGCCTAAGATTCAGTGTTCTGGGGGACATGGCACACTTGAGAGCAAGATCTCCAAAAGTGGACCTGGGGGGCTTGTCAAAACCGGAAAGGACTTGGAATACAAGTTTACACAAGTCCTCTGCCAGCCCTATCTTTCAATCCTTTTTTTGCTGCCTCAGTAAACAGCACTGCCTCCATTAATGAAACCTCTGGAGATGAACCTCCTTTACAATGAACATGATGTGTTAAAACAAAATAACAGCTTCATAAATCACACTAAACAGTACTGCAATATATCAGGTGGCTCTGGTGCGATATTCCTGCTGATCTATGCAGTCAGGGCACAAATCTCTCCGGGCACAGTTTTGATTCATCTCCCAGAGCTGAAGGAAAACAGAGTGTATCCACCCTCATTAGAGACTTTATCTCCCACTACTTCAGATATTCTGAGACCTCTTGCTCTCTGACTTTCCCAACCACAAATTTTGTTCAACAGAATTATTGATTGAGGGCCCCTCAATCAATTGTCTGCCTCCCTGGCTCCAAGGGAATCCTGAAAAGCAAATTCATGGCTTTTTCAGCTTCTGGGATGGGGCCCCCTAAGTACAAGATAAGGACATCTAGTGGTTAAAGGCACACACACACAGACACCCTGCACACATGTTCACACACAAGGAGAGATCAAGCAAATATTCATTCTAATGTATTACACAGTTTCATAAGTGTTGTGAAAAAAAATATATAATAAAATGGTTTGAAATCATGTAAGCAGGGGACCTAACCAATTTAAGAGGAGGATGACACTGGAATGCGTAAAATTCCCAAGCTGAGAGAGTCAGGTCTCTTCAAGGAACTAAAAGAAAGGACAGTGCATCTGCTAGACAATGAATGGGAGAAGCCCAAGAGGTATGCTGCTTGGATCATTGGAAGACATGGGTTCATGCTAAGGGTTTTAAGGCTGTTTTGTTCAGAGTACACGGGCATCCCCAGAAGGGTTTTAAGGCGGAGGGTTATAAGATCAAACGTGCATTTTAAAGAAAATTTTGTTTTATGGACAACAGATTGGAAGGGAGGAAGTGTGGAAGATAGGAGGCTGAGAAGTGGTGGAGGTGAGAGGTGGTGTTTAGACTGGGTGGTAGAGGTAGATTTGGTGAAGGATGGGAAGTATCAGGCTGATTCCAAGTGGGTGTGTCCTGCTCCAAGGCTGGAGATGCCACAAACTGGGTGAAGAACTTGGAGAAGAACCTGGATCTGGAAGGGAAGGGATGATTATGAGTTCTGCATTTGCAAACAATTCACTGCAGTCTATTTACATTTAAAACCTTTGGCTTCTGGGAAGTTGCAGGATTTATCTTTTATTAATAGAAATGAGTTGAGAAAGATTTAGGTAAAAAGGAGACTTTGGTGTCATATTTATAACCTCCTCTGCCTTCTAAGGGGATGCTTTTTAAATGCTGGGCACACTGAAGTCAATGCACAGAGAATTGCTCTGTATCATAAAGCAGTGAAAAAGTTGGGGACTGTAGGGCCAATCTTCAAGATCATGAATCTTGTGAAGTTGGATTGGAAACAGCAGGCTCCAGGGGATGCACAGGAGGGTGGGAGGGCAGGAGGACTCTGGAGGAACGGAAATGGAAAGAGAAATGGAAAGAGGAATCAAGTAGTGTCTTTCCTCTGAGGAGGGCAGAACCTCTTCCACATGTCCCCTCTGAAGTCTTCCATGGATTTTCCTTTCCGTGATTCTCAGCCATGGAGAGACCTGACATCAGGTTACATGGAGGTTACCAGGGTGACAGTGAACCACTCTCAGGGAGATGGGAATGGGAGTTGACCCACCGAGGAAAAGGTGCTGCAGGTGCTTGCTTCCTGACTCAGTCTGCCCTTTCAGGGCTAGAAGACAAGGGAATGGAAGAAAAAGTAAAAGAAGACGAGAAAGACATAAGAAAAAGGAAGACAATGGGAAGGGAAGGAGGGATATGTTGTTGGGGTTCTGTTCTCTCTCCTCTTCAATTAAAAACACCGAGAGAAGGACAATATATATTGTTATCTCATACTAAAGCAAAGGTCAGTGACTCTCAAAAGGAAAATGGCTGTTGACCTCCTCCATCCCCCTTCTCTGGGGTCTTCTTGGGGTGGACTGTGGATTTGTGTGCTTACTCCTATATTTATTCAGTCCTTTATCACAAATTCATTGAGTACCTTTTCTGTGCTAGGCAAGGGTATCACGATGAGAAACACAATCCCTTTATATATTTGCAGGGAAATTAGCACTTAGTGGGAAGACAGACAAACGACAGAAATATTTCAATGTGACCCTTGCTATTATAGGGAATAGGAGAATACACAAGGGTCTTATGAGTCAGCCTGGGGGATTGCAGGAATGTTTTACCCCCAAGGTAATACACTGAAGAGAAATCATGAGTTTCCATCATGTTGGTGGTGTGAGGAGGGAAACGATACCTGGTATTTGGAAGAGAGAGAAAAAAAGACTGAGGCTGAAAGCAGACAACTTACCGACCTACTCTAAGGATTTTGAATAGTTCATAGAATTATCAGGAAGGCTGCAAAGTCACTTTTGGAGAATGGGAGAGGAGTAAGTTTGTTAGGCATAATCCAAGATCATTTCAGAATGACAGCACAAAACCAGTCTGGTAGAGACAGGAGGGTCAGTGATGCTCAACAGCTACAAACCCCAGTTGCAGCCTCGGTGCTGCTGCTGTTAGCAATGCCTGAGGTTGTTGTTATCGTGGCCTTGGCTCACCACCACCAGCATGAACCCTTATCCTCTCTGTTTCTTTGCATGAATGACTCAGATTAGAAGTTGCAGGTGGGCACGTTTGATTGTCTGCCTCCCTGGCTCCAAGGCAATCCTGAAAAGCCAATTCATGGCTTTTTCAGCTTTTGGGATGGGGCAGTCACATACCTGGATTCAAAAAGAGAAAGTCCTCCAAATAGAAAGGGAGTTCAAATCATGGGCAGCCCTCTTTTCCTAATAAGAGGAGAGGGATGAAGGCAAGACAAAGGTATTCCAGGTAATTGTATGTGAGTATGTAGAAAGGTTCAAAGGCATGAGCTAGCATGCTGTGCTGCCAGGCCTGCTAGTAACTCAAAAATAGGTGGGAGAGAAGGGAAGGAGGGCTGGGAAAGCGGACAGGGGACTTGTTTTGAAGGCTTTATGCCTACAAGTTTGGCTTTCCTGTTAGAGGGTTGTGGCAGGTTCGGCTAGGTGTCCACTCACTATCCATTGATGTTTCTTCCTTACCAATGAAATTCTAGTTTTGATTTGGGTAGCTCTACAGCCAGCGATACTTCCTTGTAGCTATCAGTGATTGCCATATTCACCGTTCAAGTCAATGAGACATAAACCGAGGATTCTTGTTTCTCCCTTTCCTAACTAAATACAGCTGTGAGCTCTGGAGGTATAGCAATCAACTTAGGATGGTAAGACAACCAGCAGGGAACGAGGCCCATGTATTAAAATGGCAGAACAAGAAGATGGAAAGAGCCTAGTTCCCGGTTTCATCTGAGACTTGCCTACTCCCAGATTTCTTGAGACACGCCCCACGTGTTTTTAAGTCACTAGAGTTGTATTTTCTGTTATTTGCAGCTGAATGTGATCCTGACTTTAAGGGGGAAGGAGACCAGATAGGACACTAATAAAATCATTTATAAGTGATTTCAGTGGGGACAGAAGAGGTAGGATTGGGCAGAGAGGATAGACTGAGGATGTGAATGTGGTGAATGTATATGTTCAGCCATGTCTCAAACGGGATGGGGGCTATGGGGGTGGAATTTACTTCAGGTACCACAGAGAACTATCCCCAGCATTGAAGTGTTAGGGAACGTCATGAGAACACCTGGAAAGCATGGAGTGAAAGCGGGTGAAAGGGAGCAGAATGGGGAGGTGTATGGTCTCAAAGACTAACCTCACAATATTTTTTTATTATTAAAAAATTACAACATACAAAATACAACAAACAAAATATATTGGGTCAATATACAAATTTTAGAAAACTCAGTTAAGCAAAAAAGTGTCCGTTAAAAATATTAAAACCCTCCCAAATTCCACTACCCAGAGGTAATAATTACTTCTAACATTTTGATTCTTTGCAGCCCCCATGTAGTCCTTTTTTCCCCATTCTTACCACAAAAATGATTCTATAAATAGTTTAACGAAAATGTGACCATAATATGTATTGTTTTTCAATCTGTCCAACATTTTGCATTTGACAAAACTGAGAAGGGCTTTTTATGTCACTATCACTGTAGTGGCTACATGCAGTGCTCCATTCTGTGGATGTATCTATCATGGTACAGATGTCAAACTTTTAAACATTCTTATTTCTCATTTCATGCAGGGGGGGAATTGTTAAAGGTAATTCTGGGATTGAAGTAGTAGCATTAGCTTTGCCATCAGTTTTTTTTTTTTTTTTTTTTTTTAAGTTTTAATTCTAGTATAGTCAACATACAATGTTTTATCAGTTTCAGGTGTAAAATATAGTGATTCAACAGTTCCATACATGACCCTGTGCTCATCATCTATTTAACCGCGCCCCCCCCCCCCCCATCAGTTTTAACGTGATAGCTTCTTTGGGCTGTGACAGCCCCCAAAATTGCGCCAATATTTATCTTATTTTATTTGTATTTTGTCAACTTTCCTTCACATTGTGGAAAAAGATCCTAAAACCGTTACCTTGCTGGTCAGGACAAAGCAAGATTTTTCCCTTTAGTATAAACAGTACGTTTGCAGAGCTGACATTTACTAGCTTTCCTTTAACACTTTAGACTTCTCTGTAGGTGAGCCATTTAGCTTGCAGGCAAGGAAATGCAGCAGTTAGTAACGATTATCATTTAATGGCATACATTGAAAGAGGAAAAGAGAAGCTGCCGGCTTCCGCAGCGAGCAGGGTTCGAACCTGCGCGGGGAGACCCCATTGGATTTCAAGTCCAACGCCTTAACCACTCGGCCATCGCTGCTACGGAGGCGAAACGATCGCAGAGACACTTTAGTGCAATAACTGCGCGCACGCGCGTCCAGCCCACTAAGGGGCGGAGCCTACAAACTCCCCAGCCCAGTTCAGAGAGGCGTCAGAGGGTTCACCGCTCAAATTGTATGAACTATACCGTGGAAACAGAGAAATAACAGAAACTCCCTTAAGTAGTTTAAGTAAACTTTAAGTAGAAGGTCTGGGAAACCCTACCCTTCGCTGAGCTCCGAAAATCCCAAAGTTGCCTGGCTTCTGGTCACCGACCATATTTTTGCCCGCCCACTCCCTTATTAGGTAATCGAGGTAGCTGTGAAACAAAGACCTATCCCATTCAGTGCTGCGGGCCTGCGCTCTGGGAAATTTCTGCGTTTCTGCGGGGGCGTGCGTCTTCGGCGCTTTCCTGAGTTGACCGCGTCGCTTTGACCCCTCCTCTTTGAGCGGAAAGGCGGGAGGCGGGAGGACTCGGGGTCGCTGTCTGTGGTCGCACCTGTCCCGAGCTTCTGCCCAAGCAGCCCTCTCTCATTCTTCCTCCAAGGGTCCCTGCTGGAGGAAATCCGGCCCCAAGTTGTCTCAGGTCTTTGAAGTGTTGAGCATTGGACGTAGTTTGAGAACCAAGTTCTGCGAATTAGGTCTGCTTTCTACCTTTAAATACCATTATTTTCTCCCTTCAGCACTAGCCCTCCCCTGCCCCCCCCTTTTTTGAGTTACTTAGTTAAAGGTCTCAGAAGCGTGTAGGTCGGTACTATGCCGCCTACTTCAGACAACAGAAGCCCGGGACCCGCCCTTGGGTTTGGGCTGCCGACTCCAGGGCGCACGCGCGGCTCCTCATCCGCGCACGTGGAGGACGCCGCCCCCTCCCCCTAGCCGGTTCTATCTGTTGATGCAAGATTTGGTGACAACAGCAGTAACAACAGCAACAAGAAAGGCAACCTTTTACTAATTTCTAAATTTCTTCTTAAATTTAAACTTTAAAAATTCTAAAAGTGTTCCTGGAAAGAAATGTCACCATCTCTCCAATAGTGTTACAGGAAGGCAAATCCTTGCCTTTTGGAAACCAGGATGTTGGGTGACCTCACTTTATGTGTGAATTTTCTTGAGACTTTTCAGTGCCATTTCTTTTAACCAAATTATGGTGTTAGGTGTCCAAACCTATTTAATTGCAGAAGGGGAGTATAATACTGAAGAATTTTAAGAGTGCTTTCTATTGGGTTTGAAATGGTTTTTAGAATATTTATCATTGTTTTTAATTTGGCAAAAACTACGGAAATGGTCCCATTTTCTCTGTGAATCCTATATGGGAACAAAGCTATTCCCGACAATCCCAGGCATAAGTTTTGTCATGTATGTGAACTTTATTTGGCCTTTTCCAATAGAGACTATCTAAGAAGGCATAAATTTCTGTCCTTCATTCTTGTTCTTAGATCATACATGTGCTGTGCGATAACCTTCATTTAATCTTACTACATTAATTTACCTTGATTAGGAAGTCTTTTTAAAATTTTCCCGTGCAGTGAAATGGTAATATTTACTGAAAGCTCTTTCTCTTCCTTAACTTTCCCTTCTGTTAGGAGTACTCCTCACTTGCTTAAAAGCATGACAGTAATGGGAATTGATTATGGTTAAAATAGTTTAACCAAAAAATCTACCCAGAAGGTTTCATGCTCATTTTTTGGTTTGATTTTGAGGGGAAAGGAAGACTGCAAAGAAAATAATCTATTACAAATTAATGTGTATTGGTGAGAACCACTGTGATTAAAATTTCTTTGCAAAATTTCAGAAGTGAAATAACTACATTAACGTTTAATTTTCAGCTTATTTGAATTAATGTAGGCTTTTCAAAAATGAAATTGCCTTTTTCCTGATTTATCATATTACAAAAATGAGCCAAGAGATCAAAATAATTACAGGTTTTCAAATAGCATGAATTCATAAATGAATTCTTTCAGATTCCACCTTAGGTTTTTAGCATTGCCATTTAATGCAATGTGTGGCAGCTAAGGGAAGAAGAAGCAAAACACATGTTTCTGACACAATTATAACATAAGTGTTTTATGATTCATGACAGTAACATCATAAAACATTAATTTTCAACCATGAACATTTTACTCTGTAAAGTTCCCCTGGTGATTCTGATTACCTCCTCTTCTACACTAACCCCACATTCTTTTTTTTTTTTTTTAAATTTATTTTTTTCAGTGTTCCAAGATTCATTGTTCATGTACCACACCCAGTGCTTCATGCCTACGTGCCCTCCTTAATACCCACCACCAGGCTCACCTATCCCTCCAACCTCCCTCCCCCCTCTAAAACCTGCAGTTTGTTTCTCAGAGTCTACAGTATTATTTTATGATTATTTTATGTGGTAGTTTTTATCAACCTAATTTGATGTGGAAGGCAAATATCTGTGGCTTTCTCTAAAAACCTCTTTGGATGCTACTTTCAAAGGCAGAATACTAGGGGGGATGGGGCACATGTTTAGGAGCAGATGGGCTCTTTTTTAGCAATCAGAATTTATTTTGAATTATTTTGCTGGTTTTGTTTTTGAATAAAAAATCATAGACATTAAAGCTAGTCTAATCCCCCCCGCCTTTTTTTTTTTTTTTTTTACAGACAGGAAATTGTGGCCCATGAATGGCTTACCCAAGGTCATGTAGCTAATTAGTGGTAGATTCGAGACTGTAATTTGTTATATTAGCCCAGTGTTCTTGCTAGGTTTTTTGTGTATTCTTTGTTAGTCTCTGGCCCAGTGGCATGCAGATCACGAAGTGTGTATATCAAGAAGTGTGGTTATTGGGGCGCCTGGGTGGCTCAGTGGTTAAGCCACTGCCTTCAGCTCGGGTCATGGTCTGAGGGTCCTGGGATAGAGTCCCGCATCGGGCTCTCTGCTCAGCAGAGAGCCTGCTTCCCTCTCTCTGCCTGTCTCTCCATCTACTTGTGATTTCTCTCTGTCAAATAAATAAATAAAATCTTAAAAAAAAAAAAAAGAAGTGTGGTTATTGAACAGCACATATAGACAAAGTCTACTGAATAGGAGAGAGTTGTGAGTTGATATTTGAAGGCCTTTGAGATGTCAGATACTGAATATATCATGGCTGGTGAGTTTTTTTTTTTTTTTTTTTTTTTTTAAATTCCAGTATCCATCCTCTCAACTAATGATGACACTTCAATTGTGCTTAAAGAAGACCACTCCTCCCCCATTGGATGCAGCCTTACTTCAGCTGTTAATCAAGGTATCCCATCTTCTCCTGGCCAAGAGGTAGGCATGTGACTTGTATTTTTTTTATTGCTGCATAACAAATTATAAGATGTTTAGTGACTTAAAACATTAATTTATTATCTCACAGTTTCTCTGTGTTAGGAATGTGGTTATGGATGTGGTGGTGGGTTGACTGGGTCCTCTGCTCAGGGTCTAACCAGATCTCAAGGTGGTGACTTGGACTTTGATCTTGTCTAAGGCTTGGGGTCCTCTTCCAATATCACTAGCTATCAGCAGAAATCAGCTTCTGTGGTTGTAGGACTTGTTGCTTGTCAGTGGAGGATCACTTTCAGGTGCTAGAGGCTGTCCCTTATCAACAACATGATGATTGGTTGTAGGTTGTTTGGTTCTTTAAGGCCATCAGAAGAATTACTCTCTAGTTTACTACAGTGGAATTTCATGTAATATAATGTAATTGCAGAAGTGACTGTTGTATCATGCTCACAAATCCAGCTCAAGTGAGGGGGATTATATAGGGTGTATACATACAGCTGGGGCAGGGATCTTGGGAACCATCTTAAAATCCTGTCTACCATGTTACTGAAGTTGGACCAATCAGATCCTCTCTAAACCCCCATTCTTTCTGTTACACAATTGTATTTTTATGGACATCCCACACAAAACACATACATAGTAATCAATGAGAGGTGATCAGAGACTGGAAATTTTATCTTAGCTGCCTTATGTACTTTGTACCTCATATGAAAGAAATAGAGTTGACAATGGCAGAATTTTAGAGGCTCAGCCACCATTCAACTTTCTTGAATTTAATTCTGTACTGATTGCAGAATTACTCTAGCTATCCATTTTAGACAACATATGAGAGCATTAGTTCAAGTTGGCCAAAAACATTTACAAAGTTGTTGGCAAGAAAACCCTAATGAAGGTTTAGCTAATAGGTTTACAGGCATCATGAAAAGTGATGGAAATAAATATGTAATTGCTGCATTGGGAATGATTGTATGTTTGAAGCCTAGGCAATTAATTGTGGGTTGCTTTATAATCATTATGTTACTTACACATATATGTTTGAGGGAGGCTAGAGATATACCCTGCTCAGCACTAGAGCAACTTAAAGGATTTTCCTACCTAATTGGTCCCCTAATGCCATGCCAATTAAGAATTAAGAAGTAGAATCAAGACAAATGGAATCTTCTTTTTCTTTTTTTTATTAGAATAGAACTTTATTGGTGGCATCAAGATTTTTAAAAATTATTTTATACTTTAAAGTATGCAATAATTTGATACATTAATCAGTTTTTAAAAGTTTTTATTTTAATCATCCAGTGCTCATCATGACAAGGGCACTTCTTAACACCCATCACCTCTGGTCCCCCACCCAATTTCCCTCTGGTAGCCAATAGTTTGTTCTCTCTAGTTAAGAGTCTGCTCCTTGCTTTTTCTCTCTCTCTCTTTCTCTTTCTTTACCCCCTTTGCTTATTTGTTTTGTTTCTTAAATTACATGAATGAAGTCATATAGTGTTTGTTTTTCTATGACTGACTTATTTCTTTTAGCATAATACTCTCTAGCTCCATCCATGTCATTAAAAATGGCAAGCTTTCTTTCTTGCTTTTTTTTTTTTTAATGGCTGAATAACATTCCATTGTATTTATATATCACATCTTCTTGGGATACCTGGGTGGCTCAGTTGAGTAACTGTTGATTTTGGCTCAGGTTGTGGGATCAAGCTGTGTGTTGGACTCCATGCTCACTGTGGAGTCTGCTTGGGGTTCTCTCTCTTCCTCTGCCCCTCCCCCCTGTGCACTGTCACACATTTGTGCAAGCTCTCTCTTTCTCTCTCAAATAAATATTTTTATTTTAAAGATTTTATTTATTTATTTGACAGAGACAGATCACAAGTAGGCAGAGAGGCAGACAGAGAGAGAGGGAGGCAGGCTCCCCGCTGAGCAGAGAGCCTGATGCCGGGCTCGATCCCAGGACCATGACCTGAGCTGAAGGCAGAGGTGTTAACCCACTGAGCCACCCAGACGCCCCTCAAATAAATGTTTAAAAAAATATATATCACAACCTTTTTTATTCATTTATCAATTGATGGACATTTGGGCTGCTTCCATAATTTGGCTATTGTAAATAATGCTGCTGTTAACATAGAACATGTTATCCCTTTGAATGAATGCTTTTATATTCTTTCCATAAATAACAGTAGTGTGATTGTTGGGTCATAGGGTAGGTCTATTTTAAACTTTTTGAGGAACCTCCACTGTTTTCCAGAGTAGCTCTACCAGTTTGCATTCCCACCAACTGTATGAGAGGGTTTCTTTTTCTCCACATCCTTGCCAACACCTGTTGTTTCTTGTGCCTTTGATTTTTAGCTCTTCTGACAGGTATGAGGTCATATCTCATTGTAGTTTTGATTTGCCTTTCCAGTGATGAGCACCACTTTTCATGTGTCTGTTGGCCATCTGGATTTCTTCTTTCGAGAAATGTCTGTGTCTCCTGCCCATTTCTAATTGGATTATTTGTTTTTTGGGTATTGAGGTTTATAAGTTCTTTATATATTTTGGATACTAACTCTTTATCAGATATGTCATTTGTAAATATCTTCTCCCATTCCATAGGTTGCCTTTCAGTTTTGTTGATTGTTTTCTTTGTTCTGGAGAAGGCTTTTATTTTGATGTAGTCCCAGTAATTTATTTTTGCTTTTGTTTCCCTTGCCTCAGGGAACATATCTAGAAAAAAGTTGCTATGGCCAATGTCAGAGAATTACTCCTCTGCTCTCTTCTATGATTATTATGGTTTCAGGTCTCAAATTTAGGTCTTTAATCCATTTTGAATTTATTTTATGTTTGGTATAAGAAAGTGGTCCAATTTCATTCATTTGCATGTAGCTGTCTGGTTCTCTCAATACCATTTGTTGAAGAGACTGTCTTTTTCCCATTGGATATTCTTTCCTGCGTTGTTGAAGATTAATTGACCATAAAGTTTGAGTTTATTTCTGGATTTTCTATTCCATTCTGTTGATTTGTGTGTCTTTTTCTGTGCCATTACCATACTGTTTTGAACATTACAGCTTTGTAGTATAACTTAAGGTCTGGAATTGTGATGTCTCCAGCTTTGCTTTTCTTTTTCAAGATTTCTTTGTCTATTCAAGGTCTTTTGTGATTCCATACAAATTTTAGGATTGTTTATTCCGGTTCTGTGAAAAATGCTGTTGGTATTTGGTAGGGATTGCATTGAATGTGTAGATTGCTTTGGGTAGCATAGATATTTTAACAATAGTTGTTCTTCTAATCTATGAACATGGAATGTCTTTGTGTTGTCCTCAGTTTCTCTCATCAGTGTTTTATAGTTTTCAGAGTACAGGTCTTTGGTTTGGTTTGTTCCTAGTTATCTTATTATTTTGGTGCAATTGTAAATGGTTTTGTTTTCTTGATTTCTCTTTCAGCTGCTTCATTATTGATGTATAGAAATGCAACAGACTTCTGTATGTTTCTTTTGTATATTGCAACTTTACTGAATTTATCAGTTCTAGCGTTTTTTGGTGGAGTCTTTCAGGTTTTCTACATACAGCATCACTTTATCTGCTAATAGTGAAAGTTTTGCTTCTTCTTTACCGATTTGGATGCCTTTATTTATTTTTCTTGTCTGACTGCTGAGGTTAGGACTTCCAGTGTTAGGTTGAGTAAAAGTGCTGAGAGTGGACATCCTTGTTTTGTTCCTGATTTCAGGGGAAAGGCTCTCAGTTTTTCCCCATTGAGGATGATGTTAGCTGTGGGTTTTTCATAGATGGCCTTTATGATGTTGAGGTAGGTTCCCTCTAAACAGACCTTGCTGAGGGTTTTTATCATGAATGAATGTTGTACTTTGTTAAATACTTTTAATGCATCTATTGAAATGATCATATAGTTCTTATTTTTTCCCTTATTAATGTGATATGTCATGTTGATTGATTTGCAAGTATCAAATCACCTTTGACTTGGGAATAAGTTCCAATTCATCCTAGTGAATGATTGTTTTGAGTGTGTTGTTGAATTTGGTTTGCTAATATTTTGTTGAGGATTTTTGCATCTATGTTCATCAGAGATATTGGCCTATAGTTTTCTTTTTTTGTGATGTCTTTTCTGATCTTGGTATGAGGATAATGCTGGCTTCAAGGAATGCATTTGGAAGTTTTCCTTCATTTTCTATGTTTTAGAGTACTTTGAGAAAAATAGGTATTAACTCTTCTTTAAATGTTTGATAGAATTCACCTGTGAAGCCATCTGGTCCTGGACTTTTGTTTGCTGAGAGTGTTTTGATTACTGATCTAGTTTCTTTGCTGGTAATTGGTCTGTTCAAGATTTGGTACTTTTGCCAAGTTGCCCTTGAGAGCTGTTTTCCCCATTTGTATTTATACCAAAAAGTGTCTTAGTATTTATATCTCTATACTCTTGACTTTCTTATGCCCAGACTCTTATCATTCTTTTAAATTTTTGATAATAAGCAAGAAATAGTATCTTTTTAGTGTTTTCATGATTTAGTTAACTCTCAGATTATCTTTTAATGTAATAGGTAAAATCCCTAATATTATTTTCTTCTGCTAGATTGTTCACTTTTTCAGGAGATAGGTTTTTGAATCTTTTATTTTTTTCTTTGTATTTGTTCTTACTGGATAAGTACTCCGTTAATTTTTCTATATTTGACTTGAATTCCCAACAACAACAGATTGTTCAACTCTCACTTCCAGATTCAGAACGTTTAATATGATTGTTAATCTTTCAGTCCCATTTATACCCTGATTCTGACCGCAGTCAGGTGTTTCATCTTCATGTGGTTCTTAGTTTCATGTGAAAAAAAACAAGGAAAGTTAATTTGAATTAATTAAAATGTAGATTTAACATCTGAACAAAGATTAAGTGAATTTTTAACTGATTTAAATGGTTGGCCAGAAAAAGAGAAAGGGAATGGTTTATTTAATAAAGTCTTAAGTCTGTAAGTGGGTATTACATAGAGGATAGAAGGAACTGAAAGAGTTTCTGCACCTGGAGGAGTTTAAGTTGGGAATAATAAAAAGAATCTCAATATGGTTGTTATGAGACATTAAAATAAATTCTCTGGTGGAGGTTAAGTATTTTCTGAAAATCTGTCTCCCTCTGAATGGTCCAGGTGCAGCCTTTTCATGGAAAGAGAAACTATAAGTCCTGAAGGATTGGGCTGTGGCTTCTTTTATATTTTTAATCTCTTAAGACCAGAACCAAATTTAGGTTCTGGCCACCATGGAGCTACCCAGAATGTTTCCTTATAAGTGTTACTAAAACATCAGTGGCAGTGTAGTAAGATGGAGAAAGTCCTGTTTTCCAGAATGCCTCTCAGGAAGAAAAGAATAAATATGGTAGGAAGGAATAAGATCCTTGGAGTGGTAGAGAGGCTAATAGTGGGGTATTTGTGGGGAACCTGCTCCAATAATGAAAGATGTTAAACTCTTTTCTAAGGAAGGTGTGTCTAATTATGTATTTCCCAAGGAAGGTGAGTCCAGTTCTTATTTTGCTGAGTGACAAGTACACATTTAGGGCCAGAATTGAATTTTTTTTAAAAAAGACTTTATTTATTTATTTGACAGAGATCACAAGTAGGCAGAGAGGCAGGCAGATAGAAAGAGAGGTGGAAGCAGGCTCCCCACTGAGCAGAGAGCATGATGCAGGGCTTGATCCCAGGACCTCAGGACCATGACCCAAGCCAAAGGCAGAGGCCTTAACCCACTGAGCCACCCAGGTGCCCCCAGAATTGAATTGTTTTGAACAACCGAAGGGAATGCATACCACCAGAAGTCCTTCTTGTGGCCCCTTTTTGAGTGGAGAACATCTTCTTTGATGTTGAATAAAGGCAGTGAGGTGGGATATGGAAGGATAGGAGATCTAGAAATGGGGAGTGAGTATTGAGGAACCCAGAATTCTATTATAGATGTATTATATTTGAAATTATTTGATAGATATATTTGTATAGATGTATTATATTTATCTATATATGTATAGATGTATTTGAATTATATTTGAAATGCCACATTCAAATAGTTTGATACATTTAAGTAGATTTATTGTGATTTGACCATATACCCTTTTGGGAAAAATCGAGTATTTTGAATTGGAATTATAGTGGCTTTTTTTCAATGAAATTTTATGTAGGCCGCTTTATTTTTTTAAAAATTATTTTTTAAAAAAGATTTTATTTATTGATTTATTTGTCAGAGAGAGAGAGTGCACGCACACAAGCAGACAGAGTGGCAGATAGAGGCAGAGAAGCAGGCTCCCTGCTGAGCGAGGAGCCCTATGTGGGACTTGATTCCAGGACCCTGAGCCAAAGGCAATGGCTTAACTGAGTGAGCTACCCAGGTATCTCAGGCCACTTTATTTTTTAATCTTAGCTTGTCTAAGACTTAACTTTATTACTTTTTTAATTAAAAATTTAAATAAATATGTGATATAGGTATATGGGTAACTCATTACAATTCTTTCTGCATAATTTATATTTTCTTCTTAAAGTAGTATATATACTATATAGCAAATGGATTACATTTTTTACTTAATGGGCAGCTGGGGACTTTGAACCTACTGTTACCATCTCCGATCATTTCCCCCAGAAACACTGTCTCAGCTATGGTGTGTTTCCTCTGTAACCATTTAGGAGCTCATCTTATTTGCTCAATTCTACAATTTTAATGGAGTCTTTAGAGGAAGAGAAGATAAGGCTGTGTTCAATTTCTCATCTTTAACCTAATTCTGAATATTTTCATAATAAGTTATGTTATACAGTTTTTAATACCCAGGTCTTCTAGAATTCTAGGGACAAATGAAAAAATAATGTGAAAGTAATATGTTGTGAGAGACACAGTAGGTTAAAAGACATTTTATCTATCTTCATTACAAAACTGCCCATTTTTGTGTTGTTGGTTCATTATACAAGTAAAAACATAGAAAGATTTAGGCCATTCTGTTACTGATGAGCGTTGAAATGAATTACATTTTTTTAATTCTAAAACTGTGCATTTTTAATTAGCAAGTTATGTCAATAAGAAGTGCTTACAACATGCAAAAAGGACTTCTCAGTTTGGGTGAAATTAGTAACATGAGGTTTTTACTGATCAAGAGGATTAAGTCAACAACGGTTGTTAAGTATTATGAGTTTTTGTGATTTTTATGACACTTTTTTCCTAAGATCACATCCCATTTAGATACTCAAACAAGATTTTAAGTTAAATGACTAAATATCTATTTACTCCTAAGCATGTTTTAATTTAAGCACATTTAGATGATTGTTTATTTATTTATTAAGATTTTATTTATTTGACATAGAGAGATAGAGAGGGAACACAAGCAGTGGGAGTGGGAGAGAGAGAAGAAGGCTTCCCACTAAGCAGGTAGCCTGATGTGGGGCTCAGTCCCAGGAACCTGGGATCATGACCTCAGCTGAAGGCAGACGCCCAATGGTTGAGCCACCCAGGCACCCCTGGATAATTGTTTTATATAACCTACACTTTTGTTTGATTTTAATTATATTTTTTATTTAAAAAATTTTTAATCTATTTATTTAAGAGAGAGCATGTGTGCAAATGTATGAGTGGGGGAATGGCAGAGGGAGAAGCAGGCTCCCCCCTGAGCAGGGAGACCAATGCAGGGCTCAGTCTCAGGACTCAAGGATCATGACCTGAGCTGAAGGCAGACACTGAACTGACTGAGCCACCCAGGCTCCCCTGTTTGAATTTTAAAATATAATCCCAATGGTTGGTGTCATAGAAATCTATAAATAAGATTTTTCAATTAAACTTTACTTTTATCTAATGATATAAACACTTGTTAAGAGCAAACTAGTTGAGGGGCACCTGGGTGGTTCAGGTAGTTAAGCAACTGAGTCTTGGTTTTGGCTCAGGTCATGATCTAAGGGTCATAAGATTGAGCCCCATTTAGGGCTTTGTGCTCAGTGCAGTCCTCTTGAGATTTTCCTCCCTGTCCCTCTGTCCTTCTCTCCACCCCCAACGCATGTTCTGTCTCTCTAAAGTAAATGATAAATAAAATCTTAAAAAAACAACAACAACAAACTAGTATAAAAGACAAGGCTCAGTGGGTTAAGCCTCTGCCTTCGGCTCAGGTCATGATCTCAGGGTCCTGGGATCGAGCCCCACATCTGGCTCTCTGCTCAGCAGGGAGCCTGCTTCTGCCTCTCTTTCTGTCTGCCTCTCTGCCTACTTGTGATCTCCCTGTCAGATAAATAAATTAAAAAAAAAAAAAAGAGAGAGAGAGAGATTATTGGCTGTAAAGAGTAGCACCGTAAAGTTGGAGTTTGATATACCAAAGTGCAGTTGTATGATTATTTGTACCTTTATTTTACTGCAGCATAAATTTCTGTAACATCCACACTTAAGAAATATTATTCATGTCTGCTTTACCGAGTCCAGAGTCACTTCTCACCTACTTTTTCAGCATATTCATTAATTCCTTTAAGCAGTGGTTCATATTTACTTCGGAGTTTGCTTTTTGATGCCTCTTCTGTGATGGCCATCTGTCAAATAGTCCCCATCCTGTTCTGACTCTTCACTGCAACCAGGAAATATGGAGCACAGCCCCCGAAAACTGGTGTGTGAGACAGTCTCACTTTTCCTTTCTTCCACTTAAATATGCAATAAATATGGCTTCTGATCAATGCCATTCTAGAATAAAATGGTTTATGTAATGTTCTGGAATTAAAGAAAAAAGATCTTATGTAGCCGATGTGTGCTGCTCTGGACATCTCTGGACATCTGCCTGCCCACTGCTCATTCTGTGGTTTCTATCAGAGGGTGTTCTCTGGCAGTTGAGCCAGCGTGGCAATAAGTGCCAGGGAATAAACACCTTTGGATTAGCCATGGATATTGATGAATGTGAGTGGGAGGCTCCTTTACTTCTCAAACTGAGAGAACTCTATGGGGGTTTTTATACTGTCTTCCAGGGCTCTCTAGTGCAATCAAGCCCTGGTTGCCCAGGGTAGCAATCTGCCTGATAACGTACCTGATAACTTGGTTCCTTTCCCTATTTTCTTTCTTTCTTTTTTTTTTTTTTTTAAAGATTTTATTTATTTATTTGACAGAGAGAGATCACAAGTAGGCAGATAGGCAGGCAGAGAGAGAGAGGAGGAAGCAGGCTCCCTGCTGAGAAGAGAGCCTGATGCGGGACTCGATCCCAGCACTCTGAGATCATGACCCGAGCCGAAGGCAGCGGCTCAACCCACTGAGCCACCCAGGTGCCCCCCTTTCCCTATTTTCTTACCAGGACCTCCCTGAATCAGCTTTCAGATTAACCACTTATTGACCCTGGAGCAATCAGGAGAGCATGCAACTCTTTTTTTTTTTTTTAAGATTTTATTTATTTATTTGACAGAGAGAGATCACAAGCAGGCAGAGAGGCAGGCAGAGAGAGAGGAGGAAGCAGGCTCCCTGCTGAGCAGAGAGCCCGATGCGGGGCTCGATCCCAGGACCCCAAGATCATGACATGAGCCGAAGGCAGCAGCTTAACCACTGAGCCACCCAGGTGCCCCTAAACAATATTCTTATATTACTATTTCTTGAATTTTTAGCTTGAGATTTTATACCTTGATTTTTATTATATAACCTTCAGCTTTTAAAAAATCTTACCTTTTAAATTATATGATGATACTTGGTTCAAACAATATTCAGTGTTCATATTACTGTGATTATGTGATTATTATTCATTCATAGCTAAGCCACATAGTATACCATGATTACACTTCCTTTCTATTAAAATCTTTGTTTCCCCTGGGCATTAATGATTATATTATTCTTTTCTGTCTGCTTGATTTTCTATATGATTGTCACTAATTCATCTGTAGCTTCCTGACAGAACTACTTATCTCTCATTATATTTAAACATATCAGATAATAGATTTCTTTCCCTGTCTTCTGGCATCTATTCTTTCCCCCTCTCTCCCTCCCTCCCTTTCTCCTTCCTAGCTTTCTTCTTTCCTTCCTTCCTTTTATCTAGTATCCCTTCTAGATCCTCCTGTTCTCTGCACTAATCTGGACCAGTTGCTCTTAAACCTGCCCACCTGTCATCTTGGGATGTTCCTTCAGTTCTCTCTGTAATGTATTTTATTGTTTGCTGGATCACATCTTCCTTTTCTTTGTTTCCTTTCTCGGTTGAGGAGCGCATGCACTATAGTAGCTACCTCAGAAAGGGTGAATGAGAGGGGAGATAACATCTTTCAACTTCACGTATGTGAGAATGTCTTTATTCATGCCTGTGTTTGATAGTGCGGCTGTGTAAAAATTGTAGGTTCAGTCAAAGTTTAACAAGATGTCAACATTCTTTTAAAATAGTCCCAAGAAAAGGGCCAATGAGGGCATAACTTTGTATTTATTTTGAAAGATGCAAGCCATTTGAATCTGATATAGTTAGAGTAACCTGCTTACCTCTCTGCTTTTTAGCCCTAATATGTGTAAACTTTTACTCAGAATTTTCTAAGATTTTTTTCCCCCTGGAATTATGAGTAATGTATGAAGTTGGACAGGGACTATTTTTTCAAAAGAGAAGGGAGAGTAAATGAACCAAGTGGGTGGGGGGACACCAATCAAATTAAATGCTTTTGGGAGATTATCATTCCAAGTTATTTGCTAGTTGGGTTTATACATTAAGTCCAACATTTTAAGGTTTTTTTCTCTTGTAAAATATCAGGAGCAAGAATCTTTTTAAAAATTAACATACAATATATTAAGGGATACAGGTCTGTGATTCAACAGTCTTAAACAATTCACAGAACTCCCCATAGCACATACCCTCCCCAATGTCCATCACACAGCCACCCTATCTCTCTCACCCCCCTCCACTCCAGCAACCCTCAATTTGTTTCTTGAGATTTAGACTCTTGTTATGGTTTGTCTCCTTTTCTGGTTTCATCTTGTTTCATTTTTCCCTCCCTTCTCCTATGATCATCTGTCTTGTTTCTCAAATTCCTCATATCAGTGAGATCATATGATAATTACCTTTCTCTGATTGACTTATTTTCCCTAGCATATTACCCTTTAGTGCCTTCCACATCATTGCAAATGGTGAGATTTCATTTTTTGATGGCTGCATAGTATTCCAGTGTACATATACACTATATCTTCTTTATCCATTCGTCTGTTGATGGAAATCTGGACTTTTCCCATAGTTTGACTATTGTGGACATTGCTGCTATGAGCATTAGAGTGCAGGTTCCCCTTTGGATTGCTACATTTGTATCTTTGGGGTAAATACACAGTAGTGCAATTGCTGGGTCATAGGGTAGCTCTATTTCCAACTTTTTGAGGAACCTCCATACTGTTTTCCATAGTGGCCGCACCAGCTTGCATTCCCACCAACAGTGTAGGAGGGTTCCCCTTTCTCTGCATTCTTGCCAACACCTATCATTCATTCCCACCAACAGTGTAGGAGGGTTCCCATTTCTCTGCATCCTTGCCAACATCTGTCATTTCCTACTTGTTAATTTTAGCCATTCTGACTGGTGTGAAGTGGTATCTCACTGTGGTTTTGATTTGTATTTCCATGATGCCGAGTGATGTTGAGCACTTTTTCTTGTGTCTGTTGGCCACTTAGATGCCTTTTTTGCAGAAATGTCTATTAATGTCGGAGCAAGAATCTTTTTTTTTTTTTTAAAGATTTTATTTATTTATTTGACAGACAGAGATCACAAGTAGGCAGAGAGGCAGGCAGAGAGAGAGAGAGAGAGAGGAGGAAGCAGGCTCCCTGCAGAGCAGAGAGCCCAATGTGGGGCTTGATCCCAGGACCCTGGGATCATGACCCGAGCTGAAGGCAGAGGCTTTAACCCACTGAGCCACCCAGGCGCCCCTCGGAGCAAGAATCTTTTTTTTTTTTTTTTCGGAGCAAGAATCTTAAAAGGACTTGAAAACTGTTGAAGTTGTCTTGTGAAAAACCAATCTTTTATTTTGTTTTTATGTGTTTTTAAAAAAATTGAGGTGACATTGACATAAAATTAACCATTTTAAAGTGAACACTAAAGTGGCATTTAGAATATTTACAGTGTTGTGCAACCTTACCTATGTGTTGCTCCAAAACATTTCATCACCCCAAAAGGACTGCCAAATCTTGATACTGATTCTTTTCTTAGAATACAAACTTGTACTGTGACTTTCATATTTGGTCTTAAGCTATCTGTAGTAACTTAGGAAATCAGCCAAATTATTATATTCTGGCTATTAAGTTCTTTCAAAATTACATTATACACAGTTTATAGTTTTCATACCAGAAAATCACAGAAAGATATTAATGTGCTTCCTATGTATCATATTTTTTGATACAGTGTAGATGTTAAATTAGAACACATTATTAAAATTAGATTGTCTTTACTTTTTTTTTTTTTTTTTAAAGTTGAGGAGTTTATTAGGGAAATATGAGAGGCAAAGATACCCCAAGTGACAGAAAGAAAATTCTGAACATGTCCCTTCAAGCCAAGTGGGGGCCTGGAAGGACAAGAAACTGGTGGGTTAGCAACAACATTCTCTGGCAGCCACCTTGCCAGGGCATAAGTGTCTCGGCCAGGACTGCCTCCCAAATGCCACCAAAGGTGAAAAGGAGACAAAGACTGTTTCCAGAATCAATGCAGAGGCAATGAGAGCTGTAAGAAAAGTCTGAGAGAAAGAGAGGTGGGGAGGACCTTAACAGTCCCAGGCGCTCTGAGCGCCTCATACATTGACAGATAGTTCTACAAAATGTTACTTCAAAGATAAAATGCCTAATGTTGGTTCCAAGAGCTTCTCTGGATGTCTTCCCACATGCCACTTCACACACCGACGTACATGGCAGAACCCAAAGGCCACACTTTTGGAAAAAAAAAAAAATAAAAACCAAAAACAAGAATAAGCCCTGTTGCTCTTTAAGGAGAGAGGAAGGAGCTGAGGCTGCTGGGGCCTTTCCCACATCGGCCTGTGTTCCATGAAGCAACTTCCCAGCAGCAGCATGGCATAGCTCTAGGTGAGGGTCTCACCTTTTGTCACCCGCGCTTCAATGTACTCTATTCTCCGTTCGAGGGCTGTCAATTTTTCGTTTAGTGTTGCAAGTCTTGAACGACAAGACATATCGAATGAGTTGAGAAAGTCCGCGATTTTCTTGATGCTGCTGGTGATGACCTCAATGTATTCTCGGTTCGCCCAGTCCTGGTGAATCTCCCGCTGCACTGGATCCTCTTGACCTGCCATGGTTGCCGCCGGACGACCTTTTTTTTTTTTTTTTTAAGAGTATTTAGAAATGTACTGCCAAAGGACTTTGAAAATGCAGGCTAGAGAGTAAACACATCTCATCAAGAAATGTTCATTTAACAGGGGCGCCTGGGTGACTCAGTGGGTTAAAGCCTCTGCCCATGCTCAGGGCATGATCCCGAGGTTCTGGGATCCAGCCCCGCGTCGGGCTCTCTGCTGAACGGGGAGCCTGCTTCCTCCACTCTCTCTCTCTGCCTGCCTCTCTGCCTACTTGTGATCTGTCTTTCAAATAAATAAATAATCTTTAAAAAAAAAAAAAGAAAGAAATGTTCATTTAACAAATAAGTCAGTAGATCTATAGATGTTTGTTTTTTTTTTTTCTCCCACCAGCACATTGTGCTGCCATTTGTCACATGCTGTAGGATGATCATCTTGTCATTCTGTGATGGAGATGATTCTCTTTTGAAGAGAACTTAAAGTGGGTGGGGTTTCATGGAAAATAATTTCTGGTACCTTTAGAGAGGTGGTGAGAATGAGGAGTAGGAAAAGTGCCAGAGACCACTTTTATCTTTTCTTTTCCCCCTAAAACTCTCTTTTAAAAAATTAGATTCCCTTCACATTTCTGCTTTTCTTATTAACAGCTCTTTTTTTTTTTTTAATTTTGTGACATTTAGAGATTAATAAGGAAACTTCAAAGGGAGAAGCATTCTCTCTGGAAGGCAGAGTCTTACCAGCTTTTGCCAGATTAGTCATGGGTGGTAGTTAAGTAAGATTTGTTGTCTCATTCTGTCAGTCAAATGTACAGATTTTGTTTGTTTGTTTTATTTCAGTGTGAAATAAAATACCACATAACAACAGTAGGTAGATCTAAAAAATCTAAGTAACTATGGAGTGTTATAAGTTACCACACAGATGTAATTATTAATAATTAGAGTATAAATTAAATAGAAAATAACAAATAATATAAATAAAATGATGAATAAAGATCAAATTGCATGTTAATTAAATGTATGTGTATAAATACCTCCATATGTAATAATTAGATGTAATTATTTGGATCAGTGATTCTCAAAGTGTATCTCCCAGACTAGTAGCATCAGCATCACCTGGGAGCTTGTTAGGAATGCAGTGTCTGGGGTTCCTGGGTAGCACAGTCGGTTGAAAATTGAACTCTTGGCTCAGATCATGATCTCAGGGTCATTAGATCGAGTGCCAGGTTGGTTTCCGAGCTGAGCATGAAGTCTGCTAGGGTTTCTCTCTCCCTCTCTCATTGCCCCTCCCCTCCGCATACTTGCTTGTTCTCTTTCAAATAAGTAAATAATCTTAAAAAAAAAAAAAAAAAGGAAATGCAGTATCTATGTAACGACTCAAAACTCTAGGGATGAGGTCTAGCAGCCCTCTAAGTGGTTCTGATGCAGGACCCAATTTTAGTTGGAAACCAGTATATTAGGTACTGATAGGATGTCCTCTAGTGTTTCTGCCAAAATTGCATTTGACAAATCACTGGCCTAGAAATCCTGATGTAAAGGTAAAAATGAAAGAATATATATAAATTACCTTCTCTTGGGGCCGTCAGTTAAATATCAGACTCTTAATTTTGGCTCAGGTCATGATCTCAGGATTCTGAAATTGAAGCCTGTGTTGTATTCTGAGCTGAGCATAGAGCCTGCTTAAGATTCTTTCTCTCATTCTCCCTGTCGCTCTGCTCTTCCTCCCTCCAAAAAATTACCTGCTCTGAATATTTCTCTTTCTCTCTCTCTTTTTAAATATTTTATTTATCTGTTTGTCAGAGAAAGAGAGAGTGTGAATGAGCACAAGCAGGGGAGCATCAGTCAGTGGAAGAACTTGGGGAGCAACAGTTTGAGGGAGAAGAAGGTTCCCTACTGAGCAAGGACTACAATGAGGGACTCAATCTGGGGACACTGGGATCATGACCTGAGCCAAAGGCAGATGCTTAACCAACTGAACCACCTAATCATCCCTCAGTATTTCCTTGAAGTCTTTTTTTTCATGCATATTCTGCAAATTTTAGAAAACATCTATACAATTTTAAATTTTGGTCTTTTTGGACTTAACGTTATGGAAGAAGCATTGTCCATGTCATTAAAAACACTTGGTAAACATAATATTGAAAGTCTGCTTAATAGTTCATAGTTTCATCTTCTTATTTTCCGTACTTGTACTATGAAAATTTCTCTTTTAAGAAGGAAGGATGGGGGAATGTTTTTTTGCCTACCATGTTATCTTTGTATTACTTAATAGTATCATTGCTATATTACCAAAGAGTCATAGACAAATTTTGTAAAACTTTAAAGCAGGCAGTCGTGGGTGCTTAAAATGTTAATTTATTGGATTTTGTGTTTTTCATTTCATGCCCTTCATTACCTCAGCTTATTGGCCTTTGGCTGCTCAGTGTCTCATTCTCTGGTTTAGTCCTTTTTTTGTTGTTCCTTTTTTTTTTTTTCTTTTTTAAAGAAAGAGAGTGAGCAAGCATGCAAGTGTCAGTTGAAGGGAGGGGAAGAGGGAAAGAAAGAGAGAGAGAATCTAAAGCAGGATTCATGATCAGTGAGGAACTGATGTGGGGCTTGATCTCACAACCCTGAGATCACATCCTGTGCCAAAATCAAGAGTTGGATGCTTAACCGACTGAGCAACCCAGCACCCCTCTGGTCTAGTCCTTTTTGGCTCACTTTTTCCTTTAAATATCTTCAGTCTTTCACTGGTTCTATCCTGAAGCCTTTAAAGGCAGGAATTTTGGGGACTATGATAAGCAATTGGAGAAGATATTTTGGTCCTTGCCTTTAATCTCAGGATAGAGGTGCTTGCTTACTTGAGCTTAGTGGTTAATAGAAGAGCTGTAGAGTCAGTTAAACCACATCTCCATGTATTAGCTTTGTGTCTTTGGCAAATAAATCCCTGTGAGCTTAGGTTTTTTCATCTAATAGTCTAATAGTGTCTTATTTATAGATGTGACCATTACATTCTATACAATTTATAATTTATAAATGTGAGCATTACATTGTATATGAAGTGCTAACTAGTGTCTGTCATAACAAATCCTCAGTAATTATTAGCTGTTATAATTACAGCTACTATAAGTGTTTAACTCTAGAGCCATTTTTGTACAGTTTGGTAAGACTCCTAGTTTTAGTTCTTAATTTTTGTGACTATTTTTTACTTTTTATATTTTGTGTTAATGGAAAAATTGCTTTACTTTGTCTCCCAGTCAAATTTAACTGTTAAAGTGACAAATTTTAAATTTTTATGGAAAAAATGTTTTAAGAAGGTCTTATCTCAGATTCATATTTAATCTTTCTTTTTTTAGAATTGAACATTCTTTCAGAGTAAGTTGTCTCTTGTAGACTTCTTGTATTTTCACTATTTTTATAATATTACCGATTTCCTAGAAATTTGTGGGGAAAGCATATATAAGTGTACTCTTATTTATAAGCTAATTTAATGTTTCCTTTGTATTCAGTGAACTTGCTTAGGTTTTTTTTTTTTTTTTTTTTTTTTTTTAGGATTTAATTTATTTCTTTGAGAGAGAGAGAGCGAGTGCATGCACACAAACAGGGTGAGAGGCAGAGAAAGAAGAACACTCCCCGTTAAGCAGGGAGCACATTGTGGAACTTGATCCCAGGACTCTGGGATCATGACCCAAGCCAAAGATAGACACTTAACTGACTGAGTCACCCAGGCGCCCTGAACTTGCTTAGTTCTTAAGCATGGTAACTCGAAGTATTAATTGAAAAAAGGAAGCATGATTAGGTTTTATTTTCATTTTGCATATTTTTTATGATTTTGTGCATGTATAAAATGAATTTGAGAAACCTCTTTAACATGAGTTACTCATATAAGTGGTTTTCTTAATACTGATTTGTTCTCTGCATGTGCTGAGAAGTGTGCAACATTTTGGCCTACCAGTTTATTCCCTTAACCGATAATTGCATGAGGTAGGTACCATGTTTGGTGCTAGGTATATAAGTATGAAGAAGATACGGTAGAGCTTATTCTTTTGTGGAGAAATATATAAACAGGTAGCTTCAGTGCAGTGTACTGAGTAGTATAATAGAAGCACGTAAAAAGTGCTGTAGAAGCATTTGGGTAGCACATTTAACTTGGCATTCAACTTGGGTAGAGAGCGAGGAGGGCTGGTTGTTAATTGTGTGTAAGGCCAGGCAATTAGGTAAGACTTATCCAAGAAGGTAACGTTTGATTTGACTTTGAAGAAAGGAAAAAAGTTTAGTGGGTTGTCCAGGCCAGTATGTCTGAGAGAAGGAGAGGGGCACTGATGTCATTTGTAGATGACACAGGAATCAACTGAGAATGTAAAGTGAATGAGAATTCTGCAACATTGCCAGGTATGAAATCAACTTACAGGAATGAATAGCATTTCTTTGTACTTGTCTTAACCAACTAGGATATATAATTAGAAAATTTATTCAAAATATAAAAATATCTCTAAAATATCTAGAAATGACAAAATCTAAATGGCAAAAACTTTGAAACTCTAAGACAAAATAACCTGAATAAATGGAGGGATATCCCATATTGAAGAGGGCAACTTATATAATGTATGTCAGTTCTCCCTTAATGGATGTATAAATTAATTGCATTTCCAGTTAAAATTATAGTTTTATTTTTGAGGAATTTGATAAACGTTGTTAACTAAATCAGTCTTAAATCCCCATCTTTTGTTTTTTTTTTTTAATCAGACAAAATATTAAGACATATTAAAAACCCGTAATGTTACACATAGATCAATGAAACAGCTTAGAGATTTTGTAGACAGGCTATGTGTGTTCGCTGATTCTCATTGTTCACAGATTCTGTTATTTGTGAACTCATATACTTGCTAAAACTTGTTTCTAACGCGAGATCGATATTCACAGTGCTTCTGCAGTCATTCAACAACGTGTACAGAATTGAGAAGTATTTCAGTTGCCTGATGAACAGGAGCATGTTCCCAGCTGAACAAGGCGATGTTCTTGTTTCAGTGCTCATGCTATAAATGCGTCCTATTTGCAGTCTGTTTAGAGCCACATTTCCTGCATTTTTGTGTGTTTTGATGGTGACCTCACTGTTTAAAATGGCCCTGATGCATAGTGTTGAAGTGCTGTCTAGTGTTCTTAACCACAAATATTTATGGAAAATATTTGTGATGTGATGTGCTTTATGGAAAAATATTTGTATCAGATAATTTCGTTCAGACATGAATTATATAGTACTGTTAACTGGGAATTCAGTGTTCATAATTAATGATATATATTAAATAAGGTATCTTTAAACAGAGACACACATAAAACAAGGTACAGGTATTGATTGTACTGGAAATATTGTGACCACAGATTCACCGGCGCTATATTTTTCCTAGGATCAATGGTTCAGTATTGCTAATTCAGTGGTTGTGGTGACTTTATTGCATAATTAACAAGAATCGACTCCATACGTACATCTGTCAGAGTCAAGTCAAGAAATCAGAAACCATACTAGGAGGGTCAATAAAAATAATTCACTCTCGAGAAGTGTCTATAATTGTGTCGGAGGGCTAAAAACCAAAGAAAATCAGAGGAAACACCATGGGAGAACAAAGGGAAGAGGTTGGAGTTCTTAGAATTCTCAAGCATGGAGCAGGTTCTGGTGGAGCTGGGACACTCAGTCATCTGAAGGGAGAGTACTCCAGGATGGGGTTACAGAGAGATCACCTCTGCACGTTTAAAGGAGCTGACCCTGGAAGAGCCTTTGCTGATGGGATGAAGAACCATTGCTGGGCTGAGCTGTATGAATAGCAAGAAAATAGGAAGCAGGGAATTCTGTTTACTCTCTTGCCTTTCAGTGTCCTTGGAAGAACCTAACAGTATGCCAGCTGGCAAAGGAGGATAATTTACTGAATTCCAGCTCCAGTATTACAAAGCATAGTATAGGAGCAGGATGTTTGGATCCGAGGGACAATAGTTTAATATCCAGCACAATATGAGATCTTAATACATAATAAAGATAGCACTGCAAATTCTCACACATGTCCATGAGAGACATGCATAGCAGGGTGATTAAAAGCACAAATTCTGGAATGAGCTTAGATTTGAATTTTGGCTCTGTTATTTACTGTATGATCCTGGGCAAATTATGTAATCTATCCGTACCACCACATGAAGGAAAGAGATTCACCTCCCAGAAATAACTATATTGGGTTGTTACATGAGCAAGAAAAACTACTTTGTTAAGCACTGAAATTTTTTTTTTCAGTATGTAACATTTTCCTATTACCATAGTAGTATTTGTTGCAATGTTTTTTAGGTAGGGCAGTGTCTATTTTGATGAAAGGAGACAGTTTAAATATGGTGTATGCACAGGTTGGTGAGATTTATACAATAATTAGAAGTGAAAAACATAGATATACAAATGAATTATAAAATTGTGGTGTTGGGAACCATATATCTCATGAAACAATGAGACATATGACACCAGTACCATTTAGGTGAATTAAAATATATTGATACAAAACAATACACATTTTTTCCAGAACAAATTCAAACACAAAGATATACTTTGAGCATATTGGACGGGTCTCAAGGGATAAAAGTAACAAGAGGGGCATCTGGGTGCCTCAGTTGTTTAAGCATCCGACTGTTGATTTCAGCTCAGGTCATGATCTCAGGGTTGTAAGATCGAGCCTTGCATTTGGCTCTGTGCTTGGCACAGATGCTGCTTGAGATTCTCTCCCTCTGCTCCTGCTCACATACTCTCTCTCTCTCAAATAAATAAAATCTTTTTTTTTTAAAGGCTTATTTATTTGACAGAGAGAGACAGTGAGAGACGAAACGCAAGCAGAGAGAGGGGGAGAGGGAGAAGCAGGCTTCCTGCTGAGCAGGGTGCCTAATGCGGGGCTCAATCCCAGGACCTGACCTGAGTCAAAGGCAGACGCTTAACCACTGAGCCACTCAGGTGCCCCTAAAATAAATACAAATTAAAAAAAAGAAAAAAAAGAAAGTAACAAGAGAGAGGTTGTGCACAAACTAGTAGTGATAATTGCCATAAATCTATGACATTTAATTTATTCAATCTTCTTTTACCTAAGAGTAAAAGAAAGATAAACATCAAATCTATAATAGTAACAAAAGAAAAAAATAAATTGGAATGAATTTAATGAGAAATGTAGAGCACACTAAGGAAGAAAATTTTAAAGCTGTACTGATGTGAATGAAAGATATCTTAAATATATACAGATAGTCCTTGTTTTTGTGAAGTTTAAGTTTTTCTAAATTGTTCCATATATTTAGTACAATCTTGAAGTAATAGGATTTTTGGGAGCTGAATAAGCTGATTCTAAAGTTGATATGGAAAATAAATATGTGTGAACAGCTGATAAAATTGCGAAAAGAAAAGTAATAAGGAGTGACCAGTCTTGAGAGAGATTCAAATGGGAATGTATAAAAACAGATTAAAAAAAAAGATTTTATTTGTTTGACAGATAGAGATCACAAGTAGGCAGAGAGGCAGGAGGAAGCAGACTCCCTGCTGAGTAGAGAGCCCGATGTGGGGCTCAATCCCAGGACCCTGGGATCATGACCCGAGCCGAAGGCAGAGGCTTTAACCCACTAAGCCACCCAGGCACCCCTAAAAACAGCTTTTATAGAGCCATTAATTTGTATTTGAAAAAGTTTAGAATTGCCTTATGAATCAACAGAATAGAAACCCCTAAATAAATCTCTCTCTCTCTCTATATATATATATATATATATGGAAATGAGTGTACAATATGATTCATTTAAAATTAAGGAAAGAAGAATTGTTCAGAAAATTATGTTGGTATACTTAGTTATATATTTAGCAAAGTATATATACTTAGCTATACATTAGGAGGAAGAGGAATTGGGTTCTACCTCATTTCTTTCATAAGGATCAGTTGCAGATGGGTAAAATTTAAACATCCCAAACTAGAAGTTCTAGAAGAAAGTATAAGTACATTAAAAAATTAGAAGTACTAGATGATTAGGTAGTTTACATTGTCATCATTATCATCTTCATTATCTTGGAGTTGGGAATGTTATTCAAGTAAGATCCAAAACCCAGGTCCAGTAGGGGCAGGATTTTTATGTTGCATTGCATGAAAATTTTAGGTTTCTGCCTGGGGTTCCTGGGTGGCTCAGTCATATAAGCAGCTTCCTCTGGTTGGGGTCATGATCCCAGGGTCCTGGGATCAAGTCCTACCTTGGGCTCCCTGCTCGGCGGAGAGCCTGCTTCTCCCTCTACCTCTGCCTGCCACTCTGCCTACTTGCGCGCTCTCTCTCTGTCAAATAAATAAAATCTTAAAAATTTCTGCCTAGTAAGAAACACTCTAAGTGGTAGATTAACAGGAAAGATTGACAGCATCTGTATAAGATGAACTAATTTCTTTCATATATATAGGGATTACAGTTAAATATGAAAGCAGCCAATGGAAAAGTAGCAAAGAAAAACAAAGCTTGTATGGGAAATGATATACAGATGGATTTGCATACAAATGAAACAATTGTAAAATTACTCATAATTAGAGATACAAAAATTTTTTTTAAAGATTTTATTTATTTATTTGTCAGAAAGAGAGAGAGAAAGCACACAAGCAGGCAGAGAGGCAGGCAGAGAGAGAGAGAGGCAGGCTCCCTGCTGAGCAAGGAGCCCAATGTGGGACTCGATCCCAGGACCCTGGGATCATGACCCGAGCTGAAGACAGCGGCTTAACCCACTGAGCCACACAGGCGTCCCTAGAGATACAAATTTTAATTTTTCGGTATATGTGCTGCCAAAGTGAGCACAGCAAATTTTATTTTTTAAAAGAGACCATTTTTCATTAATCAGATGGCAGAAATAAAAAGTGTTTTTTTTTTTTAAGATTTTATTTATTTCTTTGTCAGAGGGAGAGAGAACAAGTAGGGAGAGTGGCAGGCAGAATGAGAGGGAGAAGCAGACTCCCCACTAAGCAGGGAGTCTGATGTGGGACTCAATCCCAGGACCCTGGGATCATGAGCTGAAGATAGATGCTTAACCAACTGAGCCACCCAGACATTTCCAGGAATAAGTTTGATAATGCAGGGGGTTGGCTGGGATGTGGGAAAATGGACAGTCTTATGGATTGTTTGGAGGGTGTTTTAGAGGAAGCTCACTGAGGAAAAGAAGGACATGATTTCTGTAGAAACTGGCAAATACTCCGTGTCTTTATGCTTTTATCCTGAAAGATAACTGCTTAGATAAATAATATCTCTTGTCCTTAGTATATTTGTATCCTTTAAATTGGAGACTGGTATTTGGAAAGATAGGGAAAACCCAGATTGGTAAAAGGCTTTGAGTTCCAAATTAAAGATTTTATAGTTTATTGTCCAAGCCCCCTGAAGACTTTGTATGCAGCGTAGTGAAGAAATCAGACTGTATTTTATTTTATTTTAATTTAATTTTACTTTACTTCACTTTTAATTTAATTTAATTTATTTTTAAAGTGGGCCCCATGCCCCGCATGGAGCTCAGTGCAGGGGTTGAACTCAAAATCTGAGATCAAGAGCTGAGCTGAAATCAAGAGTCAGGCACTTAACCAACTGAGCCGCCCAGGCACCTCCAGATCATATTTTAGAAAGAACTCTGATAGTAAATGTGGAGAATGGTTTGGTGGAGTTATGGTTTGGTGGAGGTAGTGATATTGAGAAGACTAACACTTGAGAAATCATTTGTACAACATTGCAGTGGTTCAAATGACCATCGTTAAGGCTCTGATTTGGGACAGTGGGAATGGGGAGAGAGAGAATTTGGAGTTATTAGGATTTGGTGACTGACTGGGTATGTGGGGAGAGGGAATAAATATGACTCTCTTCGTGAAGTCAAAAAGGAATTGGGAGTTTTAGAGAGTTTCTTAGAGTAATTCTGCTTGCTTTAGAGCTTGTAAAACTAATTCTACTCACTGTTGAGTAAGGTACACCTATGTATCTACAATAAAACCTAAACATTTTAAGATTTTGGGGAATTAAGAGTGGCCTGGGGCAGGGTTCTTGAGCCTTTTGCATTTCCTAGAACCAATTTCCTTCTCTCTTTCCCTTTCTTTCTCTCTTAGTTTCTGAGATTTTATTTATTTATTTGACAAAGAGAGACACAGTGAGGGAGGGAAAATAAGCAGGGGGAGTGGGAGAGGGAGAAGCAGGCTTCCCACCGAGCAGGGAGCCTGATGTGGGTCTCAGTTCCAGGACTCTGGGATCATGACCCAAGCAGAAGGCAGACACTTAGTGACTGAGCCACCCTGATGACCCTCCTAGAACCAGTTTCTAGCATTGGTTTTGGAACAAGCTCCTCTCCTTGCCTTCTTTATCATCTCCTTCTCTCTCATCTCCATCTCCCGTATTCATCTCTGTCATCTTCATCTTTATCATCTTCTCTGTCATCTTCACCTCTGTCATGTCTGTCTTCATCTCTATCCTCTCCCTCTCTATCATCTCTATCTCCATTTCTATTACTTATGTCTCCCATCTCCGTCTCCCATCTCTATCTCTGTCATCTCCATGTTTGTTATTTCCATCTCCATCTCCCTCAACTCCATCTTTGTCATCTCCATCTCCATCTCTATTCTACAGCTCTCATGTCCCCTCTCTCATCTCCCATTTCCCATTCCCATCCTTTTCTCCCCACTTGTTTATCATGGCTCTGTTAGAATATCAGCCATTTCTGTTCTCTGTTCTAGATTTAGTCAGGTGACTCTGATGTGTGACAAATGGTAATGCTGGGAGGAATGAAAGTGTCTTGTCCTTAGAGTGTATTAGCCAGATCTTATTATATAAAAGCAATTTAATAAATTAATATTTCTATTAGGTGAGTGTATAGTTGAATGACTCATGTATACTATAAATCCATCATTGTTTTATCATATAGTATGTGCCCTGAGAAGGTAAAAAGTTGAAAATAGATTGTAGTGGGAGTATAAATGATACAATTTTCTAAAAAATAGCATATGATTAATATATATTACCTTTTTGTGTTTATGGAATTTTCACCTGAGCCCTGGCAGACTGCAATATAATATGTACTTATAAACTTTCTAATTGCTACAAATATACTTCTTGTATTTGGAGAAGGGCTGACCATGTTGGAAGCAGCTTATTTGTGCCATAGGACCAGGAATAGCCTTGGGTTTTGGTGATCTGTGGCATAAATTCTGGGAGAGGTACTACCAGGTCCCCTTAAAAATGGGAGTATGGAAAGAAGGAAGTGGAAAACTGGAGTCTTGGCCAAAATTCTATTAATAAGGAATCCCCTAGTACCTTCCCAATCATCAAGACCTTTCAGTGGAATTCTAGGTGGGGGAAGTCTTGATTGTAGTTTTTGCCAAGTTTTGTAGTGTAAATACTGATAATTTTGGCCGTTCTCAAATTACCTGTGTGATGTCACTGAATGCAGAATTGGGAATAGATGCTCACAAACAGCTCTTTTCACTTGTACTACATCTTTGTTCACATTAGTGAGATGTCATGTGCTAAAGCTTATCACCGGCAAAGGGGCCTCATTTCCATCTGGACTGTGAGTGATCTAGTTCAAGAGTACTATTGTGTTTTCCAGGCCCACTCCTGGTAATGTTTTGGATTCTCTCCAAAAGAAAAAATACTGGGACTTGTGTCTAGGTAGTTTATTTGGGTAGTAGCTTTAGGGAGTGGGGATGAGAGACTGGACAGAGTGAGGAAAAGAGGAAAGGAGAATGTAGGATAAGCCTGCATTATCAAATCCACTGCTAAGCCCAGTTGGGGCTTGATGCTCCTTAGAATTCTCTTCCTAGAGGTCAACTAGAAGGAGCAATTGTCTACCAGTTGTTCTTGGCCCCCACTAGTTGTGGGTTAATCCTGAGCACTCATTCTCCGAAATTTATATGGCCGTGCACGTACTAAGTGGGCTCCCTGTATCCTCTGTGGTATTGGAAAAGCCCTGGGGCAGCCAGTGAAAGATGTGAAGTGTGACACTGACAATGTGAGGGGTGTTATGGCCCTCCAGGAAGTATCTTCCACCATTGTGATTGGGATAAAAATGAGGTTGAACTTGTGTGGGCAGGGCACCGGAAGTATCTGATACAGTGATGCTTGGTTTTAAAAGATAGACTAAAAAACATTTATTCACAATGAAGCTACTATTTCAGATCATAGGTCTTGTGGAATTAGTTCTTTAAGAATTGGGGGGCAAATGTAATTATTTCTCTCCCTTCTTTTTTTTTTTTTTAATTTTATTTAAGTAATCTCTACACCTAATGTGAGACTCAAACTCATGACTCTGAGATCAAGAGGCCAAAATTAGCAAGACAGGAAACAACATGTGTTGGAGAGGATGTGGAGAAAGGGGAACCCTCTTACACTGTTGGTGGGAATGCAAGTTGGTGCAGCCTCTTTGGAGAACAGTGTGGAGATTCCTCAAGAAATTAAAAATAGAACTTCCCTATGACTCTGAAATTGCACTACTGGGTATTTACCCCAAAGATACAGATATAGTGAAAAGAAGGGCCATCTGTACCCCAATATTTATAGCAGCAATGGTCACGGTCGCCAAACTATGGAAAGAACCAAGATGCCCTTCAACAGACGAATGGATAAGGAAGATGTGGTCCATATACACTATGGAGTATTATGCCTCCATCAGAAAGGATGAATACCCAACTTTTGTAGCAACATGGACAGGACTGAAAGAGATTATGCTGAATGAAATAAGTCAAGCAGAGAGAGTCATTTATCATATGGTTTCACTTATTTGTGGAGCATAACAAATAGCATGGAGGACATGGGGAGTTAGAGAGGAGAAGGGAGAGGAGAAGGGGGAAATTGGAAGGGGAGGTGAATCATGAGAGACTATGGACTCTGAAAAACAATCTGAGGGTTTTGAAGGGGCGGGGGGTGGTGGGAGGTTGGAGTCCCAGGTGGTGGGTATTATAGAGGGCAGGGATTGCATGGAGCACTGGGTGTGGTGAAAAAAAATAATGAATACTGTTATGCTGAAAATAAATAAAAAATAAATTAAAAAAAAAAAGAGTCACATGCTCTTCTGACTGAGCCAGTCAAGTAGCTCTCTCCTTTTTCTTCTTCCTCAAGTAAAACTCTGGGTTATGTAGTGTTTTTGTATTGTACGAAACCCATAGAAAGGATTTTATTTTATTTTTAATTTTTTTGTATTTTTTAAATTTTTTAAAATTTTTATTTCATAGAAAGGATTTTAATAAAGTTCACGAACATTAAAAAAACATGAACAAGTAAGTTAATTCATTTAAGGAATACTTAATATTAGTTTGAGAAAATATAAACTTAATTTGTGAAACCATCAGATCCTTTAAAATGTCTTTATAGGTTTTTATAAGGGATAAGGGATGATATAAAACAACTTTGATGAAATTTAGGCATTCATTATTTTTTTATTTCTTTGAGAGAACATTTCTGGAAGTTTTAGTGCTTCTACTACTTAGTCATAGGTCTTTGTTATGGTTTCTTTCCATTTGGTAAAAGAATAAAGACAAAATACCTATGTATTCTCAAAGCTACATCTCTAAACCTCTTTATCCTTGACAGTTTCTTTTGGGATATCATCCTTATGTTATTTCCTCCTTTGAGGTTGGTAGCTGTGAATTATTTGTGTATTTGATTGCCTTTAGTTATCTGTAAAAATTCAGAGAGCACGGATAGCAAAAACTACATGACATGATTCATGCTTTGCCTTACCTTCTTTAGAAAAAGAGGAACAAAAACTAGAACTGGTCTAGTCCTACTAGAAAAGAATTCTCTCATTACTTCTTTTATTACTCACCTTCCTTGTCACTCTTTTTCACTGAACATTTCCCAAACTAGTGAATAGTCTGACATCCTGTGCAATTCTGTTAGATGTAAACCCCGGTACTGAATTTTAAAAAATTTAGTTCTTAATGTTTGTCCTAGTTTCCAAGATAAAGTATTAATTTAGTGTATAAATGAGAGGAAACAATTGATACTGTTAATAGAAGGTTTAACTTAATTATTTAAAGAATATTTTATTTATTTATTTATTTTAGAGAGAATGCACATAGTGTGCGTGAGCGGGAGTCAGGGGCAGAGGCAGAGAATCTCAAGCAGACTGTGCACCGAGCACAGAGCCTGACTCTGGGTTTGATCTCACAGCACTGAGATCATGACTTAAGTTGAAGCCAGGAGTTGGATGCTTAACTGATTGAGCCACCCAGGTGCCCCAGAAGTTTCAACTTATTTAAATTCAAAGTTAACAATTAGAAAGGGTATGTAAGTCATGGACTAGTTTTTTAGCTACTGAGATTTTTCTTATTTTCAAATCTGTGCTACTAATTAGGTCATTTAATAAGTACCTTAAAATCTCTAAAGCTTAGCTGCTGTTGCATATTTTCTGAGACAAAAATTCCTGGTTAGTACATGGTAAGTGTTAATATATTTGATAACATGAATTCTAATAATAAAACACTGAACTTTTATGTTTGTTATTGAAAGGCGTAGCGCACCCAAACAAGGATCATTTATATTCAGGAGCTGTATAATAAAGGTTCTGCTTATCCAGCTGACTAGCTGCAGTCAGTTAAGATACCTGCTCTTAAGAATATATGAAATATCTTCTTACAACTCAAGACATAATAAGTGTGTGCATGGATTACTTGAGAAAAGCTGAATCTGCATTATGTAAAGAATGCCTACCTCAAACTTTTTCACTTATGTAGATACTAATGTTTGTAGTCTACGGCATCAACCAGACCCATCCCAATTCCCAAATAAATCTGTTTGTAGATAGAATCTGGACTTTTAGTCCCATATCGGTGTGTCCATTGAGTCACAGCCTTCCTTCTAACTCTCCACCATGTTTGTTCAATCTAGGTGACTGGTTTTTCACCCAGTGCACTTGGCTGGGGCTCTTAACTCCCTGCCTAATGTGTAGGAGTTTCCAACGAACAACCTGAAATAAGGCATCACTACCACCTAACATGGAGATACTGCTGTCAGGGGATTTCTGCTGCAGTGACCCACTTACCAGATTCTTGGTTCTTGGACATTGTAACTGGTCCTAGTTAAGTACAAGTTTGCTGTATCCTCCTAACCCCTGAGCCTTTTCAGTTGGCCTGATATCCAGGTCTCTTTGGGGTTTAGCCCTACCATTTGGTCAGTTCCTCTAGTGTTATTTTTGCCTGGCTCCATATTGTTGCTTGGTCCTTTCTCTTTCTTTCTTTTTTTTTTTTTTTTTAAAGACTTTATTTATTTATTTGACAGAGTTAGAGAGATCACAAGTAGGCAGGGAGGCAGGCAGAGAGAGGAGGAAGCAGGCTCTCCACGGAGCAGAGAGCCCAATGTGGGGCTCAATCCCAGGACCGTGGGATCATGACCTGAGCCGAAGGCAGAGGCTTTAACCCATTGAGCCACCCAGGTGCCCCAGTCCTTTCTCTTTCTTGCACTTGCCTATTGCTGAAGTTGAGGTGGAGCTTGCCTAAAATGCAACGTGAACTAATAGACTATTTACTAAGTAGTTAACATGATTAACTATAATTACCATATATTAAAGACTTCACTATATGTTGTTCAGTATGTCTGAACATCAACACCATGTTTTATAAAATAAGGTCACATATTCTTTTAAATATCTAGATTTCAATAGCTCAGGTCCCTATTATCTCTTCTTTTTTAATTTTTTAAAAAAGATTTTATTTATTTATTTGACAGAGAGAGATCACAGTAGACAGAGGCAGGCAGAGAGAGAAAGGGAAGCAGGCTCCCTGCTGAGCAGAGAGCCCAATGTGGGACTTGATCCCAGAACCCTGAGATCATGACCTGAGCCAAAGGCAGCAGCTTAACCCACTGAGCCACCCAGGTGCCCCCTTTTAAAGGTTTTATGTATTTATTTGAGAGAAAGAGAGAGAGACAGAGACAGAGACACCCCCAAGCACACTACCTGCTGAGCTTGGAGCCTGATGCTGACCTTGATCTCACCACCCAGAGATCATGACCTAAACTGAAAGCAAGAGTCTGATGCCCAAGCAACTGAGCCATCCTGGCACCCCTCCTCTGCCTTTTTTTTTTTTTTTAAAGATTTTATTTTTAAGTAATCTCTACATCTAATGTGGGGCTCAAACTCACAACCTCGAGATCAAGAGTTATATGCTATACTGACTGAGCCAGGCTGGTGCCCCAAATCCCCATTGTCTTAATGCTAGGAACCAGCCCTTACTGTTTCTTGGCTATATCTGAGTCATCCCCAGAGCTCTCTCAGTTGGGTTTAGGAAGAGGCCCATCACTGTTTTCTGTTTTGGACATGTTGTCATGCTGTTGCACTGCTGCTTTCGCTCTTGTTCTCCAGGTCAGTATTCCATCTGAATTAGAAAACAGAGGCTTTTCTTAATTTTCAACAGCATAGCATTTTAACCAGAGTTTAACAAAAAGAGGCAGGATAAAGATAACACAATAATTACAATAAACACACACACACTCACACACTCACTTTTACCGGGGCCGCACTCAGTATTCCCTGGTCCATTTTCAGTCATTTCATTTCAGTCAGTTCATTTCAGAGCCATTTTCAAGGCATCCTTGAAAAGGGTCTCTCTGACTTGTTTCTGTCTACTACTAGTATGAACGTGTCAGCTTGCCTTTCCATTGTGGGTTACTGTCTGGCTTTCCCTTTCTATCTGGAGTCTAGGCGGCCAAAGCATGGACTTTACAGAGAAAGGGACCCCCTCCCCCTGCCCATTTCACCTAAAAGCCCAGCTTTCCATTTCTCACACTGTCCTACATTCATCTTCTTGCCCAGAATAAATAACAATGGAAATATCCATTCTTTTCACAGAAACCTCACTCTCTCACTTACAGGATAAGGTGTGGTCTTGTGGGTACTGCCCATTCTCTCCTCTCCCCCAGACACTTACCATAACTGTCTTTAAAACGTTTTCTGGAAATTTTAATTATTATTAGTTTTTTAAAGATTTTATTTATTTATTTGACAGACAGAGATCACAAGTAGGCAGAGAGGCAGGCAGAGAGAGAGGAGGAAGCAGGCTCCCTGCTGAGCAGAGAGCCCGATGCGGGACTTGATCCCAGGACCCTGAGATCATGACCTGAGCCGAAGGCAGCGGTTTAACCCACCGAGCCAACCCAGGTTCCCAGTTATTATTAGTTTTTTAAACCATGTTTGGGACTATGGTAGTCCATTGTAGGTTGTGCTATGCCATTTTAGTCAGGACTTTTTAAAGAATGTATTTTCCTTTCTAGGTCAGTCCCTCCTCTTGTCTATCTTCATTTCAGCCTCGGGGCTCTTGTAAACATGCAGTGTTTAGAGCAGTGATTCTCAAGTCCCTGCCTCTTCTGCTTCACCCTGGGGCAGGCAGTTTTTGTTGTCACAGTAGTACAGACACATCTAGCATTTAATTGTCTTGAGCTAAAGAAGCTTACGTGTGTTTTGCAATGTGTGAAACTCCCCTCTATAATGAATTGTCACACATCCCAAGCAGATTTCAGATATCCCACTGGACATTCGTATAGATTCTGTTTATAATTTTCTAAGCCTAGAACTTAACTGTGCTTAAAACTTAAAAACTTAAAAACGCTAAGTGTTTTTTTGCATAGCTTTAATATATACTGATTTTTCTAGGAATGCACTTGAGTATATCTAAGGAAGATCGCACTCGGGTATATGAAAGGAAGATTGTTCTTGTTTTGTTTTGTATTATATGAGGGGTTGTTCACCATTTAGGAAGAATCTTGTCTCTGTTGCAAAGCAGCTGTAGACATTTGAATTACCAACACAACACATCCTTATCAATTTACATTTGTAGCTATCACATTCACATTGATTTTATGCTTAACAGGAAACGTGACTTTCATTATGTGTTCCAGTATGAGTGTGCCTGAGCATTTGTGTAATGAAATACAAATATACAATTTATGTAAATATATATAACTGTATATAACTTACATTTTTATATAAAGTGTGTTTTTAAAGATTCAGTTAGATAATGTGTAGTTAGTAACTATGAAATTCATTTTAGGATATTAAAAAAGGACATTGGGAAATACTTATAAAGAGGGTGTCAGTTCTGATGGGCTTGAGAATCATATAGATTCAACCAGGAAAAAGAAACTCTTCTTTTTGAGAAGCAATAAAAATCTGTAGAGACATACCTCACTGAATTTCTTTGTGTAAAACACCATTTTCTTCTTCATATTTTCTTCTTCATATTTAGGTGAGACTTGGCTTTTGTGCATTTGCACAACTAGAAAATTTACCATATTGGTTTTCTTAGAACAAAGAGACAATTTGTCTCAAAGGAAAATTTAACCTGGTACTCTTTGAAGGCCAAACGTGATTCTACCTTTTAAATGATATCAGTCTTACTGTATCCCTCAATGAGTACCTCTAGGCTAAGGTGCTACATTACTTTTTATTTATATTATTTACTACTAGCTCTTGAGGTTACATTCAGAAAAATAAGACAGTTTCTATACCATTTTAGAAGTTGTATCAGTGGGGCATCTGGGTGGCTCAGTAAGCTAAGTGTCCAATTCTTGGTTTCAGCTCAGGTCATGATCTTGGGGTCCTGAGATTAAGCCCTGCTCCTTCTGAAACAGATGAATAAAAAGAAAGCTGTATCAAGTAAAATGTATGTTTAAATACATATCGTATTACATAATTTGATCAATAATTACATCTTTTGTTTAAACAGTTTGAAACAAAAAGTTTTCTAGATGTCCTGTATGTCTGAAAATGATTGTGATTTTCAAAGCTGCAAGAGCAGGTTTTTAGAACCATCAATACTAGATCCTTTGGTTGATTAATATATTCAAGGGAGTGATAGTGTGCTTAATTAATAAAAGAAATGTCACCAAGAAGGTCTGTGCTGGGAATTTTCATTAACAAGTTGAAAAAGAAATAACAAAGTAATCAATGAACTAAAACAGACGTGATTGACTGTAATTACTGTGCTTGTTAAGGTTATTGACTAACAGCAAGATGGCCTGTCAAAATTGAGACATGGCACTCTGAGAAAATTAAATGAGAAAAATTAATGAGAAGAACATTTGTTTTTGCCTCTCTGTTATCACCAAGGAAATAAAGTTAATGTGTCAATTTCAGTAGTGATGAACTAGTTAAATTGAGATTTTTAATTTTAACTCTAAGTACACCCTACTAACGTTTAAATGCTGTATTTGAGTTTTACATAAAGTGAAAGAGAGGGTGAAGAAGAAATTTGGTGGTAAATATACAAAGATAACATACAAGACATAACTCTTTTGTGTCAGGTCAAGGTAGTAGCTGTGAAGATGGAGATACAGTGGATTTGAGGGACATTCGATAAATAAAACTAGTAAGACACTGTTCTCTTCGTTTTCTGGTATCTTTTATATCTGAATCCAGGCAAATATAACTCCCTCCAGGAAAATTTCCTGGATTATCCTCTTCTCCTAGAGATATCTTTCCCTCCTTTGAAATCTCATAGATATTGATGCATCACTTTGTATTTAAGTTAATTTAAATATGCCATACTGTAATGGACTTGCCACTGCCCTTAGATTTCATTCCCCTGGTGAAGACAGTGTAAGTAAACTAATGAATACATGCTCAAGGTTTTGGGGGCAGTGAGATAAGGTAATCAGATAAGTGAGAGGGGGCAGTGAGATAAGGTAATCAGGCAATACCTGCATGAAAAGGAGCCAGACATATAAATAGCTGGAAAGAAATGATTTCAGACAGAGGAGGAGTAAGTGCAACATTCCTAAGGAGCATAAACTTGGGTGTTTTCTGAGTAGAAAATGGAACTGAAGTCCATGAACTAGGGGCGAGGGTGCTGTGAGTCAAAGTAGAAGAGGTTGTTGATAGGAGCCAGATCACAGAAGGCTTTGTAGATTTGTTAAAGAACTTGGATTTTCTTTCTTTCTTTTTCTTTTTCTTTTTAAAAAAATTTTATTTATTTGACAGAGAGAGATCACAAGTAGGCAGAGAGGCAGGCAGAGAGAGAGAGAGGAGGAAGCAGGCTCCCTGCCAAGCAGACAACCTGATGCAGGACATGATCCCAGAACCCTGAGATCATGACCTGAGCTGAAGGCAGAGGTCTTAACCCACTGAGCCACCCAGGTGTCCCCCCCCCCTTCTTTTTTTAACTAGTAATAAGGCATTGGATGATATTAAGGAGGAGCATAACATGAGCTGAGCTCTGTTCTGAAAGATCATTTAGATGCTTTGTGGAGACTAGTTTACAGATGCCTCAATTTAGCTGCGAAAGAGGAGATGGGGAGAAGCGGATATATTAAAGATCACTTTTGGAAGTAGGATTAGTGGGGATTTTTGATGACTGTGAGGGGAAAAAAAGGGTTGAAGGATGATTCCTAGGTTTTGGTTTAAAGCATTTAGGCGATGAAACCAGTTACTAGGATATGTTAGTAGATTTGAGAGGCGTAATCAAGACATCTTTTTTGGGATAGAATAAGTTTGAAATGTCTATTAGGTATCCAGATGGGGAAGGCAATTGGATGCTCTGGGGCTCCTGAGAGAGGTCCAGCTGGGGACACAAGTTTGGAATTTGTTAACGTATGGATGTAGGAGTGGTGTATCTGGTGCACTAATATGCCTTCTCCAGTCTCTGCCTGTCCTTTTGCTCTGTTGCATCTCCCTTTCTCATTCTTGAATGACATACTGGTAGGTGCCATAATTTCCCTGCCGTTAGTGCAGTGCTTTAAAGATGGCTTAGTCCAGTTTAAAACTTGCACTTTATTCCAGTTTAAATCTTCTCTTTTTCCTTCAGCATTGACCAGATGTCTTCTCCAAGGACTTGGCAATGGGAAAGGGCAAGACTGATTTTTTTCACCACTTCTGTTCTGGTATCTTTAAGAGGAAAGATTTAGTTGGCCTTGTTCCTCTAATTTTTCAAGTCCCCTGACTTTTTCTATAGTGTTAGGGCTAGGAGAGGAAACAGGAGGGGAAGAGCCTATAACTTCTAACTGCTTCTTAGTGAGCCCTGAATGAGGTGTCTCTCTTCAAATACTGGAAATTTGCATGTTATATTGCATGCAATATAACATAGATGGCTTAATTTTTTTTATTTTGAGTTTGGTTGCCAATTTTGCACAATAGGAGAAATCCCACTTGACATCTTATTACAGATCTTCTTTAAAACTGTGGGATTGGGGGGCGCCTGGGTGGCTCAGTGGGTTAAGCCACTGCCTTCGGCTCAGGTCATGATCTCAGAGTCCTGGGATCGAGTCCCGCATCGGGCTCTCTGCTCAGCAGGGAGCCTGCTTCCTCCTCCTGTCTCTCTCTGCCTGCCTCTCTGCCTACTTGTGATCTGTCTGTCAAATAAATAAATAATATCTTTAAAAAAAACAAAAAAAACCCAAAAAAAAACCAAAACAAACTGTGGGATTGGATCAGATAACCCTGAGGCGACAATATGATTTGGCCACACAGGTGTTGGTGGTAGACTTAAAAATGGCCCTCATGGTAGAGAAGGAAACAGAAATGGGTTATGGAGTGAATGACAGGTGAAAATGTAAGAAGGGCAAGTAGAGAAGGAAACAGAAATGGGTTATGGAGTGAATGACAGGTGAAAATGTAAGAAGGGCAAGCAGCTTATTTAGGAAGTATTGTGATGAAGGCAGCAGAAAGTAGGAGGAGCTGTAGGGTGAAGCTAATACTTTTATTTGTTGGATATTTTTAAAGTTTGAGGTCTTGTGGCACATTTTTGTGCTGATCATTAGAGAAACGGTGATAGTGTGGTACATGAAGTGAGAAGGAAGGAGTGGAGTCCTTGAGAAGGGCGGAGAAGAAGGGATCCAGAGCAGAAGAGGAGAGATTAGTCTTTGATAGGAGCAAGGGTACTGCTCTCATTGTAATAGGAGAGGAGCTGGAGACACTGGGACTCAGTGCTGGTGCTTTTGTAGACTTGATGATGAGAAGGCATGGGATTTCTTCCCAGGGGGCTCCTGGTTTTTTTTATTTTATTTTATTTTTTTTGTTTGTGAGATAGGAGAGTTGGTTAGTAGGTAATTACAGGATGGGTGGGCAGGGAGAGTTGGGGAACATCTTTTTTGCTGCAGCATATAAGACCTTTGAAATAGGAGCAGATTCATTTAGTTTCATCTGAAACATCCAACAAAGTGCCAGTGCTATTTATCACATATTTTTGGTATAAGATAATTTTATTTACAACAGAAAAATTATCCTTAACTTTAAATCTCTTCTTAAAAAGGTGTTATAGGTGTTAAGAAAATCACATGTTTTTTTGAAGCCCCAACCTGCAATTGCCTGAAACATTTTGAGGTATCATATATAGAATAAAATGGACTCATGGTTCATGCAAAAGCTACATTCATTCTTTAAGGTATTTTAATGAAAAGAAGAAAAGGTATTCTATTCTGGTTGAAGAACTGATTGTATCCTGGAGGGCTTATTTTCCAAGAGGGGCTGCTGATAGAGATAGAATTATTTTCTTTTTGGAGGCCTCCCTTCTGTGCCTCTGATGTTCTAGCTAGCTCCTAACATAGGGCTCCACATCAAGGAGCTTCTGGGTATATGTAGTTGAGTGACTTTGTCTGGGGCCAGAGACACACTTTTGATTACCTCAGAATGATTGCTACAACTGCCGTGATTTATTCTGTCTCTTTTGTCCTTTTTTTTTTTTTTTTTCCCAGCTCCTTTACCCTTAACCTTTGTTTGCTTGCAAGAGGAATGTGAGCCAAAATTTTAAAGTTTGAAAAGTATAAAGAAAGGAAACAAGTAAATAGGGAAGGAGAATAAATACTGAACAAGACTGGGCAAGATTACAAGAAGGAATTACTGTGAAAACCTGGAAGGGGGCCAGGATGCAAAACGCAGTAGCTGTGTAGTTTACAGGAACTATTTAGTGTTCAGCATGCTTCAGTGATCACCCAGAGAAAGCCGGTTTTCTCCGGTTTTGTCTGCTGTCCTATAGTTAGCTATGGAAACTTGACATAGGTGATCTGTATTTTTTCTCAGCCAACTGATATAAATATAGGGATTGTGGGGCCTCTGCCTATCAAATCTGACACGATTTGAATTGCTAGGACAAGGACCTCTTGTGGCCAGAGTGGGAAATACTTCAACTGAGAAAAAAAAAAACTGGGAGGTTACATTTTTATGAGGCAATTAAAACAAAACAAAACAAAACAAAATAGGGCTCTTTAGAATTACATCTCAGATATTTAATTGTTTTGATAACACCAAATACTGTAATTGCATCTGTATTTTATCTATGAGAAGTTTAATATAATTTGAAACACTTCAGATTTTATCCATTTAATTCACCTATCCCCTGAATACAGAAAGAATAGGGGTTTTCATTTTCATTTTGCAGATGGAAAAGAGAAGTTCAGAGCAGGTAAGTAACTTATTTGTGGTTTTACAGTGGGGGCAGAGTGACTTATAATAGAATGTGGATATTTTATCTTGGGTTCAGTTCAACAGTCTGGGTTTGGAAAACATTCATTATTAAAGCTCTAAAACAAAAACTTCTATTTTGCAAGTGTCAAGTGAATTCTTTATTCAAGAAAAGATGGATTGGGAGACATAAAACTTACTCTTTGTTTTCAGTGTGAAAAGAGGCTATTCCTAGATTCTCCAGGGGGAAAAAAGCTGCTTTAAAAAAAAAAATTTGGGAGGACAGTATGTTAGCAACTAAGAATCTTTAGATAAATGTAATGCCAATTACGTACAATTTAAAGGAAGCTACATAAAAATACAGTTATTTGCAAATTTTTCTAGGAATCATATAAAATTAAGCCCCTTTCATTGTTGATTCTCTCTGACAGTCCCCAGACCCAGCCTTTTCTGTCGTTTCCCTAATACTTGTTCTAAGAGTGCCTGTGGAGCTAATACACAAATGCTTCCTTTTTATTTTTATTTTTAATTATTTTTAATTTCTTTTTATTTTGAATTCAGCTTTTTAAGAATAAGAATGCTTAAACTCAAATGAGTAGTTCTTTTATTTATTTATTAAGTATATAATTAGAAAAGTTTCAATTCCAGTATAGTTAACATACAATGGAGTAGTTCTTTTTTAAGGGACAGTTACCACCTGTTGTTTTAGAAGCTGTTGGAAGAAAGTTGCAGAAGTGGTAATGTGAAGGAAATGTGTAAGTTCAGGTGAGGAGTCAAGGAACTGATGAAATGATAAAGCACAAGTGAGATTTGTTCTGGTGAATGATAGGGTTTGAGGAAAAGGATATAAAAAAAAGGGAAGAGGAACTATAAAAAGAATAGCCACAGAAATAAGAAATTTTGTTGGAGAAGACTTTTTTGGTAACTTTAACAATGGTTTCACCTATGGAGCATTTGGTAAATCTTCACTGTACACACCTTACTAATAATTATGTGGTTTTAGTGTGATACCTGGGGCAGGTGTATCTTGCAACAGGCAAGATTTCAGAAGAAAACCACTATCTCAGATGTGACACATCATCCTATGGTATTGAAGACACTGAATTTTACATAATTGATCTTTTGATGTGTGGATTTCCTGGACTCCCGTTATTCCTGCTTTATCATTTTTTTTTCACTCTCCATAATTCTAGCCATCAGCTTTAATTAGATGTAAAGAGGTCCTTATTTTGGAAAGGGACTAGAGAAATGCAAATCTAACTTATTCAGAGCTTCCTGACAGCTATGTTTGTAGATCTCTAGGCAAAGTATGTGTCTGGCCTTTTTCAACGAAGTATTTTCAGTAACAAGTTGTCAGTGAGGTCAGTGACTAGCAGTTCAGGATTAGATACCACCCACCCGGGTTTGTAACCTCCCCTTTCTTTCTTATCCTGGGTGAATGACGCTCAGCTAAAGTGACTGCCCCACTGCCACTGCCTCTTAATTTGGTACTCTGTAACTCTGACTAAGAAGCTGTCTTCTTCTTTTTATCCACCCCCCCAAAACTCTTTTTTGGAAAATTCCCTACAAGAGCCGATTTTTTTTTTTTTTTAAACATTTACTTTATAGAAAGCAACAGAAAGGTAAGAGTCAAGTTCGTAAAGAGAAGAGCTGGACTTCAGTATGTTCTTGTTTCTTCGTTGAATTGCTCTGCCTTAGTTATATATTGTAGGCTTAAAATGTGGGGTTTCCTTCTGATTAAAGTACATTACATTGTTATATAAAATGGGAATGTTTTGAGTAGTTATGATGAGAAATGTAGGCTTTCATGCTAATTTTAAAGTTATAAATAACTTTCAAACTAGTGCCAGGGGAAGCTAGTAGCCAAGGTCGTGCTTTGCATTCAGAGAGTTTCTGGCTATAAAAAGCCGATTGCAGTACTGTGTAGGAAAAGATAAGATATGGCCTGGATGCTTGTGCTTTGGCATGGGGCTGGGGCAGTAGGAAGCAAAGATAGAAAATCTTTGAAGGGATTTTTACTTTCAACCGGAAGCTTGTTCACAGTAAATGGAAGATTTTTCAAATGAGACTGTGGCAAAACAGTAATTCCTGAATTTAATATTTGTCTCATGTACTTGTTTTATAATGGGCAGTAGCATTAAGAGGTTGAGTTCTCTCAGAACTGTTTCACCACCATTTATAATCAAATAAAAATCACATTGTGTAGGATGTAATCATCAATAATGTAAAGAAAAGGTCACTGTTTGATGGAGTCTTAGTGGTTGGATAGTTGCTTTCAGTTGTGCTGAGGATAGAACTAGAAAGAATAAGTTCAAATAGAAACCAGAAGAGATTGTTTAGGCATCAGGAAAGTCATTGATTGTGCAGGTTTTGAGTCACGGTTATACGACACTAAGAAAGCCTGTTACAGTGTCTTTGAAGATACATGAAATCCAGTGATGTGCTCAGAACATACAAGTACGAAAAACAAGATTTCAGATTAGCTCGGCTTCTGGGTTTGTTTCATTATTTAGACAGAACGAAAGCTTAACCTATGAGAATAGTTATGATTTGGGGATGTGGATTATTAACAGTTAAATTTGAATGGCATATTTGGATGTGCTATTAAAATTTCAGTATCCACTATAAAAAATGACCTCAGTATTAGCAAAGGTAATTAGCAAAGTATTAGCAAATGCTCAGTAGTAGCAAATTTATTAAATGGATACACCCAAAATACAGACCGTATAGACATAGCTTTTTTGTTACCCTCCAACAGATAGTTTGTATCTTCCTTCTTTTTTGAGTAAAATTTTGGGATTTTATAGGAAAACTTATTTTTTTTTCATCATAAAAATAATATGAGCGTGGAAAATTGGAGGAACTCTAGGAATTATAGGAATTTTGAAAGTACAGAAAAAAAATTGCCTGTAATCTCATTGATGTATTTCCTTTTAGTCTTTTTTCTCTACATGGCTTTAAAATGAATTGCAGTAGTACTGTAGATAAAATTTGGGACCTTGCTTTTGTACTTAATATTATACCAAAACATTTTCCATGTATATTCCCTATTTTATATAGATGTTATTTTAAATTGCTGTGTAACATTTTTCCAAGTTAATGGATATAATTTTTTAGTTATCATTGAATACCCAAGTGCTATGGTAAATATCTTTGTGTGTGTATTTATTTTATTTTATTTTTTAAATTTTTATTTATTTATTTTTAGATTTTTATTTATTTATTTGACAGACAGAGATCACAAGTAGGCAGAGAGGCAGACAGTGAGAGAGGAGGAAGCAGGCTCCCTGCTGAGCAGAGAGCCCGATGTGGGGCTCGATCCCAGGACCCGGGGATCATGACCTGAGCCGAAGGCAGAGGCTTTAACCCACTGAGCCACCCAGGCGCCCCATGTATGTGTATTTATTTTAAAGATCATTTCTTTAAGCTGTATTTGATTTTTTTAAAATTTTATTTAAGTATAGTTGACACACAATGTTACATGAGTTTTGGGCGTACAACATAGTGATTCAACATTTCTATATGTTATGTTACGCTCACCACAAGTCTAGTTGTTGTCAAAATACCATGCTATTATATCATCTATTATATTCCCTGTGCTGTGCCTTTTATTCCATGACTTACTCATTTCATAAATGGAAGCCTGTATCTCTTACTCCTTTTGCCCATTTTCCCCCAACCTGCCCCAGCAACCATCAGTTTGTTCTCTGTATTTAGTGGTCTGATTCTTCAAGCTATATTCTTAAATGTGAACTCAGATTAAAGGGCATTTGAGTTGAATACAAAGGTTGTGATTTTTAAGAAGATGGTTTTTTACTGTTTTTAAGTCATTGTAAAATTCTTTGTCTACCAAATGATAAATTTATTGAATGTCTCTGATATGTAAAATCGTTATCAGGTATGTAGATTGCAATATACTAAGTGTTTGGAAGGACAGAATCCCCTGTTTACAGAATTTCAATTTACCAACTTTACAGATATCAACAAAGCTACATGTGAGGAAAATGCTTCAGTTCTGTCTGAAACCAACAGATACTGTTATTGACCATGTTGTTTTGGACTTTAGAACAGTAGAATTTATAAATGACTTCTGTTAAAGGACCATCTATACATGATTCTGATTTATATGAATTTTATGATCCAGCTGTGACAAAGAAATAGAATTAAGGATAAATACTTCAGTTACAATAAATGTTTGGAGAAATTAGAAGTATTTAGAGAAAATGTATAGATAGCACAGTGAAAGAAAAACTAATAGAGGGCACATACAAGAGCAGAAATTCAGTACTGGGTTTTTCTACTTAGGGAAACATGAGAATGGAATAGGGCATTCTAGAGCTGGAGTCAGGGAAGAGATGAAGTTTTAATTTGTTATTGTTGAATTTGGGAGTTATGGTTGTAGAAATAGACTATACTGAAGATAAAAAGCTAAGGAATTGGAGGTCAGTAAAACTATTTGATTTTTTGGAGGGAGTGGCTGTCCAGAGAAATCAAATTAGAGAGAGTAGAGAGATTATTTGGTGGGAGGGGAGGTGAGGTATAGGGTTGTGAATTCTTAAAGAATATGTTTTGTCTGTATTAAAAGTTTTTTTTTTTAATTGTGAAGTTTTCTTTTTCTGTGATATTTAGAGGAAGACCAAAGCTATGGAAGGATGTGAGTTTCCTTCTCTAATTCCTATGAACCTCTGTTGGTGTGTTGTTACTCTTGCTTTGGGATAGAAGGGATTAAGATTTGAGAAGTTGGCAGTTCAGTCTTGCCTGAAGAGAAATTTAGGTACTTTGTAATGAAGACTTAGAAAATAGTGTTTGCTTATGGATCGTTGGCTCTTGGAAATGTTAGTCTAGAGATTCAAAAAGTGTGATTTTCAGATTTTTGTTCAGATACTAGATTTTAAGTGATATGGTACCGTGGGGCAGAACTCCTGAGTTTAGTCAAGTTGCAGATCTAATGGAAAGTGACAGATACTTGAGATTACAGAATTTTTGAAAGTGAACAGGACTATTAGCTATTGCACATGATTTTCCCATACTTAATTACTGTTTTTAACAATGTTATTGGTGCCTGGGACACAGCCAATTTAATCTGCTACCAATTTAATCACTAGCTTCCATGGTTTGAGAAATTGTTTTGAATTCCTATGTGCCAAATTGTAATTTAGGTCAAATTTATTTGGCACCCCCTCCTCCCTCCTGGACCTCTTTTTCCCGTCTTCATTCTCCCAGCCAATATACTTGGGCTGCTTCAGGTCCCTCCATCAGTGGGGAAATAGATTTGATGGAGAAGGCAATGTTGAGTGCAAGGAAAGTTCCTCATTTAGTGGAACTCAAGCATTTCAGCTCTACATTAGCTGTATTCAACATATGATCATCAGTTCTCAGTCTGTTACTGGTCCATGAAAGGAGAAGTTTCTAATGGAATGTAAGTAATCTATGCTCTTTGACTTTGTAGCAAGACTTTTTAGATGAAGGAAATAGTCATTCATTTACATTCTTGAAAGCTCCTTATATCATTGCAGACTTGTGCTTTGAGTAGCATTGCTTAAATTACACTGTACAACATTTGTCTCCTCAGTCTATGCATTTGGCATAAAGAATTGGGATGGAGGTGTACAATTAAATAGATGATAAATGAATTACCAGGTCTCAATTGATAAGGTTTCTGGTATTAATGCAAAGTGGCCCTGGGTTAGTTCACTGAGAACCCTCAGAGTGATTGAGGCAGGGTTGCTGAAAGTACTATGTGGAGTCTTCTCTGATATTGGCTTTGGAAGTAATTAACTCACTCATTTTAGATGACTTGAGTAGCAGACATTATTCTTAGTGCTAGGGATAGATACTCCTGAATCCAATAAAGGCTCTGACCTCTAACGTGTGTTTGTTTGTGGCTGGGGATGAAGGGAGAGTAGGAAATAAAACCAATTTCTCAGTGATTCTCCAGGAGAGGTATTAGTGTCCGTCTTATTCTAGGGCTGGGGGTCATAGGTCATATTTCCATGGGGGTTTACAAGATTGATTCACTTTTCGATTAGACCCAGCAATTCTTTTTTCTCTAGCATGAGGAAACAAAGGAATACTAGTTCTCAGAATCAAATAACCTGTGATGGGCACTGTTGGTTGCCTATGCAATATCCATACATTATGCTCTTCTTGCTGGTTTACAGAATCCCAATTTAGGTCAAGATAAAAAGGCATAATGTTGTACATATTGACCTGCCCTTTCCCCCCACTTAGGGCAGTTCTATTTAGTTAATACAGATGCATAGTAATTCATGTAGACCTGTCTCATTCTTTTCAACCTCATAGTATTTTATATGGATGTAGCATAATTCATTTAGTCCATTGTGTATTGATAGATGTTGTTTTTAGTAGTTTTTGTTTTTTCGTGTTGCTATGTTGTGTGGAATATCCTTGTTCTTATATCTTTTTTTTTTTTTTAAAGATTTTTATTTATTTATTTGACAGAGAGAGATCACAAGTAGGCAGAGAGGCAGGCAGAGAGAGAGAGGGGAGGAAGCAAGTTCTCTGCTCAGCAGGGAGCCTGATGCAGGACTTGATCCCAGGACCCTGAGATCATGACCTGAGCCGAAGGCAGCCGCTTAACCCACTGAGCCAACCAGGCGCCCATTGTTCTTATACCTTGATGTACTTTTATGAGTGTATATTTAGGATAATCTCTTGGAAGTAGAATTACTGGGTCTAAAGAAATGCTTTACTATTTATTTTAAAATTTTTATTTAAGTTCTAGTTAGTTAACATAAAGTATAATAGTTTCAGGAGTAGAATTCAGTGATTCATCACTTACATACAATATCTAGTACCTTATAACACATGCCCTCCTTTTTTGAAAAAAAAATTATTTACTTATTTGATAGAGAGAGAGAGTGAGCACAAGTAGGGGAGCAGCAGGGGGAGAGGGAGAAGCAGGCTTCCTGCAGGGAGCCCAATGTAGGGCTTGATCCCAGGTCCCTGGGATCATGACCTGAGCTGAAGGCAGATGCACCCAACAAGTACCCTCTTTAATACCCATTACCCATCTAGCCCGTCCCTGCCCACTTCCCTCCATCCACCCTCACTTTGTTCTCTGCTGTTAGGAGTCTCTTACGGTTTGCTTCCTCTCTGTCTCTTTTTTACACCTTCCCATATGTTCATTTGTTTTGTTTCTTAAATTCCACATATGAATGAAATCATATGGCGTTTGTCTTTTTCTGACTGACCTATTTCACTTAGCGTAATACATTTCACGTAGCGTAATACATGTTGTTGCACATGGCTAGATACCATTCTTTTTGATGACTGATTAATATTGTGTGTGTGTGTATGTATACACACACCACTTCTTCTTTATCCATTCATCAGTCGATGGGCACTTGGGCTCTTTCCATAGTTTGGCTACTGCTGATAATGCTGCTATAAACATCGGGGTGCATGTACCCCTTTGAATCTGTATTTTTGTATCCTTTGGGTAAATACCTAGTAGTGCAAATCCTGGGGTAGGGTAGTTCTATATTTAACTTTTTGAGGAACCTCGATACTGCTTTCTAGAGTGGGTGCACAAGTTTGGAAATGCTCACTTTAAAATTTAAGTATTATCTTTAATTGGAAAAATCAGAGGGTTAAGAGTATGCAGAATATAAAATTTGACAGCTATTTTCATATATCTCTTCAAGAAATTTGTATCAGTTTACATCCCCACTAGCTGTATGCTAAGAGCTTATGTGCCCAATGCTAACCAGTGCTGATGATACTCCTTCAAAAATTTCACTTTTGACAGTCTGATAGGTAAAAGTGATATACCTTGTTCTTTGGATTTGCATTTAACTAGTTATGAGGAAGGTTGAGCAATTTTTAAATAATTATTTAGCCCATTTTAAAATTTCTTTTTACATAAATTGCCTTTTTATATTCTTTGTCCATTTTTTCTTTTTCTTTCTCCATGGTAAATTAAACACATTAATTTTTTGTCTTTTTACTATGTTGTAAGTATTTTCCCCCAATTTGTTGTTTAGTTTTTGACTTCTATGTTTTATTTTTAAATAATGCAGAAAATAAAATATTTTTGTACTCAAAATTTTAAACTTCTTTTTTATGACTCCTGGGTTTTGTATTTCCTTTAAATGACTTTTTGCTTCAAATAGTATGCAAAAATGTGTTATAGATAATTTCACTTATACTTTCAGAATTTTAGTCTTTGCTACATCTGGAGTTGATTTTGAGCAAAGGAGTGAGGCTGGGAGTCAGTTTTTTTTTTTTTTTTTTAAAGATTTATTTATTTATTTGACAGACAGAGATCACAAGGAGGCAGAGAGGCAGGCAGAGAGAGAGGGGGAAGCAGGCTCCCTGCTGAGCAGAGAGCCTGATGCGGGGCTTGATCCCAGGACCCTGGGATCGTGACCTGAGCTGAAGGCAGAGGCTTTAACCCACTGAGCCACCCAGGCGCCCCTGGGAGTCAGTTTTATGTTAATTTTTCATCCAAATGTTTATTCATTTGAGCCAGTATGATTTATTTAAGAATAACTCTTTTTCCTGCCGATTTAAAATGTCATCTTTATCATAAGCTAAATTTATATTTAGTCTGTTTCCCAACTCTCTCTTCTGTTGCAGTAATATTTGTATCTAATTTTTATTTATTTGTTTACTCATTTATTTATTTTTATTAACATATAATGTATTTTTTGTTTCAGGGGTGCAGGCCTGTGATACATCAGTCTTACACAATTCACAGCACTCACCCTAGCACATTCTCATTTTTAATCCAATCCATACTTTTTTTTTTAAAGATTTTATTTATTTGAGAGAGAAAGAGTGAGCGAGTGTGTGTGAGCGCATGACTGGGAGGGTCAGAGGGAGAGGGAAAAGCCGACACCCCGCTGAGCAGAGAGCCAATGCAGGACTCTATCCCAGATTCCTGGGACCATGTGACTTGAGCCAAAGGCAGACCCTTAACGCTAACTGAGCCATGCAGGTGCCCTCCAATCCCTACTTTCTAAATAACTTCATTTTATGACATGTTTTAATACCTGGAAGGATTAATCCTTCTTTGCCTCTTTTCTGCCCCATTAGGATTTTCCTAGATATGATCACATAATGTTAATTTCTAGATGAGTTTTTGTATAATATTTTATCTGGTGGTTGGGACACAGCTACATGCAGATGGGCTTTTAAGACCCAGATCTCTAGGCTGGCTATATTGGATTTGGTTCTTTGGCCAGATGTGTTCAGGTCAGAATTGTACCACTGTCCAGCTTGCATGCTTAAAATTTGTTGTTCTTGTTGTTTTATAAAAATGAACTTTTAAACTGAATAAGTTATATTTGCACATCTATTTTCATTTTTAATTTTAACAAAGGGTGCTTTGGCTACAGTTCTTTATTGCAACCACCAGTCTACAGAGTTTCATAAATGACATTAGATTTTTCATAGACTCCAGGAGACTCCGGGAAACAGCCAAAGACGATGTGGCGGGAAAATGTCCAGCTGTATCTGAGAGACAGTCCTGGAGATGTGTTAGCTTCCCTCATTCTGGATTCTTGGGCTGGACACTAGAAGCTCCCCTCACAGTTTTCCCAGAAGTTATCTGATGCCTGCAACCTTTTATAATCTCACCCAAGCTGTATTTAGTTTTTGAAATCTAGAGGCGTGAAGCTGGGCCAGAGCTGGAAGGGTTGTTTGCACACCTATTACATCTGCCACGAAGGGTTGTACGATGAAAATAAATTTTCCTCCTGTCCTGACCCCAAAAACTGCTACCAGTTTCAGGTGCAAATTAAAAAAAAAAATTAATGTATCATTCTGTATCAGGACACATACATTTATTTCACTCTTTATTATAGCTGCTGCTTGTTTGAATTTAACCAATTTATTGCCCCACACTATACTGGAATATTTTAATGTTGCTGTGTATTGGTGAGGACTCATATAACTCAGTAAAGCCATACAAATTGTTAAAATATGAAATACTTTTGTATCCCTTCTCCTCACTACTAGTAGTCTTCCTCTACTTGGCCTCTTGCCTGGTACCTTTCTTAGACCCATCAATTAAAGGGTAAGCATTTGGCACAAAAGGGGCCTTCTAAGACTCCTCTCCAGGCTAAACTCTGGTTGGAGCCTGAGCCATGCTGGTGGTTAAATCTTTTTAGTATCTTTCCACTGCTAGGCAAATGACATCCATTTGGATTTTGTATATCTCCTAAGGCTTTTCCTGACCCTTTTGGTCACAGTTAAAGTCATACCAATGTAAGAATATATGACAATTTATTTAACAAGTCCCTAACTGATGCACATTTAGGTTGTTTTAACTTTTTGATTAACACAAACAACACTGCAATCCTTGACATGCATCTTCACATACATGTGTTCAGATTCCTAAAAGTGGCATTGCTTTGTCTTTTAGACAAATATAAAATTTTACACATATTGGCAGAATGCCTTCAATAGAGATTTTACCAATACACACTGAGACCAGCAGTGTATGAGACAGCTTATATTTTTCTTGTGAAAGATTTCCTAAGAGATTTTAAAAAGTTTTAATGAAACTAATACACCTTTTTAAGCAATGATATAAAAAAAGAGAAGAAAATTAAACCTCATTGGTATGAGTAGCTCTTAATGAAACGATACCAAGATATCATTAGATCATTGTCATCTTCTAATTAATAAAATTTTGATACTGTGTTAAAATTTCTTGGGGACCAACATCAAATTTACAGGTTTTAATTTTTAGAGCCTACCTTTCCAATATATGGGGCAACATCCATCAGTTCTCAATGCCGTGATTACTCAAAGATACAAACAATAATTCTGTGATGATATGTACAAATTTTTCACTGCTCTGTAATCTAGTAGTTCTCAACCCAGGGTACTTTTGCTCCCCAGGGGACATTTGGCAATGTCTGGAGACATTTTTGATTCTCACAACTGGGAGGCTGGTGCTATTGGTGTTTTGTGGGTAGAGGCCAGGGATGCTGCTAAACATCCTACAACTCACATGACAGCCCCCACAACAAAGAATTATCCAGCCTAAAGTATCAGTAGTGCTGAGAGTGAGAAACCCTGTTGCAATAGACTACACCTGGAAATGGACATTGATCTAAACAGTTAAATATTCTTTCATTGTCTTTTGTTCATTAATTTATTCTCAAGACTCTTGGCACAATCTTTTTGTTGTAAAGAGCATTCTCCATGGCAGACAGGTTGAAAGCAAAGGCAAAATATTGTAATCTTCCTTCCTCTCTGTTGTTTGTCAGTATCATGAACTCCGCCTGAGAGTGGGGCCAGCAGTTGTACATTTCTTGTCCTTCTTTCTCAAACGCAACCTTAAGTTTTTACATTGTTTTGAGTGTTTTTCATAAGGCTTTGCTTATCTTAGGTTTAGTCAGTAAAAGCCAATACTGCCCTGATGTGTTCATTCTTCCCATTCCCTTCTTCCTTCTTTTGTATGTCCTTTGAAGATCTCAGCTCTTTAGAAAGCTCCTTGTACACCATCTTGAGTCATATTTGCGGATGTTCTTTCCCATATTTTCCTCATGTGATTGTTGTAGTGGTCTTTATTTTTTGACCTACCTTTCATTTTAGAATCTCTGGCTCTGGAACATGCTTATATTTTCTCTGAACTGCTCAATAATCTAAGATACTTGTCTTACTTTGCCTTGTGTTTTCTTCCTTGACTGCTGCGAACTCTAAGGTGATCTGTTCAGTTTTCCCCAAGGTTCCTGTCACTTTTACTTCACTCACATATTTCTCTTTGTTGGTAAGAATTAAGTCCAGGGGAGCAGTTCTATTCCTTGGTTCTTTTGCTCTTTGGATGTGGAATTGGCTGATAGAGAGGCAGCCAATAAAGGAGAAGAGTCGTTTCTCCAGTTGTGACTTTTAAATTAATTTTTTTTTTTTTTGGTTTTGCTGATTTTTAAATTTTTTTAAATCTTTGCTAGGTCTCTTGATTTTGACCTCTCACTTCAGTTTTCTTTTTCATTTTACTTGGTCTCTCTGTCACTTCTGTCCTAGAATTTGTGTGTTAGGGTATTTCACTGAGAGCACCGTGTAGATGTAGTCTAAATTTTCTGTTGAGGATGATTTCCCTTGGTATCTTTAAGATATTGTCTTACTCTTATGCTATATAGACTTTTGATTTTGGATTTTTTTCTGTCTGCTTGTTTTTAAAAGATGAGATTTTGTGGTGTTTATCATAAGTGAGCTATGTATATCCTCTTTGAGCTTAATCACTATCAACTTTGAATTACAGAATTTCTTAAATTTTAAATCTCTTCTCTCTTAAATCTCAGTATATTTCTGGATTACAGAGGATACATACCCACTGGGGCAGCTATTCTCTTATTCATATTATTTGATCCTTTACTGGATCAAATATGGATCAAGTGGGGGGTGAATTTAACCCTAAATAATTGAAAGCAATTTGGATTTATTTTTCTAAGAGAGATGCATAAAACCTAATCTCTAGAATACCCTTCTGCCATTGTTTTTCTTGTGTCTGTTGCCCTCCTTTTGGGCTCTCATATCTCAGGGCACAATATATGTACTCTTCCTTTCTCTCCTTATATCCCATATTGCATTTCTGGGAACAAAGATCTTCCAGCAGAGTATATTTAGAAATGTATTGCTGGGAGGTGACCAGGAAACACACCTGGTTATCTAAAAAGCGGCTCCTTTCTTTGCAGTAATGGGGTGAGAACTGGTGTTTTGGTTGGTTCTGTCAGCCTTAGTTCTCTGATAGGATGTCAGGATATGAGGGCCTGGCTCTGTGGTTGCTTTAAGTTTATGTACAAGGGAGTTTTAGTTGTCCCTCCCCCCAATTTATCCCATTCATGAAATATAGAAAATAAGAATGGCCAGATTTAGCAAAATACAAGATACAGAGGTTTGAATTTCAGATAAACAAGCAATAGTTTTTTAAAGTATAAATATGTCCCAAATGTTGCATAGGGCATGCTTATGCTGGAAAATTATTCATTATTTCTCTGAAATTCAAAGTTAACTGGAAATTTTGTATTTTATGTAGCAGCCATAAGGTGCCCCCCAGTGTTTTTAAATCATTGTGAGATACTTATCCTTTGGTTTCTCAGGTACTGGTGTAGGAGAGTCTTTTTCTGATTTGATAAAGGTTATCCTTTCCAGTCTTCCTTCACCTGAAAGGCTGGGAGGAGTGGAAGAAACTTGTAGAGTCTGGGGGCCTTCAAAGAGGAAAAGAATGAAGACCTGGACTTCTTTCTTTTACAATGTGTTTATACTAGAAACTTTTTAATGCATTGAACTGGTCCTGGATAAGAAAGAACCTAATAAGAAAGAACATCAGAGACCTTAAGCTAGAATCCTTTTTATGGCCTGCGTTACCTGGTGGGAGAAGCTGTTTGGGCTTGTGAGTGATTGGAGGCAGAAGGAGGCAGAAGGCCCTCCTGACGGAACGACCATGTTTAGTGAACTGAGGCTGTAAGTGTGGATGTCACGCCATACCTCTGAGGGAGCAAGCTTGTTCTTTCTTGAAGAACCACTGGGGGACAATGTCGGTAATTGTAGCAGCAAAGGCAAGAGTGCAGCAGGCAAAAAGGTCACACTGGACTTCAGGGGATCAGTTTTCATCAGTAAACTGTGTGCTGGGAGCAGAACACTGGCAGCCTTCAACAGGGCCCACTTGAGAATCATATTCTCTAATTTTCTGTCTCTGAGGCATGGGGGTCAAGAGGGCCCTGGAGTTCTTGAACAATTTGAGGGATAAGAGAGTTACCCTGTCAGTCGGACAAATGGGAAGTAGTTTTAGTTTGTACTTTTCCACTTGCCCTTCTTGTATTTTTGTTGTTGCCATGGGAAGAACATGCTCCTGGTAGCTCACTTGTCTAAGAAGGATGAGAAACATGTACAACAGATTTAGATTCCAAAACTGTATCTTGGAGTAAGCCCAGCCAGGCCCATCTTGGATTAGCCAACCTAACCACCTAAAAATGCACAAGAGAGAATAAACCTTTTGTGCCACTGAGTTTTAGGTGTTTTGTTATGTAGTATTATTATGGAAATAGCAACTCATAGACCATTAAACAAAAATGACTTAGTATAATGTTTTTAGAAATAATTATTTTTTAAGATTTCATGTATTTATTTGAGAGAGAGGATGAGCGTAAGAGAGCAGGAACAGGCAGAGGGAGAGGGGGAGGGAGAAGCAGACTACCCACTGAGCAGGGAGCCTGTTGCAGGGCTCAATCTCAGGACCCTGGAATCATGCCCCGAATTGAAGACAGATGCTTAACTGACTGAGCCACCCAGGCGCTCTGGATTTTATAAAGAATTATTTAAAAATTAATAAGGAAAAGAATAATAGAGAAATGGGTCAATGATAAGGGAAAAAGTAATTCACAGAAGAGAATATTAGAATGACCAATAGATAAATGAAAAGATATTTAGCTTGTTTCACTAGTTACTAGATAAATACAGATTAAAATAATGGTGTACCTTATCGTACCTATGAGATTGGTAAAAATTGATGTATAGTAATAACCTAGTATCTGTAAAGATGCAAAACAAATGGAACGTTAATATATAGATGGTAGGATCTTTATGGATACAAAGAGAGACATATTAAGCAGGGAGAGGATATTTTCAGGGATTAGTACTGACAAAAGATTATATATAGAATGTATAGGGAATTCTTAGAAATCAGTGAGAAAAATAGGCCACCTAGGAGAAAAATGGATAAAAAGTACAAGTAAGCAGTTCAATGAATGGCTGTCTAGTCAACCCAAAATAGATCACCAGTCACATTGGTAATCAAAAATGCAATTAAGTTAAGACAACAATGAGGCCCACTTCGTACTTCCTGTGTTGGAAAAAGTTGAAATGTCCTGCAATATCTTGTGCTCAGGAGGAGATGGGAACATGTGAACAAACCCACATGTTCTGCTGGTCATGTTATTTTGGAGACCAATTTGGTAATATTTGTTGAAATTGACTATTCAAATGCGTTCTGACCCAGAAATTCTACTGCCAAATTGTATTAGTTTGCTAGGGCTGCCATTATAAAGTATCAAAGACTGGGTGGCTTAAACAATAGAAATTTGTTTTCTCATAGTCTAAAGGCCTAAAGGCCAAGATCAAGGTGCTGTTAAGTTTGGTTTCTCCTGAGGCCTCTCTTCTTGACTTATTCATGGCTACCTTTTTGCTGCATCTGCAACATGATTACCGCTTTTGGTGTCTGCGTCCTAATTTCTTCTTAAGGGACAGTGATCATATTGGATTAGGGCCCATCCTAATGGCTTTATTTTAACTTAATCACATCTTCAAAGGCCCTATTTCTATATATAGTTATATTCTAAAGAATAGGGAATTAGAATTACAAACATATAAATTGTGGGGAGGTTCAAATTCAAGCTCTACTTTACTCTGCTTACCCATGTCTATTTTGATCCCTTTCCCCTGTTTTTCCCATGTTGTGAAATGTGACCTACAAAGTGGCCATGAAGGAGAATTGCTTATAAAAATTACCCATAGAATTTAATGGAGTGCTCTGTTCGGTGCTAAATAATTCACCAATTAATCACTGTTACTATGTGGAAAGATACTTTTCTCTTTGTAGAATTTTTAAGATTTTATATATTTATTTGACAGACAGAGATTACAAGTAGGCAGAGAGGCATTCAGAGAGAGGAGGAAGCAGGCTCCCTGCTGAGCAGAGAGCCCAATGCAGGGCTCTTTCCCAGGACCCTGGGATCATGACCTGAGCCGAAAGCAGAGGCTTTAACCCACTGAGCCACCCAGGCGCCCCTCTGATTCCCTTTTTATAGGGAAAGAGACATCTCAGCAGACATCTGCTGTCACCTTATTGGCCAGAATTTGTCACATGCCATTCTGAGTTGCAGAGAAGTCTGGGAAATCTGATGTCCTGCTTCCATTGCCATGAAGGGTAAGAGAGAGCTGAACTATATGTTGCTTGAACTAACCTATGGTGCTTACCGTATATATGCAATTAAATTAAAACAACTTAAATATATATTTGTATTTACTTATTTAGTTCAACATGATAGATCATGAAAACACAATGTTGGGGTAGGAGGAGACAGACAGAGAAAAACAAAGGTAGGGGGGAGAGAGAAATAGAAACAGAGATACAGAAACAGAAGGAGAGAGAGGAATTACAATACTGTTTATGTAAATCTGAAAAGCTGTTTATCATTGTAAAGATGTATATCAAAAGAGTTATGGAAAGTTGACCAGAAGGGCATCCATTTACTAGTAAGGGGATGCCTATATGAGGGGAGGAGTGGAATGGAACTGAAGCAAGGGATATAGAATGTGACAATATGACAACAACAACAACAAAATAAAACAGGCTTTTCACAGACCCGTTCCATCAGTTGAACTTTATCTAAGGAGCACGATTGATATGTCAATCTAATTCTGTGCTTTCATGATCCATGACCCAGAAAAGGCTAGGATGGTTTGGGGCATGTGTGTGTGAGTTACTCTCTCTGTTGGGCATGGTTATTGTTTAGAGTTGAAGAAATGTGAATCATTATGCTTATGACTGAGTTTACTTTTTAATTTTTTAATTTATTATTTATTTTTATCTTTATTTTTATTTTTTTAAAGATTTTTTATTTATTTGTTTGACAGATAGAGATCACAGGTAGGCAGAAAGAGAGAGAGAGAGAGAGAGAGAGAGAGAAGGAAGCAGGTTCCTCGCTGAGCAGAGAGCCCGATGCGGGGCTCGATCCCAGGACCCTGGAACCATGACCTGAGCTGAAGGCAGAGGCCTTAACCCACTGAGCCACCCAGGTGCCCCGAGTTTACTTTTTTAAACCTTACTCTGTGATGAGCTTTATTCTACAATTGGAGGCCTGATGGGAATGATGTTATTGTTTAAGTTTAGTGAGTATAACAGGTATTCGGACAATTTGGAGATATTATGAGTTTTGCAAAATTGATTGTCTTTGTACATATATTTCTTTTGCTCTATAATGAAAGTTTAGTAGACTTGACTTTAGAGAGCCAATGAGGGACACAAGTTATATAAACATGGCCTTTTGATAGTGAAATCCATCATTCTCTAGTTTTCTGTTATTATCTTTGGAAGCAGAGTGGGAGAAAGGATTTCCTTCCCTTCGCTCTAATGCAGCCTCAGCGAGTGACTGGCTGTCTGCTCTGGAATGAAGCATGTTGGCATGATTCCATAAGTCTTATGTGGGAACAAGACTGGAGGTTTTCTATTTTTTACTTATTGTCATTCCTTTGCTTTTAGTTCACTATTCTGTCCTTTTACCATCCCGTATCTAATCCTCTAAATAAACATAGATCAGTTATTAATATATGTTAGTGTATCTTTCATTTTCTCTTTTAAGCATTTGTTAACACTTCAGAAGCAAATCTTAAGCACTTCAATTTTATGTTTCTTAATTACCTAATTATAAGTTATTGTCATGGATAGGGTAGATTACTTCCCTTGGTGAAAGGGATTCGATTTGCTAAATAAAAATGTGTGGACTTAATGACTCTTCCTCCATTTTTAAATCAAATAGGTAATTTGCTACCTCTTAGCACCCTTCAAAAATTCAGTGGCATTTGGTTTTGGAAAAGGAGAATTCTACAAAGAGAAAAGTATCTTTCCACATAGTAACAGTGATTAATTGGTGAATTATTTAGCACCGAACAGAGCACTCCATTAAATTCTATGGGTAATTTTTATAAGCAATTCTCCTTCATGGCCACTTTGTAGGTCACATTTCACAACATGGGAAAAACAGGGGAAAGGGATCAAAATAGACATGGGTAAGCAGAGTAAAGTAGAGCTTGAATTTGAACCCAGTTTTCACGTGTTTCTGCCTCTTCTTTTCATTTCTCTCCTTCTCTTCCTTTTTCTAGTGGGTACTTGTTTTGCAAAGTACTATCCTTGCCTGCCTTATCTTCCTCTCCTCTGAAACGTGGAAGAGCTCATTTAATCTCATGGTTTAGGGCGTAACATGGATGCGTAGTTACTGTATCTCTCTTTCTAGGCTTGATTTTCTCCTGAGCTTCAGGATTCTGCGTGTCAGCTGCCCATAGGACATTACCCATTTGCACATGCCTCTCAGACCTCAAACTCATCATATCTAATGTACGTCAGAGTCAGAGCTTGCTCACTGGTGTGAATATTATTTGTTATGAGCACACTGCAGTAGTTTAAAGAAATAGTAGGTAATGTTCAATATAAAATTAAGTATATTAAAAAAACACAAAAATAAAATGAAATCTAAAAAGTATACTGAAAATCCAAATAGAACATAAATGTATGGAGGCATTTTTGCTAAAAGTAAGAAGGATTATTTTAAATTGTGTCTATTGACTGGTTATTCTGTGTCCCCCTACCCCATGCATTGTTGTTTAAAAATTTTTTTAGCCACAAATAGAATAGAGACTAACAAGACCATTAGACGTAGGTTCTTTTGATTCTGGGGAATCAAAAATTGCTGAATGAAACATACTTTAGGAGAGCCTGTGTTAGGTACCAAACTCACAGTTGGAAAGTAAAGTGGAATTAAATATATGAAAACAAAAAAGTTATCTGTGTATTCTAAAATTGGATGTTTTTAGATTTTTTCGGATGAATTACTTGCAAAACTGACTTTTCAGTTTTCTTATGCAGGCATATCTTGTAAGTTAATTTGAGAAATAATTTGAAGTATCTCTTTATATAATAGGGAATGTATCAGTTCAGAAAATTAAAGATTCAAAATTTCCTGAAAGAATCCATAGCAATTAAGTGGTGTTATACTTTATTTCCAGGTGTAAAAGATGATTTTTACATGGTTACCATTTGTTATTATATGAGGAAAGAAAGGGACACATCTTGTTATTAAAAATGATTTTATAGAGCGTGGAACTGAATACTTGCTTTCAATATCACAGATAGGATTTTTTTTTTATGGGAAAAGAAGCTATAATTTCCTATTTTGAATCACTATTGTGGAGAAGAATGATTATTTCTTTTCTCTCTGGAAAGTGTAATACTTGAGCATAAAGGATGTGTCATTAGTAGTAAGTCTGGGAGCGTGAAAAGAGAGATAGATCACTCTTCGAGTCTTTAGATCTGTTTTATTTTTGTCAAGTTAATTTAGTAAACTTAATGTTTGTGATAATAGCTTCAGAGAAGCATAGAAAATTTTTATCTTCAGTCAAGATAAATTTGTGGTTGTTAATGATTTTGGCTATTGAGATGGTAAAATCTTTAAGAGTAAATCAGGCAAGTCAGTGTTCACACTTTTCCAAATTGAAGTTGTAAAATAAGGAATTTGTAGCTTGTATGAGGACTTTGTTAGCCATAACATTGTATGGTCATGAGAAATATAATAATGCTGTGAAAACAGGAACCCGTCTTGTAAAATTAACCTATAGCTCCTAACATATAATGGACAAATAGCAGATACCAAACCGAGCATTTGGAAAAAATTAAACATTTTACAAGTGTATATGTAATTTTTAAGAGGAATTATCCTGTATTATAGTGTAGTTCTATTTTCTTTTGCATTTGTTTTGGATTTTCTAATGGAACTTTTAATCTTTATGTAGAGTTTTTATTTCTTTGTTTCCTTTTTTTCCCCCCAGAAAAATCTAGGGTTGTAGAAAGTCATTTTGATCATTGAACCAAATTCTACTTCTTAGCCTTTCTTTCATTACCATGAGGATGCATCTGATTGAGCTGACTGAGGAAGAAATAATAATAGACTTTGTCACAAATGAGAAGTTTTAAACATTAATATGGGCTCTGTGAAAGTCAAATCTATATGGGCAAAATAAAATGGGACTTTTTTTTGTAAACATTTTTTAAAAAACAATTTTATCCATTTATTTAAGAGAGAGAAAATGAGAGAGAGCAAGAAAGGGAGAAGGGTCAAAGGGAGAAGACTCTCCTTTGAGCAGGAAACCCCATTTGGGACTCTAGGATCATGACCTGAGTCCAAGGAAGCCGCCCAACCAACTGAGCCACCCAGGTACCCCTCAAATGGGACATTTCTGAACACATTTAATAAGGAAGTTTGAGATGGTATGTCCCAGTTTCTAGTTCAAGTATAAAAATAAATGTCATTGGATGCAATACTTTGGTTTTTCAGGATCAAATGGTACCCTCTGCTGGCCAAATTAGGGATTACGTTTAAAAATGAGTAGCTTTTTTTAAAATAGGGTTGATTGCTATAGAAAAGATTGAGCAGTGCAGAGTATTGTGAAATAATACAGAAAAATTACATATGTGAAGACTGAAGCCAATGTATCACTTAAATAAATATTTTCTGAAGTGAAATATGGAAATATCCATAATTGAAATTTCCTAAACTTTTGCTCTACTTTAAAAAATTTATTTATTTCAGATTTTGTTTATTCATTTGAGAGAGAGAGAGAGAGAGAGAGACAGAATGAGAGAGAGAGAGTAAGCCAGAGCACAAGAAGGGGGAGTGGCAGGCAGAGGCAGAAGCAGGCTCCCCACTGAGCAAGGAGCTGGACGTGGGGTTCAATCCCAGGAGCTGGAGATCATGACCTGAACAGCAGGCAGATGCTTAACCATCTGAGCCACCCAGGCACCCCAATCTGCCTCTTTTTTTTTTAAGATTTTAGTTATTTGAAGGAGAGAGCAAAAGAGATAGAACAAGCAGGGAGATGGGCAGAAGAAGAAGGAGGGAGAAGCAGACTGCCTGCTGAGCAGGGAGTCCAAAACAGGGTTTGATCCCAGGACTCTGGGATCATGACCTGAGCTGCAGGCAGATGCTTAACTGACTGAGCCACCGACTAAGCCATATAGGCGCCCCTTTTGATCTATTTTTTAACCACAGAAGTAGGCCGCAGGGAAGTAACACAGCAGGGGACAAACTACATGGCTCTCCTATCCCTATTTTTGATAGCAACTGTGATATTTAATTTACTTTCATCAGTTAAGTTACTTTTTTAGGAGCGATTGGCAAATATCTAGAGTGGAGATAAGAGCTACTTTTCTCCAGGTACCCTGACTCAATTTCTGTTTAAAATAATTGGAATATTCTTAAGTAATTTAGAAGTTTGATAAGTTCAGGGAGGTATCATATAACACGCATGTTTTACACTTTTCTTTCAGTGTTTAAAATTTTTAAGGTTACTTTGGAATTTACAATGTTTGGGGAATATAATGCACACAGAAGTTATGTTTAAAAGCTGATACTGGACAATATATCATTATTTCATGCAAATTTGGAAAATGCAGTTTTAAGTTTGATTCTCCTGTTTGATGTCACTCTTATAGGCATATTGCTTTAAGAGCACCCATCCCCCCTTTCTGCTTGAGCCACTGTGTCCTGTCAGTCATCCTGAAATACACTAGGGTGCTTGTCAGGCTGTTTGCTTACAGATGCATCATAAGCCAAATTGTGAGCCGTAATAGTGGCACTGAATTTCTAAGTACAAGAAATTGCTTAGACAATTGATTTAGTATCTGTATATGGGTAATACTCTGTCCTGCAGTAGGTGAGTGAAGTGTCCAACTTTTTAAGATCAAATTTTGCTGTGTAAGGCAAATCCTATAATTATAGATTATCTGTTGCTTCGTTAGATAGCTTTGGGGGAAGTAAAAGGACATTATTTCTATGAAATGGGATGAATAGAAGCTACTATGCTGTGCATTTATTACTTTTATACTAATTTTTCTTTTAAGAACACTAAACTCTAAATGACTTTATGAAAGCTCCAATTTTATAAATGTCTACTTTTTTGAATAGATTAGTGGGCATTTCAGATTTAGATAAAAATATGATTCTCTTACACATTTTTTTCTTTCACAACAACTCAGGTAGACTCAATTGAGCAGAGGCTCCGTTCTGCTATATGGAGTGTGTATTAGTGATTTTTTAAAATAGCGCTAAAACAAATGCTCATGTGCCAGTGCCCAAGCTATAGTAGTGTTACATCAGAGCATTTAAAAATTCCTGCTGTGTAACCGAGCCATTACTATTTGAGTAATCATATATGCCAGGAACTGGAATCTTTACATTCTTTACACATTAAAGTTGTGTAGCAAGCAGTTTCTTTATTTGTGCAGTTTAATTTCTGTCACGGGCCTCTAAACTTAAATTGTGCATGGATGATTTTCCTTTATTTTTTGTATGCAGCCTTAAATATCTTCAAACAAAGCATTGATAAAAACAAAAAGGAAGGAACTTGGATTTTGATACTTCCGTGTTCAATATGGTAGAGAATAGTTAAGAGACAGCAAGGAGTTAAAAGTTTTAAGGCTTTATCTAATGTAAACAAGAAGAGATTGCTTTTGCAGATACATAGAATGATTATTTATTTATTTCTTCTTCTGGAAAGGATTTAAGGTGACTTACAAGGCTATATGAAACTCAAGATAGCACAAATTAAAAGTGGAGTGAAAGAAGAAAGGAAAACAAGCATAAGAATATAAAACAGAGTCAGGAATGAGGCAAAAAATGCAGTGGTTTTGACTGTGGTTTTATGATACTAATGTATTACAGACAGATGGGAGAGAAAATTCGGGGTTACAGAAATCTTTCATGGGAATTTCATACAAACCAGTTGTTTTCCTTACTGCAGGTGGCAGTTCGGAGTGAGCAGAGCACGTTGGACAGTGAATATTAAATACACTTTAAATGTCACTTGTGTTTTGGTGGGAAAAAATTGGAGAACTGCTGCCTTTTTAACCCTTGCACTGATTTACGTGGGCTTGTATGACTCTACGTTTTCTAGGAGCAGAAAAAGATTGAGTCTGTCACTTAATTCAGAAGAAAGATTTAAGAGGTTTACTTCTTTAGAAACAGTATTTTATCTAAATATGGTAAAATATTTACATATTAAAACGGACATGATCAAGACAATGTTTGAAGTAAAATATATTTGGCAGTTTTGTGTGAATCTATGAATCTTGTCCTAGTATATTTTTTAATAGTTTGTTGTAAATGAGATAAGCTACTTTCATCATTCCTTTTACTCTTTCAATTTAGTGATAAGTTTAACTTGAATTTCAACTTATGTTAGGTCAAAATTAACTGGATCCATCTGAGAAATAAGTTGTTGATTAGGAGGAGGGAGTTAAGAGACAGGACTTTAATGTTCTTTGATCTTTAAATACTCAAAATGCAATACTGTGTTGGAGACTTTGGGCTCTGTACTACACACCATACCAAACCCAGCTTGTGTAGTGAATAAAATAAGCTTGCAAACTCATTGCTTTCACCCAGGAGTATTGAAGAACAGAATTGTAGCAGTTAAAACTTTGCCAAAGTATCTTTACTGATATACTCAGAAATCAAATTAACATGTGAATCATGGACAATCACTGGGTCCCCTTTTTAAAAATTCTGTTGTTAGAAATAAGATCAATAAAACAAGATAATTTTGGAGCACTGGGTGTGGTGCATAAACAATGAATCTTGGAACACTGAAAAAAATAAAATAAAAAAAGATATAATTTTTTTAAAGGGCAGTGAAAAAACAAAGAAAAATACTCAAAGCTTTTGTTTTTATAATTTTATAGTATAAACACATATGCAGGTTGAGTTAGAGTTCTTTCAAGAAAAAAATATGAATCGTACGCATAATACATCAGGTACATAGAATGACATTGAGGATAAACTGGACACCAAAGAGGCTTGCAAGCTGCAAAGCAAATATTATTAGGAAGTTAAATAGGGTTGCCATGCCTGGGTGGCTCAGTTGGCTTGAGATTCTCTCTCCCTCTGCCTCTCCTGCTTGTTCTCTCATACAAACAAACAAACAGTTTTAAAATCAGGAAGTTAAATAGGGTCAAGGCACCAAATAAACTGAATGATGTAAGAGAGAGGTCGGGAATATTCTGTGAATATTAATCGTACAACTTCCTTTTGTGTGATTCTTTCACTTAGCATAATGCCTTTCACTTAGCATATTCATGTTGTTGCGTTTGTCAGTAGTTTACTTTTTTCAAGCACAAAGTATGATGGGATGATTGTATTACAAGAGTGCTTATTTATTTGTTAATGGAAATTTGAGTTTTCAAGTTTTTGACTATTATGAATAAGGCCAAAATGAACATTTGTGTATAGGTCACTATGTGGACATATGCTTTCATATCTCTTGGGTAAATGTTTAAGGAGAGAAATTGCTAGGTCATATGGTGGGTATATGTTTAATTTTGTAGGAAACTACCAATTTTTGTTTTCAGTAGCAATGTATGAGCTTTCCATTTACTTCTCAACTTTGCTAGCTTGGGTATTGATAGTCTTTTTAATTTTAGTCATTCCAGTAGGTGTATAGTAGTATATATTGTAACTCTAATTTGCATTTCTCTAGTGACTACTGATATTGAGCATTTTTCATGTGCTTAGTTACCATCTATATATCTTCTTTAATGAAGTGTCTTTTCAAATGTTTTGTCCCATTTTAAGATATTGAATAGTTTTTCATGTAAATTATTGATTTCTAAGTATTCTTTATATTTTCTGGATAAAGGACCTTTATCATATATGGGTTTTAAAAGTACTGTGACTCAGTCTGTGGCTTGCCTTTTCATTTTCTTTTTTTTTTTTTAAGATTTTTAAAAATTTATTTATTTGACAGACAGAGATCACAAGTAGGCAGAGAAGCAGGCAGAGAGAGAGGAGGAAGCAGGCTCCCCGCTGAGTAGAGAGCCCAATGTGGGGCTCGGTCCCAGGACCCTGGGATCATGACCTAAGCTGAAGGCAGAGGCTTTAACTCACTGAGCCGCTCAGGCGCCCCTCTCCTATGTTTTCTTTAAGAAGTTTGATAGCTTTGTCTTATCCCTAGCTCTGTGATCTATTTCAAGTAAATTTTTGCATCTGGTGTGAGAAAAGGTTTAAGATTCTTGTTTTATGTATGATGCCCAATTATTTCAGCACCATTTGTTGAAAAGAAACTTGAGCTACTTTGGCACTTTTGTTGAAAATAAATTGTCCATGTTAATATTATGTCTAATATATGAGGATTTAAGAAAATGTAATCATCTTATCATGCCCCATAAAATTAACAAATATTAGCATTATCAAGTAGAGACTGTCTAATTTTAACTGCTTAAAAATGTCTTTTTATAGTTGGATTTTGGAATCAGAATTCAGGATTGACATAATTTTGAGTGGCTGGTCCTAAGAGTTTTCCTTCTTTTCCATGTCATCTATGAGTTGAAGAAACCAAGTCATTTTATCTTGGAGTATTTTTCATGTTCTGGATTTGGGTGATGGCAACCTTGTGATGTCACTTAACACATTCCTCCTTCCAGTAAGGTGGTAGTTAGACAAGTCTTGATTAGATTTAATTTTAACTCTTTTGGCAAGAATACTGTGTGGATGATGAGTACTTCCCATTGTGTCACGTCAGGAACCATAGAGTCTGAATTGTGTCACATTTGGTGACGTTAAATTTGATCAGCACGTTCAGGCTCTGTAAGTCTGATTCTCAAAGTTCCCTATTAATCATTCACTGAATGATTTTAACTTTTACTGATGATCATTTTCTAGATTGTTATTTTCTAAGGGATTGTAAATGGTGATTTTTAGTGTTTTGTAATTCTTAATTAGTTTTATTGGTTGGGATTACTCTATAAAGAATTTTAGAATATTCCTCTAAGGTATAGTTCATGCCAGAAAATCAGGAAAATACTTGACTATTTCTCATTCTTTATTAGTTTTCAGAAAAATAGGATGGTGTCCTAGCAACTTTGAAAGGTAACCAGTGAGTTTTTGTTTTCTGAACTAATTTTTATGCATGTTTTATTGCAATCTTTATTTGCAATAGATAAAGTTCTTTATCTTTATTGCAATCTTTATTTGCAATGGATAAAGATTGCAAAAGATATTGCAATCTTTATTCTTTTGATGCTCAAATTTCCCATTTTTGGTCAGTGAGAATACCTTTAACTTGGGTCCTGAGCCTCTTGACAAATCCAAGTGGTTTCTATGTTTTAGGTAAGATGTTTTAGGCTGATTTTTTATATTTCCTGCCCCAGATCTTCAACCAGCATTTTCTTTGAGAAGCTTGGGTCCTTTTAGTGGGAAATAGTATTTAGGAAACACAATCTATGTACTGGGTTGCTGTTGCCACTCCCACTTCCTTTTTATTTTGTGAATGGAGCTAGGAAATTGGTATTTTTTAGGAGGAGAAAAATATATAATAAGATCATACTGCTAATTCCAGTTCAATATAAGATAACAGGATTTACATGTAAATTTTCTGATTTAATATTTGTATCTATTTTCCTTATGCTAGAATCTTATTTCCTAATAGCATGAATATAATTGCTTTATCATAATGTGTGTGAGTATAGGTATATAAGTTTATATATATATGTATGTGTGCATATATATAAGAATTTATAAGGCTATATTACATGTATTTAATAAGAGTACTAAATGCAGCTGAAGATTACTTTGCCATTCTTTTTTTCCTAGAGGATATCCTTTTAAGGATTAGAGTAAAAATACTGTGTTTTGAAGTCACTTGAAATTAATTGGTACAATGAATTACTTCGGGCATGCATTAGTTTTTATTTTTGGAGTAGATATCTAGAAGTGAGATTTCTGTACCCACCTCCCTTCTGGTAACCATCTGTTTGTTGTCTATAGTTAAGAACATGTTTCTTGGTTTGTCTCTCTCTCTCTCTCTCTCTCGTTTTTTTCCTTTGCTCATTTGTTATGTTTCTTAAGTTCCATATGTGAGTGAAATCATATAGTATTTGTCTTTCTTTGACTGACTTTTTTCACTTAACGTTATACTTTCTAGCTCCATTTATGTTGTTGCAAATGGCAATATTTTGTTCATTCTTCTGGCTGAATAATATTTCAATGTATGTAGGCATGTATGTGTGTATACCTTCTTTATCCATTCATCTACTGATAGACAGTTGGCCCATTTCCATAATTTGGCTATTGTAAGTAATGCTGCAGTAAACATGGGAGTGCATGTATGCCTTTGAATTAGTTGGGTAAAATGAAGTTTTTGTAAGTACCCAGTAGTGAGATTACTGGATTGTAGAGCAATTCTATTTTTAACCTTTTGAGGAACTTCTATATTGTTTTCCATAGTGGGCTCCACCAGTTTACATTTGCCCCAACAGTGAATGAGGGTTTCCTTTTCTCCATATCCTTGCCAACACTTACTTCTTGTGTTTTTTTATTTTAACCATTTTGACAGGTGTGAGGTGACATCTCATGTGGTCTTGATTTGCATTTCCCTGCTGATGAGTCATGTTGAGCATCTTTCCATATGTCTGTTAGCCATTGGAATATCTTTTTTGGAGAAATGTCTGTTTACTTCTGCCTGTTTTTTAATTGGAATTTTTTTTTTTGCATGTTCAGTTTTATCAGTTCTTTATCTATTTTGGATACTAATCCCTTATTGTATATGTTGTTTGCAAACATCTTCTCCTATTTCATAGGTTGTCTTTTAGTTTTGTTAATTGTTTCCTTCACTGTGCAGAAAGCTTTTATTTTGTGGGAGTCCCAGTAATTTATTTTTGCTTTTGTTTCCCATGCCTTAGGAGATGCATCTAGAAAAATGTTGCTATGGTCAATGTCAGAGAAATTGCTGCCTGTGCTCTTTTCAAAGATTTTTATGGTTTCAGGTCTCACATTTAGTTCTTTAATCCATTTTGAATTTATTTTTGTGTATGGTATAAGAAAGTGGTTCAGTTACATTCCTTTGCATGTTGCTGTCCAGTTTTCCCAACACCATTTGTGGAAGAGACTGTCTTTTTACTATTGGATATTCTTTCCTACTTCATTGAAGATTAATTGACCATATAATTGTGAGTTTATTACTGGATTTTCTAGTCTGTTCCATTGATATATGTGTCCGTTTTTGTTCCAGTATCATGTTTTGATTTCTACAACTTTGCACTATAACTTGAGGTCTGGAATTATGATACCTCCAGTTTTGTTTTTCTTTTTCAATGTAGCTTTGGCTGTTTGAGGTCTTTTGTGGCTGTGTACAAATTTTAGGTTTGTTCTAGTCCTATGAAAAAATGCCATTGGTATTTTGGTAGGGATCGCATTAAATGTGTAGATTGCTTAGCCTTAGCATAGACATTTTAGCAATATTTATTCTTCCAACCCTTGAGCATGGAATGTCTTTCTATTTCTTTATGTCATCTTGAATTTCTTTCATCAGTGTTTCATCAGTGTTTTATAGTTTTCAGAGTACAGGTCTTTCACCTCTTTTTCTCTTAAGTTTATTCCTAGATATTTTATTTTTGGTGCAATTGTAAGTGGGGGTGATTTTCTCAATTTCTCTTTCTGCTGCTTCATTATTGGCATATAGGAATGCAGCAGATTTCTATACATTGATTCTGTAGCTGTGCCTTTACTGAATCATTGTCAGTTCTAGTAGTTTTTGGTGGAGTCTTTTGGGTTTTCTTAATAGAGTATCATGTCTTCTGTAAATAGTGAAAGTTTTATTCCTTCCTTATTGATTTGGATGCCTTTTATTAATTTTTGTTGTCTGGTTGCTGAGGCTAAGACTTCTACTACTGTGTTAAATAGTGATCGTGAGATGGACGTCCCTGTCTTGTTCCTGATCATAGAGGAAAACATCTCAGTTTTTCCCCATCAAGGGTGTTGTTAGTGGTGGGTTTTTCATAGATGGCCTTTATTATCTTGAGGTATGTTTCCTCTAGACCTACTTTGTTGAGGGTTTTTGTCATGAATGGATGCTGCACTTTGTCAAATGCTTTTAATGCATCTATTGAAATGATCATATGGTTCTTATCCTTTCTTTTATTAATGTGGTGTATCACATTGATTCATTTGTGAATATTGAACCACCTTGCATTCCAGGAATAAATCCCACTTGATTGTAATGTATGTTTTTTTTTTTTTTAAAGATTTAATTTATTTATTTGACAGAGAGAGAGATCACAAATAGGCAGAGAGGCAGGCAGAGAGAGATGAGGAGAAGCAGGCTCCCTGCTGAGCAGAGAGCCCCATGCGGGACTCGATCCCAGGCCCCTGGGATCACGACCCGAGCCGAAGGTAGAGGCTTAACCCACTGAGCCACCCAGGTGCCCCGTAATGTATGTTTTTAAAAATATATTGTTGGATTTGGTTTGCTAGTATTTAGTTGAGAATTTTTGCATCTATGTTCATCAGAGATATCAGCCTATAGTTCTATAGTTCTCTCTCTCTCTCTTTTTATTTTTTTGTTATGGTATCTTTATCTGATTTTGATATAGCCTCATAGAGTGAGTTTGGAAGTTTTCCTTCATTTTCTGTATTTTTTAAAATAATAGTTTGATAAGAATATGTATTAACTCTTCTTTAAATGTTTGGTGAAATTCGCATGTGAAAGCATCTGGTCCTGGAGTTATTTGTTGGAGGTGTTTTGATTACCAACTCAATTTTGTTACTGTTAATTGGCCTATTCAAATTTTCTATTTCTTCCTGCTTCAGCTTGGTAGGTTTTATGTTTCTAAGAATTTATCCATTTCTTCTAGGTTGTCTAATAGGTAGACCTATAATTTTTCATAACATTGTGTTACAATTATTTGTATTTCTGTAGTTGGTTGTTATTTCTCCTTTCTGATTTGTGATTTGTTTTCTCCTCTCTGATTTGTGATTTGTTTATTTGAGTCCCCCACCTCTCTTTTTTTAAAGTCTGGTTAGCAGTTTATGAATTTTGTTGATCTTGAACCAGCTCCTGGCTTCATTGATCTGCTCGTTTTTATTATTTTTTAGTTTCTATATCATATATTTCTGCCCTAATCTTTATTATTTCCTTCCTTCTTCTTTTTGGTTTTGGTTTTGGTTTGTTCTTTTCTAGTTCCTTTAGGTGTAAGGTTAGGTTGATGGAAATTTTTTGTATTTCTTGAGGTGGGTCTGTATTGCTATTAACCTCCCTCTTAGAATGCTTTTGCTTCATCCTGAAGATTTTGGACCATTGTATTTTCATTTTCATTTGTTCCTATGAACTTTTAAATTTCTTCTTTGATTTCCTGGTTGACCCATTTGTTGTTTAGTAGTATGTTATTTAACCTCTATGTATTTGTGGTCTTTCCAGAATTTTTCTTATGGTTGAGTTCTGGTTTCATAGCATTGTGGCCAGAAAAGATGCATGGTATCATTTTGATATTTTTGCATTGGTTGAGACTTGGTGATATGTGATATGTGATATGTGATCCATTCTGGACAGTGTTCTATGTGAAATTGAGAAGAATGTGTATTCTGCTGTTTTAGGATGGAATAGTCTGAATGTATGTTAAATCCATCTGACCCAGCATGTCATGTTTCCTTGTTGATTTTCTGTTTGGATGATCTGTCCGTTGATGTAAAGTACCCTACTATTTTTATATTAATATCGATTATTTCCTTTACAGTTGTTATTGTTTTATATATTTGAATGCTCCCATATTGGGTGCATAATTTTTACAATTGCTATACCTTCTTGTTTGATTGTCCCCTTTATTATTACATAGTGTCCTTTCTTCTTTGTCTCTTGTTATGGTCTTTGTTTTAAAGTCTCTTTTGTCTGATATAAGTATTAGTACCTTGGATTTCTTTTGACATCCATTTGCATGGTAAATGTTTCTCCATCCCCTCATTTAAATGGTTGAACAACTTTTTATATGCTTAGAGGCTTTTTGCATATTTTTCCTTGAATGAGAAATTATTTTAAATTACCACCCAACTTCAGTATCTATTGATTCCTTGCTTTGAGAGATAAGGAAAGAAGAGTATTTGAACTTTCCCATCTTTTTTGATGTGTGATTTTGCTAGTCTGTCCATCATGTTCCCAAAATATGCTCTCAGTTCATATATATTGAATGCTTTTGTTACTTTTATCTTTGTAATGTTTTATTTTTTCTCCCATTTGTTTCTTGAGTTCATCTTGTTTTTCCTTCCCTTACAGTAACTTTTCTTTCAATTCTTTTTTTCAAAAGAGAGAACATACTGTTTATATATATGTGTGTGTATTTGAGTCCACATATATTTCTTTTATTAAAAAAAAGGGTCTGAACTGAGAAAGTAGTCATGGGAATGGAGAGGACATGGACAATGCGAGAGGAGTTGAGGGGATATAAGCAATATTAATTTTCCACTAATCTGATATGAGGAAAGAGGCAGAGTGAAAGAAAATATTCTAGGATGATGTTCATTCATGCTGCTGGGTTGGGTGCCCATTTGTATGGTGAAGTCATTAATCTAAATGAGAACTGAAGATGGTGGCAACAGATTTTGGGGAAAAAATCACGAGTTCAGTTTTAAAATGCCTGTGAGATGGCCCGGTGGTCAATGGATTTGCGAATTCTGAAGCTCAGGTGAGAGATCTAGACTGTAGAATCTGAGTTCCTAAGTTGAACTGAAACTCTAGGATGAGATTACTCAGAGAAAACAATGTGAGCAATGAATGGGATGTAAGGGGTTGGACCTTAGGGTAAGACCCTTCCTTAACAGGAGATGGTAGATAAACTGGAACCAGCAACACGTATTGGAAAAGAATGCTGGAAGGGTAGAAGGTGGTGTTTTGAAGCCAGGGGAGAAAGACTTCTATGTCTTATAGAGAGAATACTGAACATTTGGGAGAAATAGTTAAATAGGGTTAATAGATATATGGGCAGAGTTCCTGGAGAAAAAATTTAAAAGTGGTGGTAAAATAGTGAGCTTGGATGGTTAAGTTCAGAGATTCTGGCATAGACTTTTAAAAACTCTGTTAAAGGAATTTGGAAAAATGGAAATGAGGCAGGGAAGGAGCTCAAGTTTTTAAAACAGTTATATACTGTTGGTTTTTCCTAGTGTATAAGTAGATACATAGAAAAATGAATATAGTGTTTTCAAAGACTTTGGTCTCATTTTCTTTATTCTGATAAGCAGGCTTTTATTTACAGCTAGTAAGAGAACAAAGAAGAAAAGGGGGATTTTTAGCTTCAAATTGTGGTTGACAAGAATTTTACTTTTTTCGCCATTTTCTTTTTGTTCTCTGCCTTTCAAAAATAACATACCTTAGGAGAATTCATATATATTTGAGCTGTCTTAAAATATGGAGTAGAACTGACCCACAGGCCCACTGGACTTAACAGCAACAAAAGTCACTGTCACTTTCAAGGTGTCTATGAAGGGCATGTTACCTCTGCCCTGCTTACTTAAACTTGATGGCTTCTAGCTAAAGGTTATTCTTGTTCTGGGTGATTCAATGAAAGCTTCTCTGAGGTCTCACATATTAGATTATCTTCTTAGATTTCAATTGGACTAATTTAGTTCTTTGGCTTTTTAAATAATATGTAGGTAACCTTCATGCTGCGCTTATATGAGATGGGCTTTCATAGTGTTTCAGTTCTGTTATAATTTTTATATGGTACAAAATGTCCTTAAGTTGAAAGGCATTGCTGTATAGAATAACCATGGGGCATTTCTGTCCTTTCTCCTTAGCTGCAATTTTAAAAAGTGTGCCATTGTGAAATATAGGGTGAGCTTTTAGTGTGAATTGGCATTTTATAAAATAATATGAAAGGTGTGTTAACAGGAGAGGGGTAATGAGGTCTTCATGTAAAATTTTTATATTCAATGTTACTTTTCAGTTAAATCAGAAATTGAATTATAACTTTTTCTTTTTTCTTTTTTTATTTTGGAGGGACATTAAACTGGACTAGCCATTCATGGTAAAAAGAACATAGTATACGACTTAAATATAGGTAGAATATTCTTTTTCTTTGTTTTACTTCATATTAGTTAAGACAGTCTTGGTTTTTTTAAAAACCATTTTTGCATCCCTCATCTATGTTGTATGTGCAGGGAAGTTTTATTTTTGTTGCTATGGCTAGAGTAAGCAATTGTTTCAATTTAATTTAATTTCACTTAGGTGTTCTCATAAAGAATCCACAAAACTCATAATTTTGGGGGACAAGCACTCAATTTGATCATTTTTCAAAGAGTGTCAATAAGATTACTATCCAGAGGTTTATTAAAGAGAACTTCAGATGCTTAAAGTTTGAATTACAGCATGCTTAAAGATACTTTCTTTTTATTACAAAATATAAATTGTTTTGTTCTGTTGAAACCCAGAGTTCTTGGAAGCTAAGGAAATAAAAAGTGCAGACTCTTGAGGATCCCAAATGTAGTACATTTAAGAATTGTAGATCTAACCCTGGAGCATACCTTTTATGCACCACTCTGGAATTGATTTCAAAGAGCTCAAGATCCTTTATGAGGCTGTTGTGCCTTAGGATTTTTTCCTAGGGTATTTAGGCATGTTGCTTTTCTAATTAATGTACATGTAGGAAATATGCCTTAGAATTTGAAGTTAAGCGATCCAATAAATAGAGGCACCAGAAGGAAGCTTTATTTTAAACTCTTTTATTGTGGGAACAAAGAGTGAAAGCATTCTTGAATAATAATTAAAGCTGTATAGGTTAAAGAAATATGTTTATTCTAAATGTAGACAAGTAGTCTTTGCTATCCTAGTGAAAAGAGGATAACATAATATCAACTAATATTTGTTGAGCCCTTGCTAGGTGTCAGAGATACTGGCTAAATTATGGCTTTCATATGAATTTTCCTTCATCTTCAAGATCCTTTTGAGGAGGCTACTCTCATTATTCTCATTTTATAGACAGGGAAACTGATATTTAGGGAGACTCAGTAACTTGTCTAAAGTTACCAATGAGCAGGGAACAGAACCTAGATTCTTACCTAGGCAGTCTAGCTTCAAAGCCAATACTCTTAATTACTGAGATCCAATAGTGAGGACATGCAGGAGAATTTAAGAAATCTTGTAGTAGGAGCACCTGGGTGGCTCAGTTGGTTGAGCATCTGACTCTTGATGTCAGGTCTTCATCTCAGGGTTGTGAGTTTGAGCCCTGCATTGGGTTCCATGCTGGACATGAAGCCTACCTAAAAAACAAAACCATCTCATAGCAGACAGGGGAGGGTAGCAGGATGTCTCACAATGGTTGCTGCATGTAACCCTGCTGAGAGGCTAAGTAAGGCTGAAACCTAGCCCTCCTGCTGGACAAACTGTGGGCCTTCCTGCTAACACCTGCAGGGTCATGTCTACCCAGAGGGTGGCACCTTTTCCTAATTCATTTGCTGAGAAGGGGATATTTTTCTAATTTACTGAAAGGCAAATCTTAATTCTGTATTCCCTTTCTGGGTATCACTGGATGTATTTATCTTCATTCCCAACAATCCTTTGACTCTGACCTGCCTCTTCCTAGTCAGCTTGTTCCCTTGATGGTCATGTTCTATCCACCTTTGTGTTGACAAGTCTAAAATTCATAATTTCATCCCTGATTTCTCTCCCAAATTTTGTTTAACTGCCTGCTTAACATCTCCACTTGGATGTGTAACATGCCTCTCAATTTATCATATCTCAAACTGGACTCTTCATTTTCCTGGTCTTCCTGCAGCCGTGCCCACCACACTTAAATGGCAACTTCAATCTTCCAGTTGCTACAGACTGGAAAACCCAGGCTTGAATTCTCTTTTTCCTATGTCTAGTCTATAGGGAATTCCTGTGGTCTCAACTGACAAAATATATCTATAATCTATCACTTCTGTCCACTTCCACTGGCACCATGCAGGTCTAAGTTATTGCAGGAGCCTCCCAGTGGTGTCTCTGCTTCTGCTTTTGCCCTTCATACTTCATTTTATTGGTCAGGATGATCTTTCCAAAATATAAACCAGATCATTTTTCTCTAGTGCTCAAACCCCTGCTCTGTTTTTCATGTGGTTCGACATGCTCTATAGCCACCCACCTTCAACTCCATTACCTTTCTGATCTCTCTTACTATGCTCTTTGTAGCTCATTCTACCCCACTTACACTGGCCTCCTTGCTGTTCTGCTAATACGCCAACACTCTCCTGCCTCAGGTTTTTGCTGTTATCTCTGCTGGAGTGCTCTGCTTCCAGGTGTCTGCTTGGCTAATTTCCTCACCATTTCACATCTCCTCAGATGTCCTCAGTGAAGCTAATCTTGATCTTATTTAATGCTTCAGTTTTCTCCCACTGTCTCTACAAATGAATCCTGCTTACTCTGTTCTACTTTTTCTTCTTTTTTCCCCCATAGTATGTCATTTTCTAATGTGCTAACAATTTTCTTCTTACTATATTTATTGTTTATGGTCTCCCCCGACCCTCTGACTGGTGTGAAGTAGAAACTCAATAAATGTAAGTTGAATGAATGAATAAATGAATAAATAATGATGCTCTGTACTCTAGGGGTGCCTAGCAGCACCATTGCTGTTATCGCTGATGAAGAGGCTAGGTAGAAGAGCTTATACTTATTATTGAGCTCCATAGAAATGTATGGAAAGTATTTGTAAAGTGTAGGAAGATTATCTGAAAAGAAAGAAACCAAGTTATTTCTTCATCATATGGAGGCAATTAGGCAATTGGCAATATTAGGCAATTGCTTGATTTTACTGACTTTCTGACAAATCTGAGATCCTTTTGTTTATTAAGTGAGTAGACATGTGTGTACTTCTTTCTTGGTGGGCCAAATAAGCCAGAAATGATGAAATTGGAACCATGGGGGTGAGATAAGGGTCAGGAGGGAGGTGGGCTTGGAAAACAGGTGTGTATAGAAATTGCAGTGGAAATTTTTTTTATTATAGTTGCCCTCTTTCCATTTTGTTTTACTCTAGCCAAAATAGTTGCATAAAATCAACTCTGATAATATTGTGCAGCAAATCTCCTGTGTACCCCTTCCTTTTCTTCATTTAAACTTGTATATGTATATATATATATATACATATTTTTCTACTTTTATTAACATTATATATATATATACACACACATATATGTGTGTATATATATTATTTTTATATATGTATATGTATGTGTGTATACACATATGTACATATATATCCATATGTATTCTTTTTTTTGTCACTTACATTTGGTTCCAGTCCTTCACATGATTCCTAAGTACATTCTGCTAACCCTTCTGAAAGAGGGGCATGCTGATAAGGGAAAATGAAGCTTACAGAGTTGCTATCCACTCAAGATAAATCTTTTTCAAGATTCTTTTTACTTATTTGAGAGAGAGCAAGAGGGAGAGCATGAGCATGGGGAGGGGCAGAGGGAGAGAGAGAAGTAGGCTCTCTGCTGAGCAGGGATCCTGACAGGGGGCTTCATCCCAGAACCTGGGTTCACGAACTGAACCAAAGGCGGATGCTTAACTGACTGAACCACCCAGGTGCCCCTCAAGATAAATTTCAAATGAATGCTCTTTTTTATGACACTATTTCAGGAGTAGGAATCCTACTCCTGAAATAGGAAAATAGAAAACTATTTTTCCTGATGTTTTAGGAGTATAGAGTTTTAGGTAAGATTAATATTTGTGATGATGGTTGCAACTGGCACCTTCCTTATAAAAAATTTCTCCTTTGTATTTAATTAAATAGAGTTTCTCTAAATGAGATCTCATGAAGTCCAAAGATACTTTTGGTAGGAGACTTGTTGACATATTCAAAGCAATTTAAACTTGAGGAAAAGAAACCCATTTGCAGATAAAACTGTCAAAGTTGTGTGTGTGTGTTAGTGTATGACAATGATTAGGGCATAGCAAAGCCATATGAATAGATACTATGTGTTGTAGTCATCCTGAGAAAATCACATGGGAAAAGGTCAATAATTAATAAATAATGATAAATATAGATACCTAAAGAGATACAAATGAAATACAATGTCATAGATAGCAATAAATTCTGAATGTTTCTATTGTGTTTTTTGAATATTTAAGATTTTATTTATTTTCTTATGAATGTAATGTTGAATGTTAACAAATAATGTTAATAAAAGTAGAAAAATATGCATATGGTGAATGTATACTCTTGCATGGAAACCCATAAATTTAAGAAAAGAGTAATAGAACATTTGGATGAGGGGAAAAAAGAGAGGAAAAGAAAAGTGGTATTGTTGCAGAAGCTTATTATGTGAAGAGCTTTCCTGCTACAGATTAAAAAAATGTTACAGTAACATAGTGAGATGATACATTTTGAAAATTTCAAGAAATCTTTTCTTAAAAGTGGAATAATAATAATTTTTTTTACCCTACCTCAGGGTTAAATGCATCTTAGAAAATTGGGGAAACAATGAAAGAAGCAAATTCGATTAATAAGAACTTGTTGATATGAAATGCTAGAAAGTTTGGGCAGGCCTGTTTTTAACAATTGTAGTGAGCAGCGTGAGGGTATAAAGGGAGGCCTGCATACCACACCTATATATGTAAAAGTTACAAATCAAGATAACAAGCTGCTACAGTAGGTTCTATCTTCCTATCTTTGTACCTTGAGAAAACTCCTTCGAAATGACCTGGAAGATAAGATTTGGATTTAAAATTCTTAGGATTTCTTGAAGGTTCTTGTTAGAATGAGTTGATGGATGGGGATCTCACTCCTGCCCCTGATATGTGGTCTGCCCCTTCTCTGTCCACTTTTGGCTCTGTTTTGCATTTGAGAGGCCTTAAGCACATACAAGTGGACAGTCCAGCTTACACATAGAAACTCCAACAAACTCATAAATTTTGGGGGGAAGCTGTCTCCTGGCCAGCTCTCAAGTATAAGGATGGGCATATTTAGTCACTTATTTTTGGTAGGATGGATTCTAGGAATAGGCTGGCAGGGCTGTGGAAGTAGGTTTGGGCTGTTAGACCAGAGAGGTGGGATACTGGATACCCTGAGCATGTCAGGAAGGGTAGGTGTGGGTTCTGGGAGGGCACATTACCTTGGTTCCATGGAGTCTTCCAAAATATGAGGATCTGGGGTGGGGCAGCTCTTGTCCAAGTCTATGGACAGTACTGGTTTGGGAAAAAGTGTTTTATTGTAGAGGTGACAATTGTAAATAAACATTGTGATACACAGTCAAACAGGTGTCCTTGATGTTAAGAGAAGCGAATTTAAGAAATTTTAGATTAATTGTAAGTATGGTTTTAAGGGACTGTATATGGTCAAAGAGAAATTTGATGAATTAAAAATCAAGAAAGAAGAGAGATAGCTGAGCCTTGGCTTTACTACATTTTATTTCACAAGAATCTGGGGTAGTACTTCACAAATAATCATTTAACAATAATATCAGTGGCCCCAAATCTTAGTGTTTCTGTGTAGGGAGCACAAATTTGAAAAGAATATGGATCAAAGGTGGGAAAAAAGACATTTTACTTAAGGCAAATAAAAGAGAATGTCTGGAACTAGGAAAAATAATGTGGGGAAGGCTAAAGCAGTTCTCATTTTCTAGGATTGGAAGGGATGCTGAAGGAAAGAAAAAGGGAGTTCGAAAGTTATAGACTGAGAGAAAGAGAAATAAAAAGCGTAAAGAAGGAATATGTCCTGTGCATGAGTCAGATAATGTAAGATTAGCAGCTGCCAGGTAACACACATAAGCTGTAATATGGTGAGGTCATGTGGGCAAGCTGGAACAAACACTGATACCAGGGAATTGAATTAAGTGGAAGAGGCAGGTCTGTTAGAATTTATATTAAAATACAGATACTTCTATGCTGGTATTATCGATGCTATTTCTGGAACTGTATGAGAAAATGACCATAGCAGTTGCCTGTGGGAGAGAAATTAGGTGGCTGGAGGACAGGGATGGGAGAGAGACTTATTTTTAACCATATATGTTGCTGAACCTTGTATTACTAAATAAAATTTTTAAGTAATTAAAAAAGAATTAAAACCTTAAATGATGAAAATAAAGGAAATATCTTAGTCTCTTTAAATTGGTTGAATTATGTATCTTCTGAAAAAGTATGTCCCTTAATTCTGCAATGATCTGCAAATGTGACCACAGAAGCTAGGAATCACTAAGAAATAACAGACTGCTTCAGGGGAAGGAGCAAGATGGTGGAGGAGTAGGAGACCTAAATTTCATCTGGTACCAGGAATTCATTTAGATAGTTATCAAACCATTCTGAACACCTTCAAACTCAACAGGAGATTGAAGAAAAGAATAGCAGCAATTCTAGGGACAGAAAAGCGATCACTTTCTGGAAGGTAGGATGTGCGGAGAAGTGAATCTGAGGTGCTATATGGGAAGATAGGCCGTGGGGAGGGGCAGGCAGCCTCCATCAGCTGGGTACCAGCAAGTGGTAGAGAAGCGAGCATGAAATTGGAACTTTCAGCAGTCTGCTCTGCAGAAGGATGTCACTCCAGTGGCTAAGTGGGGAGTGGGACAGTTTGGTCTCAGGACCCTCAGTGTCACAGAAAGACCAGGGGTGCCTGAGTGTGGCAGAGCTCCCAGGTTTTGGAGTGGGGAAGCTGGCTGCAAAGATGGAGCTAGGGAGGGGGCTCTCAGTTCGGAGTTGTCATAAATGGTGGTCGCAGCATAGTTGGACCGCTGCCCCTCAAGCAGGGACCCCACAAGTGACAGATATGGGGAGACCCTCCCCCCCTTCATCCTCTGAGAGGAGTGGCAGGGGAGCGTGCTGCAGGAATCAGCTGAGTTTGGACACTCCAAACGCGGCTCTGTGCCAGAGATAGAAACGCTCAGCCACAGGCTGGGTGAGCACGGACTGCAGCTGGACACCAGGGAGATAGGCATGATTGATTGCTTTTTTCTGAGGGCTCGCTGAAGATAGGGGCCCCAAGTACTCGGCTCCTCTGGGTTGGAGATTGGGAGGCCACCATTTTCATTCTCATTCTCCAAAGCTGTACGGAAAGCTCTCAGGGAACAAAAACTACCAAAAGCAAACCCGAGCAGATTGCTTAGCCTGGCGGTGCAATTCCATGTCCGGCAAAGACATTTGAGAATCATAACAACAGGCCCCTCCCCACAGAAGATCAGCAAGAATATCCAGCCAAGACCAAGTTTATTGATCAAGGAGAACTGCAAAACTTCAGTGCTAAGGAAATACAGCACATAGAATTCATGGCTCCCCGGCCCCACCCCAGGATTCTTTAGTCTTTCAAAGTTAAAATTTTAAAGTTTTCTTTTTCTTTTTATATTTTTTTTTCCTATTTTAACCAAGATCTTCTCAATACCTTTTAAAAATCTTTTTTATTTTCATCTTTAGCATCATAGTCTATCCCTTCATTCTACTTAAACTTATTATATATATATATATATATATATTTTTTTTTTTTTTTTCTGTCTTTAAAATTTTGGGATACAATTTCTCCCAACAGACCAAAATATACTCTAAATCTAGTGTATGACTTTATCCTAGTCTCCTCCCTGATCACATTCTCTCTCTCTTTAAAAAAAAAAATTTTTTTTTAACCAACTTCTTATTTCATTTTTTAAAATCCTTTTTAAGATTCATCTTTATAGTCATATTCCATCCCTTCATCATATTTACCCTTATTTTTGTGTATATATATAGGTTTTTCTTTCCTTAAAATTTTGGGAAGTGGTTTCTTCTAACAGACAAAAATACAACCAAAATCAGGTGTGCAGCTCTGTTCTATTTACCAACCTGATCATTTATTTATATTCTTTTTTATTCTTCTTTTTCTTTTCCTCCTGGTTTTGGGTCTCTTCTGATTTGTTTAGTGTATATTTTTCTGGAGTCATTGATACCCTTTTAGCCTTTTGTTCTTTCATTCATCTATTCTTCTCTGGACAAAATGACAAAGCAGAAAACTCACCTAAGAAAAAAAAAGAACAAGAGGCAGTAATGATGGCTAGGGACCTAATCAATACAGACATTAGTAAGATATTGGAACTAGAGTTCAGAATGATGATTATAAAGATACTAGTTGGGCTTCAAAAAAGCATAGGAGATCTGGAGAATTCCTTTCTGGAGAAATAAAAGAACTAAAATATAACCAATTTGAAATAAAAAAAGCTGTTAATGAGGTACAATAAAAAATGGAGGCTCTTACTGCTAGGATAAATGAGGCAGAAGAGAGAATTAGTGATATAGAAGACCAAATGATGGAGAATAAAGAAGCTGAGAAAAAGAGAGATAAACAACTACTGATCACGAGGGGAGAATTTGAGAGATAAGTGATGAAACACTTATCACTTGTGTTAAGATGAACACAAGTTCATCTTAAGATGAAACAATATTAGAATAATTGGGATTTTAGAAGATGAAAGAGAGGAGCAGAAGATATATTAGAGCAAATTATAGTAGAGAATTTCCCTAATTTGGGGACAGAAACAGGCATCAAAAATCCAGGAGGCACAGAGAACCCCCCCCCCCCCCCAAATCAATAAAAATAGGTCAACACCCCGTCAACTAATAGTAAAACTTAAAAGTCTTGGTGTCAAATAGAAAACTTTGAAAGCAGCTCAGGACAAGAGGTCTGTAACCTACAACAGTAGAAATATTAGATTGGCAGCAGATTTATCTACAGAGACCTGGCAGGCCAGAAAGGACTGGTAGGATATATTCAGAGCACTAAATGAGAAAAATATGCATCCAAGAATATTTTATCTAGTAGGCGTTACTGAAAATAGAACAAACTGGGACAAACAAACACTAAAAGAATTTGCAAACACCAATCCAGCCCTGCAGAAAATATTGAACAGGGTCCTTTAAGCAAAGAGAGAACCTAAAAGTAATAGAACAGAAAGGAACAGAGACAACATATAGTAACAGTCACCTTACAGGCAATATAATGGCACTAAATTCGTATCTTTCAATAGTTACCCTAGGTATTTACCCCAAAGATACAGATGTCATGAAAAGAAGGGCCATCTGTACCCCAATGTTTATAGCAGCAATGGCCACGGTCGCCAAACTATGGAAAGAACCAAGATGCCCTTCAACGGACGAATGGATAAGGAAGATGTGGTCCATATACACTATGAAGTATTATGCCTCCATCAGAAAGGATGAATACCCAACTTTTGTAGCAACATGGACGGGACTGGAAGAGATTATGTTGAGTGAAATAAGTCAAGCAGAGAGAGTCAACTATCATATGGTTTCACTTATTTGTTGAGCATAACAAATATCATGGAGGACAAGGGGTGTTAGAGAGGAGAAGGGAGTTGGGGTAAATTGGAAGGGGAGGTGAATCATGAGAGACTATGGACTCTGAAAAACAGTCTAAGGGGTCTGAAGTGGCGGGGGGGTGGGAGGTTAGGGTACCAGGTGGTGGGTATTAGAGAGGGCATGTATTGCATGGAGCACTGGGTGTGGTGAAAAAATAATGAATACTGTTTTTCTGAAAATAAATAATTTAATTAAAAAAATAGTTACCCTTAATGTAAATGGGCTAAATGCCCCAATAAAAAGACGCAGGGTATCAGAGTGGATAAAAAAAAAAAAACCTATCAATATGCTGTATGCAAGAGACTCATTTTAGACCCAAAGACCTCTCCAGATTTAAAGTGAGGGGGTGGAAAACAATTTACCATGCTAATGAACACCAACAGAAAGCTGGGGTGGTAATCCTTATATTAGACAAATTAGATTTTAAGCCAAAGACTGTAATATGAGATAAGAAAGAACACTATATCATACTTAAAAGGTCTGTCCAACAAGAAGATCTAACAATTTTAAATATCTATGCCCCTAACATGGAAGCAGCCAATTATAGAAACCAATTAATAACAAAATCAAAGAAACACAGCAACCATAATACAATAATAGTAGGGGACTTTAACACCCCCCTCACTGGAATGGACAGATCATCTAAGCAAAAGATCAATAAGGAAATAAAGGCTTTATTTTATTTTAATTTTTTTTTTGAATTTACTTGACAGAGATCACAAGTAGGCAGAGAGGCAGGCAGAGACAGAGAGGGGGGAAGCAGGCTCCCCACTGAGCATAGAGCTCCATTCAGGGCTCGATCCCAGGACCCTGGGATCATGACCTGAGCCAAAGGCAGAGGCTTTAACCCACTCAGCCACCCAGGTGCCCCAGGAAATAAAAGCTTTAAATGACACACTAGACCAGATGGACATCACACAGATACATTCAGAACATTCCATCCCAAATTAACAGAATACACATTATTCTCTAGTGCATGTGGAACATTCTCCAGAATAGATCACATCCTGGGTTGGGTCACAAATCAGGTCTCAACTAGTACCAAAAGATTGGGATCACTCCCTGCGTATTTTCGGGCTGCTGTGCTTTGAAACTAGGACTCAATCTCAAGAGGAAAGTTGGAAAAAACTGAAATACATGGAGGCCTAAAGAGCATCCTACTAAAGAATGAATGGGTCAACCAGGAAATTAAAGAAGAATTGAAAAAATTTATGGAAACAAATGAAAATAAAAACACAACTGTTCAAAATCATTGGGATTCAGCAAAGGTGGTCCTAAGAGGAAAGTATATAGCAGAACAAGCCTTTCTCAAGAAATAAGAAAGGTCTCAAATACACAACCTAACCCTACACCTAAAGGACCTGGAGGAAGAAGAACAAAGAAAGCCTAAACCCAGAAGGAGGAGAGAAATAATAAAGATGAGAACAGAAATCAATGAAATAGAAGCCAGAACAGTGGGACAGATCAGTGAAACTAGGAGCTGGTTCTTTGAAAGAATTAATAAGATTGATAAATCCCTGGCCAGAGTTATCAAAAAGAAAAGAGAAAGGACCCAAATAAATAAAATCATGAATGAAAGAGGAGAGATTACAACCAACACCACAGATATACAATTATAAGAACATACTATGAGCAACTATACACCAACAAGTTAAGCAATCTGGAAGAAATGGATGCATTCCTAGAGATGTATAAACTACCAAAACTGAACGAGAAAGAAATAGAGAACCTGAAAAGGCCCATAACCAGTAAGGAAATTGAAACATAAATCAAAATTCTCAGAACAAACAAGAGCCCAGGGCCAGATGGCTTCCCAGGGGGAATTTTGCCAAACATCTAAAGAAGAATTAATAACTATTCTCCTGAAACTGTTCTAATAGAAATGGAAGGAAAACTTCCAAACTCATTTTATGAGGCCAGCATTACCTTGATTCCCAAACCAAAGACCTCAACAAAAAGGAGAATTACAGACCAATATCCTTGATGAACATGGATGCAAAAATTTTCACCAAAATACTAGCCGATAGGATCCAATAGTACATTATAAGGATTATTCACCAAAGTCAAGAGGAATTTATTCATGGGTTTCAAGCGTGGTTCAATATCTGCAAATTGATCAATGGGATAGACTGCATTAATAAAAGAAAGAACAAGAGCCATATGATATTCCCAGTAGGTGTTGAAAAAGCATTTGACAATGTACAGCATCCTTTCTTAATCAAAACTCTTCACAATGTAGGGATAAAGGGTACATACCTCAATATTATCAAAGCCATCTATGAGAAACCTACAGCGAATATCATTCTCAATGGGGAAAAACTGAGAGCTTTTCCCCTAAGGTCAGGAACACGGCAGGGATGTTTTCTATCACCATTGCTATTCAACATAGTACTAGAAGTCCTAGCCTCAGCAATCAAATAACAAAAAGAAATAAAAAGCACCTGAATTGGCAAAGAATATATCAAATTGTCACTCTTTGCAGATGATATGATACTTTATGTAGAAAATCCGAAAGACTCCACTCCAAAACAGCTAGAACCCATACATGAATTCAGTAAAGTGTCAGGATATAACATCAATGCATAGAAATCAGTTGCATTTCTATACACCAACAGCAAGACAGAAGAAAGAGAAATTAAGGAGCTGATCCCATTTATAATTGTACCTCAAATCACAAGATACCTAGGAATAAATCTAACCAAAGAGACAATCTGTACTCAGAAAACTATAGAATACTCATGAAAGAAATTGAGCAAGACACAAAGAAATGGAAAAATGTTCCATCCTCTTGGATTGGAAGAATAAATATTATAAAAACGCCTATGCCACCTAGAGCAATCTATACTCATTTAATGCAATGCCTATCAAAATACCATCGACTTTTTCTGAAAAGATGGAACAAATAATCCTAAAATTTATATGGAATCAGAAAAGACCCCAAATAGCCAGAGGAGTGTTGAAAAAGAAAACCAAAGCTGGCAGCATCACAATTCCAGACTTCAGGCTCTATTACAAAGCTCCAAGCATCAAGACAGTATGGTGCTGGCACAAAAACAGACACATTGGTCAATGGAACAGAATAGAGAGCCCAGAAATGGACCATCAACTCTATGGTCAACTAATTTTCGACAAAGGCGGAAAGCATGTCTAATGGAAAAAAGAAAGTGTCTTCAACAAATGGTGTTGGGAAAATTGGACAGCCACATGCAGAAGAATGAAACTGGACCATTTCCTTATACCACACACAAAAATAGACTCAAAATGGATGAAAGACCTCAGTGTGAGACAGGAAGCTATCAAAATCCTTGTGGAGAACACAGGCAGCAACCTCTTTGACTTCAGCTACAGCGTCTTCCTAGAAACATTGCCAAAGGCAAGGGAAGCAAGCGCAAAAATGAACTATTGTGACATCATCAAGATCAAAAGCTTTTGCACAGCAAAGGGAACAGTCAACAAAATCAAAAGTCAATCCACAGATTGGAGAAGATATTTGCCAATGACATATCAGGTAATGGGCTAGTATCCAAAAATCTATAAAGAACTTATCAAACTCAATACCCAGAGAACAAATAATCCAGTCAAGAAATGGGCAGATGCCATGAATAGACATTTCTGCAAAGAAGACATCCACATGGCCAACAGACACATGAAAAAGTGCTTAATATCATTCGGCATCAGGGAAATACAAATCAAAACCACAGTGTGATACCACCTCACACCAGTCAGAATGGCTAACAAGTAAGAAAACGACGTGTTAGCCAGGATGTGGAGAATAGGAAACATTCTTACACTGGGAATACAAGCTGGTGCAGCCACTGTGGAAAACAGTATGGATGTTCCTCAAAATGTTGAAAATAGAGTCACCCTTGGACCCTGCAGCTGCACTATTGGGTATGTACCCTAAAGATACAGTGATCTGAAGGGGCACATGCACCTGAATGTTTTATAGCAGCAATGTCCATAGTAGACAAGATGGAAAGAGCCTAGATGTCCATCAACAGACAAATGGGTAAAGAAGAAGTGGTATATATACACAATGGAATATTATGCAGCTATCAAAAACTGAAATCTGGCCATTTGCAATGATGTGGATGGAACTGGAGGGTATTATGCAAAATAAGTCAATCAGGGAAAGACAATTATCATATGATATCACTGATATGAGGAATTTGAGAAACAAGAGAGAGGATCATACAGGAAGGGAAGAAATAATGACACAAAACAAAACCAGAGAAGGAGACTCTTAATCTCAGGAAACAAATTGAGGGTTGCTGGAGTAGAGGGGTGTGGGAGGGATGGGGTGGCTGGGTGATGGACATTGGGGAGGGTATGTCCTATGATGAGCACTGTGAATTGTGTAAGACTGATGAATCACAGACCTGTAACACTGAAACAAGTAATACATTATTTCTTAATTGAAAAAAAGAAATAACAGACCTGTCAGAAAGCAGAAGAAGGGCAAATACTCTGATTTTCAAAAGAGATAAAAAAGGTGCCCTCTAAAATTATGCTGGACATCTAGGTACCAAACTATTGGAAAACTGAAGATTTAAAATGTAAGTAAATGGCAGTAATTACGAGCATTCGGCATGGATTCTCCAGGAGTGAGTTATGTCAAACTAGATTTTTTAAAGTTGGATTCTAAAGTAAGAAGGAAAGGGTGTCTTTATTTCAGTAATACATTAAAAAAATCCTAACTTATTTTTGATAAGATGAAAAAGTAGATTATTTCACAGAAGTGATTAATAACTGGATGAAAAAGTCATATCTACAGTGTTTATTATTTGATCATCAGGTATCTGAAAAGAGATTTCTAGTGGTATCAAAATCAGTTTTCAAGTCTGGCTCTCATTGTTTGGTGATTTAACTGGAGACTATAGACTTCATACTGAATCATTAATGGGTGAATAGAAAACTAGGAGGAGGTGTTAACATGTTGCATTCTCTAATACTAATTTTTGACTAGGTCTAGATTCTCTAGAATGAAATGTTAGGAGAAACAAAATTAAGTTCTGCATTTAGGGGCAAAGAAATACTAATCGTCCAAATATATGATGGGGAGATTGCAGTAATCCTTTAAAAAAGAATTGGACAATTTAGTTCAGAAGTGAGTAGAGAGAGATTAATTAGGTAAATCTGATGACGCTGACATTGAATTTAATAATCTAAAAGGAGAATAAACTGTTACCTTACAGACTGTTACAAAGTTTATTTTTTTTTTTAAACTAAGTATTTCATATTAGGGACTTTTCTGTAGGAACCATATTATAGATGATTAGGTTTCTTTCTTTCTTCTTCTTTTTTTTAAAGATTTTATTTATTTATTTGACAGACAGAGATCACAAGTAGGCAGAGAGGCAGGCAGAGAGAGAGAGAAGAGGAAGCAGGTTCCCCGCTGAGCAGAGAGCCCGATACAGGGCTCGATCCCAGGACCCTGGGATCATGACCTGAGCCGAAGACAGAGGCTTTAACCCACTGAGCCACCCAGGCGCCCCTAGATGATTAGGTTTCTAAGCCATCCCATAAGAATATGCCAACTTATGTAGAAGAATTATAGCTTTACTAAGAGGTGTCTGACTTCACAATTTGGGACAGGATCATGTGTTTTTTTTTTTTTTTTAAAGATTTTATTTATTTATTTGACAGAAACCACAAATAGACAGAGAGGCAGGCAGAGAGAGAGAGAAGAGGAAGCAGGTTCCCCGCTGAGCAGAGAGCCCGATACGGGGCTCGATCCCAGGACCCTGAGATCATGACCTGAGCCGAAGGCAGCGGCTTAACCCACTGAGCCACCCAGGCGCCCCAGGATCATGTGTTTTAACAGGGAGAAGTAGATGGAAAAGTTTTCTCTTCAATGTTTGTGAGGGAGTGGCTACCCCAAGGCAAATTTTGGAAATGGGTGAAATTTTCCACTGACCTCTGTGTGCACCTCTCTGATCAAACATTCTTCTACTTCCAGGATATGACTAGAATACAATGTGGTTTGTGCTATGATAGTGACATATATGGGTGTCATATGGAGAGTTATGGGCTAGTTCATATGAATGTATGATTGAATATGTGTAACCCATGACCTCTGAGTTAGCTGCATTTAAAAATGAAATGATTGTTAAATAAAATGAATTTAACATTGATATGAATTCAGTTGCAAGCAGGGAATATAATGGAATAAAGGAACTTCAGGTATTGTGGATAAGGTTATATGGGGAGAAGGGAATGACCCACATGGGTGCATTTGCTCCATCTTAAGGACTCTTCCTGGAGACATCTATTACTTTTGTCAAGTGTTTGTTTTCTTCCCTTTGGATCTGAAAACTGGGATTTTACTCTAGTCTTTTTGTCTTCAAGCCTGACCTTTTCCACTTTATAAAATAGTCTCAATTGAAGAGAAGTAAAAAATGTGGCAGATTTCTAGTCAGCATAAGGAAGAACTTTATAAAAGTAACCCCAGGGGTGCCTGGGTGGCTCAGTCAGTTAAGCATCTGCTTTAGGCTCAGATCATGATCCCAGGGTCTTGGGATGGAGCTCCACTCCAGGCTCCCTGCTTGATGGAGGTCTGCTTGTCCTTTTTCCTCTGCCCCCACCTTCCTCTCCTACGTGCTGTCTTCCCTCCTTGTGCTCTTTCCCTAGCCATTCTGCACTCCCTCTCTTTCTCTCAAATCATCATCATCATCATCATCATCATCTCAGAATCTAATGGTATAGTGAGTATCTCGTCATTTCTATTCATCCAAATCCGATACATTGTTGAAATGAAGGATGTTATAGGAGTTATTCTTGAATTGTTTGAGAACCTCTCTAACTCATTAGATTTTATGGATTATAAAATGCAAATATCCTGGATTTTAGTACCCACAACCTAGTAGGATTTTTATTTTGGATTCACATAGTGGTATTGCTCAAAGAATTTGGCAACAATTTGTTAGACTTTGACCTTGTTTTAACTTATTTTGCAAAATTCTGCAGTTTTCTGCCTATTACAGCCATGATCTCCAATCAATCAAGATTACTGAACAGGACAGATCCAAAAGATCCAAAAGATTTTTATAAGAAACAGCATTTATTCAAAGAAGAATGATTAAATGTAGCCAAGGTTCTTCAAGGACTTGTTGGTATATTATTTTATAATTTTGCAATGAAAAAAATGGACTTCTCAACAACTTTCTTTACTTAATGTGTATTAAAGACATTATCACAGATTTAAAAGATACTTTGGCTGAATTAGGTTTTTCTTTTATCTCTTTGTTCAAAGACATTCTTCTAGTGGGATTATATATGATGTGGATAATTTCTATTCTTAATTTCTTATTTTTCTTGTGGGAAAATTTTTTATTTTCCTTGCCTCCAATTTCTGGTGCCCAATGTAGCTTTGAAAATCTGTTGTGAATGGATTTCTGTGAAAGGACATTTTTTTTTCCAGCATAACAGAATTCATTGTTTTTGCACCACACCCAGTGCTCCATGCAATACGTGCCCTCTCATTTCACTCAGCATAATCTCTTCCAGTCCCGTCCATGTTGCTACAAAAGTTGGGTATTCATCCTTTTTGATGGAGGCATAATACTCCATAGTGTATATGGACCACATCTTCCTTATCCATTCGTCCGTGGAAGGGCATCTTGGTTCTTTCCACAGTTTGGCGAGAGAGAGAGAGAGAGAGAGAGAAAGAACACAAGCAGGCAGAGGTGGAGAGAGAAGCAGGCTCCCCACCAAGCAAGGAGCCCTATTTGGGACTCAATCTCAGGACCCTGGGACCATGCCATGATCCAAAGGCAGTGGCCCAGCCGACTGAGCCACCCAGGTGTCCCTATATATATATTTTTTAAACTCATGATTTTTAAAATTAAGTTCTTAATTTTAATTCCAGTATAGTTAGCATACAGTGTTATATTAGTTTCAGGTGTGCAATACAGTGATTCAAGAATTCTATACATTGTGTAGTGCTCATCACATTAAGTGTACTCTTAATCCCCTTCACCTGTTTCACCCATCCTCCCGCCCATCTTCCTTCTGATATGCTTTATTTTAAATGAGTACCCTTAGTTAAAGTTATTATTATTTTTTCAATGGGAACATTTTTTACTGGAAGCATATTTCAGAATGCTTCTTATATTTTTATATCATAGAATTACAGTAATTTATTTATACTTTCATTTGAAAAAAATTCAAGCAATATTTTTTCACTTGATATAATTTGAATAATATCTTTTTTTCCAAAGCAAAAATGTGTTTTGAAAAGGAAGGGAATTGTAGGCACTTTGAGTGGCGTGTGGTAGAGTTAAGGATAGGCTGAAAACAGGACAACACAGTAGTCTGAAAGGGGGCATACAGGCCCTGAACAGGCTGTTTGGTTGGGTGTAGAAATGTGCTACATTTCAGAAGGTATACTCTGTCTCTTAATTGAACAGTGTTGGTGGGTTTTATATAAAATTCTCAACATTTATAGTACAGTTGACCCTTGAACAACACAAGGATTCAGGGCACTGACACTCCCTCTCCCTTAAAAATTAGCTTATAACTTTTATAGTATTTCCCTCTGTTTAAAAAAAAAATTGTTGGGTCACTTGGGTTGCTCAGTCAGGTGAGCATCCAACTCTTGATTTCAGCTCAGGTCATGATCTCAGGGTCATGAGATAGAGCTCCACATTTGGTACTGCACTGGGCATGGAGCCTGCTTAAGATTTCTCTCTCTCTCCCTCGGAGCTCCCCCACACCCTCTCTCAAAACACAAAAGCAAATAATAAAATATAAATAAATAAAAATTATGTTGTTAATCTAAGAATTATAGTTCATCAACATATAAGAGTTAATTTTAGTTACAGTATGGTTTTAAGTGTATGTCTTTCTCCGCATGTGCATCAGGTGTACAGTGTGCAAAGGCCTTGGTAAAGCACTGATCTTTTTACTTAAACATACACATGAAGATCTTGATTATCTTTGGAATATGTACAGTAACACGCTTATGGATCTAGGGAAGGATTTGCTAGGGTAGTAGAGGTTGATGACCAAAGAGATTCAGATTTTATGGAATTAGGCCAGTGGGCGTTGACAAAGTCTGGGAGGGGAATGGGAAAAGACCCTCAGGGGAATCAGTTGGGAGGGAGCATGGGCCCTACTCTGAGACTCTGATATCCCTTGGAGTTGGAGGCAGGCGTATAGAAAAAAGAACAATTCTATATCCTAGAATCACTGGGATGGAAAGGAGTATTGAAGGGATTGATTCTGGATAAGAGAAACACTATGAAAATATGTACTCATTCTTTCCTTCCTCCCTTCCCTTTTCCCACATATGTACTTGTGATAAAGTTTAATTTATAAATTAGGCACAGTAAGAGGTTAATAATAATAATAATAACTAATGAAACAATTATAACAATGACTATAATAAAAGTTTTGTGATATGGTCTCTCTCTCTCTTCTTCAAAATATCTTATTGTACTCAGTCTTCATTTTGTGTGATGGTAAACTGCCTATCAGTTGAGATGAAGTGAGGTGAATGACCTAGGCATTGTGATGTAGCCTTAGGCTTCTATTTATTTTCTGATGATATGTCAGAAGGAGAATCATCTGTTTCTAGAGTGGATCATGATTATAGGTAACTGAAGTCACAAAATGCAAAACTCTAGGTAAGGGGGTACTACTGTAATACTTCCTAATTATTTTTGTTTTAGTTTCCATGGGTGCCATGGGAAATATCTGGATATTTTTTGGGGGTGGAATCTTATGTTCTCTTGCCTACAAATACATAAGAAAATGGGTAAAATCTAAGTGGGAAGGTTTTTGCCTTGATAGTAACACATGTTTCTGTGGACTATAAATTTATTTATTTTTTAACAGACTAAGTTACATATAGGTGATACATGTTTCTTACTGCTGATCTCTGTGGGCCTTTGATAAATACTTAATTGTGAATAAGTTAATACAAATTTAAGTAATAAGTTTAAGTAATAAATTTAAGTAATAAGTTAATACAAATTAATACAAATGGAGATTTGGGTAATAGTTTTTATGGCCAACTTGTTAATTTGAATATGTAATAATAAATATGCCACATGTGGTCATTTGAGATATTTGTATACTCTTATGCAAAAATATCACTGGTTTTAAAATTAAAGTTAATGCAATAAAGATGACTTGTCATTTTTTCTTTTTTTGTCTTGCCCAAATATCAATCCCTTCTCTCCTTTTATAATAACTATGCCAATTTAGTTTATTTTCTGTATAGGAAAGTAAATTGTCCCCTAATTTCTTTTTCAATCAAAACTCTCAAACAGTCCCCCAAACAAACAGAGATGTATAGCATCTTCCAAAGTCCTACTTGCCTCCTCATCTGAGTCATTATTAACAAGAACAAGCAAAATATGAATGGTGGCTGTCTCAGTGCTATGATTTCTTGGAAGTTAGAGGACTTGCATGCCATAAGATATGTTGCATCAACTTGGCCATTCATTTATACTTAAAAATCCTGAACAAATGCAAACCCACCCTGGGTTATTATTTTAGTCATGAACATACCAACATAGATTAATTTGTTAGAGGATTTAAGTCCAGACTGCATGACCAGAGAACAGATAGGGAAGGAATTGTTTATTTCTCTGTTAGTGGATTTGTCACCCTGATGTTCTGAGGGCTACAGCCAATATCAGGAGGAGGTGCTGCATACAGATCTCATGCACTCTATGATTTTCATTAGTGCTTCCCTTTAGAAGGTATTTTTCTTTACTAATAAATATCTTTTCATTTTTGTGCACAGGCAGCATGTCAGCTGAAACACCAGTCACACTGAATATTGATCCTCAGGATCTGCAGGTCCAAACATTTACTGTAGAGAAGCTACTGGAGCCACTCATAATCCAGGTATGAAGACCATGGAAATAACAATATGTAACTTCAGAAGAACTTTTTAAAAAATGGGAAAAGTAGATCATGAACCAAGGAAAGATTTGATATTTGTAGAGGGAATATGGCATCTAAAATTGCTTTTAAAAAATACCGTTAAAATACAAAAAATATATATTTAGTAATAGTAATGCATTTTGGAAAGTCCCTCCTATTCTCTTTTGAAAGCAATAGCTGTGGGGTGCCTGGGTGGCTCAGTCAGTTCAGTGTCCCATTCTTGATTTTGGCTTAGGTCATGATCATGGGGTTGTGAGATTGAATCCTGTGGGGGTGTGAGCTCAGCATGGAGTCTTCTTGTCTCTCTCCCTATCCCTGCTTATGTGCACACACTCTCTCTCAAATAAATAAAATCTTAAAAAAGTAAAAGCAACAGCCATAAAAATATGTACATATAGCTTTCAAAGTAACTTTATATAAAATCTCTTATTTTATAGTCATGAAAACTGAGGCAGGCAGCATGGTTAAAACCACCCTTATTATATAGATGAGGGGATTGAGCCTAGAGAATTTCTGTGACTTGTCCCAAGGCACATGGGGTTCATTTGTCAAATAGGAAACTATTTTTAAAATATCAAAATGTGTGAGAAAAGCAGCTATTTAAGAAATTGTATGATAAAGTCTTCCATAAAGTCAGTAATTCTTTCACAATATACATCATGATTCGTAGGCTTATTGTATAAGTCCAGATTTTATTTATTGGAGTTCTTAAAGCAGAGCATGAAAAAACTTATACTATACTGTAGATTTAAAATTTTTGTCCTTACCCCCAAATTTATGAGGGAACTTCCCTTAGGCTTATCACAAATTGTGCCTCCTACAACAAATTATCCCTTTTCTTTTCTTTTTTTTATTTAAGTATAATTAACATACAGTGTTATATTAGTTTTAGGTATACATGGATTCAACAATTCTGTGTATTTCTCAGTGCTCAAGATAAGTGTACTCTTAGTTCCCTTTATCTGTTTCACACATCCCTCCCATGTTCCCTTTGGCAACCACCAGTTTATACTCTGCATTTATGTCTTTTTTTGTGTGTGTGTGTTTGTTCATTCATTTGTTCTGTTTCTTAAGTTCCACATTTAAGTGAAATCATATGGTACTCGTCTTTCTCTGACTGACATGTTTTACTTAGTGTTAAACCCTCTAAGGCCATCCATGTTGTTGCAAATGGCAGGACTTCATTCTTTTTTAATGGCCGAGTAATATTGCATCATATATGTATACCACCTCTTCTTTATTCATACATCTGATGATGGACACTTGGGCCATTTCCACAACTTGGATAATGCAGATAATGCTTCAATAAATATGGGAGTGTATATATATATTTAATTACTGTTTTTGTATTTTTTGGTAAATATTTAGTAGTGGAATTATTGGGTCATATGGTAGTCCTATTTTTAATTTTTTGAGGAACTTCCATACTGTTTTCCAGTGGCTGCACCAGTTTACATTCCTACCAACAGTGCATGATTCTTTTTCTCTACATTCTTGCCAACACTTGTTTTTTATGTTTTTGATTTTAGCCGTTCTGACCAGTGTGAAGTGGTATTCCACTGTGGTTTTGATTTGTATTTCTCTGATGCTGAGTGATGTTGAGCACTTTTTTAATGTATCACCAAGTTTTCTGGTGAAATTTTTAAATAAATTCTCACAAGTCATTTAAGATTTTGTTCCTATGCAGTTACCAGTTGTGAATAGGAAAATGGCCTTCATTTTGGTGACAGCTCATAAAAGCTAGTACACTTATGTGACTTCTTATTTGTTCTGTAACAGTAGAACATTAGAGTTGGTCACTTAAGACTTGCTAATCAGGAGATCCTCCAAGATGGTGGAGGAGTAGGGGATCCTAGTTTTGTGTGGTTCCTGGAAACCAGTTAGATAGCTATCAAATTATTCTGTAAACCTACAAAATCAACCAGATATCTTAGAAAAGAATGCTACAATTCTACAAATAGAAAAGCAACCACTTTTTGCAAGATAGGAGGTGAGGAGACTTGAATCCGAGGCAATACATTGGAAGATAAACCTTTAGGAGAGGAAGCCTCTGTAAGCTGTTTACCAGAAAGTGTTATAAGCAGCAGAGCACAAAATTGGAACTTTTAGAAGTTTACCTGAACGGTGCTCAGGAGGTGAAGCAGGCGGAATCCCAGGTGGGACAGCTTGGTCTCAGGAACCCCAGGCTCACAGATAGAATGAGGGTGCCTGAGTGTAACAGAGTTCCCAGGCATTGGAGTGGGGAAGCCAGTTGCAAACAGTGATACCAGGCTCTGGCTTACTGCTTAGTGTTGCCATAAAATGAGAACCACTGCCTAGTTGGTCTAATGCTCTCTGAGCAAGGGTGCAGCAAGAGACAGAACCGCAGAGAGATCCCCCACCCTATCCTGGAACTAACTGGGGAGCATGAGTGCCAAGGAGTCCATAAAGTTTGGAGATTCGAATTAGGGTGGAGTGCCTGAGATAAAAATGCTCGGTTACAGGCTGGGCAAACATAGAGTGTGGATGGAAACTGAGGAGACAAGTGTAAGTGACCACTTTTCTGTGAGGGTGCACTGAAGAGTGGGGGACACGAACTTTCAGCTCCTGGGCTAGAGATGGGGGGACAGACAGTTATTTTCAACCACCCCTCTGGAGCCCACTTACATTGAGCCTGGCCCCTCAAGGGAGTTGTAGTTGTAGTTCCACTGGGGCAAAGATACCTAAGATTCAGTTAAAAGGCCTCCCCCCAAAGACCAGCAGGAACTTCTGGCAAATACCAAGTTTACTAACGGTACAGAACTGAAAACTCTGGCTCCTGGGGAAAGAAGTATATAGCATTTGTGGGTTTTTTCTTATTATTCTTTAGTCCTTCAGTTTTATATTTATTATCCTTTTCAGCTGTTTTCTTATTTTATCAATTATTTTTTAAGTCTTTTTAAGTCTTTTTAAATTTTCACTATGGTTTATATATGTATATATATATTTCATTTTTGGCTTCCCTTCATTTTATTCAACTTTACTTTTGTATATATATAAGTTTTTCTTTCTGACCTATTTTGGGAGACCTGTTCTAGTTTCTTCTAACACAGAGACCAAAATACACCCAGAATCTAGTTTACTGTTCTGTTTGGTTCAACTTCTTATCTGATTTTATTCCCATTTCATTTTTATTTTTCCCCCTTTTCTTTTCTGTTTGGTTTCTGTTCTCTTCTGATTAGTGTAGTGTATAATTTTCTGGTATAGTTATTATTCTTTAGTCCCTTCAGTTTTATATTTTATTATTCTTTTCAACTATTTTCTTACCAATTTTTTTAAGTCTTTTTAAATTTTCATTTTACACTTACAGTTTATATATATATACATTTCATTGCATTCAACTACATTTTTATATATTTATATAAGGTTTTCTTTCTTGCCTATATTGGGATCTAGTTTCTTCTAACAAACAGGATAGAGATGCAGTTAATTGTTCTGTTCTGTTCTACTTGTTTGATTTTATTCTGTTTTTTTTTTTTTTTTGTTTGTTTGTTTCTGTTCTTTTCTGATTTGTATAATATATATATTTTCTGGTGTCATTGTTATGTTTGTATTTTCCATCACTTTCATCAATTCTTTTCTGGATATAACGACAAGATGGAAGAACTCACCCCCCCAAAAGAGAACAAAAGGCAGAAATCACAGCTAGGGATCTAATAAATAGGGATATAAGTAAGATGTTGGAACTAGAATTCAAAACTTTATCTTTAAATGATTGTAAAGATAATAGCTGGGCTTGAAAAAAGCATAGAGGTCAGTAGAGAATCCCTTCATGGAGAAATAAAACAACTAAAATCTGGTTGAAATAAAAAATGCTATTTATGAGATGTAATAATAAAGGCTCTAACTGTTAGGATAAATGAAGCAGAGCTTAGAGTCAGTGATATAGAAGATAAAATGATGGAAAACAAGGACGCTGAGGAAAAGAACGATAAACAACTAATGGATCATGAAGGGAGGATTCAAGAGATCAGCAATACCATAAAGCGAAACAATATTAGAATACTTGGGGTCCCAGAGGAAGAGGTAAAAAAGAGAGAAAGGGGCAGAAGGATTAACAAAACAATTTATAGCTGAGAACTTCCCTAATCTGGGGAAGGAAACAGGCATTCAAGTCCAGGAGGTACAAGGAACTCTCCTTAAAATCAATAAAAATAGGCCAACATCTAGACATATAATTGTGAAGCTTGCAAATTTCAGAAATAAAGAAAAAATCCTGAAAGCAGCTCAGGGACAAGAGGTCTTTAACCTACAAGGTAGAAACATAAGGCTAGCAGCAGACCTGACCACAGAGACTTGACAGGTCAGAAAGTACTGGCATGATATATTAAATGTGCTAAATGGGAAAAATATGCAGCCAAGAATACTTTATCCAGCAAGGCAGACACATGAAAAATGTTCATCATCACTAGCCATCAGGGAGATTAAAATTAAAACCACATTGAGATACCACCTTATATCAGTTAGAATGGCCCAAATTAGCAAGACAGGAAAAAACATGTGTTGGAGAGGATGTGGAGAAAGGGAAACCCTCTTACACTATTGATGGGAATGCAAGTTGGTGCAGCCACTTTGGAAAACAGTGTGGAGATTCCTCAAGAAATTAAAAATAAAACTTCCCTATGACCCTGCAATACTGGCTTTTTACCCCAAAGAGACAGATGTAGTGAAAAGAAGGGCCATCTGTACCCCAATGTTTATAGCAGCAATGGCACAGTTGCCAAACTGTGGAAAAAACCAAGATGCCCTTCAACGGACAAATGGATAAGGAAGATATAGTCCATATACACTATGGAGTATTATGCCTCCATCAGAAGGGATGAATACCCAACTTTTGTAGCAACATGGACGGGACTGGAAGAGATTATGCTGAGTGAAATGAGTCAAGCAGAGAGAGTCAATTATCATATGGTTTCACTTATTTGTGGAGCATAACAAATAGCATGGAGGACAAGGGGAGATGGAGAGTAGAAGGCAGTTGAGGGAAGTTGGAAGGGGAGGTGAATCATGAGAGACTATGGACTCTGAAAAACCATCTGAGGGGTTTGAAGGGGCAGGGGGTGGGAGGTTGGGGGAACTAGGTGGTGGGTATTAGAGAGGGCACGTATTGCATGGAGCACTGGGTGTGGCGCAAAAATAATGAATAGTGTTATGCTGAAAAGAAATAAAAAATTAAAAAAAAAAAGAATGGAAGGAGGGATGAAGAGCTTCCATGACAAACAGAAACTGAAAGAATTTGTGATCACTAAACTAGCCCTGCAAGATATATAAAAGGGGATGCTTTAAGTAAAAAGAGAGCCCAAAGGTAACAAAGACCAGAAAGGAACAGAACAATATACAGAAACAGTGACTTTACAGGTAATACAAAAGCACAAAATTCATATCTTTCAATAATTACCCTGAATGTAAATGGACTAATGTTCCAGTCAGAAGACATAGGGTATCAAATTGGATTGAAAAACCCCAAGACCCATTGATATGCTATCTACAAAAGACTCATTTTAGACCCAAAGACACCTCCAGATTTAAAGTGAGGGGGTGGAAAACCATTTATCATGTTAATGGACATCAGAAGAAATCTGGGGTGGCAATCCCTCTATCAGAAATATTATATTCTAGGGGGAGGAGTCAAGATGTGGAGAAGTAGCAGGCTGAGATGACACCAGGTAGCAGAAGATCATCTAGATAGCTTATCAAACCATTGCAAACACCTACAAATCCAACAGGGGACTGAAGAGAAGAAGAGCAACAATTCTAGAAACAGAAAATCGACCACTTTCTCTAAGGTAGGACAAGTGGAGAAGTGAATCCAAAGTGAAGGGAAGATAGATCGCAGTGGGAGGAGCTGGATCCCGGCAAGTGGCAGAACAACCGAGCACAAAATCAGGACTTTTAAAAGTCTGCTCTACTGAGGGACATCACTCCAGAGGCTAAACCGGGATGAAGCCCACATGGGGTCATTGTGGCCCCAGGTCCTGCAGGGTCATGGAAGCATCAGGGATGTCTGAGTATTGCAAAGCTCTCAGGTATTAGAGCGGGAAAGCCGGCTACAGAGACAAACCCGAGGAGTGAGCTCTCAACTCAGGGTTACCTTGAACCATAATCTGTGGCACAGGCCACTGCTCTGTGAGTAGAGTCCCCGCAAGATCTGGGGAGACACCCCCTGGAAGAGCACAAGGATCTGTAGGGTTCGGAGACTCCAGGCGGAGCTGTGTGCCAAAGACAGAGATGCTTGGTCACAGGTTGGGTGAGCTTGGAGCGTGGCTGGAGGCCAGGGAGATGGGAGTGATTGAGCATTTTTCTTCTGAGGGTGCACTGAGGAGTAGGGCCCTGAGCTATCGGCTCCTCCAGGCTGGAGATTGGGAGGACACTATTTTCATTCCTGTCCTCCGGAACTCTACAGAAAGCATTCAGGGAACAAAAGCTCCTGAAAGTGAACCTGAGCAGATTACTTAGCCTGGCCCCTGGTAAGGGTGGTGCAATTCTGCCTCGCACAAAGACACTTGAGAATACTACAACAGGCCCCTCCCTCAGAAGATTGACAAGAAATCCAGCCAAGACCAAGTGCGCTTACCAAGGAGAACAGTGGAATTCCAAGGAGAAAAGCATGGAATTCATGGCTTTCTCCCCATGATTCTTTAGTCTTGCAGTTAATTAATTTAATTTTATTTTTTTTCTTCTAAAATTTTTTTAACTTTTACCCTTTCCTCTTTTAATGCTTTTAGTTTATCTTAACAATACCTTTCATAAAAAAATAATCATCTTTTTGAACCTTCATTATTATAGTCATATTTTATCCTTCATTGTATCTAACTTTATTTTTTGTATAGACATAGGGTTTTTTCTTCTAAAATATTTGGGGTACGACTTCTTCTAATAGATAAAAATATATCCTAAATCTAGCTCTGGGCTTGTTCTAGTCTCCAGCCCAAGCAAATTCTCTCCACTTTCTTTTTTTTTATTCTCCCAACCAACTTACTTTATCAACTCTTTTTTAGAAATTAAAAAAAATTGTTTTTCATCTTTATAGGCATATTCCATCCCTTCATTGTGTTTACCCTTATATATGTTTTTCATTCTTTAAAATTTTGGGAGGTAGTTTCTTCTAAGAGACCAAAATACTCCCCAAATTAAGTAGGTGACCCTGTTCTAGTCACCAGTCTAATATATATATATATATATGTATATACATATACATATATATATATATATATATTGTTTTTCTTTTTTATATTTTTCTTTATTTGTTTTCTTTAAAATTTTTTTTTCTGAACTTCTTTTTATCCCCTTTCTCGCCCCAATGATTTGGGGTCTTTTCTGATTTGGTTAAAGCACATTTTCCTGGGGTTTTGCCACCCTTTCAATATTTTATTTGCTCCTTCATATACTCTTATCCGGACAAAATGACAAGCCAGAAAAACTCACCAAAAAAAAGAAGAACAAGAGGCAATACCGAAGGCTTAGGGACCTAATCAATACAGACATTGGTAATATGTCAGATATAGAGTTCAGAATGACGATTCTCAAGGTTCTAGCCTGGCTCGAAAAAGGCATGGAAGATATTAGAGAAACCCTCTCCAGAGAGATAAAAGCCCTTTCTGGAGAAATAAAAGAACTAAAATCTAACCAAGTTGAAATAAAAAAAGCTATTAATGAGGTGCAATAAAAAATGGAGGCGCTACTGCTAGGAAAATGAGGCAGAAGAAAGAATTAGTGATATAGAAGACCAAATGACACAGAATAAAGAAGCTGAGCAAAAGAGGGACAAACAGCAATTGGACCACGAGGGGAGAATTCAAGAGATAAATGACACCATAAGACAACACAACATTAGAATAATTGGGATTCCAGAAGAAGAAGAAAGAGAGAGGGGAGCAGAAGGTATATTGTAGAGAATTATTGTAGAGAATTTCCTTAATATGGCAAAGGGAACAAGCATCAAAATCCTGGAGATGCAGAGAACCCCCCTCAAAATCAATAAGAATAGGGCCACACCCTGTCACCTAATAGTCTTAGCCACAAAGAGAAAATCCTGAAAGCCGCCCGGAAAAAAAAGTCTGTAACATGCAATGGTAAAAATATGAGATTGGCAGCAGACTTATCTACAGAGACCTGGCAGGCCAGAAAGAACTGGCATGATCTATCCAGAGCATTAAACAAGAAAAACATGCAGCCAAGAATACTATATCCAGCTAGGCTATCATTGAAAATAGAAGGAGAGATAAAAAGCTTCCAGGACAAACAAAAACTGAAAGAATTTGTAAACACCAAACCAGCTCTACAGGAAATATTGAAAGAGGTCCTCTAAGCAAAGAGAGACCCTAAAAGTAGTAGATCAGAAAGGAACAGAGACAATATACAGTAATAGTCACCTAACAGGCACTACAATGGCACTAAATTCATATCTCTCAATAATTACCCTGAATGTAAATGGGCTCAATGCCCCAGTTGAAAGACACAAGGTATCAGAATGGAAAACAAAACAAAACAAAACAAAATCCATCAATGTTGCCTACAAGAAACTCATTTTAGACCCAAAGACACCTCCAGATTTAAAGTGAGGGGGTGGAAAACAATTTACCATGCTAATGGACATCAGAAGAAAGCTGGGCTGGCAATGCTTATATCAGACCAATTAGATTTTAAGCCAAAGACTACATTAAGAGATGAGGAAGGACACTATATCTTACTCAAAGGATCTGTCCAACAAGAAGATCTAACAATTTTAAATATCTATGCCCTAACATGGGAGCAACCAACTATATAAACTAATTAATAACAAAATGAAAGAAATACATCGACAATAATACAATAATAGTAGGGGACTTTAACACTCCCCTCATGGAAATGGAAAGATCATCCAAGCAAAAGATCAACAAGAAATAAAGGCCTTAAATGACAGACTGGACCACATGGACATCACAGATCTTTTCAGAACATTCCATCCCAAAGCAACAGAATACACATTCTTCTCTAGTGCACATGGAATATTCTCCAGAATAGATCACATCCTGGGTCATAAATCAGGTCTCAACTGGTATCAAAAGATTGGGATCATTCCCTGCATATTTTCAGACCACAATGCTCTGAAGCTAGAACTCAATCACAAGAGGAAAGTTGTAAAGAACCCAAATACATGGAGACTAAAGAGCATCCTTCTTAAGAATGAATGGGTCAACCAGGAAATTAAAGAAGATTGAAAAAATTCATGGAAACAAATGATAATGAAAACACAACAGTTCAAAATCTGTGGGACACAGCAAAGGCAGTCCTTAGAGGAAACTATATAGCAATACAAGCCTTCTCGAGAAACAAGAAAGGTCTCAAATACACAACCTACACCTAAAGGAGCTGGAGAAAGAACAACAAAGAAAGTCTAAACCCAGCAGGAGAAGATAAATCATAAAGATCAGAGCAGAAATCAATGAAATAGAAACAAACAAACAAAAACAAAACAAAACACACACACACACACACACACACACACAAAATAAAAAACAGTAGAACAAATCAACAAAAACTAGGAGCTGTGTTCTTTGAAAGAATTAATAAGATTGGTAAACCTCTGGCCAGACTTATCAAAAAGAAAAGAGAAAGGACCCAAATAAATAAAATCATGAATGAAAGAGGAAAGATCACAACCAACACCAAAGAAATACAAACAATTATAAGAACATACTATGAGTAACTCTACGCCAACAAATTTGACAATCTGGAAGAAATGGATGCATTCCTAGAGACATATAAACTACCACAACTGAACCAGGAAGAAATAGAAACCCTGAACATGCCCATAACCAGTAAGAAGATTGAAGCAGTCATCAAAATCTCCCAAGAAACAGGACTCCAGGGCCAGACAGCTTCCTAGGGGAATTCTACCAAACGTTTAAAGAAGAAGTAATACTTATTCTCCTGAAACTGTTAAAAAAAAAATAGAAATGGAAGGAAAACTTACAAACATTACAGCATTACCTTGATCCCAAAACCAGACAAAGACCCCATGATAAAAAGAGAATTTCAGACCAATAGCCTTGATGAATGCAGATGCAAAAATTCTCACCAAAATACTAGCCAATAGGATCCAACAGTACATTAAAAGGATTATTCACCACAACCAAATGGCATTCCTGGGCTGCAAGTTTGGTTCAACATCTGTAAATCAATCAATGTGATACAATACTTTAATAAAAGAAAGAACAAGAACCATATGATACTCTCAGTAGATGCTGAAAAAGCATTTGACAAAGTACAGCATGCCTTCCTAATCAAAATTCTTCAAAGTGTAGGGATAGAGGGCACATACCTCAATATTACCAAAGCCATCTATGAAAAACCCACCTCAAATATCATTCTCAAGGAAAAAAAACTGGAAGCTTTTCCGCTAAGGTCAGGAACACGGCAGGGATGTCCATTATCACCACTGCTATTCAACACAGTACTAGAAGTCCTAGCCTCAGCAATCAGACAACAAAAAGAAATTAAAGGCATCCAAATTGGCAAAGAAAAAGTCAAACTATCACTCTTTGCAGATGATATTCTACTATATGTGGAAAACACAAAAGACTCCACTCCAAAACTGCTAGAACTTGTACAAGAATTCAGTAAAGTGTCAAGATATAAAATCAGTGCACAGAAATCAGTTCAATTTCTTTACACCACCAACAAGACAGAAGAAAGAGAAATTAAGGAGTCAATCCCATTTACATTTGCACTCCAAACCATAAGATACCTAGGAATAAACCTAACCAAAGAGGCAAAACCTATACTCAGACAACTAAAAGTACTCATGAAAGAAACTGAGGAAGACACAAAGAAATGGAAAAACGTTCCATGCTCTTAGATCAGAAGAACAAATATTGTGAACATATGCTATCTAGTGCAATCTACACATTTAACCCAATCTGTATCAAAATACCATCAATTTTTTTCAAATATAGAACAAATAATCCTAAAATTATATGGAACCAGAAAAGACCTCAAATAGTCAGAGGAATGTTGAAAAAGAAGGCAAAGTTGGTGGCATCACAATTCCGGACTTCAAGCTCTATTACAAAGCTGTCGTCATCAAGACAGTATGGTACTGGCACAAAAACAGACACATAGATCAGTGAAACAGAATAGAGAGCCCAGAAATAGACCCTCACCTCTATGGTCAACTAATCCTCGACAAAGCAGGATAGAATGTCCAATGGAAAAAAGACAATCTCTTCAAGAAAGGGTGTTGGGAAAATTGGACAGCCACATGCAGAAAAATGAAATTGGACCATTTCCTTACACCACACATGAAAATAGACTAAAAATGGATGAAGGACCTCAATATGAGAAAGTAATCCACATAAAAATCCTTGAGGAGAACACAGGTAGCAACCTCTTCGACCTCAGCCTCAGCAACTTCTTCCTAGTAACATCGCCAAAGACAAGGGAAGCAAGGGCAAAAATGAACTATTGGGATTTCATCAAGATCAAATGCTTTTGCACAGCAAAGGAAACAGTCAACAAAACCAAAAGAGAACTGACTGAGTGGGAGGAGATATTTGCAAATGGCATATCAGATAAAGGGCTAGTGTCCAAAATCTATAAATAGCTTAGCAAACTCAAACCCAAAGAACAAATAATCCAATCAAGAAATGGGGAGAGGACATGAACAGACATTTCTGCAAAGAAGACATCCAGATGGCCAACAGACACATGAATAAATGAAAAAAGTGCTCCACATCACTTGGCATCAGGGAAATACAAATCAAAACCACAATGAGATACCACCTCACACCAGTCAGAATGGCTAAAATTAACAAGTCAGGAAATGACAGGTGCTGGCGAGGATGCGGAGAAAGGGGAATCTTCCTACACGTTGGTGGGAATGCATGCTGGTGCAACCACTCTGGAAAACAGCATGGAGTTTCCTCAAAAATTTGAAAATAGGGCTACTCTATGACTCAGCAATTGCACTACTTGTTATTTACCCTAAAGATAAAAACGTAGTGATCTGAAGGGGCATGTGCACTTGAATGTTTGTAGCAGCAATATCCACAATAGCCAAACTATGGAAAGAACCTAGATGTCCATCAACATATGATTGGATAAAGAAGATGTGAGAGATATATATATGTATATATATATATATATATATATATATACATATATATGTATATACATATATACATATATGTACATATATAATGGAATACTGTGCAGCCATGAAAGGAAAGAAATCTTGCCATTTGCAATGACATGGATGAAACTAGAGGGTATTATGCTTAGTGAATAAGTCAATCAGAGAAAGAGAACTATCATATGATCTCCCTGATAAGAGGAAGTGGAGATGCAATGTGGGGGGTTTGGGGTGTAGGAAAAGAATAAATGAAAGAAGATGAGATCAGGAGCGAGACAAATCATAAGAGACTCTTAATTCACAAAACAAACTGAGGGTTGATGGGGGGTCGGGGGATCGGGAGAGGGTGGTGGGGTTAATGGACATTGGGGAGGGTATGTGCTATGGTGTGTGCTGTGAAGTGCATACACCTGGCGATTCACAGACCTGTACCCCTGGGCTAATAATACATTATATGTTTATAAAAAAATAAAAAAATTAATAAAAGAAATGTAAAAAAAAAAAAGAAAGAAAAATTAGGTTCTAAACCAAAGACTGTATTAAGAGATGAAGAAGTACACCATATTATAATAAAGGTGTCTATCCTACAAGATCTAAAAATTGTGAATATTTATGCCCTTAACATGGAAGCAGCCAATTATATAAACTAATTAATAAGAAATTAAAGAAATGCATTGATAATAAAACAATAATAGGGAATTTATTTATTTTAAAGATTTAATTTGTTTATTTATTTGAGAGAGACAGACAGACAGACAGACAGAGGTTACAAGCAGAGGGAGTAGTAGAGGGAGATTTGGACTCCCTGATGAGCAGGGGGCCTAATGTAAGGCTTTATCCCAGGACCCTAAGATCATGACCTGAGCTGAAGGCAGACATGTAACCAACTGAGCCATACATGTACCCTAGTTAGGGACTTTAATACCTCTCTCACAACAATGGACAGACCGTCTAAACTGAAGATAAGTAAGGAAATAAACCAGTTGGTTTTAACAGATATGTTCAGGGCATTTAATCCTAAAGCAACAGAATACACATTCTTCTTCGGTGCACATGGAACATTCTCCTGAATAGATCACGGAATGGGCCACAAATCAGGTCTCAACTGGTACCAGTAGATTGGGATTATTCCTTGCATAATCTCAGACCACAATGCTTTAAAACTTGAACTCAATCAGAAGAGAAAATTTGGAAGGAACACAAATACATAGAGCTTACAGAGCATCCTTCTAAAGAATTGAATAGGTCAACCAGGAAACAACAGTTCAGAACCTTTGGGATGCAGCAAAGGCAATCCTAAGAGGGAGGTGTATAGCAGTAAAACCCTTTCTCAAGAAATAAGAAAATTCTCAAATACACATACTAACCATATACCTAAAAGAACTGGAGAATGAGTAGCAAATAAAGCCCAAGCCCACCAGGAGAAGAGAAGAGAATTAATAAAGATTAGAGTAGAAATCAATGAAATAAAAACCAAAAGAACAGTAGAACAGATCATTGAAACTAGGAGCTGGTCCTTTGAAAGAATTAATAAGATTGATAAACCTCTAGCCAGACTTATCAAAAAGAAAAGAGAAAGGACCAAAATTAATAAAATCATAAATGAAAGAGGAGAAATCACAACCAACACTGGAAAAATACAATTATAAGGACATATCATGTGCAACTGTTTGCCAACAAACTAGGCAATCTGAAGAAATTAATGTGTTCCTAGAGACATATAAACTACCAAAACTGACCCAGAAAGAAATAGAAAATCTGAATAGATCCATACCAGCAACGAAAGTAAAGCAGTAATCAAGAATATCCCAACAAACAAAATTCCAGGACTAGATGGCTTCCTAGGGGAATTCTACCAAACATTTAAAGAAGAATTAATAAATATTCTTCTGAAACTACTCAAAAAAATAGAAATGGAAGGAAAACTTCCACTCTCATTCTATGAGGCCAGCATTACCTTGATCCCCAAACCAGATAAAGAACCCACCAAAAGGGAGAATTACAGACCAATATTCCCGATGAACATGAATGCAAAAATTCTCACCAAAATACTAGCAAATAGGATCCAGTAGTACATTAAAAGGATTATTTACCATGACCAAGTGGGATTTATTCCTTGGCTACAAGGGTGGTTCAACATACAGAAAGCAATCAATGTCATACACTACATTAATAAAAGAAAGGACAAGAATCACATGATCCTCTCAATAGATGCAGAAAAAGCATTTGACAAAATACAGCATCCTTTCTTTTTTTTTATTTTTTTTTTTTTTTTTATTTTTTTTTATTTTTTATTTTTTATAAACATATATTTTTTATATACATATATTTTTATCCCCAGGTCTGTGAATCACCAGGTTTACACACTTCACAGCACTCACCAAATCACATACCCTCCCCAATGTCCATAATCCCACCCCCTTCTCCCCAACCCCCTCCCCCCGGCAACCCTCAGTTTGTTTTGTGAGATTAAGAGTCACTTATGGTTTGTCTCCCTCCCAATCCCATCTTGTTTCATTTATTCTTCTACCCACTTAAGCCTCCATGTTGCATCACCACTTCCTCATATCAGGGAGATCATATGATAGTTGTCTTTCTCTGCTTGACTTATTTCGCTAAGCATGATACGCTCTAGTTCCATCCATGTTGTTGCAAATGGCAAGATTTCATTTCTTTTGATGGCTGCATAGTATTCCATTGTGTATATATACCACATCATCTTGATCCATTCATCTGTTGATGGACATCTAGGTTCTTTCCATAGTTTGGCTATTGTGGACATTGCTGCTATAAACATTCGGGTGCATGTGTCCCTTTGGATCACTACATTTGTATCTTTAGGGTAAATACCCAATAGTGCAATTGCTGGGTCATAGGGCAGTTCTATTTTCAACATTTTGAGGAACCTCCATGCTGTTTTCCAGAGTGGCTGCACCAGCTTGCATTCCCACCAACAGTGTAGGAGGGTTCCCCTTTCTCCGCATCCTCGCCAGCATCTGTCATTTCCTGACTTGTTGATTTTAGCCATTCTGACTGGTGTGAGGTGATATCTCATTGTGGTTTTGCTTTGTATTTCCCTGATGCCAAGTGATATGGAGCACTTTTTCATGTGTCTGTTGGCCATCTGGATGTCTTCTTTGCAGAAATGTCTGTTCATGTCTTCTGCCCATTTCTTGATTGGATTATTTGTTCTTTGGGTGTTGAGTTTGCTAAGTTCTTTATAGATTCTGGACACTAGTCCTTTATCTGATATGTCGTTTGCAAATATCTTCTCCCATTCTGTCAGTTGTCTTTTGATTTTGTTAACTGTTTCCTTTGCTGTGCAAAAGCTTTTGATCTTGATGAAATCCCAGTAGTTCATTTTTTCCCTTGCTTCCCTTGCCTTTTGCGTTGTTCCTAGGAAGATGTTGCTGCGGCAGAGGTCGAAGAGGTTGCTGCCCGTGTTCTCCTCAAGGATTTTGATGGATTCCTTTCGTACATTGAGGTCCTTCATCCATTTTGAGTCTATTTTTGTGTGTGGTGTAAGGAAATGGTCCAATTTCATTTTTCTGCATGTGGCTGTCCAATTTTCCCAGCACCATTTATTGAAAAGGCGGTCTTTTTTCCATTGGACATTCTTTCCTGCTTTGTCGAAGATTAGTTGACCATAGAGTTGAGGGTCTATTTCTGGGCTCTCTATTCTGTTCCATTGATCTATGTGTCTGTTTTTGTGCCAGTACCATGCTGTCTTGATGATGACAGCTTTGTAATAGAGCTTGAAGTCCGGAATTGTGATGCCACCAACGTTGGCTTTCTTTTTCAATATCCCTTTGGCTATTCGAGGTCTTTTCTGGTTCCATATAAATTTTAGAATTATTTGTTCCATTTCTTTGAAAAAGATGGATGGTACTTTGATAGGAATTGCATTAAATGTGTAGATTGCTTTAGGTAGCATAGACATTTTCACAATATTTATTCTTCCAATCCAGGAGCATGGAACATTTTTCCATTTCTTTGTGTCTTCCTCAATTTCTTTCATGAGTACTTTATAGTTTTCTGAGTATAGATTCTGTGTCTCTTTGGTTAGGTTTATTCCTAGGTATCTTATGGTTTTGGATGCAATTGTAAATGGGATTGACTCCTTAATATCTCTTTCTTCTGTCTTGCTGTTGGTGTAGAGAAATGCAACTGATTTCTGTGCATTGATTTTATATCCTGACACTTTACTGAATTCCTGTATAAGTTCTAGCAGTTTTGGAGTGGAGTCTTTTGGGTTTTCCACATATAGTATCATATCATCTGCGAAGAGTGATAATTTGACTTCTTCTTTGCCGATTTGGATGCCTTTAATTTCCTTTTGTTGTCTGATTGCTGAGGCTAGGACCTCTAGTACGATGTTGAATAGCAGTGGTGATAATGGACATCCCTGCCGTGTTCCTGACCTTAGCGGAAAAGCTTTCAGTTTTTCTCCATTGAGAATGATATTTGCGGTGGGTTTTTCATAGATGGCTTTGATGATATTGAGGTATGTGCCCTCTATCCCTACACTTTGAAGAGTTTTGATCAGGAAGGGATGTTGTACTTTGTCAAATGCTTTTTCAGCATCTATTGAGAGTATCATATGGTTCTTGTTCTTACTTTTATTGATGTGTTGTATCACATTGACTGATTTGCGGATGTTGAACCAACCTTGCAGCCCTGGAATAAATCCCACTTGGTCGTGGTGAATAATCTTTTTAATGTACTGTTGAATCCGATTGGCTAGTATTTTGTTGAGTATTTTCGCATCTGTGTTCATCAAGGATATCGGTCTATAGCTCTCTTTTTTGGTGGGATCCTTGTCTGGTTTTGGGATCAAGGTGATGCTGGCCTCATAAAATGAGTTTGGAAGTTTTCCTTCCATTTCTATTTTTTGGAACAGTTTCAGGAGAATAGGAATTAGTTCTTCTTTAAATGTTTGGTAGAATTCCCCCGGGAAGCCGTCTGGCCCTGGGCTTTTGTTTGTTTGGAGATTTTTAATGACTGTTTCAATCTCCTTACTGGTTATGGGTCTGTTCAGGCTTTCTATTTCTTCATGGTTCAGTTGTGGTAGTTTATATGTTTCTAGGAATGCATCCATTTCTTCCAGATTGTCAAATTTATTGCCGTAGAGTTGCTCATAGTATGTTCTTATAATAGTTTGTATTTCCTTGGTGTTAGTTGTGATCTCTCCTCTTTCATTCATGATTTTATTTATTTGGGTCCTTTCTCTTTTCTTTTTGATAAGTCGGGCCAGGGGTTTATCAATTTTATTAATTCTTTCAAAGAACCAGCTCCTAGTTTCGTTGATTTGTTCTATTGTTTTTTTGGTTTCTATTTCATTGATTTCTGCTCTGATCTTTATGATTTCTCTTCTCCTGCTGGGCTTAGGGTTTCTTTCTTGTTCCTTCTCCAGCTCCTTTAGGTGTAGGGTTAGGTTGTGTACCTGAGACCTTTCTTGTTTCTTGAGAAAGGCTTGTACCGCTATATATTTTCCTCTCAGGACTGCCTTTGTTGTGTCCCACAGATTTTGAACCGTTGTATTTTCATTATCATTTGTTTCCATGATTTTTTTCAATTCTTCTTTAATTTCCCGGTTGACCCATTCATTCTTTAGAAGGATACTCTTTAGTCTCCATGTATTTGGGTTCTTTCCAAACTTCCTTTTGTGGTTGAGTTCTAGCTTTAGAGCATTGTGGTCTGAAAATATGCAGGGAATGATCCCAATCTTTTGATACCGGTTGAGTCTTGATTTAGGACCGAGGATGTGATCTATTCTGGAGAATGTACCATGTGCACTAGAGAAGAATGTGTATTCTGTTGCTTTGGGATGAAATATTCTGAATATATCTGTGATGTCCATCTGGTCCAGTGTGTCATTTAAGGCCTTTATTTCCTTGCTGATCTTTTGCTTGGATGACCTGTCCATTTCAGTGAGGGGAATATTAAAGTCCCCTACTATTATTGTATTGTTGTTTATGTGTTTCTTTGATTTTGTTATTAATTGGTTTATATAGTTGGCTGCTCCCACGTTGGGGGCATAGATATTTAAAATTGTTAAATCTTCTTGTTGGACAGACCCTTTGAGTATGATATAGTGTCCTTCCTCATCTCTTATTACAGTCTTTGGCTTAAAATCTAATTGATCTGATATAAGGATTGCCACTCCTGCTTTCTTCTGATGTCCATTAGCATGGTAAATTCTTTTCCACCCCCTCACTTTAAATCTGGAGGTGTCTTCGGGCTTAAAATGTGTTTCTTGGAGGCAACATATAGATGGGTTTTGTTTTTTTATCCATTCTGATACCCTGTGTCTTTTGACAGGGGCATTTAGCCCATTCACATTCAGGGTAACTATTGAGAGATATGAATTTAGTGCCATTGTATTGCCTGTAAGGTGACTGTTACTGTATATGGTCTCTGTTCCTTTCTGATCTACCACTTGTAGGCTCTCTCTTTGCTTAGAGGACCCCTTTCAATATTTCCTGTAGAGCTGGTTTGGTATTTGCAAATTCTTTCAGTTGTTGTTTGTCCTGGAAGCTTTTAATCTCTCCTTCTATTTTCAATGATAGCCTAGCTGGATATAGTATTCTTGGCTGCATGTTTTTCTCGTTTAGTGCTCTGAAAATATCATGCCAGCTCTTTCTGGCCTGCCAGGTCTCTGTGGATAAGTCAGCTGCCAATCTAATATTTTTACCATTGTATGTTACAGACTTCTTTTCCCGGGCTGCTTTCAGGATTTTCTCTTTGTCATTGAGACTTGTAAATTTTACTATTATGTGACGGTGTGTGGGCCTATTCTTATTTATTTTGAGGGGCATTCTCTGAACCTCCTGAATTTTGATGCTTGTTCCCTTTGCCATATTGGGGAAATTCTCCCCAATAATTCTCTCCAGTATACCTTCTGCTCCCCTCTCACTTTCTTCTTCTTCTGGAATCCCAATTATTCTAATGTTGTTTCGTCTTATGGTGTCACTTATTTCTCGAATTCTCCCCTCGTGGTCCAGTAGCTGTTTGTCCCTCTTTTGATCAGCTTCTTTATTCTCTGTCATTTGGTCTTCTATATCACTAATTCTTTCTTCTGCCTCATTTATCCTAGCAGTGAGAGCCTCCATTTTTGATTGCACCTCATTAATAGCTTTTTTGATTTCAGCTTGGTTAGATTTTAGTTCTTTTATTTCTCCAGAAAGGGCTTTTATATCTCTCGAGAGGGTTTCTCTAATATCTTCCATGCCTTTTTCGAGCCCGGCTAGAACCTTGAGAATTGTCATTCTGAACTCTAGATCTGACATATTACCGATGTCTGTATTGATTAGGTCCCTAGCCTTCGGTACTGCCTCTTGTTCTTTTTTTTGTGGTGAATTTTTACGTCTTGTCATTTTGTCCAGATAAGAGTAAATGAAGGGGCAAGTAAAATACTAAAAGGGTGGCAACAACCCCAGGAAAATATGCTTTAGCCAAATTAGAAGAGATCCAAAATCGTGAGTGGGGAGAAAGGGGATAAAAAGAGGTTCAAAAAGGAAGAAAGAAAAAAGAAAAAAAAAAAAAAAAAAAGAAAAGAATTTTTTTTTTAAAAAAGAAAACACCTAAGAAAAATGTAAAAATATATATATATATATTAGATAAACTAGTAAAAAATCGTTAAAAAAGAAAAAGGTAACAGTTAAAAAAAAAAAAAATTTTACCCGAAGGCGAGAAAAAAAAAAAAAAAATGAAAAAGAAAAAATTAAATTAACTGCAAGACTAAAAAAAATCACAGGAAAAAAGCCATGAGTTCCGTGCTTGGCTTTCTCCTCCTCTGGAATTCTGCTGCTCTCCTTGGTATTGAAACCGCACTCCTTGGTAGGTGAGCTTGGTCTCGGCTGGATTTCTTGTTGATCTTCTGGGGGAGGGGCCTGTTGTAGTGATTTTCAAGTGTCTTTGCCCCAGGCGGAATTACACCGCCCTTACCCGGGGCCGGGGTGAGTAATCCGCTCGGGTTTGCTTTCAGGAGCTTTTGTTCCCTGAGCGCTTTCCGTAGAGTTCCAGAGGCCGGGAATACAAATGGCGGCCTCCTGGTCTCCGGCCCGGAGGAGCCGAGAGCCCAGGGCCCCACTCCTCAGTGCGCCCTCAGAGAACAGCGCCCAGTTACTCCCGTCTGCCTGACCTCCGGCCGCGCTCCGAGCTCACCGAGCCTGCGACCGGTTCAAGGTAACACGGAGCTGCGAGCTTACTGTCGGCTCTGTCTCTGTAGCCGGCTTTCCCGTTCCAATACCCGCAAGCTCTGCGACACTCAGACACCCCCGATCCTTCTGTGACCCTGCGGGACCTGAGGCCACGCTGACCCCGCGTGGGCTTCGCTCCGGTTTAGCCTCTGGAGCGATGTCCCTCCGCGGAACAGACTTTTAAAAGTCCTGATTTTGTGCGCGGTTGCTCCGCCGCTTGCCGGGAGCCGGCCCCTCCCCCCGGGGTCTATCTTCCCGTCGCTTTGGATTCACTTCTCCGCCGGTCCTACCTTTCAGAAAGTGGTTGTTTTTCTGTTTCCAGAATTGCTGTTCTTCTTCTCTTCGATCTGCCGATGGATTTTCAGGTGTTTGCAATCTTTAGATAAGCTATCTAGCTGATCTCCGGCTAGCTGAAGCAGTCTCAGCTTGCTACTTCTCCGCCATCTTGACTCCTCCCCCTACAGCATCCTTTCTTGATTAAAACTCTTCACACTGTAGATAGAACATTCTTCAATATCATAGAAGCCATATACAAAAAGCCCACTGCAAATATCATTCTCAATGGGAAAAAACTGAGAGCTTTCCCCTTAAGGCCAGGAACACAGCAGGGGTGTCCACTCACACCACTATTGTTCAACATACTACTAGAAGTCCTAGACTCAGCAGTCAGAGAACATAAAGAAATAAAAGACATCCAGATGAGCAAAGAAGTCAAACACTCACTCTTTGCAGATGCTATGATACTTTAGGTGAAAAACCCAAAACACTGCCCCCCAACATTGCTAGAAATCATACAGGAATTCACCAAAGTGGCTGAGTTGATCCCATTTACAGTTGCACCCAAAACCATAAGATACCTAGGAATAATCCTAACTGGAGAGGTAAATGATCTATACTCAGAAAACTATGGAAAACTTATGAAAGAAATTGAGGAATACATAAAGAAATGGAAAAACATTGAATGCTTATGGACTAGAAGAATAAATATTGTTAAAATTTATATATTATCCAAAGCAATGTACATATTCAGTGCAATCTCTATGAAAATACCATCAACTTTTTTCACAGAGCTGGAACAGATAATTCTAAAATTTGTATGGAACCAGACAAGACTCTGAATAGCTGGTGGAAAGCTGAAAAAGAAAACCAAAGCTGTGGCATCCCAATTCCAGATGTCAGGCTATATCTCAAAGCTGTAGGCCATTAAGATAGTATGGTACTGGCACAAAAACAGATATATAGTTCAGAATAAAGAATCCAGAAACAGACCCTCTATGGTCAACTAATCTTTGACAAGGCAGGAAATAATATCCAATGGAAAAAAGACTGTTCAACAAATGGTGGTGGGAAAATTGGACAACCACATGTAGGAGAATGAAACTGGACCATTTTTTAATACCATACATAAAAATAAATTCAAAATGGATGAAAGACCTAAATGTGAGACAGGAATCCATCAAAATCCTAGAGGAGAACGTAGGCAGGAACCTTTTTGACCTCGGTTGCAGCAACTTCTTGCTAGACATGTCTCCAAAGGCAAAGGAAACAAAAGCATAAATGAACTATTGGGACTTCATCAAGATTAAAAGCTTTTGTACAGCAAAGGAAACAGTTGATGAAACCAAAGATAACCTACAAAATGGGAGAAGATATTTACAAACATCTTATCAGATAAAGGGTTAGTATCTAAGATCTATGAAGAACTTAACAAACTCAACACCTAAAAAGCAAATAATCCAGTCAAGAAATGGGCAGATGATATGAACAGACATTTCTACAAAGAAGACATCCAAATAGCCAACAGACCAATGAAAAGAATACTCAATATCACTTGGCATCAGGGAAATACAAACCCAAACCACAATGAGCTACCACCTCACACCAGTCAGAATAGCTATAAAACAACTCTGGAATAAAAAAATGTTGGTGAGGTTGTGGAGAAAGGGGTGCCCTCTTATACTGCTGGTGGGAATACAAACTGATGCAGCCACCATAGAAAATACTGTGGAGGTTCCTCAAATAGTTAAAAATACAACCCAGCAATTGCATTTCTAGGTATTTCCCTGAAAGATAAAAATGTGATCCAAAGGGACACCTGCATCCCAAAGTTTATAGCTGCAATGTCCTCAATAGCTAAAGTATGGAACGAGCTTAGATGTCCACTGACAGATGAAAGAACACAGAAGAAGTGGTATATATATATATGAATATTACCCAGCCATCAAAAAATGAAATCCTGCCATTTGCAATGATGTGGATGGAACTAGAGGGTATTATGCTAAGCAAAATAAGTCAGTCAGAGAAAGCCAGTTATCATATGATTTCACTCATGTGTGGAATTAAAGAAATAATACAGAGGATCATTGGGACATCTGGGTTGCTCCGTTGGTTAAGCATCTGCCTTTGGCTTAGGTCATGATCCTGGGGTCCTGGGATCGAGTCCCGTGTTGGGCTTCTTGCTCAGCCAAGAGCCTGTTTGTCCCTCTGCCTGCTATTGCCCTGCTTGTGTTCTCTTTCTCTGCTAAATAAATAAATAAAATCATAAAAAAAAGAAACAAGCAAAGAAAAACCCCTAGATGATCAGAGGGGAAGGGAGGGAAAAATAAAATAAGGTGACATCAGAGAGGGAGATAACCATAAGAGACTCTTAACTATAGGAAACAAACTGAGGATTGTTGGAGGGGAGAAGGTTGGGTGGTGGCATAACTGAGTGTTGGGCATTAAGGAGAGCACATGATGTGATGAGCACTGGGTGTCACATGCAATTGATAAATCACTAAACTCTACCTCTGAAACTAATAATACTCTATTGGTTAATTAATTTAATTTAAATTAAATAAAATTTTAAAAATTTAAAAAAGACTTGCTAATCCCAAAGGCTGCTAACATACTGTTTATGAGCAGAGAAGTTTTCATTATGAAGAAACTACTCAGAAGAAACTAACTGAAAGCAATAGGTGTTTTGCTTAAGTCAAGTACATTGATATAGCAGTCAACAGAGAATATTTTAAGTAAATTCACATTGAAGACTATGCCAGTTTATGTATATTTCCTGGCATGTTTAAAAACTTTTATAAGCTGCAAACATTTATTGAGTCTACCTAGAAAATTAAAAGTGTGAAAATGACCTGAAGTAATTTTATTTGATTGGAAATAAATTTAACTCTTTTAAAAAGTGTGATTGTGCTTATTAGAGTGCTTTCAGTATAGTGCCTGGATTCATATTTTTCATAATCTACAAGTAGATGTGCTAGGGAAAGAGAAATTAGTACTTATTATATGCTAGGTAGTTCTCATTTATATATAAGTATAGTTGCTAGTTTATGTTCTTTAAGATTTTTGTCAGTGTTTTTGAATGTGTTTCTTGATTTCTTAAAGTTTGGTATAGAGTTTGGTATACCAGTTCACCAATATCCCAGTTAGAAAAAAGTTTCTAGATCTTAGCAATCTTCAAGTTGAATTAATTAAAAATAATAATTGCTAGAATATCCTATGTTCAGAAACTGTCCCATAAAGGAGAATTCTAGTACAACAAAATTATTTGGACATATTCTTGATTTTCATTTTAATGGGATTATCCTTATCAAAAACCAGTGCATTTCAAAATCAAAGAAGTATTAAAATAACCGACCTTTTTGTTAAGGCACTACTCTCTTTTATCTGTCACTTTGATCATATATTTCATATCAATATTGATATTTCATATCAGTACAAGTAAACTTTTTCATTAAATTTGTATTATAGGATTTTTTTATAGACTATCATCATATTGAATATCTCATCACTTTTTTTTAAAGACTGTTTATTTTGAAATAGTTACATTGTTTAAATAACATTGCCTGTGATTATACTGGAAAACATTCCAAAAGAAGTTAATGATTTTAAGTTCATAGTGCCACCAGATGAAGTTATCAATGTAGTAATCCCATTAAAGAATTCTCATTTTCACTCATTATTTATGTTAATGTTTTATATTCCTTTGCTTTCAGGTTCCACAGAAATTACTTCCCACCTCTGTATATAACTCACAGTCAAAATTACATTTTAATTTTTGGAGTAATTAGTCATAGATACTATTATGTCACTCTGGTTTCTATTCATTTATTCATAAATCTTTATTCTGCTCTTTTTATAGTTACCAGAGTGTTCCCCACCAGACTTGATTTATCTATAATCTATTTTTTTCCTCTTGAGCACAGGTAAATCACTAGGTCATTTTGCGGGGATGTTCAGTCTAGGATATATTTCAATCATTTGCTTTCATTTTCTCTGTGTTATAACTTACACAGTTGCATCCCTCTGTAATAAATTCCTCCAATGGATCAGAAATAATTTTTTTCTCAGAAATTACATTTTTATGATTGCAACTGTAGGCATCTGCACTTTATCACTTTCAAGACCCAGGTTTGGCAGTGCAGTGCAGAAAGTCTATTTATACAGAATTGCGATTAAAAGAATTTACATCTCTATGTCGTATACTCTCTGAAGGATATACAAACTGCTAGATTATGCTATTTCATTATATAATAGAACCGTCTATAATCTTATTTGCCACAGAATATAATTTTCTATGTGTCAGATTCATGTTGAATGTGAACTAAAAGAATTGACTTATGCCAAAATCTTTTAGGATAAAAACATTAGCAAACTTCTTATGTGTTATCTCCTATAAAGATTTTTTGGAGCAAAGATTCAAATGTATTTTATGATGTGTATGTATCCCCTGTTTTCAAGAGGTAAAGACAGAGTTAAATCAATAGTAATAAACATCATTTCTCTGGCTCTTACTCCTAACTCTTATATGACCTCTTGGCCTTTTCTTGGCTTCTACTTCCATAGTGTCTCCATTTATTTCTGGGAGTCCCTTGGGGATGGTTTTATTTATTTTTATTTATTTATTTTTAAAGATTTTACTTATTTATTTGGCAGAGATCACAAGTAGACAGAGAGGCAGGCAGATAGAGAGGAAGGGAAGCAGGCTCCCTGCTGAGCAGAGAGCCCGATGTAGGGCTTGATCCCAGGACCCTGGGATCATGACCTGAGCCGAAGGCAGAGGCTTTAACCCACTGAGCCATCCAGATGCCCCGGGGATGGTTTTATATACTCAGTAATACTCATTCAGACTTGTTTAAGAGTACCTGCCAGTTCTTTTATGAGTCAGCAGAAGCTAGGTTATGCTGTGATAAGACAGATCCCAGGGTGCCTGAGTGGCTCAGATGGTTAAGCGTCTGCCTTCAGTGCAGACATGATCCCAGGGTCCTGGAATTGAGTCCCACTTTGGGTTCCCTGCTTAGTGGGGAGTATGCCTCTCCCTCTCTGCCTCCCCCTGCTTGTGCTGTCTCTTGCTCTCTCTTTCTCAAATAAGTAAATAAAATATTTTTTTAAAAAAAGATCACAAGTCTCTGAGGCTTAATAAAAGTTCATTTCCAGCTCAAGCTACATGTAGAGTGTGAGTTAGCAGGGGATTTCTACTTAGTACCAGCACTAGGGACCCAGGCTCCATCTCAGTATTTACTTCCACTGTTGTAACAGAAGAGAACATAATGTATCATGCAAAAGTGTCCTAAAATGTCCACCCAGATGTAAAATGTCCACCCAGATGGGATATATGTCAGTTCCACTACTGCTTTAGTCAAAGCAAGTAATGTGGTCATTGTGGATACTGGATGTGTGATCCTGCCCTGTACTCAGGAGAATAGGAATATTGTGAAAAGCTCCAATAACTATTACAATCTTCCCATTGCCTTCTATTTAGGGCTTCCTTTTTTGGTGGGCAGCTGACTTACTCATACCAAGGAGTATCAGTTGGCAAGAAGCCCAAGGCAATCTAGCATGCAAGCCTTCCCTCTGGGGGAAGATGGTAAATTGGTTCCATCTCCATCCTGTGGTTCGGGGATTCACTACATACTGAGAGTTAAGCAGTTAGTACCTAGAGGTAAACGTTATATCAGGTGCTAAACTAAAGACAAACAGAGAAATAGAGACATGGAGAAGAGTTCTAGTGGAGCAGTTTTCAAGTTCAGATCCACAAACTCCTGCTGTTGAGGGACAGTAAGGTTACCTATATACCGGAGTTTTAATGTATCCTTCCAGTTTCCAAACCACATTGCGTCTCAAAACTCTAGCCTCTGTGGGGACTCACTGTTTCCAGTTCCCTTGAACACTGGCCATGTAGGCCTGATGCTTGTTTTCCTTATGTAATCTGATTCTCTGGCCTCCTACCTTCTCTTCCGAAAGTTCTGAAAAGTTCAATTTAAGTGGCTAAAGTTCAAAAGAAGTTCCTTTAGCAATCCAGGGTTCCTGTAATTGTCCTCATTACTTGTAGTAGAATGGGGATTTTCCTAAAAGTCTTTCTTTTGTTTTTCTCAAAATTTGGATTCTCTGAGGTATGACTCACTTGTGCTTCCAAAACTATCTGTCATGTTTTCCAGTTTTGTCTAACTTTGTCTTGCTGATGATCCACTGCCAATGATGCCCATCATGAGGCTGGGAATGACATATCAAGGTAGCCATGTTCCAATGCCTCCAAAGCTGCCATTTCTCAAGGTGGCAAAATGGCACTGGGGTCCTACAAAGGAGGGGAGAATGCCTCTCTTCCCAACTGTGCTGTCACATGGGCACCAATGAAGCAATATTTACACCTAAAGTCACAGAAAATTTCCATTTCAGCTCCTTCTGCAGTCTCCTTCATTTCCTTGTTAGAGTAAAACCCAATGCAAGTGCCTGGTTGGTGAATTCTTACTCCTTTAAGCACCATGTTTTTCTTTCTTTCTTGGATCCTATGCAGAACCTTCCTGCCACATCCTACTCTCAATAGAATTTCTTTCTCTCCTTCAGCCAAGGGGGAAAAAAGCAAAAAAGGAATTATTAGATGCTTAGATGTCCAAAGGGTTCATTTCTCTATGTTCTATAGACAGATCTGATTTACTTTCAGGTAGCTGAGAGAATACATGGTTTGGCTTCTTTGCCTCCTAGAATATAATTTCCTTTTTTTCTTTTGGAAAAGAATTTAAGTTTCATTTGTTTGTGGTGATTTTACTGTCATTTCATAGGTCATTTTGAATAAGCATGTTGCCATTTACTTAGGTTTCCTTGACTTTATCACCAAACATCTTTTCAGTAACCTTGCTGATTATTCTATCAATAGAATTTATGTCAGAATTAATCTTGAAGGTTCCAGGGAAATCTGAAAGACAGATCTGCACACATATAGTGTTCTTATAGTTAGTTTATATGCAAATATTGGAGTTTGGACTGTGATCTCAACAAGTAACCTCAGAAGTTCGTAAATAAATGTCTTATTTAAACACTTAAGGTTCAAGGCTTAATAAGTATAAATATATTATTTTTATGGTAGGATAAAGAAATAAGCTTAATTCTGCCTTAATAATGCTTTAAAGTTTAAGGTGATTCAGTAATAGTTGAGTTGATTCTAATAAAGTTAATGCTTTAATTTCTGCATTCATTTACTGCCAGAAAACTCCCATGGGAAAGTTGTGATGCTAAATTTCCTTGAGAAACAAGTAATTGAGAAAAAGGAAGCCACTTTTTAAATTAAAATAAGGGTAAGAAAAACTAATAGCTAATTGATTAAAAATAGCACGAGTCCCGCAGGATTGTGCATGGCTCAGCATATACTGGATGCTCCCACCACCAGAATTTGGTAGCTTTGCGATTAGCTGTGAGCAGATGTCAGTCTCTGCATATTGTTACCTCTTCTCACTTGCTCCCTAGACGTTTTATTCTGTCAGACTCTGATTTTCATTCTACTCCAATGTTGCTGCCATGTTGTTCTTACTTCTCTGACCACCCTCAATCCATTCCACTTCTGTTAATAATTTATCTTTTGATCACAGCTTATCTTTTCTTCCACAAATTCAGACAGATCCCACAGATATCCACCTCTAACTTAGCTGTGGAATAAGGTAATTTTCTTATAAACTGATTCGATAGGCAGCCAGGTGGTATAAACCGATAAGACCAGATCCAGTTGCCTTTTTAGTGGAACATGCTAGATTGATGGGAGCAATTGTGGTTCAGCTGGCTGAAGGGATAGGAGTACATATCTCCCCAGATGTCATCATTTTCATTGCTCAGAGTGTGATTCTACCCTTCACAGAAGTTCCTGGTCCATTTCAGAACACACAGCTTGTCTCAGGAAATACTGCCACAACTTGACACTCCAGGAGTCTAGACTAGTGATTGACAAACTTTGTCTGTGTAGGTGCAGATAGTAAATAGTTTCAGCTTTGACAGCCACAGGGTCTCTGTTGCAGCTCCTCTGCCATTTGAGTTTGAAAGCAGCCATAGGCAATAAGTAAACAATGGGTGTTTATAATAAAACATGGCTGTGTTCCAATAAAACTTACTTAAAAAACAGGCAAGTGGCTAGATTTGGCCCCGGGTGCTTAATTTGCAGGCCCCTGCTCTGGACTGACAATTTTCTCATGGATATAATCTGTACTTACTGATTAAAGAAGGGTAAGAAACGGGCAGTATCCCACACACATTTGGGAGCTCCCTGTGAGAAAATTTTGATGGGGTGATTTGTGGCCAGCCCTGTGAGACCCACAAAAACCTTACTTGGGGGAAGAATGCTAACTAGGCAACTCAGAAGGTTCCTGTTGCTATTGAGATCCTGTTAGTCCAGTGGTTTTTAACCCTGGCTGCACATTAAAATCACCTGGTGAGCTTTAAAATCCTGATGCTCAGGCCACCCAGGAAACCAGTTAAATCAGACAGAATCTTTGGGAGTAGGACCAAGCTGTAATTTTAAAAGTTCCCAGAAGATTACAATGTGAGAAATGCTGTGCTGGCCTTAATATCAGCCAGTAGTGAACCTGGTTCTGCATCTTGGCCCAAGGTTTGCCCTAGTATAGTGTTCCTTCTGTCTCTTATTTATGGGTTTGGTAGTGCTCACCTGGAATAAATTAGTAAGGAATTTCTGGGGCTCACCAGTTTCTCAGCTCTGATACTTATCTGTTGCTCAGCTCTGAAGAGGTGCCCAGGGGTGACTGTCCTGTTGTGAGGGACCTATCCCATTTTTTTTCTGAAGAGGATCTGCCTCTCCCATACTCTGACTAAGCCCATGGTTACTAGGCTTAATCATGACCTGAGAAATGAGAATATTTTCAAGAGCTATTGTTTCTCCCTTAGGATATTTGGAACCAGGATATAGTTTGTTATAATCTAGAAATAATTTTTACCTTTGGATATATATATATAGTATTATGGTACTGAGTGCTCTACAAACTAAGGCTTAACAAATGTGGTTTGAATTTTCAGGAGTCCTTTCTTCAAAAAAATTTTTTTAAAGTTTATTTATTTAAAATCAGTATATCCAACATGGGACTTAAACTCATGACTCTGAAATCAAAAGTCACATGTTCCCCTGACTAAACCAGCCAGGCACCCCTGAGTTTTTTCTTTTAGGAAACAATTTGCATTTTTAACCCTGATAAAACAAAATACCGGGGTTCTTCACTTAGACACATTTTTTCTACCTCACATTTTTAACATTCTGAAATTAGGATATATTTTATGACAGATATGAACATTTAATTAATGTATTTTTCCTTTTCGATGCTTACAAGGATTAACAAATTTACTCACAGTCCCTTTTGGTAAATACTCAATCTTTTTATTATTTTATTTTATATTTTTATTAATGTATTTAATGTATATTAGCCCCAGGGGTATAGGTCTGTGAATCACCAGGTTAATACTCAGCCTTTTTAGATAAAATGCTCAGAAATGGTGGTTGAGTGAGGGTTTTGCTTATGTGATTCATGGGAGTGGGAGATGGATTTAGTGCCTTTTGCTACAGAGTGGCTGGTCTGGGATACCTTCTGGACTGGTGATCTTTGAGAAATGGCTGTACTCATGCATAGTTATCTTGTGGATGCCTCTGTGTATTTCTTCTGAAGTCTAGAGCTGATAGAATTTGTGGACTACTCCCTGTCATCTTGGTAAGGGTCGTTGGTTCTCTCAAGATGCTTGGTCCTTGATGGTCCTTCAGACCCTTAAATCCCAGCTTCATTCTCTGTCAGGCATTATCTTCATTCTCTGTTTGGCATTATCTCTCTACTTCTCAGGCTGTGCCGCAGGATTACCTTGCTTCTCACCATGGTGGGCTCAGGGTAGGCCCACCAGTCTTCAGCACAGCCACATTTTGATTGTCCTTTATGGTATCTAGGATGGTATGGGAGGTTATCCATGCCTCATGGGAATAAAGAGTGGAAAGTTAAACTTCTCTTCCTTCTACTTATAATTATACTGTGATGCCAAGATAACACCATGGCTACCCCAGAGTTTGTGCAGGGAAACACAATTTCCTGTCTTTTTGATAATAGCCATTTTAACAGGTGTGAGGTGATACCCATTGTGGTTTTGATTTGTGTTACTCTGATGATTAGTGATATAGAGCACATTTTCATATAGCTGTTGGTCATCTGAATTTTTTTTTGGAGAAATGTATGTTTAGGTTCACTGCCTCTTTGCGATTGAATTGTTTTCTTGCTGTTTAGTTATATGAGTTTTTTATTTATTTTGGATATTAAACCCTTATCAGATATATGATTTGCAAATATTTTCTCCTGTTTGGTAGGTTGTCTTTTCATTTTTGTTGATGGTTTCTTTTGCTGTGTGTAATCAATTATAAACATTAACCTTTAAATCAATTACAGGCTGTAGTCAAACCACATTTGTGTTATTTTAGAATTTTGACCATTGTGCTCTACAAATTGAATCTTTATGGTCTTTCCTATTGTTTGTTGTCTCGTATTCATACATGATTAGCAGGTATATTTCCCCTGGATATCTTCAGTAACAAGGAGTTTTGTGTTAGAAGAGAAAAGGAATAAATCTGATGGTCTAGGATAGATGGGAAAAAAGGAATCTGGCAATAGATAGTGGGAGTAAAACACAACGGAAGTTTTATAAGATTGTGTTGGCAAAGCATATGGCATAGTTCATTCAACTTTACTTTCAATGGGGTTTTAAATGTTTATTAAAACAAAACCAAGACACAGAGTTTGGGGTGGAAATGCAAACCCCACCATCAGCCACTGCTGGAAGTGGAATGCTGGACTGGATGGACCATGTCACATGACTAAATTACTGCATGTGAAGTCAACCCATTCTTTATTTTAGGCCTAGGTTTGGCTTGATTGGATTTTTCACTTATTTTGTTTCCTTTAAGCAGTTAGTGGTTATTGATGGAAAAGAATTGTCCTGTTCCTTTTTTTTGCTTATCAGTTCTTTGAACCAGTATTTTACTATAAACTATTGGTTATTGATTCATCAGAAGGATTAATGGTTGATTTAGGTATACATAACAATATAGGTATATTTTCTCCTTAATTTGCTTAATTCAGTATGTTGATAGTTTTTTCATCACAATTTTGGAAACATTTGTTTGCAGAGAAGGACACTGTATGATTAACATTATATTTTTTTCACTGAAACCTAAATTTGCCTTTGGGTTATTGCTTTGTATAAAACAAAACAAGTATATTTTCTAAATAATAGTCACATTCAAAACATTCAAAACGGCAACAGTCTATATCCTATGATTACTAGGTTAATGGTTGGGCTTCCTAAAAATACTACTTCAGGTTGGGGTGCCCAAATGTTAGTCCTGCAACTTTTCTAGTGATATTTTGTTTTTGGGAGATATCATCTAGTCTCATGAGTTAAAAAAAAATACTGTTCTCAAACATCTTTGAAATTTTGGTAAGACCAGTAAACCATTTGTATATGAATAGTTACAATGAAAATGTAATCTATAAGAAACATACTTCCAGCCCTAATCTTTCTCAACTTGAGAATTGTATACTAGTTTCCAACTTAGCAACTCTGATGGGCAGTCTTAACATGCCCAAAGTTCAGCTCTTGATTCTTCTTCCTTCTCATGTGTCCTTAAGTAAATATTACCTGCATGTACCCAGCTATTCAGGCCATCTACCATAGAGTCATCTTTGATCCCCTTTTGTGGCCCACATCCAATCTATTAGCAAACCTTGGCGACTTAACAAAATTCTGCCACTTCTCAACAGAGTCCACCATTGCTCCCTGGAACAAGCCAATGTGGTCTTCACTTAGGCTACTCTAATAGCCTCCTAACTGCTTTTCCTTCTTCCATTTCTCATCCATCTTCCTTGGTCCCTGTCTAATTCCCAGTCTATTCTCTAGAGCAGACAGAATGGGCCTTTTAAATTTTGGGTCAGATTTTATTTCTTCCTGTTCTAAAATCTTGAATAGCTCCCAATCACAAGAATAGAATTCAGAGTGTTGATGGTGATCTACAAGGCCTGTAAAATTCCCTGGATTAGAATATTTAGCTACAGCTGTTTGTGTTTGACATGTAAATCTCTTTGCTTTGTTATGCCATCTGCATGGCCCAGAGGGTTGATAGAATTGGAGAGGGATTGACATGTGTTTTGTTATCATCCCTCAGTAGCTTCAAGTAATACTTTGGCTAGCAGTGTTATTAATCTAACAAACAAAACCCTAAATTATATTTTAAAAGATGATGGTTGTTTTATACTTTTTGTGTCATTAGCGGTAACAATTGTTATAGGCTGAATTGTATCCCTTTCAAATTCATACACTGAAGCCCTAGTCCTTAGTACCTCAGGTAGTGACTGTATTGGAGATAGGGCCTTTAAAGAGGTAATTAAGTTAAAATGAGGTCTTTAGGAGGGCCCTAATCCGGTATGACTGGTGTCCTTATAAAAGGTGATTAGGACAGAGAGAGAGAGAGAGGTACCAGGGATGTGTGCACACATAGAAAGGCCATGTCACAGTGAGAAGATAGTGAGAAGAGTGCAAGCCAATGAGAGAGGCCTTAGAAGAAACTGACCCTGTTGACACCTTGATCTTGGACTTTCAGTCTCCAGAACTATGAAAAAATAAGTTTTTGTTGTGTAAGCCACCCACTCTATAGTACTTGGTATGACAGACCTGGCAAACTAACATATGGTTTAAAAAGTGAAAAATCAGTGGGGTGCCTGGGTGGCATAGTCAGTTAAGGAATGAGCTCTTGGTTTTGGCTCAAGTCATGATCTCAGGGTCATGTTCTTAGGGTCGTGAGATGGAGCCCCTGGAGTCTGCTTAAGACTTTCTCTCCCTCTAACCCTCACTACCATGCTTGCACACTCTCTCTCAAATAAATGAATAAATCTTTTTTTTTCATTAAATATATATTTTTAAAGATTTTATTTATTTATTTGACAGAGAGAGAGAGAGATATCACAAGTAGGCTGAGAGTTAGGCAGAGAGAGAGGGGGAAAGCAGGCTCCCCGCTGAGCAGAGAGCCCCGGTGCAGGGCTTGATCCCAGGTCCCTGAGATCATGACCTGAGCCGAAAGCAGAGGTGCAACCCACTGAGCCACCCAGGCATCCCTCATTAAAGATTTTATTTATTTATTTGACAGAGAGAGACACACACAGCGAGAAAGGGAACACAAGCAGGGGGAGTGGGAGAGGGAGAAGCCGGCTTCCGGCTGAGCAGGGAAACTGTTTCAGGGCTCAATCCCAGGACCCTAGGATCATGACCTGAGCTGAAGGCAGACGCTTAATCGACTGAGCCACCCAGGTGCCCCATGAATAAATCTTTAAAAAAATCTTAAAAAAAAGTGAAAGTCAGTAATAAAATTTGTGTGCCTGTTCTTTTTACCTATAGTTTGAAAATGAACTATGTCTTTTTCTTAGTTTTGGCCTGAAAAGAAGAATGAATATAAGTATATACTTGGTTCTAGATCACTTTGAATTAATCAGACTTCAAATACTGTATAGGAATGCAGACTTGCTTTTTTATGATAGTAGAAATGGAAAATGACAAAATATCTTTCATTAAAGAATTCCTTTTGATGAAAAATACCATGTGCAATTACTGAAATTAAATTTTAATTTTGGCATAGCTATCAAGTCTCTTTCTAACTGAGCAAATCATTCAATATTATGGCTCATGGTTTAAGGTCTCTAAAATCTAGGATTTCATCTTTTCTTTAAATAAACCACTACTTAAGTAAACCACTACTTATTTATTATTTACAGTATGCTTGCTCTGGTTTTTTAGAATGGTATAAAGGTCTCTGCCCTTATTTAGTTCATCGTAAATCTGGGGAGGTGGTATGATAACAGCTAATTACAGAATGTTATAATGAGTGGTATGAGAAGTGCATATAAGGGGCTGTGAGTGGTCGGTTGGGCTGGGAGGATGCTCTAGGCTGAGGAGGCCAAACATTTTTTGTTCTGGGCCAAATACATAGTTTGTGAGCAGATGCCACAAATGGAAGACGGGAGTGAAATTCAGTCAGAAGTGAGATCATAAATTGCCTCATAAACCATGCTTTAGGCTTTATCTAGACTATGCTTTAGACTTTATCTTATGGGCTGCTGGGAGGGTTTTGAGCTGGCACAAGTATTTCAGGTTTGCATTGTAGAGAGATGGCTCTATGGAATTATGGGATGGGTTTGGAGATGTGATGAAAGCCAGAATCAATGCATATACCTTTTTTTTTTTTAATTCAGTTAGCCACTTTATAGTACATCATTAGTTTTTGATGTAGTGTCTACTGATTCATTAGTTACATATAACACCCAATGCACATCACAACACATGCCCTCCTTAATACCCATCACCCTGTTACCCCTCCCCGCCCCCCTCCATTCTGAGACCCTCAGTTCTTTTCCCAGGGATCATAGTCACTCATGGTTCATCTTCCTCTCTGATTTCTCTTCCTTCAGATTTCTCTCCCTTCCCCTGTTCCTTGTTATTGCTTATGTTCCACATATGAGTGAAACCATGATAATTGTCTTTCTCTGCTTGACTGACTTCATTCACTTAGCATCCATGTCAATGCAAGTGGTAGGTATTCATCATTTCTGATGGCTGAGTAATATTCCATTGTATATGTACCACATTTTCTTTATCTATTCATCTGTTGAAGGGCATTTTGTCTCTTTCCACAGTTGGGCTGTTGTGGATATTGCTGCTATGAACATTGGGGTGCATGTGCCTCTTCTTTTCACTATATTTATATCTTTGGGGTAAATATCTAGTAGTGCAGTTGCTGGGTCACAGGGTAGCTCTATTTTTAACATCTTGAGGAACCTCCAGTAGTTCCTTGAGGAACTATTTTCCAGAGTGGCTATACCAGCTTGGATTCCCACCAACAGTGTAAGAATATTCCCCTTTCTCCACATCTTTGCCAACATTTGTTGTTTCCTAATTAATTTTTGCCATTCTAACTGGTGTGAGGTGGTAGCTAATTGTGGTTTTGATTTGTATTTTTGTGATGGCCAATGATGGTGAGCATTTTTTCATATGTCTGTTAGCCATTTGTATGTCTTCTTTGGAGAAGTGTCTGTTCATATCTTCTGCCCATTTTTTTGACTGGGTTATTTGTTTTTTGATTGTCGAGTTTAAGAAGTTCTTTTTTTTTTTTTAATTTTATTTATTTATTTATTTGACAGACAGAGATCACAAGTAGGCAGAGAGGCAGGCAGAGAGAGAGAGGAGGAAGCAGGCTCCCCACTGAGCAGAGAGCCCAATGCGGGACTCAATCCCAGGACCCTGGGATCATGACCTGAGCTGAAGGCAGAGGCTTTAACCCACTTAGCCACCCAGCCACCCTAAGAAGTTCTTTATAGATCCTGGATATTGGATCCAGGATATGGATATGTAATATCATTTGCCAATATCTTCTCCTATTCCATGGGTTTTCTCTTAGTTTTGTTGACTGTTTCCTTTGCTGTGTTTCCTTTATCTTGATGAAGTCCCAAAAGTTCATTTTTTCTTTTGTTTCTCTTGCCTTTGGAGACACGTCTTGAAAGAAGTTGTTGTGGCTGATGTTGAAGAGGTTACTGCCTATGTTCTCCTTGAGGATTTTGATGGATTCCAGTCTCACATTGAGGTCTTTCATCCATTTTGAGTTTACCTTTTGTGTGTCAGGGAATGGTCCAATTTCATTCTTCTGTATGTGGCTGTCCAAGTTTCCCAGCACCACTTATTGAAGAGACTTTTTTTCTATTGGATATTTTTTTCCTGATTTGTCAAAGATTAGTTGACCATAGAATTGAGGGTTCATTTCTGAATTCTCTATTCTGTTCCATTGATCTGTGCCTTATTTTTGTACTAATACCATGCTGTTTTGGTGATCACAGGTTTGTAATATAGCTTGAAGTCAGGCAACATGATGTTCCCCACTTTTTTTTTCTTTTTCATCATTCCCTTGGTGATTCAGGGTCTTTTTTGGTTTCAGACAAATTTCAGGATTTTTGTTCTAGCTCTTTGAAAAATGCCAATGGTATTTTAATAGGGATGGCAATGAAATTGTAAATTGCTCTGGGCAGGATAGACATTTTTAAAAATTAACATATAATGTGTTATTTGCTTCAGGGGTACAGGTCTGTGAATCATCAGTCTTACACAATTCACAGCACTCACCATTACACATACCCTCTCCATTGTCCATAACCCAGCCACCCTAACCCTCTATCCCGCCCAGCAACCCTCAGTTTATTTCCTGAGATTAAGAGTCTCTTATGATTTGGGCATGGAGTCCCATGGAGTCCCTTCCTGTTCCCATCTTGTTTCATTTTTTTCCCTCTCTGCCCCCCATGACCCCTCACCCTGCCTCTCAAATTCCTCATATCAGAGAGAGCATTTGATAATTGTCTTTCTCTGATTGACTTATTTCACTTAACATAATACTCTCTAGTTCCATCCACGTCATTGCAAATGGCAAGATTTCTTTTTCTTTTTCTTTTTTTTTTTTTTTTTTTGATGGCTATATAGTATCAGGATAGACATTTTAACAATGTTTATTAGTCTTCTGATTCTTGAGCATGGAATGTTTTTCCATCATTTTGTGTCTTCCTCAATTTCTTTCACAAGTGTCTGTAGTGTCTAGAGTATAGATTCTTTACCTCTTTGGTTAGGTTTATTCCTAGGTATCTTATGGTTTTTGTTGCTTTTGTGGATAGAACTGATTCCTTAACTCCAAAACCAGGCAAAGACCCCAACAAAAAGGAGAATTACAGACTGGTATCCCTGATGAACATGGATGCCAAAATACTCAACAAGATCCTAGCTAATGGGATCCAACAGCGCATTAGAAGGATTATTTACCATGACCAAGTGGAATTTTTTCCTGGGATGCAAGAGTGGTTCAACATTCACAAATCAATCAATGAGAGCACATTAACAAAAGAAAAGACAAGAACCATATGATCCTCTCAATTGATCCAGAAAAAGTATTGACAAAATACAATATCCATTCTTGATTAAAACTCTGCAGAGCACAGAGATAGAGGGAACATTCCTCAATAACATAAAAATCATCTATGAAAAGCCCACAGGGAATATCATTGCTAATGGGGAAAAGTAATGAGGAAAAGCTGAGAGCTTTTCCCTTAAGGTCAGGTACATGACCGGGATGCCCACTCTCACTACTATTGTTCAACACAGTGCTAGAAGTCCTAGCCTCAGCAATCAGACAATAAAAAGAAATAAAATTGGCAAAGTAGTAGTCATACTCTCTCTTTGCAGATGACATGATACTTTATGTGGGAAACCCAAAAGACTCCATGCCCAAATTACTAGAACTCATACAACAATTCAACAAAGTAGCAGGATACTAAATCAATGCACAGAGATCAGTTGCTTTTCTATATAATAACAGTGTAACTGCATATACCTTTTGTAACAACAGAGTGAAGGATAGGACCAAAATTGAGGCCCTGCTTCTGTGTCATTAGGATAGCATGGAAGTAGTGCAGGGAGGGTAGTTAATCAGAGAGCAGGTATGACAAACAGTTGCCCTGGGATGAAGTGGAGATGATAGAAACTAAAGCTTTTAAAGAGACATTTTAAAGTACCTAGAGAGGAGGATAAGAGAGAAGGAGTAGCCCAGATGACCTCTGGATTTCTGCCTCAGTTTAGATGTGTCAGTCCCTCTCCTGGAGGTAAGAAATACAATAGAGGAGGACTGTTTCTACCTCACAGTCTGCCAAACTTGATTATCTGCTACTCAGACAAAAATAGTTTTAGTCTCTGCCCCTTTGCACATGGTTCCCTTCACTTGGCTCTCTTTCCCTGCTATTTGTCCTGGTAGAAATCTGTCCGTTCTTAAAGGCTCTTCTTGGAAGCCCTACTTAATACTTGTGAATGTTTGCCATCTCTTTAGCACTTTCTTTGTACTTAAAAGTCTAAGCAGTTACCGTCCTGTTCTTTGTATTGCAGCTAGTTGTGTATTCTCATCACTGTACTGGAATGTACTCATCTTTACTTTCTAAATGTCCAGGATATTGTTTTCAACATAGCATGTGCTCAGTAAGTGTTTATTGGCCCAAGATGATCTAAAAGAAGATTGTAGTTGGTTTAAGGTGAGTGCTAAGTGTTAATTCTTTTTTTTTTTTTTAAGATTTTATTTATTTATTTGACAGAGATCACAAGTAGGCAGAGAGGCAGGCAGAGAGAGAGAGAGAAGGAAGCAGACTCCCTGCTGAGCAGAGAGCCCGATGTGGGGCTCGATCCCATGATTCTGGGATCATGACCTGAGCCAAAGGCAGAGGCTTTAACCCACTGAGCCACCCAGGAACCCCTTAAGTGTCAATTCTTCTTCTTCTTTTTTTTTTTTTTTTAAGAATTTTGTTTTTTTAATTTATCAGAGAGAGAGAGAGCGCACAGGCAGACAGAATGGCAGGCAGAGACAGAGGGAGAAGCAGGCTCCCTGCTGAGCAAGGAGCCTGATGTGGGACTCGATGTGGGACTCGATCCCAGGACGCTGGGATCATGACCTGAGCCAAAGGCAGCTGCTTAACCAACTGAGCCACCCAGGCCTCCCTTAAGTGTCAATTCTTTTTTTTTTTTTTTTATAAACATATATTTTTATCCCCAGGGGTACAGGTCTGTGAATCACCAGGTTTACACACTTCACAGCACTCACCAAAGCACATACCCTCCCCAATGTCCATAATCCACCCCCTTCTCTCAACCCCCCTCCCCCCAGCAACCCTCAGTTTGTTTTGTGAGATTAAGAGTCACTTATGGTTTGTCTCCCTCCCAATTCCATCTTGTTTCATTGATTCTTCTCCTGCCCACTTAAGCCCCCATGTTGCATCACCACTTCCTCATATCAGGGAGATCATATGATAGTTGTCTTTCTCTGCTTGACTTATTTCGCTAAGCATGATACGCTCTAGTTCCATCCATGTTGTCGCAAATGGCAAGATTTCATTTCTTTTGATGGCTGCATAGTATTCCATTGTGTATATATACCACATCTTCTTGATCCATTCATCTGTTGATGGACATCTAGGTTCTTTCCAGAGTTTGGCTATTGTGGACATTGCTGCTATAAACATTCGGGTGCACATGCCCCTTTGGATCACTATGTTTGTATCTTTAGGGTAAATACCCAATAGTGCAATTGCTGGGTCATAGGGCAGTTCTACTTTCAACATTTTGAGGAACCTCCATGCTGTTTCCCAGAGTGGCTGCACCAGCTTGCATTCCCACCAACAGTGTAGGAGGGTTCCCCTTTCTCCGCATCCTCGCCAGCATCTGTCATTTCCTGACTTGTTGATTTTAGCCATTCTGACTGGTGTGAGGTGATATCTCATTGTGGTTTTGATTTGTATTTCCCTGATGCCGAGTGATATGGAGCACTTTTTCATGTGTCTGTTGGCCATCTGGATGTCTTCTTTGCAGAAATGTCTGTACATGGCCGCTGCCCATTTCTTGATTAGATTATTTGTTCTTTGGGTGTTGAGTTTGCTAAGTTCTTTATAGATTCTGGATACTAGTCCTTTATCTGATATGTCGTTTGCAAGTATCTTCTCCCATTCTGTCCATTGTCTTTTGATTTTGTTAACTGTTTCCTTTGCTGTGCAAAAACTTTTGATCTTGATGAAATCCCAATAGTTCATTTTTGCCCTTGCTTCCCTTGCCTTTGGCGTTGTTCCTAGGAAGATGTTGCTGCGGCTGAGGTCGAAGAGGTTGCTGCCTGTGTTCTCCTCAAGGATTTTGATGGATTCCTTTTTCACATTGAGGTCCTTCATCCATTTTGAGTCTATTTTTGTGTGTGGTGTAACGAAATGGTCCAATTTCACTTTTCTGCATGTGGCTGTCCGATTTTCCCAGCACCATTTATTGAAGAGGCTGTCTTTTTTCCATTGGACATTCTTTCCTACTTTGTCGACGATTAGTTGACCATAGAGGTGAGGGTCTATTTCTGGGCTCTCTATTCTGTTCCATTGATCTATGGGTCTGTTTTTGTGCCAGTACCATGCTGTCTTGATGATGACAGCTTTGTAATAGAGCTTGACGTCCGGAATTGTGATGCCACCAACTTTGGCTTTCTTTTTCAATATCCCTTTGGCTATTCGAGGTCGTTTCTGGTTCCATATAAATTTTAGCATTATTTGTTCCATTTCTTTGAAAAAGATGGATGGTACTTTGATAGGAATTGCATTAAATGTGTAGATTGCTTTAGGTAGCATAGACATTTTCACAATATTTATTCTTCCAATCCAGGAGCATGGAACATTTTTCCATTTCTTTGTGTCTTCCTCAATTTCTTTCATGAGTACTTTATAGTTTTCTGAGTATAGATTCTGTGCCTCTTTGGTTAGGTTTATTCCTAGATATCTTATGGTTTTGGGTGCAATTGTAAATGGGATTGACTCCTTAATTTCTCTTTCTTCTGTCTTGTTGTTCGTGTAGAGAAATGCAACTGATTTCTGTGCATTGATTTTATATCATGACACTTTACTGAATTCCTATACAAGTTCTAGCAGTTTTGGAGTGGAGTCTTTGGGGTTTTCCACATATAGTATCATATCATCTGCAAAGAGTGATAATTTGACTTCTTCTTTGCCGATTTGGATGCCTTTAATTTCCTTTTGTTGTCTGATTGCTGAGGCTAGGACCTCTAGAGGTACTATGTTGAATAGCATAGGTACTAGAGGTAGTACAGGTACTAGAGGTTGACCCATTCATTCTTTAGAAGGATGCTGTTTAGTCTCCATGTATTTGGGTTCTTTCCAGACTTCCTCTTGTGGTTGAGTTCTAGCTTTAGAGCATTGTGGTCTGAAAATATGCAGGGAATGATCCCAATCTTTTGATACCAGTTGAGTCCTGATTTAGGACCGAGGATGTGATCTATTCTGGAGAATGTACCATGTGCACTAGAGAAGAATGTGTATTCTGTTGCTTTGGGATGAAATGTTCTGAATATATCTGTGATGTCCATCTGGTCCAGTGTGTCGTTTAAGGCCTTTATTTCCTTGCTGATCTTTTGCTTGGATGATCTGTCCATTTCAGTGAGGGGAGTGTTAAAGTCCCCTACTATTATTGTATTATTGTTGATGTGTTTCTTTGATTTTGTTATTAATTGGTTTATATAGTTGGCTGCTCCCATGTTGGGGGCATAGATATTTAAAATTGTTAGATCTTCTTGTTGGACAGACCCTTTGAGTATGATATAGTGTCCTTCCTCATCTCTTATTATAGTCTTTGGCTTAAAATCTAATTGATCTGATATAAGGATTGCCACTCCTGCTTTCTTCTGATGTCCATTAGCATGGTAAATTCTTTTCCACGCCCTCACTTTAAATCTGCAGGTCTCTTCAGGCTTAAAATGAGTTTCTTGGAGGCAACATATAGATGGGTTTTGTTTTTTTATCCATTCTGATACCCTGTTCTTTTGACAGGGGCATTTAGCCCATTAACATTCAGGGTAACTATTGAGAGATATGAATTTAGTGCCATTGTATTGCCTGTAAGGTGACTGTTACTGTATATGGTCTCTGTTCCTTTCTGATCTTCCACTTGTAGGCTCTCTCTTTGCTTAGAGGACCCCTCCAATATTTCCTGTAGAGCTGGTTTGATGTTTGCAAATTCTTTCAGTTTTTGTTTGTCCTGGAAGCTTTTAATCTCTCCTTCTATTTTCAATGATAGCCTAGCTGGATATAGTATTCTTGGCTGCATGTTTTTCTCATTTAGTGCTCTGAAAATATCGTGCCAGCTCTTTCTGGCCTGCCAGGTCTCTGTGGATAAGTCAGCTGCTAATCTAATGTTTTTACCATTGTATATTACAGACTTCCTTTCCGGGGCTGCTTTCAGGATTTTCTCTTCGTCACTGAGACTTGTAAATTTTACTATTAGGTGACGGGGTGTGGGCCTATTCTTACTGATTTTGAGGGGCTTTCTCTGAACCTCCTGAATTTTGATACTCGTTCCCTTTGCCATATTGGGGAAATTCTCCCCAATAATTCTCTCCAGTATACCTTCTGCTCCCCTCTCTCTCCTTCTTCTGGAATCCCAATTATTCTAATGTTGTTTCATCTTATGGTGTCACTTATCTCTCAAATTCTCCCCTCGTGGTCCAGTAGCTGTGTCCCTCTTTTGCTCAGCTTCTTTATTCTCTGTCATTTGGTCTTCTATATCACTAATTCTTTCTTCTGCCTCATTTATCCTAGCATTGAGAGCCTCCATTTTTTATTGCACCTCATTAATAGCTTTTTTTATTTCAACTTGGTTAGATTTTAGTTCTTTTATTTCTCCAGAAAGGTCTTTTATCTCTCTGGAGATGGTTTCTCTAATATCTTCCATGCCTTTTTCGAGCCCGGCTAGAACCTTGAGAATTGTCATTCTGAACTCTAGATCTGACATATTACCAATGTCTGTATTGATTAGGTCCCTAACCTTCGGTACTGCCTCTTGTTCTTTTTTTTGTGTTGAATTTTTCCGTCTTGTCATTTTGTCCAGTTGAGTATATGAAGGAGCAAGTAAAATACTAAAAGTGTGGCAACAACCCCAGGAAAATATGCTTTAACCAAATCAGAAGAGATCCCAAATCATGAGGGGGGAGAAAGGGGATAAAAAGAGGTTCAAAAAGGAAGAAAGAAAAAAAAAAGAAAAAAAAGAAAAAAAAAAGAAAAGAATTAAAAAAAAGAAAACAAATAAAGAAAAATATAAAAAAGAAAAATATATATATATTAGATAAACTAGTTAAAAAACGTTAAAAAAGAAAAGGGTAAAAGTTAAAAAAAAATTTTACCAGAAGGCGAGAAAAAAGCAAAAAATGAAAAAGAAAAAAATTAAATTAACTGCAAGATTAAGAAAAATCACAGGGAGAAAGCCATGAGTTCTGTGCTTTGCTTTCTCCTCTTCTGGAATTCTGCTGTTCTCCTTGGTATTGAAACTGCACTCCTTGGTAGGTGAACTTGGTCTCGGCTGGATTTCTTGTTGATCTTCTGGGGGAGGGGCCTGGTGTAGTGATTCTCAAGTGTCTTTGCCCCTGGCAGAATTGCACCATCCTTACCAGGGGCCAGGCTGAGTAATCCGCTCAGGTTTCCTTTCAGGAGCTTTTGTTCCCTGAGTGCTTTCCGTAGAGTTCTGGAGGACAGGAATACAAATGGTGGCCTCCTGGTCTCCGGCCTGGAGGAGCCAAGAGCCGGGGGCCCCACTCCTCAGTGAGCCATCAGAGAACAGCGCCCAGTTACTCCCGTCTGCCTGACCTCCTGCCATGCTCCGAGCTCACCAAGCCTGCGTCTGGTTCAAGGTAACACCGAGCTGTGAGCTTACTGTCGGCTCTGTCTCTGTAGCCGGCTTTCCTGTTCCAATACCCGTAAGCAATGCAACACTCAGACACCCCCGATCCTTCTGTGACCCTGCAGGACCTGAGGCCACGCTGACCCCGCGTGGGCTTCGGCCCGGTTTAGCCTCTGGAGTGATGTCCCTCAGCGGAACAGACTTTTAAAAGTCCTGACTTTGTGTTCCATTGCTCTGCCACTTGCCGGGAGCTGGCCCCTCCCCCCGGGGTCTATCTTCCCGTCGCTTTGGATTCATGTCTCCGCCAGTCCTACCTTTCAGAAAGTGGTTTTTTTTCTGTTTCCAGAATTGCTGTTCTTCTTCTCTTCTATCTGCCAATGGATTTTCAGGTGTTTGCAATCTTTAGATAAGCTATCTAGCTGATCTCCCGCTAGCTGAAGTAGTCTCAGCCTGCTACTTCTTCGCCATCTTGACTCCTCCCCTCCTTAAGTGTCAATTCTTATAGGAGTCTCAGTACTTCAGTCTTCCACAGTATTTTAGTTAACACAATGAAGGTTGTTTTTGGTAGGAAATAAATAACAGTTGAAATTATCAATAACTTGAAAAAGGGACCCTTCCCTTCCCAAGAGTAGATGGATATCTTTTACTTTAAAAGATTACTTGTTTTACTGTAGACAACTGTCTATAGACAGTTTTATTTTTCTACCCTCTGCTTTCCTTCATAACTCTGAAGTTTTTAGCTCATTAATACAACTTAAATGTCTTCTATTTTATTTCGCACAATAAAATTAACTCACGGAAGCAAAGGTAGCCCTGAAGTTTCTTGTGAGCTATTGGAGGAAAGTTAAAATTCAGTGTTTTAGCTAATAAACAAAAGAGGAGATGGTGTTAACATGGCCTTTTTATACTACAATGATAATAGAATTAGAAAGATAGATTGGGAAAGAGCATGGTTATAGAATATATATGTATTAACCCAAGTTGGCATTTGGAGAAGACTTTCTACAAAGCTAACATTTGAAGTGCTAAAGACTTTGTTGTATTAATGCAACAAATCAAAGTAAATTAAGCCTCATGCCATATTCTGCAGTACTCCTATTGTATACTAGTGTTGCTCTATATAATGACAGTTGATAGCTAGATTCACTAAACATCTCAATTTAATTATCAGTATCTTTGGAGCATCTAGAGAAGCACATCTGAATTAGGAAAGATTAGAAAGCTTTTTTTTGCACTTTAAATTTCAGAATATAAATATTATACAACATTAAAAATATACCTAGTTTTATGGGATTTAAATGTGCAGAATTAATAAAGCAGGGGAATTCTTCTTTTCATATTATTTGAAGTATCTAAAGTAGGACCATTTCAGTAGGGAGCTCATTTCTGTATCTATGTATGTATGAAGGTGTGTCTGTAGCCTACCTCAGATTTACAGACTAAAGAAAGTGAATGAACCCAGGGTCTTTAAGAGACTGCAGGAACCAAAAAATTTCCACATGGCAGGGACCCCCTAAGATCTGAGAAAGAGAAAAAGGGGAGGGTTGTGTATGCGTGACAAAAAGGAAGTTTAGGAAGACATAGACTATGACTTAAATTAGAATCATCTTTGCTGTTAATTCCAACTGAAGTTTTTTGTTGCTTATAAAAATATAACTGATTTTGTATAACTGAAAAAGAGAATGAGGAAACAGAAATTATTTTACAGCATATCCTGAAAGCTAATTTTTACTGATTGCTGGTATTTCTTCAAGAGGTGGGAGACTTTTTCAGATAACAAATGCACTCTCAACCTTTCTTGAGAGTCATTTGTTATCCTGGGTCACAGTCACTGAGGGGAATTGGTTAGTTCCTATAGGTAAGTTGAGGTTAAAAAAAAAAAAAAAGTTTTTTTTTTCAGTCTTCTTTTTCCCCCTAGAGGATTACCAAACCATCTTTACTTTCTGAAATAAAGTGAATCATTGAAAATGTCACTTGAGTTTAATCAATATTAAATAACTGTATTTTGGAGTATTTCAGAAGACATAGGTATAAATGATTTAGAAATGGGAATAACTTGCTGGTTGCAATTGCATTTATTTTGATGGAAGCACAATGTTCTTATACAATGTTCTTTTCACATTTCTTGTTTGGCATTTATTGTAAGGAGCAAAGCATTTCTGGAATGCTCATTTTAATTTCAAAGCTCAGGCTAGTCTATGGAAAACATTTGGCACATGGAGGATCTGAACAATAATAGAGGAATGTTCAGTGGGAAGCGTCATGAATTGTGGCACCTAAAATACATTCTGAGGGAACATTTAGACAATGAAACTTATTTTTCATTTTAAACAAAGATTTTAAACTAGGTGCTATCATTTGTCTTAATCTGAACCAATATCTTTTAACTCTTGATATATAAATTAGACTGACAATAGTGAGAAATTTGCCTTTTGGAGTATGAAAATCCATAATAAGTCAGGCATATTATCATCTTTATTTAATACATAATAAAGACACTTGGCCCTATTTGACTGCTTGCAAAACATACAGAATGTGTTCTGTTAACGGACTTCATTACATTTAGCACAGGGGACCCCAAGGGCAACATGAGGGTAGTCCCAAGAGAACACCTCTGACAAGGATCCTATACAGATTTTCTGTATCCGCGTGGGGAATGGACTAGAAAATGTGCATTAAATGTCAACCAATATCTGTGTCATGTTGTGGATTTTTTTTTGAAGACTTTATTTATTTATTTGACAGAGACACAGAGAGAGGGTACACAAGCATGGGAATGGTGAGGGAGAAGTAGGCAGGGAGCATGATGGAGGGCTCGATCCCAGGACTCTGAGATCATGATCTGAGCCCAAGGCAGATGCTTAACAACTGAGCCACCCAGGCTCCTCATGTTGTGGATTTTGTAAGACATTTTACATATTTAACCTTCACACAGTCATAGGGTAATATGATTGTTCTCATTTTCTAAGAGAAGAAACAAGGACTTGCTACAAGGTACTGTACTATGGGTTGTGAACATGAGAATAAAGCACATTAGCATAAAGCAAGGGGTCTATTGGATGGAGAAAGAGAAGGGCAGGAAAAAATTATTTTCATCTACATTATTTCCCCCATAACTTATAAGTTCTTTCTTAGTTGCTAGTTAAAAAACTGGGTCCAGATATACAAATAAATATGTTGTGCTCTATAAGCAATAAAAAAGCCAAACCTCTATGAGCTACAGAACAGGAAGGTTTATGTATAGCACATTGTCAAAGATGTGGTGAATGGTTGTTAAAAGCCTTGGCTATTTGATGATAAGTTGGAGTCTAGCTTTCTATAGGAGATTCAGGTCTGCCATTTTAAATATTGGATACAACTTTTTTTTTTCCTTCCTCTATAGTGGGTATCTTCCAGCTTTGCCTATAAAAATATTAACCAAAGTTATTATAATATTAACCAACCAAATATTAACCAAAGTTATTATTGGGATTCAAGGTTTAATTAATAAATGGATATTTTTTACAATGTAATTTTGTATGAGATTTAGTTTCCAAATACAGATGCTTCATTTTTTTTTAAGGTTTTCTTTCTTTCTTTATTTATTTGAGAGAGAGAGAGAGTGTGAATGGGAGAGGAACAGAAGGAGAGGGACAAGCGGACTCCATGATGAGCATGTAGCCCAATGCAGGGCTCAACCTTTCAACCCTGAGATTATGACCTGAGCCGAAATCAAGAGTGGACACTCAACTGACAGAGTCACCCTGATACCCCAGATGCTTCATTTCTATCTCTAAATAATGGCCTTATTATTAGCTTATCCTTTTTTTTTTAAAATAAAAATGATTTTATGTATTTAGTAGGGAGAGCACAAACAGAGGGAGTGGCAGGCAGAGGGAGAGGCAGACTCCCCACTGAGCAATGAGCTTGCTGTGGTCTAGATCCCAGGACTCTGGGATCATGACTTGAGCTGAAGGCAGACGAGTAACCGTCTGAGCCATCCAGGTGTCCCTAGTTTATTCCTATTTTAAACATATTTATAAAAGGAATAATGCTCATTATTAATGTACTCAGACAATTCAAAATATAAAGATTAAAAAACCCCTCTTTTCTACTATCCTGCTCATGAAGCCATATATATAATACATATTTTATTGGACACCTACTTTGTGCATTGTTTTGGGTGCTGGAGGAAAAAAACCACATTTTCTGCTTTCATGGAGTTTACATTTTAGTGTTGGGAGCACGAAATAAACATAAACAAAAAAAATCAGGTTCTATAAGTTTTGTGGAAATATAAAGTAGGATGAGGGGAAAGATTGAGAGAGGGTAGGGATGGGATAATCAAGAAAGTCCTCTTGATAGGAGACTTTGAACAAGACCTCTTTTAGAGTCCTAATGAGTTAGGGGAGAGTGTAGGAGACAGGTAGGACAGGTTACAGAGGGCCAATATGTAGGTCATGATTTGGGTTTTGTTCCTCTGAGGTAACCAGTGTTTTATGTTTGAGTGGTTCTGTACCCCCTCCACGTTAATCTCTATACTTAGACTAATACTTACTAGTACTTACTAACCGAATTATGATGATTTTTGCCACCCTCTTAATATAGATTGCTGGCTACAAAGTGCTATAAATAATTTTTATATGTAAATATTTATAGATACATATAATATACACACACACATGCACACACTGCATTTCAATAGTAAAACTTGATAAATTTCAATCTCTGTGGCTCTTCTTTCCTCTAGTTCTCTCTTTCTCCCTTCTTATCTCTTTCCTTCTTTCCTTTTTATCTTTAGTTGGAAATTCCATAGTGGCTGATAATATTGCTCTTAGTGTATTGACTTGACTTATGAGGGTGTACCAGTAGTACTGGGAATAAATCATGTTTCTATGAAATACTTCCTTTTGTTCTAGGCTGTGATGTCCCAGGACTATGTTCTCACAATTTGTCTAATGAGTGGCTTGTATTTTTCCAATTTTAGGTTACTACACTTGTAAATTGTCCCCAGAATCCTTCCAACAGGAGAAAAGGACGTTCAAAACGAGCCAGAGTCCTCCTAGCTTCTGTGGAGGAAGCAACTTGGAATTTATTAGACAAGGGGCAGAAGATTGCTCAGGAAGCCACAGTTTTGAAGAAGGAGCTTACTACTGCACTTGAGGAAGTTCGCAAAGAAAGTGAGTACTCTAATTCTGGTCAGGAGCAAACTGTATATCCTTAGGGTGTTAGTTATGGAATTAGATTTGTGAGTGTTTTGTTTTTGTTGACTTGAGTTTATTAGCTCTACAAAGACCTCTGAGGAGCTAGCTGTGGGAGGCAGAGTGGCTCATTAGTCAGCTCTACGGCTCAGAGTACTATTCCTGGTTCTTTCCTTCAGTTGTTTAGTCCCTGCGGGCTCTTTCTTCCCCTCACATGCCATAGTTTATCCATAATAAGCAAAGAGAAGTGTATCCTGTTTTGTCATAGATATAATGAGAAATGACTAATGAAGCTGAAGTTGTATTTTCCCATACATAAATAAATTATAATGTTCCTTGTTAATAGTTGGAGATAATAAATTACAGACCTGACCACTCAGGAATACATTTTTTATTTTTCTATTTTCTAGTTTAGATTTACTAAACTTAAAAATAAATGCTTTGCATAAACTATGCATAACTCACGTTATTGCTAAGTTAATATTATAAAATGAAAAAAGGTACATTTTACCTTTTGATGTATTTACTTATGATACTACAACAGTTTTCTAACAAATGTAAATATCATTCGCAGTTTGTCCTATTTATGCATCATCTTGCTGCAAGGAACTATTTTGAGAGGATAAGAAAACTTAAATATTCCTGTTTGGCTGTGTGAAAGAGACTTGGGGTGTTGAAATATTTCTCTTCCCAACATAACTTTATGAAAATCGGGAAATGTTTGCTAATTAAATAATTAAGATGAATATAGTAGCTACAATAAACTTTACATCAAATATAAGGGAGCTATTTTTTATTTGCTATATATTGTTATATGTGATTTATATTTTATAGAGACTCTTCAGAAAATATAAAGAAATCATAATGCCCAAGATAATTTCTCATGAATTCATCATTCCTCCCTCCCCCCTGCCATCTTAGACCCACTCTTTGTTCTGCCCTCTCTGTTCTGGTACCATCATTCACATTAGTAACCAAGTCAGTTTGGACTCTTCTTTCTCATTTCCCTCTCCCTTCCAGTTAGTCTCTAAGTTTAACAAATTCTGTCTCCTTTTGTCTTTCAGATCTTTCCCTCTTCTCCATTACTAATGTTGACTCCTGAATTTAGGATTACTGCATTGGCCTTACCTTATACCAAAACCAAATATATCCTTTAAAGATGAAAATATACTCCTTTTGCTTCTGTGCTTAAAATCCTTTCTGTAGCTTTTGAAGGATTAGAGGGACTGTGTTTCTGGATCAGGTTCAGATGTTTAAACTTAGCTCCCTCAGCATTTCAGAATTGGGCTTCTGCCATTCTCTCTTTTCTCATTTCCTGATTCTGTCCCCCTCAAACTTTCCTTCAAACAAGAACTTAAGGTATCTTGAATGGCCCATGTTGCACTTCTGTTACCAGCTGTTCCCTTTACCTGGATTCCCCCTCTCATTCAGCCAATTATTCATTGTAGCAAAGCTCAGCCAAGGTCTTTTTCCGGGAAGTGTGTACTGACCTCATAATGCTGATTTAGATGTCTCTCTTCCCTGTCCCCACAGACTCTGAACCTCTCTCTTTCATAGGCTTTACTACTTCATACACCAAACATTAATTTACTTGTTCAGTAAATCTAGACCCTTAATTCCTTGAAGGTGGCAAATACCAGGTCTTATTTGATGAGCAATGCCTGACACATAACAACCACCTAACAAGTGTTTGTTAAATAAAAAAAATGGAGCATCATTTTTTTCACTTTATATTATATAATTTAATAATGATTTTATCTTTGCACTTGTGACATTATCTCATGGTTTCTTTGCTGAGTCTTTTGATAAGGAATATGAATGCTATCCTAGTACTGTTTTTATCACATAATGTGATTTATTTTACAACATAGTTTTTATAAAACACCTAATAATAAGTATATATAACACTGGTCATTCTTAGGGAACACTAATAGCACAAGTTGTCATGAAATGGTATATCTTTAAAAAAAGTAAAATAATAAAATTATTTTAAAGAAAAGGTCTCAAAGAGAAGTACATTTGAATTCTAGGATTATGTTATATATCCTTCACTATGTTCTATTATAATGTGTGAAATCACATGATGTGATATATATGGCATATGCTGTATACACAACAAATCTATTTGGTTAAAAATCACCAAGTGCTTTATACTAGGATTCTTTCTGACAAACTGCCAAATTGAACTCCCGCCACTTGAGTGTGGGAGGAAAGCAGTGAAATGGCAAATGGTTCTGGAATTTGGGGAATGGCCAATGCTTATCCTATGGATAGCAGAGATAGTAACAGTAGAGCACTGTTCTGAAAAACTTGGAAGGAATTTTAGCTCAGTGGGGAGTTGAAGAATCAGGAGATTGAATTCTGATTCAAGCAGCTCTTTGATACTAGAAACATATTTTATTTTCCTGCCTTTTTTTTTTTTTAAAGGGCTTTGTCCAGTGGCACAATACAAAGGACTAATGAAGAGCAAATAATAAGTTTAAAGTATTTGGGAAAGTTAAGAAATATTGGAGGTAGAGGATATTTTTCTTTGTATATTTATTGACTTCTTTTCTTTTCTTTTTAAGATATTTATTTATTTATTTGATAGAGAGATAGAGAGTGCATGAGTAGGTAGAACAGCAGGTAGAGGGAGAGGAAGAATCAGGCTTGGGATCATGACCAGAGCTGAAGGCAGCCACTTAACTGACTTAACCATCCAGGCACCCCTTATTTTCTTGACTTATTTTCAAAAAGAATTTGAGAGTAATTTAGAAAATTTATTCTTCTACTAAAGGCTGTAATTTATATAGCATTACAACAGGGTTCTGTTTTAATCTGTTTCACTGACTTTAGTGCTTTAATTTGAGACCTGAAGTGATAAATAATGTGGACATTTGATTACCTAAAGAATTTGCCTATGGACATGGATAGTATTAGGGGAGGATGGTGAAAGGAAAGGTCATATGTGGGTCGAACTCTAGAGATCCAGCAAAGTTGGCCCACATAGTGATTATTTTTCACTCATGATCTTACAGCTTACCTCTATACTTACATCTAAACAATGGCAAAATATTAAACCCAGTATTTAGTTTTAGAGTATTCACATAACAATTAGCTAGGAATTAGCTAAGAATCGTTTACAATGCTTGCACTACATGTTTTGCCTTTGGTATATATACTACCTTCATATAGCCTCTATTGTACCCCTATAATGTACAGACATTGCTTCTAAGTCACATGATTGGTTATATTTAAGGTTTTATTTAGTGATTTACCAAGAATAGGAAATACAGGAAAGTGCATACATTATTGTGAACAACTCAATGCAGTTTCACATTGTAAACACTCGGGTCAAGAAATAGAGACTTACCAGAATCCTAGGAGCACCCCTTGTGCCTCCAACCAGTTATTTCTTCACCTCAGTGGTAACAATTATTCTAGGTTATTACATGTTAGTTTTTTGCCTCTTTTGAACTTTGCATAAGTAGGATCTATATAGTATGTTGTATCTCCTGATTCTGGCTTTTTTTTACTCAATGTCGTGTTTGTGAGGTCTCAACATGTAGTAGTTCATTCATTTCATTCATAAATAGATCATAATTTATTTATTCATGTTAGATTGATGGACAGTTGAGTTTTTACAGTTTTTGGCCGTAATGAAGAGTGCTGCTATGTACATATTTTCGCATTACTTTTGGTGCCTAAATATAGATTTTCCTGCTGGTTTATATTTATGATGAAATCGCTAGGTCATAAAGTATATATTCAACTTAATAGATTTTACCACACAGTTTTCAAAGTAGATTTTCTAACTGACACTCATCAGTAATGCTTAAGAATTTCAGTTCCTTTATATTCTTACTAACTTGGTGTTTGCAAGAGTCAGTGTTTTTGATGCAAGTGTATATGGTGGCTTTCTACTGTAGTTTTAGTTTTTATTTCTTTGATGACTTTTTGTATATTCTAGATATGAGTCTTTTGTTAGTTGTGGATATTAAAAATATCTTCTTTTTTCATTATATTAAACATTTTTAATATTTAGAAGTAATTTGAATAAATTGGAGTTATTTTATTCCTTTATGGATAGAGATTTTTCTGTTCTGCTAAAAAAAACTTGGCTTACTATAAGTCAAAAAGATATTCTCATATGTAATCATCTATGGGCTTTATTGTTTTGCCATTACAATTTACCTGGAAATAAATTTTTATGAATGGTCTGAGTGAGGGGTCATGATTTTTTTTTTAATATGGGAATTCAGTTGATCCAGTATTATGTGGATGCATATGGAAGTTTAATTGTTTTAGTGTAGTTGAAAGAAATTAGTCTTTCTCAATTGAATTTCTTTGCACCTTTTTTTGAAAACCAGTTGACCATTATGTGTGTGTCTACTTAGGAACTCTCGTGTTTTATTGATTTGTATGTCTACTTATACCAATATCATGTTATCATGATTATTGTACCTCAGAGTAAAATAAAATAAAAATTATCTTGATTTTGTAATTTTAGATCCCTTGTACTTTCATAGAAATTTTGGAATCAGCTTCTTAATTAAAAAAAGAAAAAAAAAAGAAAAATAAAATCCTGGGTGTCTCAGTTGGTTGGCCATCAGCCTTAGGCTCATGATCTCAGGGTTCTGGGATCGAGGTCCACATCGGGCAGGCTCCCTGCTAGGTGGGGAGTCTAGTTTTCCTTCTCCCTCTGCTTGCTGCTCCCCCTGCTTGTACTCTCTCTGTGTGTGTGTCAAATAAATAAGTAAACTATTTAAAAACTAAACAAAAATAAGCAAACAAAAATCCTTCTGGGATTTTGATTGGGATTAAATTGGGTCTATAGATCAATTTGTGCTGAACTGACATTTTAATAGTAATGAGTCTTCTGATTCAAAAACAAGTAATTGATTTTGTGGTGTTGTGAAATGGTACTTTAAAGATTTTAATTTTATGTCTATCTTTTATTTTAAAAAATAATTATTTATTTATTATTAAAGCTTTTATTTATTTATTTGCCAGAAAGTGAGTGTGCACAAGCAGGGGGAGTGGCAGGCTCCCCGCTGAGCAAGGAGCCCAGTGTAGGATTTGATCCCAGGACTCTGAGATCATAACCTGATTCAAAGGCAGATGCTTAACCAACTGAGCCATCCAGGCATCCTGCAAAGATTTATTTATTTTATAGAGAGAGAAGGAGGGAGAGGGAGCGCAAGGAAAGGGAGGGTCAGAGGGAGAGAGAGAGAATCTCAAGCAGACTCTGTGCTGAGCATGGAGCCTGATATGGGCTCAGTTTCATGACCATGAGATCACTATCTGAGCAAAACCTAGATTTGGGTGCTTAACCAACTGTGCCACTCAGGCACCACTTTATATCTATCTTTAAGTTTATGACACCTTTGTCCTGCCTTTTCCTGTTTTTAATTCTGTCCAGTGAACTTTTCATATCAGTCACTGTACATTTTTAGTTCTTGAATTTTCATTTGTTTTTTAAAAAGTTTCAGTTCCTATGGAAATAGAAATAGTTTTCATTTCTCTAATTTCTTTCCAAATTCCAGTTCCCTGCTGAAATTTTCATCTTGCCATTATTTCTCTTGAATATCTCAATTATAGTTAATTTCTGTATAGATATATGGCATTCTTTTTTAGTATATGTGTTGCCAAAGCGAGCACAGATATATGGCATTCTTACAGGGTTGTTTCTATTGTCTGTTATTTCTTTCATTTTTAAAATTTTTCTTTTTATTTTTCAGTACCCAATTTTGTTTCCTGATATCTTGGATAATTTTTTTATTGGATGCTGAACACTTTGTATGACACATTGTAGAATTAATTTTTAAAGGTTGGTCTATTTTTGGCTAGCTATTATTCTTGGGAATAGCACCTCAAAGTCTGAGTTGAAAGTATGAAATATTTTGGATTTCCTCCTAAGCAGACTCAGACCTCCAGTTTTATCTTTCTTACTTCCTGAAGGAGGGAAAATTTATTTTCCCAGTTTCTCTTTCTCTCAGCTGCCATTTTCTTTTTACTTCTCTCTTACTCAATGTTTCTACCATTTGCTTTCTCATAATGTATATACATACCGTCAATTTCAGGTAGTTTTAGGATCTAAATATCTAAATATCTAAATATCAAATGCAAGCCCATTAAAATAGGATGAATTTTTTTAAGGCTTTGGATGTATAACAGGGTTTATTGAGTATGAAACAAAAAACTATAAAGAAAAGACTAATGTATTTTATTTTATCAAAATTAAGAACTTACATCAAAAAATTCGTTAAAGAAAATGAAAAGACACAGTTGGAGAAAATAGTGACATAAACACAATAAGAGATAATCATAAGAACATAAATCAGTAAGAAAAACAAAAGAAAAATGGGCATAAAATGAATTTTACAGAGGAATAAACACCAATGAAAATGTAAAGAGATATTCAGCTTCACTGGTGGTCAGAGATATGCAAATGAGGTATCATTATCATTTTTTGCAATTCAGTTGGCTGAAATAAAAAAAACCTGACATGTTAGAAAGACTTTGAAGCAGCAGGATTTTTTATACTCTGCTTGGTGGAGTGCAAATTGGTACAACTACTTTGAAAAATAATTTGGATATGTCACTTTTGTTAAATGCCAAAGTTCCATATATATGTGGGTATGTATATTTCTGGACACAAATCAATTATATTTCTGGTGTTGTTGGTGCATAGGAATGCAACTGACTTTTTTGGATTGGTACTTGTTCAGGTATTATCTCTGAAATGAAACATTCGGATGGTTATTTTTAAAAAGAGGGAAACATTTGACACATGCAAACACACATGGCCTGTTTCTTTGGGATTCCTTATGATGGTAAGATTATGGTACTTTATTTGGCTTATGTGAGAAACTAATTTTACAAAAATGATATGATACAGTGTATGGCATTTGGTGTTCATACATGAAATTGCAAAGAACAGGGAACTGTAACAGATGTGTGTATGGGTATACCTATATATCTGTATATCTATATATCTAATCTGTATGTGTGCATACTTTCTATTAATAAACATTATTTAGTTTGTTGTTTGGAAAAGAAAGTAAGTAATGATTGGGTTTAGCAAAAGTCTGAAAGATTTGTCAGTTAAATTTAAAGTTGTAGAGGAAACTTGGTTGTAGAGGAAATTTGCTTTACATGTAACCTAGTAGTACTGTGAGATCCCTATAGCGGGTAGTCTTCTCAATTATCCTGGTTTTAGCTTTTGCCTTCAGCTAGTAAAAAAAAAAAATTAGATGGAATTACAGATTTGATTAGAAATGAAAAAAAAAAGACATCTTTTTGTGTTTCTTCAATGCTTTGATTAAAAAAAGGACAAAAATTATGTGGAATATTAAATAAACATGGTTCAGAGTGTCTTCCAATTTCAAATAAAATAAGGGCTTACTATGAGAGAGAAGGGTTGTAGAAAGGAAGTGTATAGTCAGTATTTCACTAAGTTATCATTAAGAGAGTGAGAAGATTACAAAAGTAATCATATTTAGACTTGTATGCCCCTTCTCTTGTAAATATTTGTTAATATTTATAGCAGTTGCCTAATATTTATCTATTTTGGTTAAATATTTGGCATCTGAATTTGGTTTTAATTTGGGCCCTGGAAATATGGAAATAAATAAGATGTATCTGAGGTATTAATAATCTACTGGGGTAAATAGATGTGTAAACAGTTGTAATAGTGTCTGATATAAGTGTCATAATGGTATGTCTCAAAGGCTGTTGAAGCTCATATGAAGCAGAAATAAAATAGTGACTGTAAACTTCCATTTTCTGGGGCGCCTGGGTGGCTCACTGGGTTAAAGCCTCTGCATTCAGCTCAGGTCATGATCCCAGGGTTCTGGGATCAAGCCCAGAATCGGGCTCTCTGTTCCGCAGGGAGCCGCTTCCTCCTCTCTCTCTGCCTGCCTCTCTGACTACTTTTGTTTGTCAAATAAATAAATAAAATCTTAAAAAAAATAAACTTCCATTTTCTTTTGTTTTACCATTAAATTAGGGAAGAGAAATCTCTGTCATATAAGTGAGTACATATATAATTGATAGGAAGATGTGGTCTATGTCTAGCCTTCTTTTCTCAGAGACTTGCATTTCTTTTCTTTTATTTAAAAAAAAATTAAATATTTATTGAAACCTTTGTCTAGGCCAGGGTCTGTTCTATGTGCTAGACTCACAGAAGTGAACTAGGCAGACAAAGCTTGCCCTCATAGAGCTGTCTGATATTTTAGTAGAAAGATAGGTAGTAAACAAGTAAACAGACTTACTTTTAATTCTTCAAAGGGTATCTGATTCTTTTTCCTTTGAAAACTTAAACATAATGTTAACAGTTTTCTCATGCAAACACTAACTGCTTTACCTTAATAATTATACATTTTTAGATTCCCAGTGACATATTGTTGACCTTGAACAACACAGGAATTAGGGAAGCTAACCCCCATGCAGTCAAAAATCCAAGTGTAACTTTTGACTCCCCCAGAACTTAACTACTTAATAGCCTACTATAGAAGACTTACTGATAACATAAACAGTTGGTTAACACATATTTTGTATGTTATACATATTATATATTGTATTTATAATAAAGTAAACTAGAGAAATGAAAATGTTATTAAGGAAGTCATAAGGAAGAGAAAATACATTTATAGTACTGTACTATATAAAAAAAAATCCACATATAAGTGGACCTATAGGGATCAAACCCATGTTTTTCAAGGGTCAGTTGTAAAATAAATATAAAAATATGCCTTCCTTAATATATAAAGGGATAATTAATTTGAGATTTCAAGAACCCAGACAGGCCAAGATGCCTACACAGGTATAGCATAGCACTAATCAAACCTCTATATACTTTAGGATAAATTATCTGGAATGCACAGTATAACACCAAGAGTCTTGGCAGTTATTACTACCAGAGCCAGCAATTGGAAACATGTACTGCTGGCTTCATGTTGATGTGTGTCAAATGAGAGAGGGCTTGTGAATTTGTTGGAATCCTGCCTCTGTTAAAATACTTCCCCATCTATTTTTAATTGTGGGCCTCCACCAAGGCTACTATGAGCCAGTTGGAGGGCTAGGAAGATTAATGAGGAGAGTTTTGAATCCATTAAGGCCCTCTAACTATAGCTCTCCTTCCCAAATATGGGGCTATGGCATTTTATACTAAAAGAAATGCTATGCTCTTTAGGGTCTAATGCAGGAGCCTCCCAACTGTATGTTTTTAAAGCTTAGGCCAGTAGCAGCTGACAATTTGCCCCAGTTTGCATGGCTCATGAGTATTTCTCGCAGGGTAGGCGATATGGTTAGTGGCTAGGGGACTGTCTCCTCCCTGGTGAGAAGTAAACATTTTATTTGAAAAATGCACACATTTATCACATGCATAATACGTGTATTCAGGGTATTTAAAAAATTTATCCCTCTTTATACATTTCCATAGTTCTTCATCTTCATGATTTGTAAGACCCTAGGTTTATAGACCTTTCCAACACGAATTAGAAATCAAGATTTACCATCATCTGTATTAGTCAGAGAAAACAATTACTTCTAGAAATGATTATTCCTGGAAAATGGTATCTTGGAAGTATAATAAATCTTCCTATCAGTATACTTGGGCACTTACTTAAACAACAAATGCTATTATAGAATTTCCAATATTGAACCTTTAAAAAGTTACCTATTCCTCCTTGATTATTCAGTGCATTTTTATTTTTGTTTAAGGGAAAAATTGTATCCTAGAGAAAATAAAGATTTAAAAAATTTACTGGTGTCATTTTGGGTCACCTGTGTTGAAAGATCTTATCTTTTAAAGCTCAGCTGTATTGAACATTTATTTATAAGAGAAAATAGCAGTTCATTTTTAGTTAACTGTCCCTAAGTAACAGGTCAGCTCCATCTACTCTGCTCAACAACATTGCAGTTAGGACTTAGATAAAATGTTTGGTATTTACCACCAATTACTCACAGCCTATATATGGTTTCAAAGGCAACAGCTGCTGCCTCATTATTTCCATCTATTGCTATGTTGATGTTGTATATATTTAACTGTTATTATATCTCAAGAGTGTTCTTAGATAAGCATAAAGTTACAAATACAATAATCTTTCTACCAAATACGTTGTGCTTGAGGAGATGCAGTTCATTCTTCATTTGAAAGGGGATGATGAACTCTTGTTCTAACACATTTTAACATGCATACATGGTGTCTTGTAGCTGGCAGAATGTTTATGGAAACACTTCCATTGAAGACTGATGAGCTAATTAGCTACATTGCTTGTAATCTACTAATTGCTGGAACACACTCAACATGGCATCCCTCAGTGTTCACTTGAAAAATCTGCGGCAGGCTTTTCTTATAGTGCATTTGATATTCTCAGCAAACTTCTCAGTGTTGCCCATCTTGAAGTGTTGTGTGGGCAGTTGGGAAGTACAGTACTTGATGTGTGTGTGTCACTTGTTATGTTGGACCTGAGACATATAGACGGGCTGATTTGAGAAAATAACTGCAATGTCAGTCTTGAAAGTAAGAGGTATTCGGTAAGCCACATACCATTTACTCTGATGTATAGCTCAGAGATAGGAGTAAAGATTTAATGCATGTGATCAGATTGATTCGTAAGTGAGGAGTCCTAGAAACTAAAACATGGACTGAAATCTCGGCTGGTAAAGAGTCTGAATTCAAAAGTGTGACACATATATTATGACTTTTGTTTTCCTTCATGGCTGGAGAGATGGCACCACTCTTGTGTGCAAAGGTAACAAAGGAAGTGTAATGCTGACAAGTGATCTAAAGTTTATCCTCACCGGTGATAGTTCTGAACATTATTATTTTGTGGCATATTATAGTGTTAAAAGAGAGCATTACGCTGTTGGCAGTTTCCCAGTGTCAGGAACAAGAGTTTTTAGATTTTCTATTCTTGACTCTTCTCATCTCTTTCTTCAGTTTCAAAGGAAGTTGTGCTCCTTTTTACTCTTTAAAACTTTCCAGCCTTACTTGGGTCCTCATTAATGTCTTCTCTTCTTTTGAGAGACTTTTCTTCTGTAGTTGTCTTTTCTTTGCCTAGTCTGTTCATTCATATTACTTTTACTGGTTCTTTCTTTCTTTCTTTTTTTTTTTTAAAATTTTATTTATTTGTTTGACAGAGATCACAAGTAGGCAGAGAGGCAGGCAGAGAGAGAGAGGAAGGGAAGCAGGCTCCTCACTGAGTAGAGAGCCTGATGTAGGGCTTGATCCCAGGACCCTGGGATCAAGGGTCATGACCTGAGCCAAAGAGAGGCTTAACCCACTGCGCCACCCAGGCGCCCGTTACTGATTCTTTCATCACACATGTTACCTTGCTGCTGCTTGATAATTGGCAAATATTCAATAAAAAAGCCATTTCCCAATAGAACTAGAGGACGTTATGCTAAGTGAAATAAGTCTGACTGAGAAAGACAAATACCATATGATTTCATTTATATGTGGAATCTAAAAAACAAAATAACTGAATGAAGAAAAAAAAATAGAGGACAATCAGACATATAAAAACAGAGAGCAAACTGATGGTTGCCAGGGGGTTGGGGGTGGGGAATGAGCAAAATGGGTGAGGGGGAGTGGGAGATCCAGGCTTCTAGAATAAGTCATGGGAATAAAAGTCAGTAGTATTTTAATAGCAATTGTGTATGGTGACAGATGTGGTGAGCTACATTGTGATGTATTCTTGTGAGCATAGATTAGTCTCGGGTGTGATCACATAGTGATTCTACACACATTAGAATCACTATGTGATCACACCCGAGACTAATGTAACACAGGGTGTCAGCTATGCTAAAAAAATTCCATTTCCTTTAGTATGCCCTTTTTTTAAACTTCTTATCCTGTTTCACGTTTTCTGTTCTTCTGTTTTGGTCTCTTTGTTATTTTCTCCTTCTTTTTCAGGATGTTACACACTAAATTCTCTTATTCTTCTCCACACCCTCCTTTTCTTTCCTCATTCATTTTCTTTCCTTCTTGTCTCCTAACAATGATTTTTCTTAAGTCTCAGTCTTGGTCCTCTGTCCCCTATTCTCTTCTTTCCCTGGGTACCTTTTTCATTTTTTAATTATAACTGCTTTGTTGACAACTTTCAGTTCTCATATAAAGCTCTACTTCCAAAAGCACTCTGAGTGCTTTTCAATCTTTTTTTTTACATTCAAAATGTAAAACTTGGGGCACCTGGGTGGCTCAGTGGGTTAAGCCGCTGCCTTCGGCTCAGGTCGTGACCTCAGGGTCCTGGGATCGAGTCCCGCATCGGGCTCTCTGCTCGGCAGGGAGCCTGCTTCCCTCTCTCTCTCTCTCTGCCTGCCTCTCCATCTACTTGTGATTTCTCTCTGTCAAATAAATAAATAAAATCTTTAAAAAAAATGTAAAACTCATGCTCAACTCACTCGCCGAAATAATGGTCATCCTTGGGAATATTTAATATTGTCACACGAGTTGACACTCCACTTCCTTCTTCCCAAGTGAGAAGTGATATACACTGTAGTCAACACCCTTGCTCTAACCAATTAGTAGGTAGTTCCACTTGGCTATTTAGGTATTACCTTACACTTATGTATAAACTGAACTCAACATATTCTTTCACACGCCCTTCACAAACTTTTATATCTCTACTATCATCTGACTTAAAATCTTGGCACATTTGAGACAGTTGATTATTTTCTCCTTTCTAAACTACTCTGTTTCCTTGGATAATAGAAAACCACACAGTCCTAATTTTCCCTCCTTATCTTTGGCTGTTTTTTTTTTTTTTTTTTTTTTTTAAAGGATTTATTTACTTATTAGAGAGAGAGAGAGGGTAAAAGTGTGAGGTGTGGGGAATGGCTAGGGGAGAGGGAGAGAGTCTTTTAAGTAGATATTGTGCTGAGCACGGGGCCCAATATGGGGTTTGACTTCATAACCCTGAAATCACCACCTGAGCTGAAACCAAGAGTTGGATACTTAACCAACTAGGCCACCATGGCACCCCTAGATGTCTTTGGAGAAGTGTCTATTCATGTCTGCCCATTTCTTAACTGGATTGTTTTTGGGTGTTGAGTTTGGAAAGTTCTTCATAGATTTTTAGATACTAACCCTTTATCAGATACATTGCAAATATCTTCTCCCATTCTGTCGACTGCCTTTTAGTTTTCTTTGATTGCTTCCTTCACTGTGTAGAAAACTTTTATCTTGAGGAAGTCCAAATAGTTCATTTTTGCTTTTGTTTTCCTTGACTGTGGTGACATGTATAGTAAGAAGTTGCTATAGTCAAGGTCAAAGAGGTTTCTCCCTGTGTTTTCCTCTAGGATTGTGATGATTTCTTATCTCACATTTAGGTTTTTAATCAATTTTAGTTTATTTTTGTGTATGTCTTAAGAAAATGGTCCTGTTTCATTCTGCATGTTGTTACTCAGGTTTTCCAACACCATTTGTTAAAGAGACTGTCTTTTTTTCCATTGGATAGTCTTTCCTGATTTGTCAAATATTACATGACCATATAGTTGTGGGTCCATTTCTGTGTTTTCTGTTCTGTTTCATTGACCTTTGTGTCTCTTTTTTGTGCCTGTACTATACTGTCTTAATGACTATAACTTTGTCATATATCATGAAGTATGAAGTCATGATGCCTGTAATTTTGTTTTTCTCTTTTAGAATTGCTTTGGCTATTTGAAGTTTTTTCTGGTTCCATACAAATTTTGGGATTGTTTATTCTAGCTCTGTGAAAAAAGCTGGTGGTGTTTTGATAAGAATTGAATTAAATGTATGGCTTGCTTTGGGTAGTATATACATTTTAAAAATGTTTGTTCTTCCAATTCATGAGCATGGAATGCTTTTCCATTTCTTTTTATCCTTTTCAATTTCTTTCATAAATGATCTGTAGTTTTTGGAGTACAGTCTCTTACCTGTTAGTTTTATTCCTAGGTATTTTATTGTTTTTGGTGCAGTTATAAATGGGATGGAGTCCTTGATTTCTTCTCTGCTGCTTCATTATTGGTGTATAGAAATGCAACAGATTTCTGCTCATTAATTTTATATCCTGTGACTTTGCTGAATTTATGTATCAATTCTAGCAATTTTTTGGTAGAGTCTTTCAGATTTTCTACAGAGAGTATCATGTTGTCTTCAAGTTGGGAAACTTTGACTTCTTCCTTGACAATTTGGATGCCTTTTATTTCTTTTTGTTGTCTGATTGCTGAGGCTAAGACTTTCACTGCTTCCACTACTATGTTAAATAGTTCTATTCTACTGGTTATTTTTTGTTTGTTTGTTTCTATATCATTTCTATATTATTTATTTATGCTCTAATTTTTATTATTTTCCTTTTTCTGCTGAATTTAGGCCTTATTGCTGTTCCTTTTTTAGCTCCTTTAGATATAAGGCTATGTTGTGTTTTTGAGAATTTTCTTGCTTGATGAGGTGGACATGTATTGCATACCCACTGCCTTTGCTGCATCTCAAAGATTTTGGACTGTTGCATTTTCATTTTCACCATGTATTTTTAAAATTCTTCTTTAATTTCTTGGTTAGCCCATTCATTCTTTAGTAGGATGTTCACTAACCTCCATATATTTGAAGTCTTTACAAATTTTTTCTTATGATTCACTTCAAGTCTCATAGTGTTGTGCTCTGAAAATATATATGATATGATTTCAGTCTTTTTGTACCCATTGAGACCTGATTTATAACCCAGTATATGATCTGTTCTGGAGAATGTTCCATGTGTACTCAAAAAGAATGTGTATTCTGCTTCTTTAGGATGAAATGATCTGAATTTATCTGTTAAGTCCATCTGGTCCAGTGTGTCATTTAAAGCCAATGTTTTCTTGTTGATTTTCTGCTTAGATGATCTATCCTTTGCTGTAAGTGGGATGTTAAAATTCCCTATTATTATTATATTGTTATCAATGAGTTTCTTTTTGTTTGTTATTAATTGATTTATATATATGGCTACTCACAAGTTGGGGGCACAGATAAAATTGTTTGATCTCCTTGATAGATAGACCCCTTTATTATGATATAATGCCTTCCTTCATCTCTTATTACTACGTACAGATGAATGGATAGAGAAGATATGGTCCATATATACTATCTTTGTTTTAAAATCAGTTTGTCTGATTTAAGTATGGATTCTCTGGCTTTCTTTTGACATCCATTAGCATAATAGGTTGTTCTCCCTCTACTCCCTTTCTAACTGCGATGTCTTTAGTTCTAAATTGTAGGCAGCATATGGATGGGTCTTTTTTTTTTTTTTTTTTTTAAATCCATTGTGATACCCTGTGTCATTTGATTGGAGCATTTAGTCAATTTACATTCAGAGTGATTATTGAAAGATAAAACTATCGCAGGCACAATGCAGTTTTAAATATTTGAGAAATTCTTTTATAAAGTTGCCCATAAGTCTGCCATATGCTATGTTGGATTTGATTGAAGACCACCATACAGTTAAGAATTCTTAAAGGATGGAAACCACCAAACTCCATAATTTTCCATACCTTGGAATATCTAAGAAATCTTAAAAAAATTTCAGAAACATTTGCTAAAAACTGAAAAGGAGAATAAAGCATTGACATGTGAAATGAAGAGTGAGTGTTAGGTTATAACTAAAGAAAATTGGCTGTTAAATAAGTTCTAATGGTAGATATTTCATTACTGCTCTTTGCTGGGTACTTACCATATTAGCCAGACTAAATACATATTGTACTCTTTATCAAACACTTAGAATTTTATTAAAAAAAAAAAAAGATGTGGTTTCTGACTTCAAAGAACTTAAAGTAATGGGACTTAGTTTTAGGAAATTAAGTGAGAATAATTATAAGAGATGAACAAGTTCAAGATCTTATAGTACCTTTAAATGTGAAAGTGTTAAGAGCACATCATGTGGTGGAATGGTCAGAATTAAGAGACTTAATAATTGTTCTAGCAGAAGCTGAACTTTGACTCAAATCTATAAAAATTTTAGAGAAAGATATGTATGTCATAGAAAATCAAATAATGTAGAAGAGTTTATGGTGAAAAAAAATTTCCTGTTGTGCTCCTTGCTACCTTCAGTTTCACACCCCACAGAAAATTTTTATTTTCAGTCCCACACCCTGGAGGAAGTCTTTCTGATTTTAGATATGATGGTTACTCTGGAAAATTAAGTTACATACTTATAATTCTTTTCCTTATCAGCTTAAGATATTATCCATTTATTTCCTTTTATGAAATATGAAAATTTTGTTCATCTATACTCCCTGTTTGTCCCTGCCTCTTCTTCCTTCCAGTGTTTTACACTTTGACATCATTTTTAGTTTTACTTTTTCCCATTTCATATTCCATCATCTTTAGTCACTATCCTGACTCCTCCTAGTGTTTGGTAAGAATAACAACATTCATTCTGTTCTCTGTCTTTAATTCTACATTTTATCTTTCACCTTCTACATCTATTGCTTCTAATCTTACTCTTACACAGTCAAGGTTGTTAACATTTTAATTTTGATATTCAACTATAATGAAGCAATCTGTATTTGTTATTAGTGGATAAAGTTGAAAACCATTGCACAACATTAACATTATTATGACTCTATATGTTTTATTTACTACATGGTAGAGTAGTATGATAAATTATATCTCTTTTAACAAGTGTCCAATGTCACAACCTGTTGGCCCATCAAAAGGAAATGATTCCATAATCAAGGTCAAATGGATTTTCTTTTTCATTGCTTAAAATAATGCTACCATTTGGTCTTGTTTTGTTTTTGTCACAGAGACATCTCTTCTCAAACTCTCTGTCTTCCTTTCAGTGATGTTACAGGTTTATCATCTCCAGACATCTCTGGGTTAGGCATGCCATATCCTTTATTTCCACATATTTCTTTCTCTGACATTTCCCCTCTTTCTTGCCATAAAACAGCTGTGCAGCCTTCTCTTTCTCTGTGTGTGAGAATAAGGAGGGATTTACTCTGAAGTCCAAAAACATACCAGATGCTTCAGCTTTCCCCAGATGGTTTCCTTTTTTTTTAAATAAAAAAGCCCTCTTTTTATGACTTGGGGGTGACTGTTGAGCTGCCTTATGCTTTGCAAACAGTAATAGAGAAAAGGGAAAGGGGCACAGGATTTCATGTACATGAGTATAATTAATCATCCTCATTTTAGATGGCTACTAGTTTCTGCCCTGCATTATACCTCCAAGCCAGAGCCTCTTTGGATTCCAGTAGTCCATTTCAGTGAGGGGGTGTTAAAGTTCCCTACTATTATTGTATTATTGTCGATGTGCTTCTTTGATTTTGTTATTAATTGGTTTATATAGTTGGCTGCTCCCATGTTAGGGGCATAGATATTTAAAATTGTTAGATCTTCTTGTTGGACACTTTGAGTATGATATAGTGTCCTTCTTCATCTCTTACTGTAGTCTTTGGCTTAAAATCTAATTGATCTGATATAAGGATTGCCACCCCAGCTTTCTTTTGATGTCCATTAGCAGGGTAAATTGTTTTTCCCCTGACACTTTAAATCTGGAGGTGTCTTTGGCTCTAAAATGAGTTTCTTTAGACAGCATATTGATGGGTTTTGGTTTTTTTAAAATCCATTCTGATACCCTGTGTCTTTTGATTGGGACCATTTAACCTATTTACATTCAGGGTAACTACTGAAAGATATGAATTTAGTGCCACTGTATTGCCTGTGTGGTGACTGTTACTTTATATTGTCTCAGTTCCTTTCTGATCTACTACTTTTAGTCTCTCTCTTTGCTTAGAGGACCCCTTTTGGTATTTACTATAGGGCTTTTTTGGTGTTTGCAAATCTTTTAATTTTTGTTTGTCCTGGAAGCTTTTATCTCTCCTTTTATTTTTCATGATAGCCTAGTTGGATATAGTATTCTTCACTGCATATTTTTCTCATTTAGTGCTCTGAATACATCATGCCAGTTCTTTCTGGCCAGACAGGTCTCTGTGGATACGTCTGATGCCAATCTAATATTTCTACCATTGTATGTTACAGACCACTTGTCCTGAGCTGTTTGCAGGGATTTTCTCTTTGTCACAAAGACTAGTAAGTTTTACTATTAGATGATGGGCTATGGACCTATTTTTATTGATTTTGAGGGGGGGGGTTCTCTGTGCCTGCTGGGTTTTGATGTTTGTTCCTTTTGCCACATTAGGGAAATTCTCTATTATAATTTGCTCTAATATACCTTGTGCCCCTCTTTCTCTTTCTTCTTCTTCTGGAACTCCAATTACTCTAATATTGTTTTGTCTTGTGATATCACTTATATCTCGAATTCTCCCTTCATGGTCCAGTATTTATTCGTCTCTCTTTTGCTCACCTTCTTTATTCCCCATGATTTGGTCTTCTATATCACTAATTCTCTCTTCTACCTCATTTATCCCAGCAATAGAGCCTCCATTCTTGTTTGCACCTCATTAATACCTTTTTTTGATTTCAGCTTGGTTAGATTTTAGTTCTTTTATTTCTCCAGAAAGGGGTTTTTATTTCTCCAGACAGGATTTCTCTAATATCCTCCATGCCTTTTTGAGCCCAGCTAGCACCTTGAGAATTGTCATTCTGAATTCTAGATCTAACATATTACCGATGTTATATTGATTAGTTCCTTAGCTGTTGGTACTGCCTCTTTTTTTTTTTTTTTTTTTTTTTTTGTGGTGAGTTTTTCCACCTTGTCATTTTATCCAGATAAGAATATATGAACAAGAGAATGAAATACTAAAAGGGTGGTAAAGACCCCAGAAAAATGTACACTAACCAAATCAGAAGAGACCCCCAAACTGGGGGGAGAAGAAAGGGGGTAAAAAGAAATTAAAAAAATATATATATTAGACTGGTGAATAGAACAGAGCCACCCACTTGATTTTGGGTGTATTTTTGTCTCTTAGAAGAAACTACCTCCCAAAATTTTGAAGAAAGAAAAACGTATATATACAAAAATGAGGGTATACATGATGAAGGGATGGAATATGACTGTAAAGGTGAAAATTTAAAAAAAATTCTAAAGAAGGAATTGGTAAGATAAGCTGAAAGAAAAGATGAAAAAAAAGATCAAAGAAAGATGAAAAATAAAAAGTGGGGGAGAGAATATGCTCAGGCTGGAGCCTAGAACAAAGCTCTGTGCCAGATTTAGGGTATATTTTGATCTATTAGAAGAAATTGTATCCCAAAATTTTTTAGAAAAAAAAAATCCCTATATGTATACAAAAAATAAGGTTAAATACAATAAAGGATAAAATATGAGTATAATAATGAAGGTGTAAAAAGACTTTAAAAAAAAAGGTATTGTTAAACTAGTTAAAAAACATTGAAAGAGGAAAGAGGAAAAATTAAAAAAATGAATGAGAAAGAAAAAAATTTAATTAAATTTGCAAGACTAAAGGATCATGGGGAGAAATCCATGAATTCTATGCATTGCTTTCCTTTAGCTCTGGAGTTCTGCTGTTTTCCTTGATCAGTGAGCTTGGTGTTGGATGGATGTTCTTGCTGATATTCTGGGGGAGGGGTCTGTTGTAGTGATGCTCAAATGTCTTTACCTGAGGCTTAATTGCACTGCTCTTCCAAGGGGCCAGGCTAAGAAATCTGCTTGAGTTCGCTCTCAGGAGTTTTTGTTTCCTGAGTGTGTTCTGTAGAGCTCTGGAGGATGGGGCTGAAAATGGTGACCTCCAGTCTCCAGCCCGGAGGAGCCGAGAGCTCGGGGCCCTACTTCTTAGTGCACCCTCAGAGAAAAGGGGTCAATCACTCCCATATCTCTGGTCTTCTGCTGGTGCTCTGGGCTCACCCGGCCTGTGACGGAGTGTTTCTGTCTCTGGCGCAGAGCCCCATTTGGAGTCTCCAAATCCAAACAGATTCCTGCCTCTAGAGGAGGAAATTGAGTCTCCCTGGATCTACCAGTTATGGTAGATCATAGACCAGTGGTCCGACTGTGTCGGGGATCACCGTTTAAGGTAACCCCGAGCTAAGAGCTCTCTCCTCGGTTCTGTCTCTGTAGTCGGCTTCCCTGCTCTGATACCTGGGAGCTCTGCCACACTCAGACAGCCCTGATCTTTCAGTGACCCTGTGGGTCCTGAGAACATACTGTCCCTGCAAGTGTTCCACCCCTGCTTTGCCTCTGGAGTGATGTCCCTTAGAGGAGCAGATTTCTGAAAGTTATGATTTTATACTCCACTGCTCCACCACTTGCTGGGACCTGGCCTTCAAGGTCCACCTTCCTGTTGCTTCCTGTCCTACCTTTCAGAAAGTGGTTGATTTTTCGTTTCTAGAATTGCTGCTCTTCTTCTTTTTGCTCTCCTGTTGAGTTTTTTGGTGTGTGGAATGGTTTGATAACTGTTTAGCTGAACTCCTGTGACCTGATGTCATTTCAGTTCGCTACTCCTTTCCCATCTTGCCCACAAATTCTCTGTTATGGTTTTATTCCTTTTTTTTTTTTTTTGTACTTTTAAAAATTTTATTTATTTATTTATTTTTATTTAATTTCTTTTCAGTGTAACAAGTTTCATTGTTTATTCACCACACCCAGTGCTCCATGCAATACGTGCCCTCCATAATACCCACCACCAGGTTCCCCCAACCTCCTACCCACCTCCCCTTCAAAACCCTCAGATTGTTTTTCAGAGTCCATAGTCTCCCATGGTTCATTTCCCCCTCCAATTTCCCTCAACTCCCTTTTCTGCTCTATCTCCCCATGTCCTCCATGTTATTTCTTATGCTCCACGAATAAGTGAAACCATATGATAATTGACTCTCTCTGCTTGCCTTATTTCACTCAGCATAATCTCTTCCAGTCCCGTCCATGTTGCTACAAAAGTTGAGTATTCATCCTTTCTGATGGAGGCATAATACTCCATAGTGTATATGGACCACATCTTCCTTATCCATTCATCCGTTGAAGGGCATCTTGGTTCTTTCCACAGTTTGGTGACTGTGACCATTGCTACTATGACCATTGGGGTACGGATGGCCCTTCTTTTCACGACTTCTGGGGCAAATACCCCAGTAGTGCAACTGCAGGGTCATAGGAAGCTCTATTTTTAATTTCTTAATGAACCTCCACATTCTTCTCCAAAGTAGCTGCACCAACTTGCATTCCCACCAAAAGTGTAAGAGCGTTCTCCTTTCTCCACATCCTTTTCTATTTCTTTTCTATTTCTGTCTCAGTGAGGTCTAGAGAGAGACCTGGTTAAATGAGTGCTCAGTGCTCCATCTTGAAAGAACTCATGGATGCTATGGGTGTCCCAGTTGAAGGAATGGTCTGAGTAAAGGTTAAGTAACAGTGTTAACAGGAATTTGTAAATATTCTAGTAAATATTCTATCTGGAACAGATAATGAATTAACTGAAAATAAATAATTTAGGCCTTGATGATTCAGAGTTGAACCTGCTTGAGGTAGAAGTATTGAGCTTGGTGTCTTAGGGATCAGGAGACAACTGTTAAGTTTTTAAGCAGTTGAGTGTTGTTATGAATATAGTTTACAGTCTAAGTTTAAATATTAAAAAGTGTGTAACTACTGAAGACCATTTTCTGGGAATGTTTCTATAAAAAATAAACAGTTCCTTTACATTTATGGTTTAATTCCAAGCCTTGAGCTTGAGAGTCATTTGACATAAATAAGTGAATAAATAATTTAATGTATCTGGGAATTTACTTAACTACTTTAAATAGTCACATATAACAATAATGAGAGGAGACAGTATTGTGCAGTTGTTAAGATCTTTCCTTACCTCCTCTACTATAATTGTTGTATTGAATCCGAACTTTTTAGTTCCTGAATGAAAGGTGATAAACTCTCAATAGATAGTAATTTTTATTATAGTGCTGCATTATATAGTTTCATGCTTTTCAAAACACTTTGACATATGGCCTGATCTTCCTAACCACCTTTGTGAGGAAATAGGGATAGGTACTAATATTCAAGTTTATGAATGATAAAATTGAAGTGGGGAGGGAAATATTTATAATATCACACAGTTCTTTTAGTGTTTTGAGCAATGTAATAGTATTATTAGATACTGGGGATTGTTTCACTTGACCTATTCAAGCTTCCTAATGTGCTCTTCAGTACTAAAGAAGTTGGGCAAAATAAAAACTACATTTCCCAGGGTTTCTTGCAGCTGGGAATGTGGTCCAGGCTTTGCCAAAAAGATGCATAGCAGTGAAACTTGGAAGGACATAGTAACCTGCATGAGAGTGGCCACACATGGAGAAATGGGCTCTCTTTGCAGTCAGTGGCATATGCATTTTGTTCTTTTGTGGCAGTACTGGAAGAGGTTTTGAAGTCTGGATTCTCATAGCATAGACACTGAGTGATGGGTAGTGGCAGCAGGGTTTCTACCAAGTTAGAACTGTGGTGGTATTAAAAGGTTTTCTTGGCTGATTTTGTTCCTGTCTGAGTAGCACTCTGGAAGTTCTGTAAATCCACCTAATAACTCAGAACAAAGTCTTTTCTCTTTAAATTAGCTAGAGTGGATTCTGTTAATCTACAGGAATTATAGTTACAAATATGTATGCCAAGATCAGGTTTGACTCTTAGGAACATACTCACATTAATCAGATTATGAAGCTTATGATGTAAAATCAGAACTGATTTTTAACTTATAATAAAGTTATTATGTGGAACAGTAAAAAAAATAAAGAAAAATGAAGTTATTATGTAGAACCAATTACACCCATACAACCAGTATGTTTTTTCATTATAGATAGACTGACACTGGGAATATAAGTAATAACCAGAAGTTTGTTGAGTGAGCATGAAATAGAACAAAGGAAGCTAGAATAGAATGTTTATATGGTATAAAGTTAGAAATCATCAGGTTAATCTATAATTTTTATGAGATAATCTTACCCAGTGGGATTATAGCATTTGAAATTTATTATACAAAGTGTTTAGGTAGCTATCACTAACTATTTTGATTTTCTTACTTGGTTGATGCAGCCCCATTTTGATTGACAATGCCTTTCTTTAGACATACTGTTTTTTTCTCCTTTAAACTTCATGAGAATTCTTTTTAAAAAATTTTATTAAACTTTCAATTTTAATTCCCGAATAGCTAACATATAGTATTATTATAGTTTCAGGTGTACAATATAGTGATTCATCAATTCAGTACATTACTCAAGTGTTCATCATCATAATTGTACTCTTTAATCCCCAACTAGACATGCAATTACTTCTAATCAATTTTTAGTCAGGGTTAGATATCATGTACAGCCTAGGATCCATCTTTCTTAAGATGACAGATCATTTGACCCTAGCAATATAGTTCATCACTATCAAATTCTTGGATATGAGAAGAAAATTCCTTTCTCTTTTGGGTTTATCTCTTCTCCAATCCATTGTATATGTCATAACTACAGAGTTTAATTCCCAGAGAGTACTTTTCTTTCCCATATTTTCAAATGACATTCCTCAGTACTACTGATAAGTAGAAACTAGATCTCTTAATATTCAGACTTCTATTATTTCTTGCAAACCAATGTGAGACACATTGGGCTAGAGACTCTTTGAGTTAATTAATAGTAATTTTTTTGGAGGATTGTAAAATGTTCAGGTTTGACTGGTCTTCCAAGGTATTCCTCTAGAATCAGAGCCTATTAATGAATTTCTAACAAAACTTTTTTTTTTTTTTAATAAAGATTTTATTTATTTGACAGGGAGACACACAGTGAGAGAGGAAACATAAGCAGGGGGAGTGGGAGAGGGAGAAGCAGGCTTCCCGTTGAGGAGGAAACTTGATGTAGGGCTTGATCCCAGGACCATGGGATCATGACCTGAGCCGAAGGCAGATGCTTAATGCTTAATGACTGTACCACCCAGGCACCCCCAAGATCTTAAAGTTAAAAAAATAATGCTGGAAGAAAATTGCAACCTTTATTGTAAATTGACTGACAGATTTGTCTCATCCTTGTCTAACTACTAACAGCTAGAAAAAACTATATAAAACTATGAGATTAGGAATGTTATGTTTAAATATGCATGACCATAACAGTAAATGAATCTTTGAATTGCCAGGTTCTATTTGTGAAAGTTTATTCTTAGCCCTTTCTCTGTACTAACACATTATATGAGATATTTATTTCTTGCTTTTCTTTTCTTTTTTCTTTGCTAGAGACTCTTAGTGGGATTTGTTCTTTTATCTTCCTCACCAATTATTCACAATTTATTGCAATAATCCAAAGGAAGGAATTAACAGTCTTTTCCCTTACTTTAGCTTTGCCCATTCCTCCCTAAATTTCAAAAATTTTCATTTCTCCTTTTCCCCCCAACTTTTCTAATGTCTCCTTTCTTCTTACAGCATTTACTTAAATATTGGTTTCAACCATTCTTGGAGGGAGGCCTTTGGAATTGAAAAGCACTATTGGTAATCTACTTGCTGTGGACAGTTGAATACCTAAATTTGTGTGGCTGATAGCTATGACTTTATGATGAACTGAGATGGGAACGTTTGCTGAAGCTCCAAAGTCAAGAAATTGTTCGGTTTGGTGTAAGAAAGTGGTCCAGTTTCATTCTTTTGCAGCTGCTGTCAGGTTTTTCAACACTATTTATTGAAGACACTGTCTTCTTCCTATTAGATATTCTGTCCTGACTTGTTGAAGATTAATTGACTGTATAGTTGTAGATTCTTCTCTGGGTTTTCTTTCTTTTTTAAAGATTTATTTGTTTATTTATTTGAGAGAGAAAGAGAGCAAGTGAGAGAGAGTGAGTGAGCATGAGCAGGACGGGTGGAGGAAGAAGGAGAAATAATCCCAAGAAGATTGCATGCTGAGTATGAAGCCTGATGTTGGGCTTGATCTCATGACTGGAGCCTAAACCAAGAGTTGGATGCTTAACCGACTGCGCCACCCAGGTGCCCCCATTTCTGGGTTTTCTATTCTGTTCTGTTGATCTGTATGTCTGTTTTGTGCCAGTACCATACTGTTTTGATCACTACAGCTTTGTAAATGTAATTTGAAGTCCAGATTTATGATACATCCAGCTTTGCTTTTTGTTTTCAAGGTTGCTCTGGCTATTTGGGGTCTTTGTGGTTCCATACAAATTTTAGGATTATTTATTTTGTTCTGTGAAAAACACTGGTGGTATTTTAATGGGGATTACATTAAATATATAGATTGCTTTGGGTAGCGTAGACATTTTAGCAATATTTATTCTTCCAATCTATGAGCATGGAATGTCTTTCTGCTTCTTGCATCATCTCCAATTTCTTTCATCAATATTTTATAGTTTTCAGAAACCACTTTCTCATACCATATGCAAAAATAAATACAAAATAGTTTAAGGATATAAATGTGAGATAGGAAACCAGAAAAATCTTAGAGGAGAGTACAGGCAGTAACCTCTTTGACACTGGCTGTAGCAACTTCTTACTAGATATGTCTCCTCTACAGGAGGGATACAGAAGCAAAAATAAATTATTGGGACTTCATCACAATAAAAGCCTGTACAGTGAAGGAAATGTCAACAAAATGAAAAGGGAACCTATGGAATGGGAGAAGGTGTTTGCTGATGACATATCTGAGAAAGGGTTAGTATCCAAAATATATAAAGAACTTCTAAAACTCAACGCCCCCAAAATGAATAATCCAATTAAAAATCGGCAGAATATATGAACAGACGTTTTTGCAAAAAAGACATACAGATGGCCAACAGACACGTGCAAAGATGCTCAGTATCACTAGTCATCAGAGAAATACAAATCAAAAATGATATATCACCTTACACTGTCAGAATGGCTAAAATCAAGAACACAAGAATCAACTGGTGTTGGTGAAGATGTGGAGAAAGGGGACCCTCCTGTACTGTTGGTGAGAATGCAGCTGGAGTAACCACAGTGGAAAACAATATAGTGGTTCCTCCAAAAATTAAAAATAAAACTACCCTATAATTCAGCAATTGCACTACTAGTTATTTACACAAAGAATACAAAAATACTAATTCAAAGGGATACATTCACCCTGATGTTTATAGCAGCATTATCTATGATAGCCAGTTTATGGAAACAGCCCAATTGTCCATCAACTAATGAATGGATAAAGAAGCGGTGGTATATAAATACAATGCAGTGTTATTCAGCCAAAGAAAAGAATGAAATCTTGTCATTTGCAACAACATGGATGGAGCTAGAGAATATTCTACTAACTGAAATAAATCAGTAAGAAAAAGACCATTTAATTTCACTCATGTTGAGCTTAAGAAACAAAACAAAAGAACATAGGGAAAAAAAAGAGAGGGGCAAATCAAGAAGCAGCCACATAGTGGTTACCCAAAGGTTGGTGGGTGGGGGGATGGGTGAAATAGGTGATATGGATAAGTGCACTTGCTGTGATGAGCACCCCGTGTCGTATGTAAGTGTTGAATCACTAAATTATACCCCTGAAACACTGTATGTTACTAACTGGAATTTAAACAAAAACTTAAAAAAAAAAAGAAATTGTTCTGGAAGTTTTATAGGAATGGCTTTTATTTTGACATTATAAATCTTCACACAAAAAGATATAAAATATTAATATGTCAGTGAAAATACTTCTGCATTTACCTCACACTTTTCTCTTGGGACTAAAGGCTTTCACTTATTTTTCCTAATTGTGTTCCATAATTTTGTTTTTGCAAAATAAGGAGATTGATGTCAAAAAATTATGACTTGCTTGGGACTTTATAGAAAGTTAGTGAGCAACCTAGGTGAACTGGCTATTGACTGATGAAGTTCTAGAAATGTCCTGAAGACTGCATACTGTTTTGCCATATTAACCCACAAAAACGCTAGAGAAGTTTTGGCAAGGGAAATTACCTAATTTCATAGCTTTAGGCGGTTTGCAGAAGACACTGACGAGAAACAGTAAAGACTGAAATCCATCATGGTCTATGCGACATTCCAACACATGTGGTCCTTACAGCCAACTTCCCTAGGAAACGGTCCCCGGTTGCGTTTTAATTCAATCGGGTGCTGGTTTCGGCCGGCTCCCAGTGGAGGTCCCGCGGCCAGAAGTGGCTAGACTGGGCATGTGGAGGGGATCACATTAGATCATTCAGGAGGAAACCTCACACGGGAGTCTTAAGATTGGCAGCCGTCCTGGTGACTTAGTTGGCTGTCCCGTGCCCAAGAGAGACAACTTTCTATAAGAACAGGAATAGAGTGAGGCCATCAAGTTTCTGGGTCTTATTGCCATTCCGGCCAGGGTACTAGCTTACAGCCAAAAGGCAGACGCTCTCCTCCCCATAGAGTAGCCACGGGCTAGAGGATTACAGCCTGAGCAATTGACAAGCAAGTGTTCCAATAAGACCATACTCCTTGAAAAGCCCCTGAAATCAGAGTAAACGGAAAGAAAGTACTCACCAATTTTGCACCGAAGCTCAGAGTCCAAATGTAAAGACTCACAGCCCCACGTTCGGGCGCCATATGATGAAGTTCTAGAACCTAGGTGAGGTTTGGTGGGCTGAGGTCCGGAACCGATGACCAAGAAAGAATTCTTGAGACATCTTTGGTGCAAAATGGTGGTTTATTAAAGCACGGGGACAGGACCCGTGGGCAGGAAGAGCTGCTGCCCCGGGTTGTGAGGGATGGCAGGTTATGTACCCTGCGGTTGGGGGAAGGTGAGGGGAAGGGAGGTGTCAGTGGAGTTTTCATATGCTAAAGAGGGCCTACAAGGTGCCAGGATGTTCCAGGCCTGCCGGAGGCCTTGCCCTTGCTGCTGGATCAATGTTGTCTTTAGACCAGCCATTAACATTAAGATCTTTGGGAGACTTTTTGGTGGGGTCTCACAATCCTGCTATCAATCGTCTTTGTTAGTGAGATTTAGGACATTTGTAAGCCAAGGGAGACTCCTGTCTAGCAGGATTGTGAGCTCTGCAAGTTAACTATTTGCTTATTGTTCATGGCAGTCAGGGCTGCCTGAGGGATGCTACACTTCTGGAGGGGAAAGGGTGAAGGGGGGGTGCAAGGCGCCAGCTCTTGCTTTGTCCTCAGCCAGCCTCCTGCTCCCTCATCATTGACCGTGCTATATAGTTTCTCAATATTATGCTTTGGAGTGAGAAGAAAATTCATGACTCTTTTTGGTACTACACTGGAAGCATTATTTGGAGCTGGCTGAATTTTCTTCAGTGAACCATTTAACTGAGGCATATGGAAAATTCCTGAGATGCTAAAATTATTAGATATATAAATACTGTAGCCAAAAAAAATGCTGGGTCAAATGTTATACTTTTAAGGGATAAATCAGACTTTATGTTGTCTGGGGCTTTCAGGGAGGTCCATATGTTTTGCTTCAAACATGAAAGCCAACTAAAGATTTTATGAAAAGGAACTGATTTTTTAGAGCCACATTCTTGTGCATCAAAATAGAGAAACTTGTTGGTTCTATTAACTTTTTTTTCAGATCACTTGAAATTTTTTTAAGTATATTTGTTCATTATCTCAGATGAGGTATTAGTAAGCATTTTCTGTACAGAACCACATAGTCAATATTTTAAGCTTTGAGGGCCTGTGCTGTATGTTGCAACTACTCAACTCTCACTGAAGTAGGAAAGCAGCCATAGATATACACAGTCAATAAACAAAAATAGCTATGTTCTAATAAAACTTTATGTACACTGAAATTTTAATTCTATATAATTTTCACATCTCATGAAATATTATTTTTTTATTTTCCCCCAACTATTTTTTTAATTAAAAAATTTAATTCCAGTCTAGTTAACATGCAATGTTATACTAATTTCAGGTGTACAATGTAGTGATTCAGTAGTTCTGTACCTTACTCAGTGCTCATCATGATAAGTATACTCTTTTTTTTTTTTTTAAGATTTTTTCTTTATTTATCTGACAGAGATCACAAGTAGGCAGAGAGAGAGGAGGAAGCAGGCTCCCTGCAGAGCAGAAAGCCCGATCCCAGGACCCTGGGATCATGACCTGAGCCGAAGGCAGAGGCCTAACCCACTGAGCCACCCAGGTGCCCTGATAAGTATACTCTTAATCCCCTTCACTCACTTCACCCATCCCTCCACCCACCTCCCCTCTGGTAACCATCAGTTTGTTCTCTATAGTTAAAAATCTATTTTTTGGTTTGTCTGTTTTCTTTTATTTTGTTTCTTAATTCCACATATGAGTGAAATCATGTGGTATTTGTCTTTCTCTGACGGACATTTCACTCAGCATTATACTCTATGGATCTATGCAAATGACAATATTTCATTCATTTTTGTTGGTCAAGTAATATTCAATTGATATATGCCATATCTTCTTTATCCATTCATCTATGAATGTACACTTGGGGTGCTTTCACATTTTGGCTGTTATAAATAATGCAGTAAACATAGGGATGCATATATCTTTTTGTGAATTACCGTTTTCATATGCTTTGGGTAAATACCTAGTAGTGGAATTACTGGATAATACGGTAGTTCTATTTTTATTTTTTTGAGGAACCTCCATACTCTTTTCCAGAAAAGCTGGAAAACAGTTTGCATTTCCAACAGTTCATGAGAGTTCCTTTTTCTCTGTGTCCTTGTCAACACTTGTTGATTCTTGTGTTTATTTATTTTAGCCATTCTGACAGGTGTGGGGTGATATCTCATCATGGTTGTTATTTGCATCTCTCTGATGGTGAGTGATGTTGAGCATCTTTTCATGTGCCTGTTGGCCATCTGTATGTCTTTGGAAAAATGTCTATTCAGGTACTCTGCCCATTTTTAAATTGGATTATTTGTGGGATTTTTTTTGTGTTGAGTTGTATAAGTTCCTTATATATTTTATATACTAGCCCTTTATTGGATATACCATTTGCAAATATCTTCTCCTATTCTAGGTTGTCTTTTTAAAAAAATCTTTTTTAATTTATTATAAACATATAATGTATTATTAGCCCCAGGGGTACAGGTCTGTGAATTGCCAGGTTTACAGCACTCACCGTAGCACATACCCTCCCCAATGTCCATAACCCCACCACCCTCTCCCTACCCCCTTCCCCCCAGCTACCCTCAGTTTGTTTTGTGACATTAAGAGTCTCTCTCTCTTTTTTTTTTTTTTTTAAGATTTTATTTATTTATTTGACAGAGAGAGATCACAAGTAGGCAGAGAGGCAGGCAGAGAGAGAGAAGGAAGCAGGCTCCCTGCTGAGGAGAGAGCCCGATGCAGGGCTCGATTCCAGGACCCTGGGATCATGACCGGAGCTGAAGGCAGAGGCCTTAACCCACTGAGCCACCCAGGTGCCCCGACATTAAGAGTCTCTTATGGTTTGTCTCCCTCCTGATCTCATCTTGTTTCATTTATTCTTTTCTTACCCCCCAAACCTCCAACATTGCATCTCCACTTCCTCATATCAGGGAGATCATATGATAGTTGTCTTTCTCTGATTGACTTATTTTGCTAAGCACAATACCCTCTAGTTTCATCCATGTCATCGCAAATGACAAGATTTCATTTCTTTTGATGGCTGCATAGTATTCCATTTTATATATATTACATCTTCTTTATTCATTCATCTGTTGATGGACATCTAGGTTCTTTTCATAGTTTGGCTATTGTGGACATTGCTGCTATAAACATTCAGGTGCATGTGCCCCTTGGGATCGCTACGTTTGTATCTTAGGTATAGTAGTGCAATGGCTTGGTCATAGGGTAACTCTATTTTCAACTTTTTGAGGAACCTCCATGCTGTTTTCCAGAGTGGTTGCACCAGCTTGCATTCCCACCAAGAATGTAGGAGGGTTCCCCTTTCTCCTCATCCTCTCCAGCATCTGTCATTTCCTGACTTGTTAATTTTAGCCATTCTGACTGGTGTGAGGTAGTATCTCATTGTGCTTTTGATTTGTATTTCCAATAAGTTGTCTTTTAGTTGTATTGGTTGTTTCCTTTGCTGTGTAGAAGCATTTTATTTTGATGTAGACTGAATAGTTCATTTTTGCTTTTGTTTCCCATTCCTCAGAAGACATGTTTAGAAAAATGTTGCTATAGCCAGTGCTGGAGAAATTATTGCCTGTGCTTTCTTCTAGTATCTTTATGGTTTGGGGTCTCATAATTAGATCTTAAATCCATTTTGAGTTTATTTTTATGTATGATGTATGAAACTGGTACAGTTTCATTCTTTTGAATATAGCTGTTCAGTTTTCCCAGCCATTTGTTGAAGATGCTGTTTTTTCCCCATTGTATATTCTTGCCTCCTTTGTTGAAGATTAATTGACCATGTAATTATAGGTGTATTTCCAGGCTCTGTATTCTGAGCCATTGATGTATATGCCTGTTTTTGTGCCAGTACCATACTATTTTTATTGCTACCACTTAATAGTATATCTTGAAATCTGGGATTGTGATATCTCCAATTTTGTTCAAGATTTTTTTTCAAGATTGCTTCAGCTAACATTTTAATAGGTAACAGGCATTGCACTTATAGTCCACAGTCAGACAGAGACAACTTTCAAAAGTGACACTGTATTCACAGAAGAAAAAAACAGTATTGCCTACTATATAGTAGTATGTACACATTTAAAGAGTGAAAACTCTCTTTTCTTCCTTTTTGCTCAGAAATTTCTTCAATTAATTTTTTAAGTGGTCCCAGCAGCACAAAAAACACAGTGAGAAGTCTTCCTTAAAATAGGTGAGATGGAATATATATACATTTATGTCATTTCATCTGTTTGGTAGCTGAAACATTCCTAAATTCCAGTCATATTTTTAACTCTAACCTTACTAGTGAAAGTATATTAATTTGAGACAAGAACTAATTTCTTCACATCATTAGAGTATGATGTGAGTAGTAAGAAACCACTAAGATGTAACTTATTTACAGAGTTGTCCCTTGGCCTCTTGAAATAGGTTCTGTTCCACTACTGATATTTGCTGTCTTTTTATTGGCAAGATATATTACATTGTTTTGCTTGGCAAAGCAGAATAAACTTCTGGAACTGAAATATGACCTAGAGTGGAATGCAATGGCAAAAGTCACCACCAAGTTAATAGGTAGTTCAACCCGTTTCAAAGATGAAACAGCATGAGGAACTACTGTAATTTGACTGGGTAGTTCTTCCAGTCCATGAGCATTTCCCCAACCATTAAAAATGCTTTTTACTTTTTTTTTTTACATTTTAAAATGAAATAAGTTAGTCAGTAGAAGACAAATATGATATGATCTCCCTCATATATGGATTTTAAGAAACAAAACACATGAGCAAAGGGGAAAAAAGAAAGAGAAAAGTCAAAAAACAGACTCTTAACTAGGGAAAGCAAACTGATGGTTACCAGAGGGGAGGGAAGTGGAGGATGAATTAAATATGTGATGGGGATTAAGGAGTGCCCTTGTCCTGAGGAGCACGGGGTGATGTATGGAATTGTTGAATCATTATATTGTACACTTAAAACTAAGAAAATATTCCATGTTTAAAAAATGGAAAAGTCATTTTTAGCTTGTGGGTTGTTCATACAAGCAGTTCAGACTAGATTTAGCCTGTTTTCCATAGTTTGCTGACTTTGTCTTAGAAAAAAGAACTGAGAATTCAAAGACTTCCAATAGTGTTTCAATTGTGACTTGCTAAGAATCTCATATTTCTCAGACTAATTTTATTATTGATTGGAGAGGTAAAATGAAAAGAGAGTTAAAGCTTCTGTTAATTTTTGTGCCAAAGAGAACTAATTGTTACAGCTCCAGTTTTGTGTTTTAGCTATATAGTGGACTCTAGGGTTCCTGGGGATTTCTGAGAGGTGCCTTCTGCTCAGGGTTTTGCTTCAGCATTGTAAAGGAGAGTTTTCAGCATACTTTACCCCACTCTTTTTTTTTTTTTTTTAAGATTTTATTTATTTATTTGACAGACAGAGATCACAAGTAGGCAGAGAGAGATGAGGAAGCAGGCTCCCCATGGAGCAGAGAGCCCAATACCCTGAGATCATGACCTGAGCCGAAGGCAGAGGCTTTAACCCACTGAATCACCCAGGCATTCCTTTCCCTCACTCTTAATGATCTTATATTCCTCTCATGGAGAAAAGTTAGTTTCAATGTACATACTACTTTTCTACTATGTCATTATAATAATTATTCACCATATATAACAGTTATTATAATGACTGTTTCCAGTACTCATTCATATATACATTCATTCTCTTTCCTTTTACCTCCTATACAAATAGTTTTTAGTCCTTTGCTTTTGATTACTAAAAAAATGGCTGTCTTTAAACAATCAAAAAATAACCTCTACTAAGGACCTTACTAAATCCTTTGTACATTTTTAATTAAGCTTTAGTAACTAGATCATATTTTTGATAGAAAATATTTTTATATGCTTATTGGCCATTTATATTTCTTCTTTGGAGAAATATTTATTTGGATTCTTTTCCCATTTAAAAAAATTGGATTATTTGTCTTTTTATTATTGAATTGTAAGGATTTTTAAAGTAGACTGTGGATATAAGTCTCTTACTGGTTATATGATTTACAAATATTTTCTCCCATTCTGTGGGTTGTCTTTTCACTTTCTTGATGTCTTTTGAAATACAAAATCTATTAAAAACTGACTTATTGAGGTATTATTGAGGTATGAAAAACTGATATTTAATATATACAACTTGATGTGTTTGTTAGTAACTATATACCCATGAAACCAACCTCACAATCAGTGCTAGAAACTTATTCATCACTTTCAAAAGTTTCCTCCCTTCCCCACTTCTTTGTTTGTCTGTGTGTTTTTTTGTGATAATAGCACTTAACATCAGATCTACACTCTTAGTGAATTTTAAATATACAATACAGTATTATTGATCATAGCTCTATGTTGTAAAATAGATCCAGTTTATTTATGTTGCAAACCTGATACTTTGTACCCTTTGACTATTATCTCTTTATTAGCCCCCTCCAACCCCCCCCCCCCCCACCACCACCACCAAAGATCCTGGCAACCATTATTCTACACTCTGCTTCAAGAATTTGACTGTTCTGCATAGGGAGATGGAGAGGAGATGAGAGTTGAGGGAAATTGGAAGGGGCGGTGAACCATGAGAGACTATGGACTCTGAAAAATAATCTGAGGGTTTTGAAGGGGCGGGGGTGGGAGGTTGGGGGAGCCAGGTGGAGGGTATTAAGGAGGGCAATTGCATGGAGCACTGGGTGTGGTGCAAAAACAATGAATTCTGTTATGCTGAAAAGAAATAAAAACAACAACAACAACAACAACAACAACAAAAGAATTTGACTGTTTTGGAGTCCACATATAAATGAAATTAAGCTGACTTTCTGAACCTGGTTTATTTTACTTAATGTGTCTCTCTCTGTCAAATAAATAAAATCTTTAAAAAAATAGCTTGCTTCCTACTTAGGGAAATCCAGGGTATCCACCTGGCAGAGATCATGCTTTGGTCATCATTGTATAATTCATAGTGCTTTTCATACTATATTACTGAATGAATATTTGTTGTATCAATGAATGAGCTCTTTTTAAGGGTTAGATATCTTTTTTTAGAAAAAAAATGATAATATTGTCATTCCCAGTTTCAAAGCATAATGAATTTTTTTTACCAGATATGAAGAAAATCAAGGATATAAATTATTGTTAACTCAGTATAATATAATCCAGGCTTGCTCATACTTAGGGAGAAAATGAAATATTGGAAAAAGTAATAGATAATTAACTTTAGTCTAACATATTAACTGCAAGATTTAGATTTTTCCTCAAAAGAATTAAATTGACATCAAGAATAATATTAAAGAAATGTTTTTGATGGCATATTGATCAATAGGGTGTTTGGAAATAAATGTAATAGCAGTTATGGGCAGCTGTTCCAGTCAAAGTCTGACCATTTAATTAAGTTGTAAATTCATATTATTATCTTTTTATTGTTCATTGTAAAATATGGGTAGCTATTTGTTCTTGTCACTTTGTTTTACTATAAATAGCTTTAAATACATGATACTCATAATACTTGGAGATAATATAGGAATTGCAATCTTAAACATAATACTCAGATATTTTATGTATTTTATTGCCTTAAAATTATCATCAGTTTTACATATGACATGAAATTATTTTTTCAGTTTTTTGGCAACTTTTAGGAGTAATTCATCATTCTTTCAAATTTTTGAAGTTTCATCAATTAGCCCTATTTTAAAAACTACCTTTATATTGAAATGCATTAGATAGATTATAGTTATATTGTATAAAATATTTTACACATTAAAAACATTAATATTTTTGTGTGGACTAATGTGTTTTACATATAAATATATAATTCAGGTTTGCCTAAGTAAGAGTGAAATTTAAGCTATTTCCAGTATTTTGCAATACAACACAGTATTTGCTTTAAGATATGTTTGTTCTCATTTTTGGAATGAGAATTTGGAATTGAAATTCCGAATTCAATTGGAAGTGAAAAGTGCATTTATTTTTCTACACACAGACACACCCCTTAAAAATTTATTTTATCTTAATGGGTGATTTATGAACATTAGCTAATTTCTTGATGTTAGTCCAACTCCCAATTTTGATATAGTTCTGTTAATTGAGTCTCATACAATTCTTTTTGCCTAAACCAAACCCATACTACAATGAGTAAGATTATTAATTTTGGTGTTTATGAAAGAGAACTTAATGACACTTGAGAAGCTACCAAACTGAAGAATACTTCTTGCTATTTTATAATTTTTTCCCTCATTTTGCCTCCACTTTTGCCATTTTTTTCTCCCAGACTCAATTTGACAAATTTTTAAACTCATTTTTATTGGCTCCAAGCATTTAAATTAATTTTTGAAGAAATAACAGATCTTTTCTTATACTATTATCTGATAAGTTTACATATTCATTAAAATTACATAATTATAATTTCATGAAAAGATTGTGGAACAAATTGATAGTCTTTTGGTATACTTCTCTTGGTATACTTCAATTAGTGGGAGCAGGAGAGCTCTATCTATTACTTGAGATAATCCTTTCATATTGAGCAGAAAGAAGGGATCATTACTACGTTTGAGAGGGAATACAAAGAATTGATTAATGTAGAACTATGGTTAAGAGAGGGTCTCTTAAGAGAATTTCTACTATATCCTAACTATGATGTGAGGAGATGTTTCCTTCAGTTTTATTGAAATGATCCCCATCAAATTTTATATTTTATAAGCATTCATAATTTTATAGAATTAGCCCTATCAAAACATTTCTCAGCTCATTTTGAGTGTTCTTAATGGTGCACAATAGTGCCAGATTGCCTATCACCTTCTACTTTAGTTAACTCAATATACTCTCCTCCTGTTGTCATTAGCTGGCCACAGCCATTCTCTGATGTATGATTAATGCCTTGAGGGTAGAAATTCTGCTTTCTCTGAATTCCTTTGTTAGCGGATACTGGGGCAATGTTCAGTTTAGGGCTAATGATTCCCCACTATTTAGGCAAGCTCTTTATGTACTCTACCATATATCCCACAAGTCATAAAGTTTTCCTCGCTGGTGGTAGGAACAAATACTATTTCCAGTGCTGTGTGAGTGCCAAGTACTGTTACCTTAAAGCCTTTTTGAGAGCTTTTCTCCAGTCTTAGATGGTTTCTTCCCATGTGTGCATTAATTAGTATTCAGCTGAATACTCAAGAGGAAGCTTCTGCAAATCTTTGGAGTTCTCTCTGTGTATCTCTCTTCTTTCTCATTCCCTCTTCTGTGTACTTTAGCTGCCATAATCTCAGAAGACTCTTAGTTCTGTCTTTTCAACTCAGAGAGTTTGTCAGGCTCTGTCTTAATTTTCCCTTCCTAACTGTGGCCTGGAAAGTCTCTCAAGGCAATAAGCAAGGGCTATCAAAGGGCTCATGTTACTTGCTTCCCATTTTTCAGAGACTGCTGTCCTTTATTGCTGGATGCACAGTGCCTTCACAATTCTTTTTTCATATATTTTGTCCATTTTCAGGTGGGAAAGAAATCTGGTTTAGTTACTGTGCTTTGGCTGGAACAAAATTATGCCTTGTAGTAAGACTTTACAGAGTTTGGAGATAATGAAAAGGAAATAAAACATAGCCAGCATTTTACAATGGCCGCTATATGCAGCTACATTCTGAGTCCATAGGGCGTGCTGATGTCCTTGCAGCTGCTGCAGATACTCTTGGAGCTTTCAAGCTTGAGTCTACACAGCAATGGCTAGCTTTTTGGCCTTTTTCTCTGCCACGATAAGGTTTTCCTTTAACATACAAAACATTTTTGCTCCTTGCAGTCAAAACTGTCTCAAACATTGTAAACAAGGTCTTTTTATTTTTTTTTTAAACATCCATGTAAGTTTAGGATCTAGTTGAAGTCACCCTCCTCTTTTCTCTGCCAAGGGGAGGAAAAAAATCAATCTGCTCCACAGTTAAATTCAGGATCCTACCTTTTAGGAGTTCTTAAATTCAAATGGCTGTTTCCCAATTAGAAACAGATAAAACCAAACCCCAAACTAGGGGGTTTGGTTCTGGTTTGGTTCTCAGCCTGAGAACTCTATTATAATGGAGTATGGTATTAAATATTGAATCAATTAATATGCATCACTGCACGTTACTTGGTATGGTATATTAAAACACAGAAGGATGGCCAGACACATATACTAGAAATCTTAACTGAATAATAAATATAATGTTCATTGTAAAAGTTGGACGAAATTTGATCTTTAGTGTTTGCTTCTTTTCATTTTGGTTGTTCCCCTTTCTCCTCTGGATGTTTTGCTTATACAGTTTTTTCTGCATTTTGAGGTTTATAATCAGTACAATGACTTTTAGAAAGCAGTATTGTACTGTTGAATGTAGCAAAGGAACTCTCTATTTAAAAGTACCATGCAAGTATCTTCTATAAAGTGAGGAATATTTCATAATATGTCGATTTATAAAGCCAATAACTTTTCTTTCTTTTTTTTTTTTTTACTTTTGGAGTTTATTTATATGATCATATAAACCTTTTACATATCAGATTTTTGTATATTCAGAAGTTTTCACATATTACATTTATATATGTACAAGTATGCATATATATATATATATATGTATATATATATGCCTCTTTCTCTATATATATCTATATATATCTTTGTAGAATATATACTTCAGGACATAATTCAAGCAGGCATTTCATAACTGATTTTTTTTGAAGATTAAAAACCTGAACTAAGTTCTTATGGTATTTTCAAGAGCTTCAACAAGTTGCTTTTTTTTTTTTTTTAAAGATTTTATTTATTTATTTATTTGACAGAGAGAGATCGCAAGTAGGCAGAGAAGCAGGAAGGGAGACGATGAAGCAGGCTCCCTGCTGAGCAGAGAGCCCGATGCAGGGCTTGATCCCAGGACCCTGGGATCATGACCTGAGCCGAAGGCAGAGGCTTTAACCCACTGAGCTACCCAGGCACTCCAACAAGTTGCTTTTATAGAGTGGGATTTCTTGAAGGAAAGATGTAGTTCTTTATTTGTATGTATTTTAAAAGTGAAATTTTCTATTCATTAAACTTCAGAGTAAAAGGGTTAAAAGAAAGATTGGAAATGATATTTCTAAAGAACAGACTCCTCATGTATAGACTTTTAAACAAATGGATGGTAATATAAAGGGATTTGTACTTTTTTTCTATTAGGAAAATAGTCAGTTTTTTTCCTGATATGAGACAATTTGACAGTGAACTGGCTAAATTATGTAAACCAGCTATCCTTGATAATAAATAGCTGGAACATGGTCCTTCTCTATGCCTCTTAGTACTTTGTACAGATCTCTGCTTGACCCCTGCTTAGATTGTATCAGTGTTTGTTGGCTCTCATTTGTGAAATTGCAAAATTGCATTATATTAATCTCTAGATCTTGGATACCTAGGATGGGGTTGTGTTATATAGGGAACAACACATTTTTCTTTTTTTTTTTTTTTTTTTTTTTTTTTTTTTTTTTAAATTTTTTTATTTTTTATAAACATATATTTTTATCCCCAGGGGTACAGGTCTGTGAATCACCAGGTTTACACACTTCACAGCACTCACCAAATCACATGCCCTCCCCAATGTCCATAATCCCAACCCCTTCTCCCAAACCCCCTCCCCCCGGCAACCCTCAGTTTGTTTTGTGAGATTAAGAGTCACTTATGGTTTGTCTCCCTCCCAATCCCATCTTGTTTCATTTATTCTTCTTCTACCCAATTGCATTATATTAATCTCTAGATCTTGGATACCTAGGATGGGGTTGTGTTATATAGGGAACAACACATTTTTCTTAAAGGAAAGTTGAATAATGTTTATTCACATATTCATTCAGCAACACATATTCAATGTATTGGATATATGCAATAGAGTAGGAACTGTTGTAGAAGTGGTAGTGCCACAGTGACCAGGATCATTGCAGCTCTTACTCTCAAGAGCCTCTTTTTTTTCTTTTTAAGTTTTTATTAAATTCCAGTTAGTTAACATACAATGAAATATTAATTTCAGATGTAGAATTCAGTGATTCATCACTTAAATACAACATACAATCGCAAGTGCCCTTCTTAATACCTATCACCTGTTTAACTCATCTACCCACCGGCCTCCTCTCCAGTAACCCTCAGTTTGTTCTGTATTGTTAAGAGTCTGTTTCCTGGTTTGGCTCTCTTTATTTCCTCCTTATGTTCATCTCTTTTCTTTCTTAAGTTCTATATATGAGTGAAATCATATAGTATTTGTCTTTCTTTGACAGACTTATTTCACTTAGTGTAATACTTTCAGTCTTCATCCATGTCATTGCATATGGCAAGATTTCATTCTTTTCCTTTCTGGGTAATATTCCATAGTGTGTGTGTGTGTGTGTGTGTGTGTGTGTGTTTGTGTTCATGGGTATACTACCTCTTGTTTTTGTTTTTACTTTATTTAAATTCTAGGTAGTTCACATATAGTGTAGTATTGGTTTCACAAGTAGAATTTAATGATTCCCTTAACTTACATTTAACACCCAGTGTTCACCCCAACAAGTGCTCTTCTTCATGCCCATCACCCATTTTGCCAGTCCCTCATACTCACCTCCCTTCCAGGAACCCTTAGATTGTTCTCTATAGTTAAGCGTCTCTTATGATTTGCCTCCCTCTCTGTTTTTATCTTATTTTTCTTTCTTTTCTCCTATGTTAATCTGTTTTGTTTCTTTAATTCCACATAGGTGTGAAATCATATATTTGCTTTTTCTGACTTATTTCATTTAGCACAATACAACCTAGTTCCATCCATGATCATTGCAAATGGCAAGATTTCATTCTTTTGACAGCTGAGTTATTAATATTCCATTGTACATAGTACCACATCTTTATCCATTCATCAATTAGTGGACACTTGGGCTCATAATTTGGCTATTGTTGATAGTGCTATTATAAACATTGGAGTGATGTGCCCCTTCAGATCACTATTTTTGTATCATTTGGATAAATACCTATTAGTGCATTGCTGATTGTAGGTATTTATATCTTTTTAAAAGAGTTTATTTATTTGAGAGAGAGAGAAAGAGGGAGAGCACGAGTGGGGTGGGGAGAAACAGAGGGAGAAGGAGGAGCAGACTCCCTGCTGATCAGGGAGCCCAACCTAGGGCTTGCTCCCAGGACCCCAGGATCATGAGCTGAACTGAAGGCAGATGCTTAACTGGCTGAACCACCCAGGGACCCCTATTTTTCACTTTTTGTGGAACCTTCATACTGTTCTCCAGAGTGACTGCACCAGTTTGCATTCCCACCAACAGTGTAAGAGGATTCCCCTTTCTCCTCATCCTCACCAGTAACTATTGTTTCCTGACTTATTAATCTTAACCATTCTGACAGGTGTGAGGTGATATATCATTGTGGTTTTGATTTGTATTTCCCTGATGATATGTGATATTGAGCATTTTTACATGTGTCTGTTAGCCACTTACATGTCTTCTTTGGAGAAATGTCTGCTTATGTGTTCTGCCCATTACTTAACTGGATTATTAGTTTTTTAGGCTTCAAATTTGATGAGTTCTTTATAGATTCTTGATATTAGCCCTTTATCAGATATGTTATTTGCAGATGTTTTCTTCCATTCCATTGGTTACCTTTTAGTTCTATTGTTTCTTTCATTTTTGCTGAAGCTTTTAATCTTGATGAGGTCCCAAGAACTCATTTTTGCTTTTGTTTTCCTTGCCTCCAGTGATGAGTCTAATAAGAAGTTGCTGTGGCCAAGGTCTAAAAGGTTGTTGCCTATGTTCTCCTCTAGGATTTTGATGGTTTCCTGTCTCACATTTAGATCTTTCATCCATTTTGAGTCTATTTTTGTGTATGGTGTAAGACAGTGGTTCAGATTCATTCTTCTGCATGTTGCTGTCCAGTTTTTCCAACATCATTTGTTGAAGAAACTGACTTTCTTTTCTTTCCTTTCCTTTTTTTCTTTTCTTTTCTTCTCTTCCCTTTTCTTTCTTTCTTTCTTTCCTGCCTCCTTTCCTTCTTTCAAGATTTTATTTATTTATTTATTTGATGAGAGAGAGAGAGAGAGACAGCAAGAACAGGAACACAAGCAGGGGGAGTGGGAGAGGGAGAAGCAGGGAGCTGATGGGCTTGATCCCAGGACCTTGGGATGACTTACCTTAATGACGACCCACCCAAGTGCCCCTGAGACTGTCTTTTTCCCTTTGGATATTCTTTCCAGCTTTGTCAAAGGTTAGTTGACCGTATAGTTGTGGGTACATTTCTAGATTCTTCTTTATAGGTATGTATGTGTACTTCACAGCACTCACCATATCACATACCCTCCCCACTGTCCATAACCCAGCCACCCTCTCCATACCCCTCCTCCCGCCAGCAACCCACAGTTTGTTTTGTGATATTAAGGGTCTCTTATGGTTTGTCTCCCTCCTGATCCCACCTTGTTTCATTTTTCCCTTCCCTACTGCCCAAACCCTCCACTCAGCCTCTCAAATTCCTCCTGTCAGAAAGATCATATGATAATTGTCTTTCTCTGATTAACTTATTTCGCTCAGCATAATACCCTCTAGTTCCATCCACATCATTGCAAATGGCAAGATTTCATTTCTTTTGATGGCTGCATAGTATTCCATTTTATATATATATATCACATCTTTTTTATCCATTCATCTGTTCATGGACATCTAGGTTCTTTCCATAGTTTTGGCTATTTGGCTATTTGGCTGTGTATATATATGTATACATATCTATATGTATACATTGCTATATATATATATATATATATATATATATATATATGAATGAGACTGGTGAATAGAACAGAGCTGCCCACTTGGTTTTGGGTGTATTTTGGTCTCTTAGAAGAAACTACCTCCCAAAATTTTAAAGAAAGAAAAGCTTATATATATATACAAAAAATAAGGGTAAACATGATAAAAGGATGGAATATGACTGTAAAGATAAAATTAAAAAGAAAATTCTAAAAATGGTATTGATAAGTAGGTTGGAAGAAGAAGGGGAAAAAAGGGGAGTAGAGAATGTGCTCAGGCTGGAGACTAGAACAAAGCCCTGTGCTAGATTTAGGGTATATTTTTATCTATTAGAAGAAAGTGTATTCCTATCACCCTCGGCCCGTAAGAACGAAAATCAGCCCGGTATGGTGTTAATGCTTCATCCTGTTTATTTCGTCAACTTCCTTAGCTTATATGTGGCAGGGTGACCAATAAGGGGCCAAGCAATGGGGAGAGCCAATGAGAGTCCTGTTACTATTCTGATTAAATTTGAAACAGCCAATGACTATGTCCTCCTTTAGGCGGGCTTCACCAGAACGTTCGTTGTTTACTTGCAGCGTATTTTGCTGGCAGTGAGCCAAGCGCCATCTTGTAATGGCGGGGACTTTCCCGGCTGGAGGCGGTCCCCGACATATTCCAAAATTTTTTAGGAAAAAAAAAACCCTATATGTATATAAAAAAATAAGGTTAAATAAAATGAAGAATAAAATATGACTATAATAATGAATATTTAAAAACTTTTTTTTTTAAAGAAAGGTATTGTGAAGATAAACTAGTTAAAAAACATCAAAAGAGGAAAGAGGAAAAGGTCAACAATTAGAATGAGAAAAAGAATAAAATAAAAGAAAATTAATTTAACCTTTGCAAGACTAAAGGATCATGGGAGAAAGCCATGAATTCCATGTGTTGCCTTCCCCTACCTCTGGAGTTCTGCTGTTCTCCTTGACCAGTGAGCTTGGTCTTGCCTGGATGTTCTTGCTGATCTTCAGGGGGAGGGGCCTAGTGTAGTGATTCTCAGATGTATTTGCCTGAGGCAGAAATGCACCATCCTTGCCAGGGGCCAGGCTAAGAAATCTGCTTATGTTTGTTCTCAGGAGTTTTTGTTCCCTGAACACTTTCCATAGAGCTCTGGAGGACGGGAATGAATATCGTGGCCCCCAGTCTTCAGCCCAGAGGAGCCAAGAGCTCAGGACCCCACTGCTCAGTGTATCCTCAGAGAAAGGGGGTCAATCACTCCCATCTCCCTGGTCTCCAGCCGTGCTATGGCTCACCTGCCTGTGACCGAGTGTTTTTGTCTCTGGCACACAGCCCCATTTGGAGTCTCCATACCCAGCAGATTCCTGCCTCCAGAGGAGGAAAGTGAATCTTCCTGGATATGCCAGTTGTGGGGGTCCCTGCTCAAAGAGCAGTGGCTTGACTGTGCCATGGATCATGGTTTAAGGTAACCCCAAGTTAAGAGCTCACTCTCCACTCTGTCTTTGTAGTTGGCTTCCCTGCTCCGATACCTGGGAGCTCTGTCACACTCAGACACCCCTGATCTTTCAGTGACCCTGTGGGTCCTGAGACCATACTGTCCCTGCATGGGCTCCACCCCTGCTTAGCCTCTGGAGCTATATCCCTTAGTGGAGTGGACTTCTAAAAGTTCTGATTTTGTGCTCTGGTGCTTCAGTGCTTGCCAGGCACCGGCCCCTCCTGCCATGGTCTCTCTTCACGTCACTTTGGATTCACTTCTCTGCATTTCTTATATTTCAGAAAGTGGTCAGTTTTGTTCCTAGAATTGCTGGTCTTCTTCTCTCCGATCTCCTATTGAGTTTGTATGTGTTTAGAATGGTTTGATAACTATGCTTTTGATCTCTCTTTTCCACTCAAAGGGTCCCCTTTAATATTTCTTGCAGACCTGGTTTGGTGTTAGTAAACTCCTTTAGTTTTTGCTTGTCTTGGAACACTTCATCACTCTGTCTGTTCTTTCTTTTTTTTTTTTTTAATAACAATTTATCCTTTTAAAGATTTTATTTATTAGAGAAAGAGAGTGCATGTGTTCACGTGAGGGGATGGGCAGAGGGAGAGGGAGATGCAGAGTCCATGTTGAGCAGGGAACCCCATGTGGGGCTCAGTCCCAGGACCCTGATATCATGACTTGAACCAAAGTCAGATACTTAACTGATTGATTTACCCAGGCACCCCTCTCTCTTTTTATTCTGAATGACAGCCTTATTGGATATAATATTCTTGCCTCCATATTTTTCCCATTTAGCACCATTGAATATATCATGTTAGTCTCTTCTGACTTTCCAGATTTCTGTGGATAGGTCTGCTGCTAACCTTAGGTGTCTATACTTGTAGGTTAAGGACCGTGTGTCCCTAGGCACTTTCAGAATTCTCTCTTCATCTTTGTATTTTGCAAGTTTCACTGTGATATGTTTTGGTATTGACCTGTGTTTTTTGATTTTGAGGGGAGTTCTCTGTGCCTCTTTGACTTGAATGCCTGTTTTGTTCCCTAGATTAGGGAGGTTCTCAGTTATAATTTGTTCAAATATACCTTCTATGTCTTTTTCCTACTGTTTTTTCTTCTGGGACGCTTATGATATGGATATTATTGTGCTTTGTGGAATTGCTGAGTTCCCTAAGTCTGTATTTTTGATCTAATAGTTTTCTTTCTCTCTTCTTTTCTCCTTCCTTATTTTCTATAATGTTATCTTCTATAGCACCTATTAATCCCTCTGTTTCTTCTATCCTTATTGTGAGTATATCTAGTCAGTTTTGCCTCTCAGTTATAGCACTTTTTATTTCAGCCTAAGTAGTTTCTAGGTACTTTTATCTCTGCAGACAGGGTTTTTCTGGTGTCTCCTATGCTTCTTTTGAGCCCAACTAGTATTCCTATGACTGTTGTTCTGAATATTTTTTCACATATATTGCTTATATCTGTTTTGAGCAAATCCCTGGCTGTTATTTCTTGATCTTTCTTCTGGGGAGAATTCCTCCATCTTGTCATTATATCTAGGTTTTTCTTTCTTGCTCAAACCCTTGTTGCTCTTGCTCCTCTCTCTCCCTCTCTCCTTGACTTCTCTCTGCACAAAGGGATCCCTCCTCTCTGCAGCACCACGGCTTTTCTCTTCCCCAGTTCATGTCTCTTGAACCTCGCATCTATTACTTTCTCTTCCACCAGTTGTGCAGTTTGTTTTCTTAATCCTCAGAATGATTTCCTAGTTGTTCAAAATAATTTGATGTTGATATAGCTGTGTTCAAGGGCCAAGGGAAGTCTAGGGTCCCCTTACTACTCTGCATCCTAACTCCTCCCCTGCTCTTCTTCCATATCCATTATTAAGTCCATGGACATTTAGGTTCTTTCTGTAATTTGGCTATTGTTGATAATGATGCTATAAAAATTGTGGTGCATGTATTCCTTTGAATTAGTATTTTTGTATCTTTAGGGTAAATACCTAGTAATGCAATTGTTGTCTCATAGGGGAGTTCTATTTTTAACTAGGAGGAACCTCCATACTGTTTTCCAGAGTAGTTACATTCCCACCAACAGTGTAAGAGGATTCCACTTTCTCTACAACCTTGCCAGCATCTGTTATTTCTTGTGTTGTTTTAGCCATTATGGCTGGTGTGACTCTCCTTAGTCTTTTGATTTAGAGTTGAAGACAGACTGGTCTAAAGAGGGAAGTACAGTCCTATATCAAGAAACAAAAGAGGTCTCAAATACACAGCCTAACCTTAAACCCAAGGGACCTAGAAAAGGAACAACAAATAAAGCCTAAAGCCAGCAGAAGAATGGAAATAATAATAAAGATTAGATCAGAAATAAATGATATAGAAAAAAACCCCAGTAGAACAGATCGATGAACATAGGATCTGGTTCTTTGAAAGAATTAATAAAATTGATAAACCTGTAGCCAGACTTATCAAAAAGAAAAGAGAAAGGACCCAAATAAATACCATCATGAATAAAAGAGGACAGATCACAACCAACATTGCAGAAATACAAACAATATAAGGGACAATTATGAGCAACTATATGCCCACAAATTAGGCAATCTGGAAGAAATGGGTAAATTCCTAGACCATATAAACTAGTAAAACTGAAAGAGGAAGAAACAGAAAACATGAACAGACCCATAACTAGCAAAGAAATTACATCAGGAATCGGAAATCTCCCAACAATCAAAAGTCCAGGGCCATATGTCTTCCCAGGGGAATTCTATATATTCATATATAGAAAACATATACAGAAGAGTTAATACCCGTTCCTCTGAAACTGTTCCACAAAATAGAAATGGAAGAGAAACTTCCACTCATTCTGTGAGGTCAGTATTACCTTGATTCCAAAACCAGACAAGGACCCCATGATAAAGAAGTATTACAGACCAATATCCCTGATGAACATGGATTAGAAATTCTCAATAAAATACTAACAAATCAAATCCAGCAGTACATTAAAATGAAAAAGAGTTGAAAGCACAGACTTATTGCGAAAAGCCTGTGTGCTAAGTTAAAAACTAGTCACTCTGGAAAATAGTAGGGAGGTTCCTCAAAAAATTAAAAATAGAATTACCCTACAACCCAGTAATTGCACTACTAGGTTCTTACTAAAAAGACACAAAAGTCTACATTCAAAGGGGCACGTGCACGGTGATGTTTATAGCAGTATTATCAACAATAGTCAAATTATGGAAAGAACCCAAACATGCATATGGTGGTATGCATATGAGTGCACACACACACACACACACACACAATGGAATATTACTCAGCCATCAGAAAAGAATGTAATCTTGCCATTTTCAATGATATGGATAGAGCTAGAGGGGCTAAATGGGTGATGGGTATTAAGAAGAGCACTTGTGATGAGCACTGGGTGTAATATGTTAGTGATAAATCACTAAATTCTAATCCCAAAACCAGTATTACACTATGCGTTAAGTATTAAGAGTTTAAATAAAAACTTCAAAAAACATAATTAAAGACAGGGTTTGAAACATGTCATTACACTAAATGTTGATAGTTGTGATAGGAAGCATACAATCTTATTGTGAGGCCTGCCTTAATAATGCAGGATCATTTTAGTTGTGATAGGAAGCATACAATCTTATTGTGAGGCCTGCCTTAATAATGCAGGATCTGAGGCTTCATTGAAAAAGTGATGTTTATATTGGAGTTTGAGCTGAGGCTGAAAATGGTTGTGCATATTGCATGGAAGGGAGGGTGGTGAAGCCAGTAATAGGAAGTTTACTTACTGCATCTTTGTTATCATTTTCCCTGAACAGTGTTACTTGGTTTTCTCTTCATACTACCTTAATGGAAACAAAGACTTAATAGTTCTTTAATGTTTAAATGATCTTTTCCTGAGTATGACTCTTCAGCCAATTGTTCAAAATCCCAACGTTTGTAGTCAAGAACACATAATTCTTTTTAATGTATATGAAGTCAAAGATAGTATTCTATAAAGGCTGTCATAACTTTCCAATTCAGAATCATGACAAGAAAAGATAATTTTCTTTTTTGTGGGAATTCATCTGCTCTCTAAATTTCTGAGATCCCTTTAGTTTTTCATAGTCTCCTGGCAGAAATTCTGAGTTATAGAGAAACGTAAAAATCACCATTTCCTGGTCTTAAAAATTTACCAATTCTACTAGAAATTTCCTGAGAAGTAACAGCTATTTGTTGACTGGTGTCTGTGTTCAGATACTGTGCTAAACATGTATTATGAATTATATCTCAATCATCTCAGGAACACTATGAGATAAGTAATATTTTTATTTCTTTCCTTTAGAGGAGGACACTGAAAGTATTTAAGCATCCAAGGTCTCAGAGCTAGAAGAGGCAAATAAGAATTTGATCTCAGAAGTGTCTGACTTAATAGTCTAACTTGGTATTGCTAAGAGAACTAAAAGTGACATATTAGCTTGTTTAGGCAGTCTCAGACCCTCTTCACAGGCATTGTTATAAAGAACACTATTCTTTATATTCTTTGTATATACTTAATAAAAACCATTAATTTCATTTTTATTATGCTAAATAATAGTAAAGTAAGTAAAAACTAAAATATTCATGAAGTAGAGTAGATAAGACAGGCCCTTTAATATATTGTTGGTGAGATGGCTGTGTTTTGGAGAATTTTTTGACAATATGTAACAAAACATAAAATTCATTTGCCTCTGGACTTAGCAATTCTACTTTTAAGAATTTATCCTCCAGCTAAGTTTGTTCATGCATGCAAAGATGTGAGTCATTCTTTGTAGTACTGTTTGAAATAGGAAAAAGTTGGACATGATTTATGGGTTTAATAGAAGTCTTGTAAAATAAGTTATAGTAGATCAATAAGGTGTAGTTGTATTCAAGTATTAAAAAGCATGACTACAGGGGCTCCTGGGTGGCTTAGTGGGTTAAAGCCTCTGCCTTCAGCTCGGGTCATGATCGCAGGATCCTGGGATCGAGCCCCGCTTCCGGCTCTCTGCTCAGGTGGGAGCCTGCTTCCTCCTCTCTCTCTGCCTACCTCTCTGCCTATTTGTGGTCTCTGTCTGTCAAATAAATAAATAAAATCTTAAAAAAAAAAGGGGGGGGGCACCTGGGTGGCTCAGTGGGTTAAGCCTCTGCCTTTGGCTCGGGTCATGATCTCAGGGTCCTGGGATCGAGCCCCACATCGGGCTCTTTGCTCAGCGGGGAGCCTGCTTCCCCCTCTCTCTCTGCCTGCCTCTCTGCCTACTTGTGATCTCTCTCTCTGTCAAATTAAAAAAAAAAAAAGAAGGACTACAGCTATTCAAGTCTTTACTAAGCGCAACACTCTGTTCTTAATTAACTTTAATAAATATCATAGGTATTGTTATTATAGCTCCATTTATGAGGAAAAAATAAAAAAGTTAAGTGACTTGTCTGAAGTAGTAGGAACAGATACTGAAGCAGAACATCTTTAAAACCCACATGACTAATTACTATGCATACTTTAATGTTTCCTGGTCATTTATATCTCTGTGTGAAAAGAAAATAAATTGATAAGTGAAGAAACAAATTGTAGGAAGATTTTATAGTATGATAATATTTGTGAAAAGTGTCCATACCTGTATCTACTGCATGTTTTATAACATATAAAAATGTCTCTATTTTCTCATTACAGAAAATCTTTCTTTATATATTAATATATGTGAATATGTGAATATATTCATAAGGTACATTAAAAGTACATATAAATATATATAAATTTATATACATATGCACACATAAAACATACATTTGTGGAAAAATTTCTGGGTGGCTATACAAGAACTCAATTTTTGGATGATTCATATAGAGACTTCATAAAATTTTTTCCCCTTATACCCTTCAGTATGCGGAATTATTTAAAAGTAATGAGCACATATCACTTTAATAATAAAAACAAATTTAAATTGAAAAACTTAAAAAACAGTGCATGTTAAAATTCTTTAACAGTTATTTTCCTGGAGAGAAATGAAGAGGAACTTTTTCATATTATACACTTATGGACCTTATTTTTAATTTTTTTTTTTAGTTTAGAATATTCATTTCTTTGCTTTTACTATAAGTAATTATAATATTACATAGTTAAATTTTTTGTGGGCTATGCTTTTAACTTTAATTTTTATGGAAATAAAGCAGAGCTAAATAAAAGAGACATTACTGTATTAGTAAAATCTCCACTAGAAATCATTTTTTACAATGAAAGCAATGGTTGGATTTGGACTGATTCTCTGAAATTCAATTAACATATAATGTATCGTTAGTTTCAGACATATAGGTTAGTGATACACCAGTCTTTTTTTTGTTTTTTTAAGATCTTATTTATTTATTTGAAAGAGAAAAAGCAAGAGAGCACCAAGTGGAAGGCGAGAGACAGAAGGAGAGGGGAAGGGTTAGAGGGAGAGGGAAAAGCAGAGGGAGAAGCAGACTTCTTGCTGAGCAGGGAGTTCTGTTTGGGCTCAGTCCCAGGACCCTGGGATCATGATCTGAGCTGAAGGCAGAGGCTTAACTTGACTGAGCCACCCAGGCCCCAACCAGTCCTATATAATACCCAGTGCTCATTACATCATGTGCCCTCCTTAATGTCCATCACCCAGTTACCCCATCCCCCCACCCACCTCCCCTCCAACAAGCCTTAGTTTGTTTTCTATGATTAAGAGTCACTTATGGTTTGTCACCTCTGATTTTGTTTTATTTTTTCCTCTTTCCCTATGATCTTCTTCTTTAATTTCTTTTATCAGTGAGAAATGATAATTATTGTAGGGTAGCTCAATTTTCAACTTTTTGAGGAACCTCCATGCTGTTTTCCAGAGTGGATGCACTAGCTTGCATTTCTGCTGACAGTGTAGGAAGGTTCCCCTTTCTCCTCATCTTCACTAATATCTGTCATTTCTTGGCTTGTTAATTTTAGTGATTCTGACTGGTGTGAGGTAGTATATTGCATTGTGGTTTTGATTCGTATTTCCCTGATGCTGAGTAATGTTGAATACTTTTTAATATAACTGTTGGCCATTTGGATGTCTTTGCAGAAATGTCTGTTCATGCCTTCTGCCCATTTCTTGATTAGATTGTTTGTTCTTTGGGTGGGGAGTTTGATAAGTTCTTTATAGATACTGGATACCACCCTTTATCTGATATGTCATTTGCAAATATCTTTTCCCATTCTTTTGGTTGTCTTTTGGTTTTGTCGACTGTTCCCTTTGCTGTGCAAAATATTTTTTATCTTGATGAAGTCCCAAAATTTCATTTTTGCCTTTGTCTCCCTTGCCTTTGGAGACATGTTTAGCAAGAAGTTGCTGTGGCTGAGGTCAGAGAGATTTGTTCCTGTTTTCTCCTCAAGGATTTTGGTGGATTCCTGTCTCACATTTATGTACTAATCTGTTTTTGTGTATGGTATAAGGAAATGGTCCAGTTTCATTCTTCTGATGTGGCTGTCCAATTTTCCCAATGCCATTAGTTGAACTGACTTTTTTATGTTGGATAATTCTTTTTTTTTAAAATTTCTTTTTAAAAATTAACATATAATGTATTATTTGCTTCAGAGGTACAGTTCTATGAATCATCAGTCTTAACACAATTCACAGCACTCACCATAGCACATACCTTCCCCAATGTCCATAACCCAGCCACCCTCTCTCTCCCCCACCAACAACCCTTAGTTTGTTTCCTGAGATTAACAGTCTCTCTTATGGTTTGTCTCCCTCCTGATCCCATCTTGTTTCATTTTTTCCCTCCCTGCCCACCATGACCCCGCACCCTGCTTTTCAAATTACTCATATCAGAGCAATCATATGATAATTGTCTTTCTCTGATTGACTTATTTCACTTAGCATAATGTCTTCTAGTTCCATCCACATTGTTGCAAAGGGCAAGAGTTCAGTTTTTTTATGGCTACATAGTATTCCATTGTGTATATATACCAAAACTTCTTTATCCACTCATCTGTTGATGGACATCTAGGTTCTTTCCATAGTGTGGCTTGTGGACATTGCTGCTATAAACATTCAGATGCATGTGCCCCTTTGGATCCCTACATTTTTATCTTTAGGATAAATACCCAATAGTGTGATTGCTGGGTCATAGAGTAGCTCTGTTTTCAACTTTTTGAAAGTTGAAAGTGGCTGCACCAGCTTGCATTCCCACCAACAGTGTAGGAGGGTTCACCTTTTTCCGCATCCTCTCCAACATCTGTCATTTCCTGACTTGTTAATTTTAGCCATTCTGACTGGTGTGAGGTACTATCTCACTATGGTTTTGATTTATATTTCCCTGATGCCCAGTGGTGTTGAGCACTTTTTCATGTGTCTGTTGGCCATCTGGATGTCTTTGCAGAAATGTCTGTTCATGACGTCTGCCCATTTCTTCATTGGATTATTTGTTCTTTGGATGTTCAGTTTCATAAGTTCTTTATAGATTTTGGACACTAGCCCTTTATCTGGTACATCATTTGCAAAAAATCTTTTCCCACTCTTTTCATTGTCTTTTCATTTTGTTAACTGTTTCCTTTGCTGTGCAAAAGCTTTTGATCTTGATAAAGTCCCAATAGTTCATTTTTGCCCTTGCTTCCCTTGCCGTTGGCAGTGTTTCTAGGAAGAGGTTGCTGTGGCTGAGGTTGAAGAGGTTGCTGCCTGTGTTCTCCACAAGGATTTTGATGGATTCCTGTCTCACATTGAGGTCTTTCATCCATTTGAGTCTATTTTTGTGTGTGGTATAAGGAAATGGCCCAGTTTCATTTTTCTGCATGTGGCTGTCCAATTTTCCCAACACCATTTATTGAAGAGACTGTCTTTTTTTCACTGGACATACTTTCCTGCTTTGTCGAAGATTAGTTGACCATAGAGTTGAGGGTCCATTACTGGGATCTCTATTCTGTTCCATTGTTCTGTGTGTCTGTTTTTGTGCCAGTACCATACTGTCTTGATGCTTGGAGCTTTGTAATAGAGCCTGAAGTCTGGAATTTTGATGCCGCCAGCTTTGGTTTTCTTTTTCAATATTCCTCTGGCTATTTGGGGTCTTTTCTTGTTCCATATACATTTTAGGATTATTTGTTCCATTTCTTTGAAAAAATGGATGGTATTTTGATAGGGATTGCATTAAACATGTAGATTGCTTTAGGTAGCATAGACATTTTCACTATTTGTTCGCCCAATCCATGAAGATGGAACATTTTCCCATTTCTTTGTGTCTTCCTCTATTTCTTTCATGAGTACTTTACAGTTTTCTGAATACAGATTCTTTGCCTCTTTGGTTAGATTTAGTTATGGTTTTGGGTGCAATTTTAAATGGGATTGACTCCTTAATTTCTCTTTCTTCTGTCTTGCTTTTGATGTATAGAAATGCAACTGATTTCTGTGCATTGATTTTATATCCTGACACTTCACTGAATTCCTGTACATGTTCTAGCATTTTTGAGTGGAGTCTTTTGGATTTTCCACGTAAATTATCATATCACCTGCAAAGAGTGAGACTTTGACTTCTTTGATGATTTAGATGCCTTTTCTTTCTTTCTTTCTTTCTTTTTTAAAAAAGATTTATTTATTCATTTTTCAGAGAGAGAGAGAGGGAGCATGTGCTCCCTTTTGGCAGGCAGAGGTAGAGAGAGAAGTAGGCTCCCTGCGAGAAAGGAGCCTGATGTGGAACTGAATCCCAGACCCTGGGATCATTATCTGAGCTGAAGGCAGCCACTTAACCGACTGAGCCACCCAGGCTCATTTCTTTTTGATGCATTTCGTTTATTTTTGATGTCTCATTGCTGAGGCTAGGACTTCTAGAACTATGTTGAATAGCAGTGGTCGGGATAGTGGACAGCCCTGCCGTGTTCTTGAGCTTAGGGGAAAGCTGTCAGTTTTTCCCCATTGAGAATGATAGTTGCTGTGGGTTTTTCATAGATGGCTTTGATGATATTGAAGAATGTACCCTCTATCCCTACCCTTTGAAGAGTTTGATCAAGAGAGGATGCTGTACTTTGTCAAATGCTTTTTAAGCATCTATTGAGAGTATCATATGGTTCTTGTTCTTTCTTTTATTAATGTATTGTACCCCATTGATTGCTTTATGGATGTTGAACCAACCTTGCAGCCCAGGAATAAATGCCACTTGGTCGTGGTGAATAATCCTTTTAATGTACTGTTGGATCCTATTGGCTAGTATTTTGGTGAGAATTTTTGCATCTGTGTTCATCAAGGCTATTGGTCTGTAATTCTCTTTTCTCATGGGGTCTTTATTTGTTTTTGGGATTAGGTAATGCTGGCCTCAAAGAATGAATTTGGAAGTATTCTTTCCATTTCTATTTTTTGAAACAGTTTCAGAATAAGTATTAATTCTTCTTTAAATGTTTGGTAGAATTCCCCTGGGAAGCCATCTGGCCCTGGGCCCTTGTTTGTTCAGAGATTTTTGATTAATGTTTCAATTTCCTTACTGGTTATGTGTCTATTCAGGTTTTCTATTTCTTTCTGTCTCAGTTTTGATAGTTTATACATCTCTAAGAATGCATCCATTTCTTCAGATTGCCTAACTTGCTGGTGTATCATTGCTCATAATATGTTCTTATAACTGTTTGTATTTCTCTGGTGTTGGTTGTGATCTCTCCTCTATCACTCATGATTTTATTTGGGTCCTTTCTCTTTCTTTTTGATAATTCTGGCCAGGGGGTTATCAATTTTATTAATTATTTCAAAGAACAAGCTCCTAGTTCTGTTGGTTTGTTCTGTTCTTTTGGTTTCTATTTCATTGATTTCTGTTCTGATCTTTATGATTTCTCTTCTCCTCCTGGGTTTAGGCTTTCTTTGCTGTTATTTCTCCAGCTCCTTTATGTGTAGGGTTAGGTTTTGTGCCCGATATGTTTTTTGTTTCTTGAGAATGGCTCATATGGCTATATACTTTCCTCTCAGGACTGCCTTTGCTGTGTCCCACAGTTATTAAACAGTTATATTTTCATTTTCATTTGTTTCCATGAATTTTTAAAAATTCTTCTTTAACTTCCTGGTTGACCCATTCATTCCTTTTTTTTTTTTTTTTAAGATTTTATTTATTTATTTGACAGAAATCACAAGTAGGCAGAGAAACAGGCAGAGAGAGAAAGGAGGAAGCAGGCTCCCTGCCAAGCAGAGAGCCCAATGCGGGACTTGATCACAGGACCCTGAGATCATGACCTGAGTGGAAGGCAGAGGCTTACTTAACCCACTGAGCCACCCAGGCCCCTGACCCATTCATTTTTTAGTAGGATGCTCTTTAGCCTCCATGTATTTGATTTCTTTCCAACTTTCCTTTTGTGGTTGAGTTCTAGTTTCAGCGCATTGTGGTCTGAAAATATGCAGGGAGTGATCCCATTCTTTTGGTACCAATTGAGACCTGATTTGTGATCCAGGATGTGATCTATACTGGAATGTTCCACATACAGTAGAGAAGAATATGTATTCTTTTGTTTTGGGATGGAATGTTCTGAATATATCTGTGATGTCCATCTGCTCCAGGGTGTCATTTAAAGCTTTTATTTCCTTATTGATCCTTTGCTTAAATGATCTGTCCATTGCATGAGTGGGATCTTAAAATCCCTATTATTTTATTGTTATTGATGTGTTTATTTGATTTAGTTATTAATTGGTTTATATAATGGCTGCACCCATGTTAGGGGCATAAATATTTATAATTGTTAGATCTTTTTGTTGGATAGACTCTTTATTATGATATAGTGTCATTTCTCATCTCTTATTACAGTCTTTGATTTAAAATTTAATTTGTCTGGTATAAGGATTGTCACCCCAGCTTTCTTTTGATTTCCATTAGTATGATAAATGGTTTTCCACCGTGTCACTTTCAATCTGGAGGTTTCTTTGGGTCTATGGTGAGTCTCTTCCAGAGAACATATCAGTGGGTCTTGTTTTTTCATACAGTCTGGTACCCTGTGTCTTTTGATTGGGGCATTATCCCATTAACATTCAGAGTAATTATTGAAAGATGTGAATTTTGTGCTTTTGTATTACCTGTAAGGCTGTTTCTGTATGTTTTCTCATTTAGAACACTGATTATGCCAGTCTTTTCTTGCCTGCACAGTCTACTGCCAGTCTAATGATTCTAGTCTTGTAGGTTACAAACCTCTCGTCCCAAGCTGCTTTCAGGATTTTCTCTTTGTCTCTGAGATTTGTAGGTTTCACTATCATATGTCAGATTCTTGACCTATTTTTATTGATGGGGGGGGGTTTCTCTGTGCCTCCTAGACTTGAATGCCTGTTTCCTTCTCCAGATTAGGGATGTTCTCTGTTATAATCTGCTCCAATATACCTTCTGCCCCTTTCCTCTTTCCTTTTCTTTTGGGATCCCAATTATTGTAATACTGTTTTGCTCTATGGTATCAGTTATCTCTTGAATTCTCCCCTCGTGATCCAAGAGTTGTTTATCTTTCTTTTTCTCAGCTTCTTTGTTTTCCATCATTTTGTCTTCTATACCACTAATTCTCTCTCCTGCCCCATTTATCCAAGCAGTGAGAGCCTCCATTTTTTATTGCATTTCATTAATAGCTTTTGGCTTGATTAGATTTTAGTTCTTTTATTTCTCCAGAAAGGGATTTTGTAGTGTCTTCTATGCTTTTTTTTTTTTTTTTTGAAACCAGCTAGTATCTTTATAATTGTTATTTTTAACTCTAATTCTGACATCTTACTTATGTCCATACTGATTAGGTCCCTGGCAGTCAGTACTGCCTCTTTCTCTGTTTTTTGAGGTGAGTTTTTTCCATCTTGCCATTCTTTCAGAAAGAGGTTGCTTTTCTATTTGTAGAGTTACAGGCATTCTTTTCTTCACCCTCTAGTTGAGTTTGCAGGTTTGAGAGCCATCTAGCTGAATTCCTGAGACCAGATGAAATTAAGGTTTCCTACTCCTCTGCCATCTTGGACTTCTCCTTGAACTGTGAACTTTTAAAAATGAATGAGTTCACATTGCTTTTATCATAAGATGTATTTTCAATGAAAAAATCTTAAAAAATTTAGGTATATTATTTTAACAGTTACGTACTATTATATATAATTTCCATGACTAAGTTTAGGATGCAGGTTATTATACTGACAGTTTAGGAAAATCTGCCTATGTTAAACTTTTATCAGAGAGTTCCTATTTTGAAGGCTGGCTCTTTTCTTTTTCTTTTTCTTTTTTAAAATATTTTATTTATTTGAGAGAAAGAGAGAGAGCGTGAGCATGAGTGGGGTGAAGGACAGAGGGAGAAGCAGACTCTCCACTGAAAAGAGAGCCCAATGCAGGATTCAGTTCTAGGTCCCCAGGATCATGACCTGAGGTGAAGGCAGACTCTTAACTGACTGAGCCACCTAGGTGTCCAGGCTAGCTCTTCTCTAACACTGACTTGGAAAGTAACTCAATGAAGATTTACCTTATTTTTATAAACAAGATTGTTTCTTGTTTTGAAGTCTTAGTAATGAAACCTTTTATAGCAAATGAGATTCAGCAAATACAGAAGTTGACAGCAATTCTAGTAGATGTTGCTAGTCAGCTGAACATAGTTCTCTTGCAGGAAGATGGTATCATGCTTCTTAAACTCCAGAGCCTTTATTAAAAACAAATGCCAATTATAAACTCCATTGTTTATAAACTGTGTTCTAGTGTCAACTGACACTATTTTAATATTATGCTTAGTCATAAAATGTAGTTGTAATTAAGATGATAAATGCTTAAACATTTAAGTATAGGTGAAACTTAAAGTATATTATTTTTGTTATGTTTTTCAGGTGAAGCTCTGAAAGTATCAGCTGAGAGATTTGCAGATGATCCATGTTATCTCCCCAAAAGGGAGGCTGTGGTTCAAGCTGCCCGTGCCTTGTTGGCTGCAGTTACCAGACTCCTTATCCTCGCAGACATGATAGATGTCATGAGTCTCTTGCAGCACGTGTCAGCTGTAAGTAAAAGATGGCTAGTTTACCTTGGCATTGTTCTCACTTCTAATTCCATTTTCTGAATCTGGTATTAATCCTAGTGCATCCCAACCTCACCTTCATTTCTTAATGTCGCCCAGCAGATAATTCAATTAGATTGTGCAACTCTTGTATACCTCAAAAGAACAAAGCCAGAAGTTATTTTGTTTATTAAAATTTTTAGATTTTTAATTTAAATTCTAGTTAACATATAGTGTTATATTATGTAACTAAATGTTAATATATAGTTTCAGGCATACAATTTAGTGAATCAGCACTTGGGGCTCATCACAAGTGAACTCCTTTTTTTGTTTTTTAAGGAAGTGCACTCCTTAATCCCTGTTACCTATTTCACCCGTCCCCCCACTACCAACCATCTGTTCTCTTCAGTTTTTGACCTCTTCAGTTAAGACTCTGTTTCTTGTAGTCCATAGTCTTTCATGGTTCATCTCCTCCACTGGTTTCCCCTACTTCATTTTTCCTTTCCTTCTCCTATGTCCTTCATGCTATTCCTTATGTTCCACATATAAGGGAAACCATATTAATGATTGTCTTTCTCTGCTTGACTGATCTCACTTAGCTTAATCCCCTCCAGTTCCATCCATGTCAATGCAAATGGTAGGTAGTCATCCTTTCTGATGGCTGAGTAATATTCTATTGTATATATGGACCACACCTTCTTTATTCATTCATCTGTTGAAAGGCATCTCTGCTTCTTCCACACTTTGGCTATTGTGGACATTCCTGATATGAACAGTGGGGTGCATGTGACCCTGTCAGAGAAGAGGGTGGTAGGGATATGGGTTATCCCAGTGATGGGTATTAAAGAGAGCATTATTACATGGAGCACTGGGTGTTATACACAAACAATAAATCATGGAACACTACATCAAAAACTAATGATGTACTGTATGATGACTAACGTAACATAATAAAAAAAAAAGATAGTTTCTTGGTTTGCGTCTCTCTTTTTCCCCATTTGCTCATTTGTGTTGTTTCTTAAATTCCACAGTTCAGTGAAATCATATGGTTTGTCTTTCTCTGACTGACTTATTTCATTTAGCACAATACTCTGTAGTTTCACCCATGTTGTTGCAAATGCCGAATTCATTCTTTTCTTAGCATATATATGTGTATATATAGATATATGTATGAATATTACTCAGCAAAGGCCTTCTGACGTGCAGAGACAGTGAGGCGGAGGCAAGATAGACCACAAGAGGGGATGGAAGAGGCGTTCAGAGCCACATCAGGCTGAGCTTTGAAGGCTGCGGTAAAGGGCTTCAGATGCAGGCATTGCTGGTTCAATTCAATTTTTGTCTGTCTCTCTTTTTTATAAAGATATTTTATTTTTGGGTGCCTGGGTGGTTCAGTGGGTTAAGCCACTGCCTTCGGCTCAGGTCATGATCTCAGGGTCCTGGGATTGAGTCCCGCATCGGGCTCTCTGCTCGGCAGCCTGCTTCCTCCTCTCTCTCTCTGCCTGCCTCTCTGCCTACTTGTGATCTCTCTCTGTCAAGTAAATAAATAAAATCTTAAAAAAAAAAAAAGATATTTTATTTTTAACCAATCGCTACACCCAACGTGGGGCTCCAACTCACAACCCCAAGATCAGGAGTCGCTTCTTCTTTCGAGACAGCCAGGTGCTCTTCCCCACTGTCTCCCTGCTTCCCTTTCCATCAAGGTCTCTGTCCCCCCTTCTGAATTTCTGTCCTCCTCTGTACTTCTGGATACAGCACTCGGGCAGGCAGATAGGGCGGGAGGCTCCCAGTCATGCGTCTCCCTCTGACTGCAGCCACTACACCACCCTGCTGTGCCTGCAGGAGCAGTGTGGCTGTCTGCCTGGCAACCCGTGACATCACGCAGAGGCTGGCGCTGGGTTGGCTTGGCGCTCGCCGGAGGCCGGGCAGTTGCTAGCTCACAGAGGGTTTTGGAAGAGCCGGGATGGGGGAGACAGGAAGAAAATCGGGAGGGACTTGTATAAAAAAAATTATATATATATATTATATATATATAATATATATATAAACATTTTATATATTATATATTTATGTAAAATTAATATATAAAATTTATATATTTATATAAAAATTTATAAAGAAGTTGTGAGATTATATATATATATGATCTCACAACTTCTTTATCCATTCAATAGTCGATGGACAGATGGGCTTTTTGCATAATTTGGCTATTGTTGGTAGTGCTGCTGTAAACATTGGGGAGCATGTATCCCTTTGAATTAGTATTTTTATGTTCTTTGGGTAAATGCCTAATAGTGCAATTGCTGGATCTTAGGGTGGTTCTATTTTTAACTTTTTAAGGAATCTCCATATGATTTTCCACAGTAGGCTCAGTGGCTGCACCTACTGAGTTTGCATCACCACCAACAATGCAGCAGTGTTCCCCTTTCTCTTCATCCTTGCCAAACCTGTTGTTTCTTGAGTTGTTGATTTTAGTTATTACAATAAGTGTGAAGGGATAGCTCATTGTAGTTTTGATTTGTATTTCCCCGAGGATGAGTGATCTTGAGCATCTTTTCTTGTGTCTGTTGGCCATTTGGTTGTCTTCTTTGGAAAAATGATTATTTGTGACTTTTGCCCATTTTTAAATTGGATTGTTTGTTTTTTAGGTATGCAGTTTGATTAGTTCTTTGTAGATTTTGGATATTAATTCTTTTTCTGATATGTCATTTGCAAATATCTTCTTTGATTCTATAGGTTGCCTTTTAGTTTTGTTGATTGTTTCCTTCATTGTGCAGAAGATTTACTCGATGAAGTCCTAATAGTTCATTTTTGATTTTGTACCCTTGCTCTGGAGACACGTCTCATAAGAATTTGCTATGGCCAAGGCCAAAGAACACTGTCTGTGGGTGAGATCAAAGAACACTGCCTGTGTTCTCCTCTAGGATTTTGATGGTTTTCTGTCTCACATTTAGGTCTTTCATCCATTTTGCGTTTATTTTTGTATATTGGATAAGAAAGTGGTCCAGTTTCATTTTTTTGCATTTTGCTGTCAATTTTTCCCAACACCATTTGTTGAAGAGACTGTCTTTTTTCCATTGGATGTTCTTTCTTGCTTTGTTAAAGATTAGTTGACCATATAGTTTTGGTTTTTTTGTTTGGTTTTTTTAATCCTGGTCCGTTATCTGTGTCTCTATTTTTGTGCCAGTACCATACTGTCTTGATCATTACAGTTTTACAATATAGTTTGAAGGTGGAATTGTGATGCCTCCTGCTTTGCTGTTCTGTTTTGAGATTGCTTTGACTATTTGGGGTCTCTGGTGGTCCTATTCAAATTTTAGGATTGTTTGTCTTAAAGCCAGTGGTAGATTGAAAAATAGAAGATGGCCCACTGATAAAGAAATAAATAGGATTATATAGGTAATATAAATAATAAATATATAATTGAAAAAGAAAAACTTTAAAATTTAAGACACAAGAAATGGGCAGAAGACATGAACAGACATTTCTGCAAAGAAGACATCCAGATGGCCAACAGACACATGAAAAAGTGCTCCATATCACTCGGCATCAGGGAAATACAAATCAAAACCACAATGAGATATCACCTCACACCAGTCAGAATGGCTAAAATCAACAAGTCAGGAAATGACAGATGCTGGCGAGGATGCGGAGAAAGGGGAACCCTCCTACACTGTTGGTGGGAATGCAAGCTGGTGCAGCCACTCTGGAAAACAGCATGGAGGTTCCTCAAAATGTTGAAAATAGAACTGCCCTATGACCCAGCAATTGCACTATTGGGTATTTACCCTAAAGATACAAATGTAGTGATCCAAAGGGACACATGCACCCGAATGTTTATAGCAGCAATGTCCACAATAGCCAAACTATGGAAAGAACCTAGATGTCCATCAACAGATGAATGGATCAAGAAGATGTGGTATATATACACAATGGAATACTATGCAGCCATCAAAAGAAATGAAATCTTGCCATTTGCAACAACATGGATGGAACTAGAGCGTATCATGCTTAGCGAAATAAGTCAAGCAGAGAAAGACAACTATCATATGATCTCCCTGATATGAGGAAGTGGTGATGCAACATGGAGGCTTAAGTGGGTAGAAGAATAAATGAAACAAGATGGGATTGGGAGGGAGACAAACCATAAGTGACTCTTAATCTCACAAAACAAACTGAGGGATGCCGGGGGGAGGGGGTTGGGGAGAAGGGGGTGGGATTATGGACATTGGGGAGGGTATGTGATTTGGTGAGTGCTGTGAAGTGTGTAAACCTGGTGATTCACAGACCTGGGGATAAAAATATATGTATATAAAAAATATATGTTTATAAAAAATAAAAAATTAAAAAAAAAAATAAACACTATACTGTACTGTTCAAAAGCATTATGCCTTTAAGGAAAAACAATGTATATACCTTAAGTAAACTAGTTCTGAGTTTTCAGTGGGTCATAATTACTGATCACAGATCACCATAACAAATGCAATAATAATGAAAAATCTTGAAATATTGCAAGAATTACCAACATGTGACAGAGAGACACAAAATGAACAAATGTTGTGTTAGAATAATGGTGGCAGCAGACCTATTTTATACAAGATTGCTATAAACTTTCAACTTGTAAGAATGTGATATATGCAAAGTTTAATAAAGGGAAGCACAATAAAAATGGATGTATATATTATTAAAAAAAAAAAAATTTAAGACACAAGAAAGTTTGTCCTACTTTATAAATGAATGCTATTTGCCAGCTACTCTTGATCCAAGATCAAGTGTGCATGTTTGCAGGTTGTCTGTGATATCTGTAGTAATCCATATGAAAAATGTATAAATTGATTTAATATGAGTAAAGAATATAATTTTACTTAGATACTACAAAGGCAGCAAGATATCTTGCTTGCTTTATTTTGCTAGACAAATCATTTAGAAAAGTTTTAGTAGAAAGAGAATTTTATTAGAGCCCTTTTTACTTTCTTAATTTATTTAGTTTGACCAAGTCATTAATAATGTCCAGGTGAGAAGATAGCAGACAATCCTTTGGAGTCTCTGATCTATTTCCTGCATTAGGACTTTTACTCTTCTGTCCATAAATACATCTGCATATTCATAAGGTGCCTGATGACTGTAGTATCACTTTTCCATTAAGCAAATGATGGCCTTGTCTGATTGACCTTCTTATTAAAATCATTTTCTCTAATTGCTAAGCTAAACCTTTCTTTGCATCTTTATCTTACTCTTTAATGCTTACCATAACACTAAACTAATGGAACCTTCCCTTTATAATTTCACATTCCTTTTCTTTTGTTAGTTTTATTACTGTAAAAAAACAAGCTGGCACTTTTTTGTTGTTTTAGATAAGGAGAGAGTATAGGAAAGAGTATAGGAAAAAGTTTTTTAGGAAAGAGTATAGTTTTTATCTTCAGAAGCTGTATACTAGTGGATTTGTAGGTGAGATAATTAAGTAGTGTTTCTTGTTTCTTGGTTCTTGTTAGATACTGGAAATAGTACTGTAGACAAATCCCTAAACATTTATGACATTCATTTTTTTTTCATATGTGAATACAGATGCTAAGAAATGTTGTAATCAAGAAGTAAGGTATGAAAGATTAAGTGCCAGGTAATTCGTAGTTCTAATGACCCCAGTTTTCCGGCATTTTAGACTCTAGATTTGTTGAGATAGAGCAGAATGAAAGGTAAAAATTGCTATCCTCATAATTGATTAAGAAGTAATGGTGTGTATATTCAAGACCACAAATACCTCTATTACCAATTTTAGTTGAGTACCACTAATTGCTAGGCATAGTGCTGGGTAGTTCACACACATTATGTCTTTCAAATGAAGCAGGGCATAACTGAAGATCAAAACAAAACAAAGTACTATTTTTTGCAATAAAATTATAGTTAATATTTACTGAGTTTTTATAATTTGCTAATAAGCATGATGCAGGATTATCTTCTTAATTCAGTCTTCAACAACAGTCATATGATTATGATTTTTATTTTAAAGTTCAAAAAAACCAGGCATATTTATTTAAGAAATTTGCTCAAGGTGATAGAAAAAAAAGACCTTTTTGGAATATAGTACTCCATGGGTTAGGACAACCTTAATTATAAATACCTTTCACAAGTGTATAGACAAGTTCATGGGCTTATAATAGATTATTAAAGGAATTCAGATATGTCAGGAGGAGGGGGAGTTCTTAACTCTAACTACTCTCTCCTATATTTGTTGGTATCAGAGACTGAGTTTAGGGTACATCATTTAAGATACTTATCAGTGTGTTTAGTACAACAATGTTACCTCATCTAAGAAAAAGGGGAGACCTTTTGTGGTGAATTGTAATAGTGTTTCATTATTTCTTTGTTATGAAAAATTTATATACATATGTATTTACTTATTATTAAAGATTTCATTTATTTATTGGACAGACAGAGATCACAAGCAGGCAGAGAGGCAGGCATAGAGAGAGAAGGGAAGCAGATTCCCTGCTGAGCAGAGAGCCCGATATGGAGTTCGATCTCAGCACCCTAGGACCATGACCCAAGCCGAAGGCAGAGACTTTAACCCACTGAGCCACCCAGTCACCCCTATTTATTTATTTTTAAGATTTTATTTATTTATTTTTTAGAGAGAGGGGGAGCACAAGCAGGGGGAGTGGCAGGCAGTGGGAGAGCACACTCCCCACTGAGCAAGGAGACCAATGCATGACTCAATCTCAGGACCCTGGGATCATGACCCGAGCCAAAGGCAGATGCCCAACCTACTGAGCCACTCAGACATCCCACAAAATTAATATTTAAATTGCATCATTAACTGAATTCTTTTGACAAAAGTGGACAAACGGAATTTTTTGAATGTCATCAAGTTTAGAATTATTTGGCATAACATTCCCTCCACCCCAAAGTATTCTTTTTTTTTTTTTTTTTTTTAAAGATTTTATTTATTTATTTGACAGAGAGAAATTACAAGTACACTGAGAGGCAGGCAGAGAGAGAGAGAGAAGGAAGCAGGCTCCCCGCTGAGCAGAGAGCCCGATGCGGGACTCGATCCCAGGACCCTGAGATCATGACCTGAGCCGAAGGCAGCGGCTTAACCCACTGAGCCACCCAGGTGCCCCACCCCAAAGTATTCTACAGACCCTGTCTTATAAATATGCAACATGGAAGAAAAGATTTTTTTTATGGTCAGTGCTGCATATAGAAATTCTCTTTGAATATTTTTGATGCACATAAGCACATAAAAGTTGGTGAGAAATATTGAAGTGAAGAAATGTATTTAATTTGCATAACTCAGAGTTTCTCCAATTTTTTAATCTTAGGACCCTTATAATATGTTAATCCTGGAACTTTCTCAGACCATACTTTGGGAAATAGTGGTTTAAAATATTTCTTTTTTCTTCTTTTTAAAAATAACTCCACACTCAATATGGAGCCCAAAATAGGACTTGAACCCAGGACCCTGAGATCAAGACCTGAGTTGAGACCATGAGTTGAATGCTTAGCTGACTAAGCCACTCAGGAGCCTCGTAGAATATTTCTGTATTTCTTTTTTTTTTTTCTTTCAAGATTCTATTTATTTATTTGACAGAGAGATCACAAGTAGGCAGAGAGGCAGGCAGAGAGAGAGGGAAGCAGGCTCTCCGCTGAGCAGAGAGCCCGACGCGGGGCTCGATCCCAGAACCCCGGGATCATGACCCGAGCCGAAGGCAGAGGCCCTAACCCACTGAGCCACCCAGGCGCCCCTATTTCTGTATTTCTAATAATATTTATTAATATATTAAATTTCTTCTTGGATTAAAAAATTTTGGAGGAGAAATGTCAGGGTCCTTACAGTCTAATATTTTATTGATGTAGATTAGACTCTTTCCTACAATACAGTGTGCAATACACAACTGTCTAACAGTAATAGCAGTCTCAATTCTGTGAGACAGTGAACCTGACTTTGGACAGTTCTAATTGTTAGAACTGTCTAATTTCTAATTAGAACTGTTCTAATTTCCTCAAACTGAGCTTAAAGCTGCCTTCCTGCTGTTTCCATTCATTGTTCCTAGTTTTGCTTTCTTGAGGAACACAGAACCAAGGTAATAGGAAAAGGCATTTTCATTTTTTTCTTTTCTTATTAACATATAATGTTATTTGCCTTGGGGTACCATCTCTTCTTTATCCATTCATCTGTTGATGGACATCTAAGCTCTTTCCATAGCTTGGCTATTGTGGAGATTGCGTCTATAGACATTCGGGTGCATGTGCCCCTTCGGATCCCATGCTGCCAATCTAATATTTCTACCATTTTATGTTACAGACCTCTTGTCCTGCTTTCAGGCTTTTCTTTTTGTCAGAGACTTGTAAGTTTTACTATTAGATGACATGGTGTGGACCCTTTTTATTGATTTTGAGGGGGGGTTCTCTGTGCCTCCTAGATTCTTAAGCTTCTTCCCTTTGCCAAATTAGGGAAATTCTCTGCTATTATCTGCTCCAGTATACCATCTGCCTCTCTCTCTCTTTCTTCTTCTGGGATCCCAATTATTTTAATACTGTTTCGTCTTATGGTATCACTTATCTCGATTCTCCCCATTCTCCCCTCATGTTAAAGTAGTTGTTTGGCTCTCTTTTGCTCAGCGTTTTTATTCTCCATCATTTGGTCCTCTATATCACTAGTTTTCTCTTCTGCCTCATTTATCCTAGCAGTAAGAGCCTCCATTTTTGATTGTACCTCATTAATAGCTTTTTTTATTTCAACTTGGTTAGATTTTAATTCTTTTATTTCTCTGAAAAGGGATTTTATTTTTCCCAAAAGGGATTCTCTAAAATCTTCCATGCTTTTCTCAAGCCCTGCTAGTACCTTGATAATCAACATTCTGAACTCTGTTTCTGACATATTACTAATGTCCATATTGATTAGGTCCCTAGCTGTTCTTTTTGTGTGTGTTTTCTCTGTCTTGTCATTTTATCCAGATAAGAATAGGTGATTGAGAAGATGAAATACTAAAAGTGTAACAATGACCCCAGAAAAATATACACTAACCAAATCAGAAGAGGCCTAAAACCAGGGGGAGAAGAATGGGGGAAAAAAAAGAAAAGAAATAAAATGTGTGTGTGTGTGTGTGTGTGTATGTGAGAGAGAGAGAGAGAGAGAGAGAGAGAGAGACTGATGAATAGAACAGAGCCACATACTTGATTTTGGGTGTGTTTTGGTCTGTTAGAAGAAACTACCTCCCAAAATTTTAAAGAAAGAAAAACTTATATATATACAACAATAAGGGTAAACATGATAAAGGGATGGAATATGACTGTAAAGATAAAAATTTAAAAAGTTTCTAAAAAAGGAATTGATAAGATAAGAAGTTGGTTGAAAAAAGAAAAAAAAAAAAGAGGAACGAATGTGATCAGGCTGGAGACTAGAACAAACCCATGTGCTAGATTTAGGGTATATTTTGATCTGTTAGAAGAAATTGTATCGCAAAATTTAAAAAAAAAAATCTATATGTATACAAAAAATAAGTTTAAATACAATGAAGGGAGAAAAATAACAATAAAAATTTAAAAAGATTTTTAAAAGGGTATTGATAAGATAAAATAGTTAAATATGTTAAAATAGGAAAGAGGAAAAATTAAAAAATAGAATAAGAAACAATAAAAAAATTTAACTTCAAAAGATTAAAGGATCATGGGAAAAAAGTCATGAATTCTATATGTTGCTTTCCCCTAGCTCTGGAGTTCCACAGTTCTCATTGATTGGTGAACTTCGTCTTGGCCAGATGTTTTTGCTGATCTTCTGGGGGCAGGGCCTGTTGTAGTGAATCTCAGATGTCCTTGCCTGAGGCAGAATTGCATCACCCTTGCCAGGGGCCAGGCTAAGTAATCTGCTTGGGTTCGCTTTTGCTAGCGTTTGTTCCCTGAAGGCTTTCCTTTCAGCTTTGGAGGATGGGAATGAAAATGGCGGCCTCCCAATATCCAGCCGAGAGAAGCAGAGAGCTCAGAGCCCCACTCCTCAGTGCGCTCTCAGAGAAAAGCAGTCAATCACTCCCATGTCCCTGTTCTCTGTCTCACCTGGCCCGTGATGGAGCATTTTTGTCTGGTGCATGGCCCTGTTTGGAGTTTCCAAACCCAGCAGATTCCTGCAGTTTGTTCCTGCGCTGTCCTCCTGGAGGAGGAAGGAGGGGCTTTCTCTGGATCTTCTACTTGTGTGGTCCCTGCCTGAAGAGTAGTGACCGGACTGTGCCTCAAATCACTGTTTAAGGTAACCCTGAGCTGAGAGCCCACTCCTTGACTCCGTGTCTGCAACTGGTTTCCCGTTCTGATACCTGGCAGCTGTGCCACACTCAGACACCCCCGGACTTCTTGTTGCCTCATTGGTCCTGAGACAATAGTGTCTCTGTGAGGATCCCACCCCACCGCTTAGCCTTTGGAGTGACATCCCTCAGTGTAGCAGACTCCTAAAAGTTCTGATTTTGTGCTCCACTGCTCTCCTTGCCAGGAACTGGCCCCTCCCCCCCACAGTCTATATTCCTCTTGTTTCGGATTCACTTCTCCACATGTCCTACCTTCTGGAAAGAGGTCGATTTTCTGTTCCTAGAATTGCTGCTCTTCTTATCTTCTATCTCCTGTTGAATTTGTAGGTGACCAGAATGGTTTGATAACTGTCTAGCTGAACTCCTGGGACCGGATGGTATTTCAATCTCCTACTCCTCTTCTATCATGCTCCTTCCAAACATTAACATTGAGTAAAGTTGTTGAAATGAGCCTCAGACTTGCTTTATTAGGCTACTGTATAAACCGTGTTTATTTCATCATTAAGCACTTTCTTAAAAGCTTTGCTGAAATCAAGATGTATTATCTGTGGCATTATAGATTTACTAGTCTAGTAACCGCAGCTATAAAGGAAATGAGGTTGGCTTGGCATGACTTACTTTTAATAACCCCATAAGAGTTCCAAGTGGCAATTGCTCGCTTTTTTTCATTCCTTTTCTTTCTTTTTATATTTTTTTAACATTCATTTTTAAATTACTCACAATCCACTTACTTTTGGTTGTAAATCACTTGTCTGCTGGGATCTCCTTGCCCTTAAGATCCAGATATAATTGGCTTGAACCCTAATTCTATGTCCTATCAACTATAATATTCTCCCCCAAGATTTCTATGGGGTTTATATTCTCAGGATCATCTCTGGTTCCAAGATTTTGCTCCCACTGAATTGTTTTAGTTTATGAATGGTCTTTCTATCCCTATTTTATAGTATGCTAATTGGAAATTGACCTTCCCCCTCTTTTTTGATTTTTGATTTTGACAGACACAGACACACACACACACACAAAGAGTCCATTACTCCCAGACAAGGCATATTTATGTATATTGCAAACCTTAAAGAAATTTGGGGAAGTAGAAGGGAGGGGGTTCTGTACTGTAACACTATATGCTGAGTGGCTCTAATCTGTATATTAGAAATCTTCAAAGTTCTTTAACAACTTCATCTTATTATTTTTCCACATCCTTTTCCCCTACCTACTCTCCTTGTTCTCCCTCACATCCTTAAATTCCTGTTCACTTGAATGTAATAAATTTCTGTCTGCTGATTTGTGCCCTCATATATCACTTTCTTTCTTTTTTAAAAGATTATTTATTAATTTATAAGAGAGAGAGAGAGAGAGAGAGAGCTTGAATGTAAGTGGAGTGAGAAGCAGACTCCCCGCTGAGCAGGGAGTCCAGTGCAGGGCTTGATTCCAGGACTCCAGGATCATGACCTAAGCTGAAGGTAGACCCTTAGATGACTGAGCCACCCAGGGACTCCTCTCATATATTACTTTATATCTTAATTACTCCTTAAGGTATTTTCCTCAGTATATAGATAATATTTCCCTAAGAAGAATTCTGTAGTCACCTATGTCTCTTCTCTTTCACATACATATACTATATAATTATTTACTATAGATTTTTTTAGGGGGAGAGCATCAGCTTTACAGGTACAGATTTCTTCTTCTGGACACACTCTTCTTTCAAAAGCAGTAGGCCACATTTTTATTTCTTGCCTTTGTTTGGAATAGAACAGAAAAAGGCCTGCCTCTTCTCCTTTCTTCCAGTTATATCTTACTACTTCATGCAATCTTCTGCTCATTTCGGGCTTCCACAACACTCCCCAACACAATTCCGTGCTACATTTTTCAATTTATTTTTATTCCATAGTACCAAGGAATTTCTATGCTATCACAGTGTCTTCTTTTGTGGCCTTACTCTTTTCTTCCTTACAATGGGTTTTTCCTAAATTACAGGATTTTTTATACCTATTAGGGTATATTTCCCTTTAAATGTCAGGTCAATGAGATATGACTCAATTCTTGATTGTCTGTAGCTATACATTTCTTGACTTCCTTATATTTTCTTATCTTTATTTAATTATCTTCTTTCCACTGAGACTGCCCGCAGAAATGTCATTACGATCATTATGATCAAGCATTCATGAGAACATAGACTGAGATCACCAACCAGTGCAAACATGGTCCCCTGAGTAAATCTTGATGGAATTCCCTGTGTCAACCAACATAGAGTTGATATATAATTAAATACATCAAAGACTCCTGATTTGACAGTTTTAAAGTCATCTAGTTCCTTAAGAAAATACATGTTTTCTTCTCTGTGTAATAGGTCTAAATCAAAGGTAACAGAAGATAGAAAAAAGAATGATGATTTTTCAATACTAAATTAATTATAGAAACTTGGAAAGGCAATTTGGCTTTATTACCATGGTTGCTCATAATTTTCCATAGGAATTTAAATATTTCTTTTTTGGTACTGCTTACCTTTTTTTGAACTTTACTATTTATACTTCTCAAAATACCACACCTTATTTTACTGACATTTTGACTTTATAAGGGTTAATTTTATTTGAGTTGAAATTGGCTGGGATGTCTCTTACTTTCAATATGGGTCAAGACAATGTAGAGAAAAAAAACATTGCTTTTGGCTGAAGAGGGACCTCGCTTGAATACTGGCTTTGTTGATTAGCTGGGTGGATTTGGGAAAGTTAAAATCTGTGGCCTTGGTTTCTTCTTCTGAGCTTTAAGGATAATAATACTCTGAATACTTTGAAAGGATCTTGTAAAGATTAAATGATATAATATGTAAATTACATGGTAAGAACTGGTGTTCTCTTTCATTTTCTTTCCTTTTCCTGTCCTACCTTTTGCCACCATGGTACCTTGCTCTTTTGACTCTTGTAGTACAATAGTGCCCTTATTCCTAAAAAATGAAGGGAAATAAATTTGAGTTCTGAACTAAGTTTTCCAAATTCTTCCATTTGTCATACTTGGGTTTTACTTATTTTTTAAATGGAAAGGTGGGTACCTTTGGATTAGGGGGTAGACCATTGTCATTATAAGAAATGGGTCTGGTATTTAATAACTACTTATGTGAACTACATCTTTAATATTTTCTACATAGATATATAGAGCATCTCTCTAGTGAACAAATTATTCTGAACATGAAGAATATTCATAATGTTGACAGAAAAATCACACATTACCATATTGGTAGCCCAGGTTTTCTGAAACCACCTTCTATTATTATTTTGCCAGCAAAGTCTTTCTAAAACTACTTCTTATTAAAAATATCAAGCTTATAAGACAGAAATTACTGTATTATTAAGAGTTATTAGAAGCCAAGTATATTCTGTAGAAGATCCTAGGCATAATATATACAGAGATATTAAGGTTTAAAGAAAAACCTGGTTTCTAGACTGGTATTGAAGATAGAATGGGAGGAAGTAGAAAATGGAGACAAATAAAGTGGATATTATTGGATTTATGCTGAATTTCAGATGAAAACTTTAAGGACAAAGGAAATTTGAGTGATATAAAAATTTAACTTCAAAAAGAACCAGCATCATTCCAGGTAGCTCCAATTTGATTAATTAATCCATTCAGCAAATGTTTGGTTTTTGTGCCGATCACTACTGTGTGCTAGGGATTCAAATTTGGAAAAATAATACGACAGTCCTTTCCTCCTGGAACTTAGGACATAAATTAATGTAAGTTACATGATAAAAGTTGGTGTAAGATGTTATGAAAGCATGATGGCTGTTCTATCAAGAGAAAGTGTTTTGAGTGAGGAATGCATGGTCAGGTTTGGAGAGTTAACTAGACAAAGAAAGCAGTAGATGTAAACACAATGAAGGTATGGAGTATGACTAAAGATAAAAATTTAAAAAGGTTTTAAAAAAGGAACTGATAAGATAAGAAATTGGTTGAAAAAAGAAAGAAAAAATTAAATTAAAAAAAAAAAAAAGAATGTGATCAGGCTGGAGACTAGAACAAAGCCATATGCTAGACTTAGGGTATATTTTGGTCTGTTAGAAGAAACTGTATCTCAAAATTTTAAAGAAAGGAAAACTTATGTGCATACAAAAAATAAGGTTAGATACAATGAAGGATTGCATAAGACTGATAAATCAAATGCTTGTGCCCCTGAGAAAAATAATACATTATGTGCTAATAAAATAAAAAAAATTTTTCTTCAGAAAGCATTGTTCTTAATTTTTGCCACCTGGCTGTATATAAAATGGTAGCTCATTCTGGTCTCAATCTCCTGATTATTAATAAAGTTAAACATTTTTCATTAAAAAAAAAGAAAGTGGTGGAGGAAGAAAGCATTTTAACTCCAGGAATAGTACATGCTCAAAGACCTGTAACTCTTCTAAGGCCTGAGATGAAGAATCACTGTCGTATACCTCAAATGGATGTAATATTGTGTGCCACCTATACTCAGAGTGAGAGAGGGAGGGAGATGAAAAGACAAGCCACAGACTGGGAGACTATATAGGCAAACCACTTATATAATGAATGGCCTATACCCAGAACTTATTAAGAATTTTCAAAACTCAATAAAAAACAAAATGTTTAAAAATGAAAAAGATTTGGAGATTGAGAAGTAGGTATAGATCTACTTGTGGAAGTCCTGTGTGCTAACTTAAAAAGTTAAACTATAGTCTGAAAGCTAAGGGGGAACCATTAAAGAATATTAAGCATAAATATGATATAAACAGATTCGCATGTTGGGACCAGTACACTGGCAGCAGTGAACAAAGTGGCCAGAGTGGAAGCAGAGGGGCTAGTTATTAGGCTGACACTGACATCTGGTTGTGAAATGGTGGGGTGGGATAGAGAATGAATGAGAGAGAGATGAAGGAAGAAAAGTCTGCAGTTTGAAAAGTGATTGGAATCTGTTCAAATCAAAAGGGAAGCATCAAGTGGTCTTTCAGGAATCTGGTTGGGCACCGAGGATGTTGGCTTTCAGTTTTATATAGAGGAGAAGCAGTTGATGAGTTTCAGTCATATTGGACTTGAGGCACATATAAGATAAGATACTAAAAGATATGTTTAGAGCTCATGAGAGCAAATAAGACAAAAAATAGATTTGGAAAGAATCAAGAAAGAGGTGTTAGGATTTAACTTGCATTTTCCTAATGATTAGTGATATTAGGCATCCCTTCCTGTGTCTGTTGTATATATCTTCTTTGGAAAAATATCTGTTCAGGTTCTCTGCGCATTTAAATCAGATTACTTGTTTTTTTGGGGTTGAGTTGTTTTATAAGTTCTTTACGTATTTTGGATATTAACTCCTTTTCAGATATATCATTTGCAAATACCTTGTCCAATTCAATAAGCTGCCTTTTTTGTTTTGTTGATTTTTTTTTCACTATGCAAAAGCTTTTTATTTTGGTGTAGTCCCAGTAGTTTAATATTTTAAACTACTTTTGTTTAAAAGAAAAAACTGTTTTTGTTTCCCTTGCTTGAGGAGCCATATCTAGAAAAATGCTTCTAGGGCAGATATCAAACAAAACCACAATAAAATATCACCTTTCACATTTCAGAATAGCTAAAATCAGAACCATAGCAAATAACAAGTGTTGGTGAAGGTGTCGAGAAAATGAACCCTCATGCACTGTTACTGGAAATGAAAATTGTTATAGCCATTGTAGAGGAAAAGTATGGAGGCTCCTCAAAAAATTAAAAATATATGATCCAGTAATTCCACCACTGGGTATTCACGCAAAAACAAACAAACAAACAAACAAACAAAAAAAAAACAACAAAAAAAACAAAAAACCAAAAGTACTAATTAAAAAAGATATATGCACCCCTTTGTTCATTGCAGCACTATTTATAATAACCAATATATGAAAGCAACTCAAGTGTCCACTGAAAGATGAATGGATAAAGAAGATGTATGTGTATGTATGTGTGTACACACACACACGAGAGAATATTAGTCAGGCATAAAAGATAATGAAATCTTTACATTTTCAATAATATGAATGGAGTTAGAGGGTATAATGCTAAGTGAAGTAAGTCAGTTAGAGACAAATACTATATTATTTGACTCATATGCAGGATTTGAGAAACAAAACAAATGGACAAACAAGAGACAAACAAAAAAATCAGACTCTTAAATATAGAGAACAAACTGTTCATTGCCAGAAGGGAGTAGGGTGGGGGTATGGGTGAAATAGGTGAAGGAGTTTAAGAGTATATTTATCTTGATGAGCACTGAGAAATATATAGAATTACTGAATCATTGTATATCTGAAACTAATATAATGCTGTATATTAATTATATGTCAGAAAAAAAGAAATAAGCATTAGAGGAATCAATAGGTTTGTATGATATCTCTTGGGGAAGGTTTATAGTGTCAACTCAAACTTTTGGTCTCAAATCTTTGGGACCTTGTGATTCAGTTGAAAGCTCAACCGAATGAAGAATCCATAAATTTTTATTCCGTTCTTGCTTCAGTAGGAAGATTTGGGACATCTCACTGGAGTCTCTGCCCCTGGCATAGCACCACAATCAGTAAGAGACCTTAGCTCCAGGTTCTCCAAGTCGAGGGAAGGGGTTGGTTCATGGTTCAGCACTCCAACTTTTCTGAGGGAAATCCTCTGAGGACTGGTTTCCATCTTGCTAGTCTTGGAGCTCTGCTGGGTCTAGCATAATCTAGAAGAGATTGGTAGACACCACAGCCCATTCTATACTTCTTTGGCTTAGCACACAGCAGGCAGACAAGAACCATAGCAGCTTGCTTCTCTCTAGGGAAGGAGAAAGTTGGTAGAGATCAGGCTGATTGTTGGGGGTCTTCTCCTATATGAGGCCAGTCCACAAAGACTAGGAAACGTGCCTAATTTTTGTAATATGTAGGCATCAACACAGAGAATCAAGCAAAGTGAAGAATCAGGCATTGTTGTTCTAAACAAAGGATTAAGGTGAATATCTAGAAATTGATCCTAATGAAATAGAGTTATATGATTTACCTGATAGAGAGTTCAAAATTAGCAGTCATAAAAATGGTCAAGAAACAATGTCAAGAAAAATGGTCAAGAAAACAATGCATGAACAAAGTCAGGATTTCAGTAGAGATAGAAAATATTAAAAAGTACCAAACAGAAATCATGGAGCTAAAGAACACAATGACTAACTTGAAAATTTCACTAGAGAATTTTAATAGCAGATGATATAAGGTCGGAAAAAAGGATCAGGAAAAAAAAAAAAAGGAATCAATAAACTTGAAGACCAGTCATTGAAAATAATTCAGTCAGAGGAGCAAAAGAAACAGAAATGAACAAGACAGTTTAAAGGATTTATGGATACCATTAAACAGAATAGTGTATGCATTTATAGGATTCCCAGAGGGAGAAGATATAAAAAGGACTAGAATGTTTATTCAAAGAAAACATGACTGAAAATACCCCAAATAGGTGGAAACACCCCAAAAAAGAACCCAAAGAAATCTACATCAAGACATATTGGAAGTCAAAGGCAAAAAGAAGTCTTGTTGAAAAACAAAGGGAGGGGCGCCTGGGTGGCTTAGTAGGTTAAGCCTCTGCCTTTGGCTCAGGTCATGATCTCAGGATCCTGGGATTGAATCCCAGACTCTCTGGTTGATTGCATCAGGCTCTCTGCTCAGCAGGGAGCCTGCTTCCTCCTCCTCTCTCTCTCTCTCTCTGCCTACTTGTGATCTCTTTCTGTCAAATAAATAAATAAAATCTAAAAAAAAAAAAAAAAAAAAAAGAAAGAAAAAGGGACTTCTTATAAGATCATTAGTGGATTTTTCAGCAGAAATCATGTAGGCCAGAAAGGAATGAGATGATGTATTCAAAGTGCTGAAAGAAAAAAAAAAAAATGCTACCAACCAGGAATAGTGTACCATCGTGTTCATTGCAACATTTATTTATAATAGCCAAGATACAGAAACAACCTAAATGTCCATCAACCAATGAATGGACAAAGAAAGTTTGGTATAAGTATAAAACTGGATATTATTCAGCATAGAAAAGAAGGAAATTTTGTCCTTTGTGACAACATGGATGGACCTCAAGGACATTATGGTAAGTAAAGTAAGTCAAAGAAAAATAAATACCATCTAATCTCACTTTATCTATCACAATCTATAATTATCACAATCCAAAAAACCCCCCAAAAACAACAGAAACAAAAACAGAAATAAAAACAGAAAAAAAACAAAAAGAAAAACTAAACTCATAGATACAGAGAACAGACTGGTGGTTGCCAGAGGCAGGGGGGTAGGGGTGGGAGAAATGGGTGGAGGGAATCAAAAGGTACAGACTTCCAGTTACAAAATAAGTCATGGAGATATAATGTATAACATATTGTCTATAGTTAATAATATGCATTGCATATTTGAAAGTTGCTAAGAGAGTAGATCTTCAAAGCTCTCATCACAAGAATAAAATTCTGTGACTCTGTAAGGTGATAGATGTTAATAGCTTATTGTGGTGATCATTTCAGTAAATGTACAAGTATTGTATCATTATGTTATACACTTGAACCTAATACACTGTTATATATCAATTATACCTCAGTTAAAAATTGACAAATCCATGGGGTGCTGACTGGCTCAGTCAGTAGAACATGTGACTTGATATCAGGGTGAGTTCAAGTCCCATGTTGGGTATAGTGATCACTTAAAAATAAAATCTTTAAAAATAATTGACCAATCCTTAGCTGGACTAAGAATAAAAGAGAGAAGATTCAAATAAATAAAATCAGAAATGAAAGGGGGGACATTACAACGATGCCATAAAGATAAAAGGGATCATAAGAGATTATTATGAATAATTATAAACCAACAAATTAGATAACCCAGAAGAAATATATAAATTCCTAGAAACATACACTAAATCATGAAACAGGAAGTCTAAACAGACTAATAACTAGTATGGAGATTGAATCATTATCAAAAATATTCTAAGAATTAGAAGCTCAGGACCGGATGGCTTCACTGTCAAACTCCACAAAACATTTAAAGAATTGATGACGGTCCTTTTGGAACTGTTCCAAAATACCGAGGAGTAAGGAACACTTCCAAACCCATTTTGTGGGGCCAGTAGAACTCTGATACCAAAGCCAGATATGCATACCATAAGAGAAACTTACAGACCTAAAACTGTAAAATTCTTAGAAGAAAACATGGGGGAAGACTTCATAATATTGGTCTTAGCAATAATTTCATGGATATGACATAAAAAGGCAACAAAATGAAAAATAAACAAATGGTACTAGATCAAACTAAAAAGACTTGCATAACAAAGGAAAAACATAGTGAAAAGTCAGTCTGTGGGATAGGAGGAAATATTTGTAAACCATATATCCAATAATGGGTTAAAATCCAAAAAATAAAAGGAACTCTACAACTCACTAGGAAAAAACTCTAATAACCCTATTAAGAAATGGATTAAGGACTTGAATAGATATTTTTCCAAAGACTTACAAATGGCCAACAGGTATATGAGAAAATGCTCAGTGTCAATAACATCAGATAATGAAAATCAAAATTACAATGGGATATTACTTCACATCTGTCAGCAAAATTGTTATAAGCAATAAGATAACATGTATTAGTGAAGATGTGAAGAAATTGGAAGAACTGTACACTGTTAATGGGAATTCAAAATGGAATACCAACTATGGAAAATAGTATGGAGGTTCCTAAAAAATTTAAAAATATAACAATTTTATGATCCAGCAATCCATTTCCTAAGTATTTATCTAAAAGAATTGAGATCAGGATCTTAGAGGTATTAGCATTTCCATGTGCACTGCAGCACTCTTCACTATAGTCAAGATGTGGAAAAAATCTAAATATTCATTAAAAAATGAATGGATAAAGAAAATGTGGTATATGTACAGTGAAATACTATTCAGTCTTAAAGAAGGAAATTCTGATATGCAACAAGGATGCAGACATTATGCTAAATAAAATAAGCCAGTAACAGGAAGACAAATACCATATTCTTCCACTTATATGAGGTATCTGAAATAGTTAAAATCATAGATTCAAAGAATGGATTGGTGGTTGCTAGGGGATATGAAGTGGAAATGGGGAATTAGTTATCAATGGACATAAAGTTTCAATTAAGCGAGTTTTATTCAAACTAGAGATCTCATGTAGAATATTGTATGTATAGTCAACAATGATGTATACCTAAAAATTTTTAGGAGGGTTGATTTGTTACAACAAAAAAATTTTAAAAATGATAAAATAAATTTTGCAGCAGTATTAAAGAAAAAAGTCTAAATGACCTATTTCTTACAGGAAATGCCTTGCACTGAGGTGATGCTCAGTAAACAGTTTCTTTTTATTGAGGTATAATTGACATACAACATTGTATTAGTTTCAGGTGTACAACATAATGATTCAATATTTGTACATATTGTGAAATGATCACCACGAGTCTACTTAACATCGGTTACCACACATAGTTACAAATTTTATTCTTATAATAGGACTTTAAAGTTCTTTTCTCTTAGCAATTTGGAAATATGAAATACAGTATTATTAGCTGTAGTCACTGTGCTGTACATTACCTTTCTATGATTGATTTATTTTATAGTTATAAACTTTGTACCTTTTGACTCCCATCACCCACTTCACCCCTGCATCTGGCAACCAAACAATCTGTTCTCTGTATTTGTGAGCTTAGGTGTTTTTTTAGTTTTAGGTGTGACATGTAAATGATATCATATAGTATTTGGTTTTTCTTTCAATAAATAATTGTTGGATGACTGTTTTTGCTCAGTCATTCACTGCCGAAAGATGTGATGAATTTAATGACAGTGATCTTTTACAATTTGTGGATCTTTAAAATTTACAAAACGGTAATCTATAAAGGTGGATTATAAATTTTATTATGGCAAGAACTCTTCCTCTTTTGGGCGCCTGAGTGGCTCAGTGGTTAGGCCGCTGCCTTCGGCTCGGGTCATGATCTCGGAGTCCTGGGATCGAGTCCCACATCGGGCTCTCTGCTCGGCGGGGAGCCTGCTTCCTCCTCTCTCTCTGCCTGCCTCTCTGCCTACTTGCGATCTCTCTCTGTCAAATAAATAAATAAATAAATCTTTAAAAAAAAAAAAAAGAACTCTTCCTCTTTTATTTTTATCAATTTCCTGTATGTCTGGCATATTGCCAGGCCCATGATAAATATTTGTCACTTGAATGTCCTATTTTTCCTCTGCTGATTTCACAACAACCTTATAAAAAGTAGGCAAGTAAGGACAATTTCTCCCATTTTATAGATAATAATAAAAAATTGGAATAGTAGTGACTTGTCCAAAATTATGAAATTATTAAATGGCATAGTAAGGATTTGAATCCAGATTTCAAGACCAATGTGCTTTCAACTCCATAGGAGTATTTCTAAATTAGACCTCAGGTCCAATTATGTTCTGTATTCTTTTTTTTTTTAAACATTTTCAAAAGTTAAATTCAGTTAATTGACATAATGTATTATTGGATTCAGAGGTACAGGCCTGTGATTCATCAGTCTTATATAATACCCAGTGCCCATTTCATCTCATACCCTCCTTAATGTCCATCATCCATTTACCCCATCCCTCCACACCCCTCCCCTCCTGCAACCCTCAGTTTGTTTCCTGTGATTAACAGTCTCTTACAGTTTTTCTCCTCCTCTGGTTTTGTCTTTTATTTTTTCTTCTCTTCTATGTTTCTTTTTTGTTTCTTAAATTCCACGTATCAGTGAGATCATATGACAGCTGTCTTGCTCTGGTTGATGTATTTTGCTTAGTATAATACCCTCCAGTTCTTTCCATGTAGTAAATGGCAAGATTTCACTTTTTTGATGGCTTGGTAGTATTCCATTGCATATATACATCACATCTTCTTTATTCCTTCATCAGTTGAGGGCAATCTGAGCTCTTTCCATAGTTTTGGTTATTGTGGACATTACTGCTATAAACATTGGGGTGCAGGTGCCCCTTTGGATTGCTACTTTTGTATCTTTGGTGTAAATGCCCAGCAGTGCAATTGCTGGGTCATAGAGTAGCTCTGTTTTAAGTTCTTAAGGAAACTCAATAATGTTTTCCAAAATGGCTGCACCATCATGCATTCCCATCAACAGTGTAGGAGGGTTCCCCCTTCTTCACACCCCTGCCAACATTTGTCATTTCCTGACTTGTTAATATTAGCCATTCTGACTGGTGTGGGGTAGTATCACATTGTAGTTTTGATTTGTATTTTCCTGATGGCCAGTGATGCTGAGCATTTTTTCATGTGTCTGTTGACCATTCGCATGTCTACTATGCAAAAATATCTGTTTATATCCTCTGCTCATTTCTCGATTAGATTGTTTGTTCTTTGGGTGGTGAGTTTGAAAAGTTCTTTATAGATATTGGATACTAATTCTTTATCTGATATGTCATTTGCAAATATCTTTTTTCCACTCTTTTGGTTGTCTTTTGGTTTTGTCAACTGTTTCCTTTGCTGTGCAAAATTTTTTTTATCTTGATGAAGTCCCAGTAGTTCATTTTTGCCTTAGTTTCCCTTGCCTTTGGACACATGTCTAGCAAGAAATTGCTGTGGCTGAGGTCACAGAAGTTGGTTCCTGTGTTCTCCTCAAGGATTTTGGTGGATTCCTTTCTCACACTGAGGTCTTTGATCCATTTTGAGTCTGTTTTCGTGTATGTTATAAAAAAATGGTCCAGTTTCATTCTTCTGCATGTGACTGTCTAATTTTCCCAACACCATTTGTTGAACAGACTGTCTTTTTTCTATTGGATATTCTTTCCTGCTTTGTCAAAGATTGGTTGACCATAGAGTTGAGGGTCCATTTCTTCTTTCTATTCTGTTCCATAGATTTATGTGTCTGTTTTTGTACCAGTACCATACTGTCTTGATGATGACAACTTTGTAACAGAACTTGAAGTCAGGGATTGTGATGCTACCAGCTTTGGTTTTCTTTTTCAAAATTCCTCTGGGGGCTTTTCTGGTTACATAGAAATTATAGGATTATTTGTTCCAACTCTGTGAAGAAAAGTTGATGGCATTTTGATAGGGATTGCATTGAGTGTGTAGATTGCTGTAGGTAGCACAGACATTTTAGTAATATTTATTCTTCCAATCTGTGGGCATGGAACATTTTTCCATTTCTTTGTGTCTTCCTCAATTTCTTTCATGAGTGTTCTATACTTTTCTGAGTACCCATCCTTTGGCTTTTTGGTTAGGTTTATTCCTAGGTATCTTGGGTTTTGTGTGCAATTGTAAGTGGGATCAACTATGAAGTTTCTCTTTCTTCTGTCTCATTGTTAGTGTATAGACACTATAAACATTCAGGTGCACGTGCCCCTTTGGATCACCACGTTTGTATCTTTAGGGTAAATACCCAGTAGTGCAATTGCTGGGTCATAGGATAGTTCTATTTTCAACTTTTTGAGGAAACTCCATGCAGTTTTTCAGAGTGGTTGCACCAGCTTGCATTCCCACAAAGAGTGTAGGAGGGTTCCCATTTCTCCGCATCCTCGCCAGCATCTGTCATTTCCTGACTTGTTAATTTTAGCCATTCTGACTGGTGTGAGGTGATATCTCATTGTGGTTTTGATTTGTATTTCCCTGATGCTGAGTGATATGGAGCACTTGTTCATGTGTCTGTTGGCCATCTGGATGTCTTTGCAGAAATATCTGTGCGTGTCCTCTGCCCATTTCTTGATTGGATTATTTGTTCTTTGGGTGTTGAGTTTGCTAAGTTCTTTATAGATTTTGGACACTAGTCCTTTATCTGATATGTCATTTGCAAATATCTTCTCCCATTCTGTCAGTTGTCTTTTGGTTTTGTTAACTGTTTCCTTTGCTGTGCAAAAGCTTTTGATCTTGATAAAATGCCAATAGTTCATTTTTGCCCTTGCTTCCCTTGCCTTTGGCGATGTTCCTAGGAAGACGTTGCTGCAGCTGAGGTCGAAGAAATTGCTGCCTATGTTCTCCTCAAGTATTTTTATGTGGACTCCTTTCTCACATTGAGGTCCTTCATCCATTTTGAGTCTATTTTTGTGTGTTGTGTAAGGAAATGGTCCAATTTCATTTTTCTGCATGTGGCTGTCCAATTTTCCCAACACCATTTATTGAAGAGGCTGTCTTTTTTCCATTGGACATTCTTTCCTGCTTTGTCAAAGATTAGTTGACCATAGAGTTGAGGGTCTATTTCTGGGCTCTCTATTCTGTTCCATTGATCTATATGTCTGTTTTTGTGCCAGTACCATGCTGTCTTGATGATGACAGCTTTGTAATAGAGCTTGAAGTCCGGAATTGTGATGCCACCAACTTTGGCTTTCTTTTTCAATATTCCTTTGGCTACTCAAGGTCTTTTCTGGTTCCATATAAATTTTAGGATCATTTGTTCCATTTGTTTGAAAAAAAAAATGGGTGGGATTTTGATAGGGATTGCATTAAATGTGTAGATTGCTGTAGGTAGCATAGACATTTTTACAATATTTGTTCTTCCAATCCAGGATCAAGGAACACTTTTCCATTTCTTTGTGTCTTCCTCCATTTCTTTCATGAGTTCTTTAGAGTGTTCTGAGTATAGATTCTTAGCCTCTTTGGTTAGGTTTATTCCTAGGTATTTTAAAGTTTTGGGTGCAATTGTAAATGGGATTGACTCCTTAATTTCTCTTTCTTCTGTCTTGTTCTTGGTGTACAGAAATGCAACTGATTTCTGTGCATTGATTTTATATCCCGACACTTTACTAAATTCCTGTATAAGTTCTAGCAGTTTTGGAGTGGAGTTTTTTGGGTTTTCCACAGATAGTATCCTATCATTTGCAAAGAGTAAAAGTTTGACTTCTTTGCTGATTTGGATTCCTTTAATTCCTTTTTGTGTCTGATTGCTAAGGCTAGGAATTCTAGTACTATGTTGAAAGCAATGGTGATAATGGACATCCCTGCCATGTTCCTGACCTTAGCAGAAAAGCTTTCAGTTTTTCTCCATTGAGAATGATATTTGCGGTGGGTTTTTCATAGATGGCTTTGGTAATATTGAGGTATGTGCTCTCTGTCCCTATAATTTGTAGAGTTTTGATCAGGAAGGGATGCTGTACTTTGTCAAATGCTTTTTCAGCATCTATTGAGAGTATCATATGGTTCTTGTTCTTTCTTTTATTAATGTGTTGTATCACATTGACTGATTTGCGGATGTTGAACCAACCTTGCAGCCCTGGAATAAATCCCACCTGGTTGTGGTGAATAATACTTTTAATGTACTGTTGAATCCTATTGGCTAGTATTTTGGTGAGAATTTTCGCATCTGTGTTCATTAAGGATATTGGTCTGTAGTTCTCTTTTTTGATGGGATCCTTGTCTGGTTTTGGGATCAAGGTGATGCTGGCCTCATAAAATGAGTTTGGAAGTTTTCCTTCCATTTCTATTTTTTGGAACAGTTTCAGGAGAATAGGAATTAGTTCTTCTTTAACTGTTTGGTAGAATTCCTCCAGAAAGCCGTCTGGCCCTGGGCTTTTGTTTGTTTGGAGATTTTTGATGACTGTTTCAATCTCCTTACTGGTTATGGGTCTGTTCAGATTTACTATTTCTTCCTGGTCCAGTTGTGGTAGTTTATATGTCTCTAGGAATGCATCCATTTCTTCCAGATTGTCAAATTTGTTGGTGTAGATTTGCTCATAGTATGTTCTTATAATAGTTTGTATTTCTTTGGTGTTAGTTGTGATCTCTCCTCTTTCATTCATGATTTTATTTATTTGGGTCCTTTCTCTTTTCTTTTTGATAAGTCTGGCCAGGGGTTTATCAATCTTATGAATTCTTTCAAAGAACCAGCTCCTACTTTCGTTGATTTGCTCTGTTGTTTTTTTGGTTTCTATTTCATTGATTTTTGCTCTGATCTTTATGATTTCTCTTCTCCTGCTGGGTTTAGGCTTTCTTTCTTGTTCTTTCTCCAGCTCCTTTAGGTGTAGGGTTATGTTGTGTACTCGAGACCGTTCTTATTTCTTGAGAAAGGCTTGTACCGCTATCTATTTTACTCTCAGAACTGCCTTTGCTGTGTCCCACAGATTTTGTTTTCATTATCATTTGTTTCCATGAATTTTTTCAATTCTTCTTTAATTTCCTGGTTGACCCATTCATTCTTTAGAAGGATGCTCTTTAGTCTCCATGTATTTGGGTTCTTTCCAAATTTCCTCTTGTGATTGAATTCTAGCTTCAGATCATTGTGGTCTGAAAATATGCAGGGAATGATCCCAATCTTTTGATATCAGTTGAGACCTGATTTAGGACCGAGGATGTGATCTATTCTGGAGAATGTTCCATGTGCACTAGAGAAGAATGTGTATTCTGTTGCTTTGGGATGAAATATTCTGAATGTATCCTTGATGTCCATGTGGTCCAGTGTGTCGTTTAAGGCCTTTATTTCCTTGTTGATCTTTTGCTTGGATGATCTGTCCATTTCCATGAGGGGAGTGTTAAAGTCCCCTACTATGATTGTAATTATTGTATTATTGTCGATGTGCTTGATTTTGTTACTAATTGGTTTATATAGTTGGCTGCTCCCAAGTTAGGGGCATAGATATTTAAAATTGTTAGATCTTTCTGTTGGACAGATCCTTAGAGTATGATATAGTGTCCTTCCTCATCTCTTATTATAGTCTTTGGCTTAAAATCTAATTGATCTGATATAAAGATTGCCACCCCAGCTTTCTTCTGATGTCCATTAGCATGGTAAATTCTTTTCCACCCCCTCACTTTAAATCTGGAGGTGTCTTGGGGTCTAAAATGAGTTTCTTGTAGGCAACATATTGATGGGTTTTGTTTTTTGTTTTTTTTTTTTTTTTTTTATTTTTATTTTTATTTATTTTTTTTTTTTAAAGATTTTATTTATTTATTTGACAGAGAGAAATCACAAGTAGGCAGAGAGGCAGGCAGAGAGAGAGAGGAGGAAGCAGGCTCCCCGCTGAGCAGAGAGCCTGATGCGGGACTCGATCCCAGGACCCTGAGATCATGACCTGAGCCGAAGGCAGCGGCCTAACCCACTGAGCCACCCAGGCGCCCGGGTTTTGTTTTTTTATCCAATTCTGATACCCTGTGTCTTTTGACAGGGGCATTTAGCCCATTAACATTCAGGGTAACTATTGAGAGATACGAATTTAGTGTTATTGTAGTGCCTGTAAGGTGACTGTTACTGTATATTGTCTCTGTTCCTTTGTGATCAACTACTTTTAGGGTCTCTCTTTGCTTAGAGGACCCCTTTCAATATTTCCTGTAGAGCTGGTTTGGTGTTTGCAAATTCTTTCAGTTTTTGTTTGTCCTGGAAGCTTTTAATCTCTCCTTCTATTTTCAATGATAGCCTAGCTGGATATAGTATTCTTGGCTGCATGTTTTTCTCGTTTAGTGCTCTGAAAATATCATGCCAGTTCTTTCTGGCCTGCAAGGTCTCTGTGGATAAGTCAGCTGCCAATCTAATATTTTTACCATTGTATGTTACAGACGCTGCTTTTAGGGTTTTCTCTCTGTCTCTAAGACTTGTAAATTTTACTGTTAGGTGACAGGGTGTGGACCTATTTTTATTGATTTTGAGGAGGGTTCTCTGCACCTCCTGGATTTTGATGCTTGTTCCCTTTGCTGTATTAGGGAAATTCTCTACAATAATTCTCTCCAATATACCTTCTGCTCCCCTCTCTCTTTCTTCTTCTTCTGGAATCCCAATTATTCTAATGTTGTGTCATCTCATGGTGTCACTTATCTCTAGAATTCTCCCCTCGTGGTCCAGTAGCTGTTTGTCCCTCTTTTGCTCAGCTTCTTTATTCTCTGTCATTTGGTCTTTTATATCACTAATTCTTTCTTCTGCCTCATTTTCCTAGCAATAAGAGCCTCCATTTTTGATTGCACCTCATTAATAGCTTTTTAATTTTCAGTTTGGTTAGATTTGAGTTCTTTTTTTTCTCCAGAAAGGGCTTTTATCTCTCTGGAGAGGGTTTCTCTAATATCTTCCATGCCTTTTTCGAGCCAGGCTAGAACCTTGAAATCGTCATTCTGAACTCTATATCTGACATATTACCAATGTCTGTGTTGATTAGGTCCCTAGCCTTCGCTATAGCCTCTTCTTCTTTATTTTTGTGGTGAGTTTTTCTGGCTTGTCATTTTGTCCAGATAAGAGTATATGAAGGAGCAAATAAAATACTGACAGGGTGGCAAAGACCCCAAGAAAATGTGCTTTAACCAAATCAGAAGAAACCCCAAATCATGGGAGGGAGAAAGGGGATAAAAAGTTCAGAAAAGGGGGAGGATTCAAGATGGCGGAGGAGTAGCAGGCTGAGACTACTTCAGCTAGCCGGAGATCAGCTAGATAGCTTATCTAAAGATTGAAAACACCTGCAAATCCATCAGCAGATCGAAGAGAGGAAGAACAGCAATTCTGGAAACAGAAAACCACTTTCTGAAAGGTAGGACCTGCGGAGAAGTGAATCCAAAGCGACGGGAAGATAGACCCCGGGGGGAGGGGCTGGCTCCCGGCAAGCGGCGGAGCAACAGAGCACAAAATCAGGACTTTTAAAAGTCCGTTTGCTGAGGGACATCGCTCCAGATGCTAAACTGGGGGGAAGCCCACGCGGGGTCGGCGTGGCCTCAGGTCCCGCAGGGTCACAGAAGGATCGGGGGTATCTGAGTGTCACAGAGCTTGCGTGTATTGGAACAGAAAAGCCGGCTACAGAGACAGAGCTGACAGTAAGCTCACAGCTCAGTGTTACCTTGAACCGGTCGCAGGCTCCGTGAATCGGAGCGCGGCCGGAGGTCAGGCAGACGGGAGTAACTGGGCGCTGTTCTCTGAGGGCGCACTGAGGAGTGGGGCCCCCGGGCTCTCGGCTCCTCCGGGCTCGCGCTCAGGGTGCAAAAGCTCCTGAAAGCAAACCCAAGGGAGCGGATTACTCAGCCCGGCCCCTGGTAAGGGTGGTGCAATTCCGCCTGGGGCAAAGACACTTGAGAATCACTACACCAGGCCCCTCCCCCAGAAGATCAACAAGAAACCCAGCCAAGACCAAGTTCACCTACCAAGGAGTGCGGTTTCAATACCAAGGAAAGCAGCAGAATTCCAGAGGAGGAGAAAGCAAAGCATGGAACTCATGGCTATCTCCCTCTGATTTTTTTTTCTTTTCTTTTTTTTTTTTTCCCCTGTGATTTTTTTAGTCTTGCAGTTAATATAATTTTTTTCTTTTTCAATTTTTTTCTCTTCTTCTACTAAAATTTTTTAAAACTTTTACCCTTTTCTTTTTTAACGTTTTTTAACTAGTTTATCTAATAAATATATTTTTTCCTTTTTATATTTTTCTTTATTCGTTTTCCTTTTTAAAATTAGTATCTTTTTTTTCCTTTTTTTTTCTTTCTTTCTTTTTGAACCTCTTTTTATCCCCTTTCTCCCCCCTCACGATTTGGGATCTCTTCTGATTTGGTTAAACCATATTTTCCTGGGATTGTTGCCACACTTTTAGTATTTTACTTGCTCTTTCATATACTCTTATCTGGACAAAATGACAAGGCGGAAAAATTCACCACAAAAAAAAGAACAAGAGGCAGTACCGAAGGCTAGGGACCTAATCAATACAGACATTGGTAATATGTCAGATCCAGAGTTCAGAATGACAATTCTCAAGGTTCTAGCCGGGCTCGAAAAAGGCATGGAAGATTTTAGAGAAACCCTCTCCAGAGAGATAAAAGCCCTTTCTGGAGAAATAAAAGAATTAAAATCTAACCAAGTTGAAATAAAAAAAGCTATTAATGAAGTACAATAAAAAATGGAGGCTCTCACTGCTAGGATAAATGAGGCAGAAGAAAGAATTAGTGATATAAAAGACCAAATGACAGAGAATAAAGAAGCTGAGCAAAAGAGGGACTAACAGCTACTGGACCAAGAGGGGAGAATTCGAGAGATAAGTGACACCATAAGGCGAAACAACATTAGAATAATTGGGATTCCAGAAGAAGAAGAAAGAGAGAGGGGAGCAGAACGTATACTGGAGAGAATTATTGGGGAGAATTTCCCCAATGTGGCAAAGGGAACGAGCATCAAAATTCAGGAGGTTCAGAGAACGCCCCTCAAAATCAATAAGAATAGGCCCACACCCCGTCACCTTATAGTAAAATTTACAAGTCTTAGTGACAAAGAGAAAGTCCTGAAAGCAGCCCGGGAGAAGAAGTCTGTAAAATACAATGGTAAAAATATTAGATTGGCAGCTGACTTATCCACAGAGACCTGGCAGGCCAGAAAGAGCTGGCATGATATTTTCAGAGCACTAAACGAGAAAAACATGCAGCCAAGAATACTATATCCAGCTAGGCTATCATTGAAAATAGAAGGAGAGATTAAAAGCTTCCAGGACAAACAAAAACTGAAAGAATTTGCAAACACCAAACCAGCTCTACAGGAAATATTGAAAGGGGTCCTCTAAGCAAAGAGAGAGCCTACAAGTGGTAGATCAGAAAGGAACAGAGACCATATACAGTAACAGTCACCTTACAGGCAATACAATGGCACTAAATTCATATCTCTCAATAGTTACCCTGAATGTGAATGGGCTAAATGCCCCTGTCAAAAGACACAGGGTATCAGAATGGATAAAAAAACAAAACCCATCTATATGTTGCCTCCAAGAAACACATTTTAAGCCCGAAGACACCTCCAGATTTAAAGTGAGGGGGTGGAAAAGAATTTACCATGCTAATGGACATCAGAAGAAAGCAGGAGTGGCCATCTTTATATTAGATCAATTAGATTTTAAGCCAAAGACTATAATAAGAGATGAGGAAGGACACTATATCATACTCAAAGGGTCTGTCCAACAAGAAGATCTAACAATTTTAAGTATCTATGCCCCTAACGTGGGAGCAGCCAACTATATAAACCAATTAGTAACAAAATCAAAGAAACACATCAACAATAATACAATAATAGTAGGGGACTTTAACACTCCCCTCACTGAAATGGACAGATCATCCAAGCAAAAGATCAGCAAGGAAATAAAGGCCTTAAACGACACACTGGACCACATGGACATCACAGATATATTCAGAATATTTCATCCCAAAGCAACAGAATGCACATTCTTCTCTAGTGCACATGGAACATTCTCCAGAATAGATCACATCCTCGGTCCTAAATCAGGTCTCAACCGGTATCAAAAGATTGGGATCATTCCCTGCATATTTTCAGACCCCAATGCTCTATAGCTAGAACTCAACCACAAAAGGAAGTTTGAAAAGAACCCAAATACATGGAGACTAAAGAGCATCCTTCTAAAGAATGAATGGGTCAACCAGGAAATTAAAGAAGAATTGAAAAAATTCATGGAAACAAATGATAAAGAAAACACAATTATTCAAAATCTGTGGGACACAGCAAAGGCAGTCCTGAGAGTAAAATAGATAGCGGTACAAGCCTTTCTCAAGAAATAAGAACGGTCTCGAGTACACAACATAACCCTACACCTAAAGGAGCTGGAGAAAGAACAAGAAAGAAAGCCTAAACCCAGCAGGAGAAGAGAAATCATAAAGATTAGAGCAAAAATCAATGAAATAGAAACCAAAAAAACAACAGAGCAAATCAACGAAAGTAGGAGCTGGTTCTTGAAAGAATTCATAAGATTGATAAACCCCTGGCCAGACTTATCAAAAAGAAAAGAGAAAGGACCCAAATAAATAAAATCATGAATGAAAGAGGAGAGATCACAACTAACACCAAAGAAATACAAACTATTATAAGAACATACTATGAGCAAATCTACACCAACAAATTTGACAATCTGGAAGAAATGGATGCATTCCTAGAGACATATAAACTACCACAACTGGACCAGGAAGAAATAGTAAATCTGAACAGACCCATAACCAGTAAGGAGATTGAAACAGTCATCAAAAATCTCCAAACAAACAAAAGCCCAGGGCCAGACGGCTTTCTGGAGGAATTCTACCAAACAGTTAAAGAAGAACTAATTCCTATTCTCCTGAAACTGTTCCAAAAAATAGAAATGGAAGGAAAACTTCCAAACTCATTTTATGAGGCCAGCATCACCTTGATCCCAAAACCAGACAAGGATCCCATCAAAAAAGAGAGCTATAGACGAATATCCTCAATGAACACAGATGTGAAAATTCTCACCAAAATACTAGCCAATAGGATTCAACAGTACATTAAAAGGATTATTCACCACAACCAAGTGGGATTTATTCCAGGGCTGCAAGGTTGGTTCAACATCTGCAAATCAGTCAATGTGATACAACACATTAATAAAAGAAAGAACAAGCACCATATGATACTCTCAATAGATGCTCAAAAAGCATTTGAGAAAGTACAGCATCCCTTCCTGGTCAAAACTCTTCAGAGTGTAGGGTAGAGGGCACATACCTCAATATCACCAAAGCCATCTATGAAAAACCCACCGCAAATATCATTCTCAATGGAGAAAAACTGAAAGCTTTTCTGCTAAGGTCAGGAACTTGGCAGGGATGTCCATTATCACCACTGCTATTCAACATAGTACTAGAAGTACTAGCCTCAGCAATCAGACAACAAAAGGAAATTAAAGGCATCCAAATTGGCAAAGAAGAAGTCAAATTATCACTCTTCGCAGATGATATGATACTATATGTGGAGAACCCAAAAGACTCCACTCCAAAACTCCTAGAACTTATACAGGAATTCAGTAAAATGACAGGATATAAAATCAATGCACAGAAATTAGTTGCATTTCTCTACACCAAGAATAAGACAGAAGAAAGAGAAATTAAGGAGTCCATCCCATTTCCAATTGCACCCCAAACCATAAGATACCTAGGAATAAACTTAACCAAAGAGGCACAGAATCTATACTCAGAATACTATAAAGTACTCATGAAAGAAATTGAGGAAGACACAACGAAATGGAAAAATGTTCCATGCTCCTGGATTGGAAGAATAAATATTGTGAAAATGTCTATGCTACCTAAAGCAATCTACACATTTAATGCAATCCCTATCAAAGTACCATCCATCTTTTTCAAAGAAATGGAACAAATAAATCTAAAATTTATATGGAACCAGAAAAGACCTTGAATAGCCAAAGGGATATTGAAAAAGAAAGCCAACGTTGGTGGCATCACAATTCCGGACTTCAAGCTCTATTACAAAGCTGTCATCATCAAGACAGCATGGTACTGGCACAAAAACAGACATATAGAGCAATGGAACAGAATAGAGAGCCCAGAAATAGACCCTCAACTCTATGGTCAACTAATCTTTGACAAAGCAGGAAAGAATGTCCAATGGAAAAAAGACAGCCTCTTCAATAAATGGTGTTGGGAAAATTGGACAGCCACATGCAGAAAAATGAAATTGGACCATTTCCTTACACCACACACGAAAATAGACTCAAAATGGATGAAGGACCTCAATGTGGGAAAGGAATCCATCAAAATCCCTGAGGAGAACACAGGCAGCAACCTCTTCGACCTCAGCCGCAGCAACATCTTCCTAGGAACATCGCCAAAGGCAAGGGAAGCAAGGCAAAAATGAACTATTGGGATTTCATCAAGATCAAAACTTTTGCACAGCAAAGGAAACAGTTAACAAAATCTAAAAGACAACTGACAGAATGGGAGAAGATATTTGCAAACGACATATCAGATAAAGGACTAGTGTCCAGAATCTATAAAGAACTTAGCAAACTCAACACCCAAAGAATAAATAATCCAATCAAGAAATGGGCAGAGGACATGAACAGATGTTTCTCAAAGAAGACATCCAGATGGCCAACAGACACATGAACAAGTGCTCCATGTCACTCGTCATCAGGGAAATACAAATCAAAACCACAATGAGATATCACCTCACACCAGTCAGAATGGCTAAAATCAACAAGTCAGGAAATGACAGATGCTGGCGAAGATGCGGAGAAAGGGGAACCCTCCTACACTGTTGGTGGGAATGCAAGCTGGTGCAGCCACTCTGGAAAACAGCATGGAGGTTCCTCAAAAAGTTGAAAATAGAACTGCCCTATGACCCAGCAATTGCACTACTGGGTATTTACCCCAAAGACACAAACGTAGTGATCCAAAGGGGCACGTGCACCCGAATGTTTATAGCAGCAATGTCCACAATAGCCAAACTATGGAAAGAACCTAGATGTCCATCAACAGATGAATGGATCAAGAAGAAGTGGTATATATACACAATGGAATACTATGCAGCCATCAAAAGAAATGAAATCTTGCCATTTGCGACAACATGGATGGAACTAGAGTGTATCATGCTGAGCGAAATAAGTCAAGCAGAGAAGGACAACTATCATATGATCTCCCTGATATGAGGAAGTGGTGATGCAACATGGGGGCTTAAGTGGGTAGGAGAAGAATCAATGAAACAAGATGGGATTGGGAGGGAGATAAACCATAAGTGACCCTTAATCTTAGAAAACAAACTGAGGGTTGCTGGGGGGAGGTGTTTGGGAGAAGGGGGGTTGGGGTTATGGACATTGGGGAGGGTATGTGCTTTGGTGAGTGCTGTGAAGTGTGTAAACCTGGCGATTTACAGACCTGTACCCTTGGGGATAAAAATACATGTTTATAAAAAAATAAAAAAGTTTTAAAAAAAAGTTCAGAAAATAAAATTAAAAAAAGAAAACAAAGAAAAAATATAGAAAAGAAAAAATATATATATTAAATAAACTAGTTACAAAACATTAAAAAAAGTGTAAAAGTTAAAAAAATTTGTCAGAAGAAAAAAATAAAATAAAAAAAGTTAAATTAACCACAAGACTAAAGAATCATGGGGAGAAAGCCATGAGTTCTGTGCTTTGCTTTCTCCTCTACTGGAATTCTGCTGCTCTCCTTCCTTAGTAGGTGAACTTTGGATTTCTTATTGATATTCTTGGGGAGGGGCCTGTTGTAGTGATTCTCAAGTGTCTTTGTCTGAGGCGGGATTGCACGGCCCTTACCAGGGGCCAGGTTAAATAATTTGCTTGGGTTTGCTTTCAGGAGCTTTTGTCCCCTGAAGACTTTCCGTAGAGTTCCGTAGGATGGGAATGAAAATGGCAGCCTCCCAGTCTCTGGCCCGAGGAGCGGAGAGCTGGGGCCCCCTTCTCAGTTTGTCCTTAGAGAAAAGAGCCCAATCACTCCCATCTCCCTGGCCTCAGGCCGTGCTCTGAGCTAACCCAGCCTGGGACTGGCTCAAGGTAATCTTGAGCTGATCGCTGACTCCTTGGTTCTGTCTCTGTAGCCGGCTTCCCCTCTGTAATACCTGTGAACTCTGCGACACTCAGACACCCCCGATCCTTCTGTGACCCTGCAGGAAGGGCCATGCTGGCCCCACGTGGGCTTTACCCCGGTTTAGCCTCTGAAGTGATGTCCCTCAGTGGAGTAGACTTTTAAAAGTCCTCATTTTGTGCTCGGTTTTTCCGCCACTTGCCGGGAGCCGGCCCCTCCCCCCGTGGTCTATATTCCTGTTGCTTTGGATTCACTTCTCCGCTGGTCCTACGTTTCAGAAAGTGGTTGATTTTCTGTTTCTAGAATTGCTGTTCTTCTTCTCTTCGATGTCCCATTGAATTTGAGGTGTTTACAATGGTTTGATAAGCTATCTAGCTGATCTCCTTCTACCTGATGTAGTCTCAGCCTGCTACTTCTCCGCCATCTTGACTCCTCCTCCTCCTCGGGATTTTCTGTTAATGTTATAGGTAACATCTAGCACAGGGTACAGTTGTATGGAATGTTAAACAAGAAAAAATCATAACTATTGAGCCGACTGCTCTTTTGGAGCAATGCTACTTGATATTTTTTTATTATGGGAGTTGGTAGGCTGCTGGAGTTGTGGAATTATTTGAATCTGTTAATCTGACTACAAAAGGAAGCTAAGGCATTGGCAGTTAAGGCCAGAGTCCTTGCTGCATCTTTCCTTGCTGCTTCAGGTGGTTTTTCTTCTTGTCTTCTTTCTCAAATTACTCCATGAATCTACATAATTTTCATAAACTCACAGAATGTGTAGTTTGTATAGAACATTGGCTTAAATTTATTAAACAGTATGTTGTCAGAAAGAGGAGGAAAATATATTAGGAAGGAGAATGCTAAGCCCAGCTAGATATTTTCCTTGCTGCCCTATTCATGCTTCTCTTTTCTGTAAAACAGATTTTCAATTATTTTAATAGGAGATAAGTAATCATGGTCTCTGTTATTTTATTTGGTAGATTACTGTTACTATTTCTGAATGAAAAGGAATTTACTTTTATTTAGGTGTAATTTATATACAACATCATATTAGTTTCAGGTGTTTAACATTATGATTCAATATTTGTATATATATATATATATATATATATATAATTACCACAATAAATCTAGTTAACGTCTCTCACCATATACAGTTAGCAACTTTCAGTTATGTAATACACTATTTATTAACTATAGTCACCATGCTGTATATTTTATCTCCATGACATATGTTTTGTGACAGTAAGTCTATACCTTTTGATTCCCTTCACCCGTTTCTCCTCCCCTTACCCCTGCCTCTGGCAACCACTAATCTGTTCTCTGTATCTATAAGGTTGGTTTTTCTTTTTTTTTTTCTGTTTTTGTTGTTTTGTTTTGTTTTTAGATTTCACACGTAAGTGAGATTAGATGGTATTTGTCTTTCTCTGTTCGACTTATTTTACTTATCATAATGCCCTTGAAGTTCATCCATGTTTTCACAGATGACAAAATTTCCTTCTTTATGGCTAAATAATATCCAGTTGCATATTTAGACCAAATTTTCTTTGTCCATTCATTGGTTGATGGACACTTAGGTTGTCTCAGCATCTTGGCTATTATTGATAATGTTACAATGAACATAGGGATGTATATATCCTTTCAAATTAGTGTTTTCATTTTCTTTATTTTAAATTCCTGGAAGTGGAATTGCTAGATCATATGGTAGCTCTATTTTAGTTTTGGGGGAGAATCTCCATACTCTTTTCCATAGTGGTTGTACCAATTTATATTCCCACCAACAGTGAAGAAGGATTCCCTTTTTTTCCTATCCTCCCTAAAATTTGTTATTTCTAGTCTTTTTTAGCAACAGTCATTCCAAGGTGATATCTCCTTGTGGCTCTGATTTGCATTTTTTGATGCTTAGTGATATTGAGCACTCTTTCATGTATCTCTGTGTCATATGTATGTCTTTGGAAAAATATCTACTTGGATCCTCTGCCTGTTTTAAAATCAAATTTTTTGCTGTGTTCTTTATATGTTTTGGATATAATCCCTTATCAGATATATGATTGGCAACTATTTTATCCTATTCAGTAGGTTGTATTTTCATTTTGTTTATGGTTTCCTTTGCTGTGCAGAATCTTTTCAGTTTGATTTATTTTAGTTCCAGTTTATTTTTGCTTTTGATGACTCTATTTTTTTTGTCAAATTCAAAAAATTATCACTGAGACTGATGTGAAGGAGGTTGCTGCTTATGTTTTCTTCTAGGGGTTATGTGGTTTCAGGTCTTACATTCAAGTCTTTAATCCTCTTTGAGTAATTTTTGTGAATGGTGTAAGATTGTTGTCCAGTTTCATTCTTTTGCAGGTGACTGTCTGGTTTTTCTGGATGCCCATTTATTAGAACGATTGTCCTTTCTCCATGTATATTCTAGGCTTCTTTGTCATAAATTAATTGATCATGTATATGTAGGTTTATTTCTGGGCTATCCATTTTGTTCCATTGATCTATGTGTTGGTTTTTATGCCAATATTATAATCTTTTGATTACTATAGCTTTGTTGTTTGAAATCAGAGAACATGATACCTTGAGCTTTGTTCTTTTTCAGGATTGCTTTGGCTATTCAGTGTCTTTTGTATATCCATACAGATTTTAGGATTATTTTTTCAATTTCTGAAAAAAATACCATTGGAATTTTGATAAGGATTGCATTGAACCTGTGAATTGCTTTGGGTAGCGTGGATATTTTAACAATAGTAATTTTTGCAAACCATGAACTCAGACTCTTTTTCCATTTATGTGTGTTGACCTTACCTTTTTTCATCAGTGTTTTACAGGTTTCAATGTATAGGTCTCCTTGGTTAAATTTATTCCTAGGTATTTTACTCTTTTTGATGTAATTGTAAATGGAATTTTTACAATTTCTCTCCCTGCTAGTTCATTATTAGTGTATAAAAACAACAGATTTTGTATCTTGCAACTTTACTAAATTCATTTATTCTAAGAGCTTTCTGGTAGAGTTTTTGAGATTTTCTTTTTTTTTTAATTAAAAAGTGTATTCATAAAAATATATTTATTTATTTGAGAGAGAGTGAGAACAGAAGAGAGAAAGAGGGAGGAGCAGAAGGAGAGGGAGAAGCAGTCTCCCCACTGAGCAGGGAGCCTGCTGGGTGACTTGATCCCAGGACTCTGAGATCATGACCTGAACTGAAGGCAGACATTTAATGGACTGAGCCACTCAGCTGTCCCTAGGATTTTCTGTATATAATACTTGGTCATCTGCAAATAATGACAGTTTTATTTTTTTCTTTCCAATTTGGATGCCTTTTATTTCCTTTTTTTGGCTAATTACTCTGGCTGGGACTTCTACTCCTGTACTATGTTTAATAAAAGTGAGAGTGGGCACCTTTGTCTTGTTCGCAATCTTAGAGGAGGAGCTTTCAGCTTCTGTTCATTGATTATTATTTTAACTGTGTGCTTGTCATAAATGGTCTTTATTATGTTGAGGGATGTTTCTTTTGTACCCACTTTGTTGAGTGTTTTGATCATGAGTGATTGTTAAATTGTGTTAGATGCTTTTTCTGCATCTATTGAGATCATCTGATTTTTATCATTACAGTTTGGTAATGTGATGTATCGTATTGGTTGATTTTTTAATGTTGAACCATCCTTACATTCTGAGAATAAATGCTACTTGATCATGGTGTATGATCCTTTTAATGCATTGTTGAATTCAGTTTACTTATATTTCTTTCTTTTTTTTTTTTAAGATCTTATTTATTTATTTGTCAGAGAGAGAGAGCGTGCACAGGTAGACAGAGTAGCAGGCAGAGGCAGGGGGAGAAGCAGACTCCCTGCAGAGCAAGGAGCCCGATGTGAGACTCGATCCCAGGATGCTGGAATCATGACCCGAGCTGAAAGCAGTGGCTTAACGCACTGAGCCACCCAGGCGTCCCAGTTTACTTATATTTCATTGAATATTTTGTATCCATGTTCATCAAGAATATTGGCCTGTAATGTTTTTCTTGTGATGTCCTTGTCTGGTTTTGGTATCAGGATAACGCTGCCTTCTTAAAGTGAGTTTATAAATGTTTCCTCTACTATTTTTTGGAAGAGTTTGAGGATTGGCATTCAATCTTCTTTGAATGTTTGATAGAATTCACTAGTAAAGCTATCTAGTCCTAGACTTTTATTTGTTGGGAGGTTTTTGATTACTGATTCAGTCTCCTTCCTAGTAAATGGTCTGTTATGACTCTCTATTTCTTCATGACTCAGTCTTAGAAGGTTATAGGTTTCTAAGAATTTGTCTATTTCTCCTAGGTTATCTAATTTTATCTAATTTTTTGGTGTGTATTGTTCATGGTAGTTTCCTATGATTTTTTGTATTTCTGTGGTGTCACTCTGGTGAGTCTAGGTAAAGGTGTGTCTTATTTTTTTTTGTTTTGTTTATCTTTTTGTTTATCTTTTCAAGGAACCAACTCTTGGCCTTCATTGATCTTTTCTATTATCTTTTTAGTCTCTATTTTATTTGTTTCTGCTCAGATCTTTGTTACTTCCTTCCCTCAAATAACTTTAGTCTTTGTTCTTTTTCTAGTATTTTGAAATATAAAGTTCAAAAAAACTTTATAGAAAGTTCAATGGTTTTTTGTTTTGCTTTGTTTGAATTTGAGTATAGTTGACACACAGTGTTACATTAGTGTTAAGTTATTTATTTGAGATATATCTTGTTTCTTGAGGTAGATGTTTATTGCTATGAACTTCCCCCTTTGAACTGCTTTTGCTAGATGCTCTAAGTTTTGTCATGTGTTTACATTTTCATTTTTCCAAGCTATTTTTTTTTTTTAAGATTTTTTTATTTACTTGTCAGAGAGAGAGAGGGAGAGAGAGCGAGCACAGGCAGACAGAATGGCAGGCAGAGGCAGAGGAAGAAGCAGGCTCCCCGCCGAGCAAGGAGCCCGATGCGGGACTCGATCCCAGGACGCCGGGATCATGACCCGAGCCGAAGGCAGCCACCCAACCAACTGAGCCACCCAGGCGTCCCTCCAAGCTATTTTTTAATTTCTCTTTTCATTTTTTTTATTGATCCACTCATTGTTCATTAACATGTCATTGAATCTCCACATATTTGTGTTTTTTAGTTATCTTCTTATAAGTGATTTCTAGTTTTATACTGTTGTGTTCAGAAAAGATATTTAGTATAATTTCAAGTTTCTTAAATTTGTTAAGACTTGTTTTTTGGCCTAACATGATTTATTGTGAAGAATATGACATATGCACTTTTGAAGAATATGTATTCTGTTGCTTTTGGATGGAATGTGCTGTATTTCTTCGTTAAGTCCCTCTAGTCTAATGTGTTAAGGTTGATATTTCCTTTTTGATTTCCTATCTTTGTGATCTATCCACTGATGTAAATGGCAATTGAAATATCCTACTATTATTATATTGTACTTTATATCTATTTTTAGGTCTATTAGTGTTTGCTTTATATATTTAGGTACACCTGTGCTGAGTGCATAAATATTTACAAATGTAATATCATCTTGTTTAATTCACCTTCTTTTTCACTTTTTATAGTCTTTGTTTTAAAGTACATTTTGTCTGATCAAGAGAGTTAAGATGGCAGAGAAGTAAGGCGAACTTAAGCTTACTTCCTCCCTTGAACATAGCTAGATGAGTATCAAATCATTCTAAATACCCAAGAAATCAGTCAGAAGAGACTGTAGACATGGAGCAAAGCTGCGTATCTATAAACCCATGGGAGGTAGGAACTGCAGAGAATTGATCTGTTGTAGAAAAGAGTTGGGGGTGCTGCAGAGAGGAGGAAGCCATGGTCACGGAGAAAGTAGTGAGACAATGAGATAGAAGGAAAAAATGACAAAACAAAATAAAAGTGCAAAAATATGCACAGAGGACTGTACAAGATAACTCTTCCCCCAAACCATTGATTGGGAAAAAGGAGAGTGTTTCAATACCACCAGTTTTTAATAAACAGTGAAGCACAGAGTTTTGTTTGGAGGTCAGCACCATAGTGAGGGTTGGGCCTGGTGGTGCTCCCATGAGGAAGCAGGACAGAGCCCCTGGTAGTTAGCAGCATAGTCTGAGTATATCCCTATGGTCACTTAGGGAGAAGGGGTTTTCCTGCTTGGAGTGCATTTGGTAGAGGTGATATGGCCTCTTGTGGGCAAAAGATGCTAGGGGCACCATTGAGCTGCCCACTTCACCAGTATAGGAACAAAGACACCAGTGAGGTCAGCAAACCTTGGTGCTGGCTGTGGATTGTGACTTACCATAAACTCCAAACCACTGCATGGTCTTGCAGTTATTTCTGAGACAAGCTGGTACTTGCCAAGCAATGCAAGAGCCTCCTCCAGAGAATCTGCATGGTCTGCATGCACTTTGGGGGCCTCTGAAGAGTGGAGTTTTGAAACACTGCCTCACCTGGCAGGCAAACAGCCTAGACACAGAGTGAAGGTGGGGATCTGACAGAAGCTGGGTACACAGGAGGGGCGATTGTGTGTCTGCAAGGGCTTCCTGAGAGTGGTGGGTGGCTTTGGGTGGCTTTGGAGAGAGCTGGTAAAGCCATTTTCACCTCCTTGCCCAACAGCGCTGATCAACCTCAGTGAGCTAAACAGTGCCATCAAGTGGAGAATGGAGGTGCTATACAAAGTGTTGACCCCTTGGGCCCTGCAGGTTCATTTTTTCCACTAGGGCAAGTTCATCTGAGAATCAGAGCAGCAGGCCTCTCCTCCAGAAGACTGGCACAAAACCTCACAGGGACTAAGTCTCCTGATCGTAGAGTGCTGCAAAGCTTCAGCTCTAAGGGAAACAGGATCTAACTTCCTTTGGGTTTGTTGTTTGTTTGGATACAGAAAGAGCAATTTTAAAAATTTTTAATTTTTTAAAAGATGTCATTTACTAATTCAAGAGAGAGAGAGCACAAATGGGGAGAAAGACAGAGGGAGAGGGAGAAGCAGACTCCCCACGGATCAGGGAGCCAGGACTCTGAGATTATGACCTGGGCCAAAGGCTAACATTTAACCAACTGAGCCGTGCAAGTGCCATAATTTTTTTTTTTATATAATTTTTTATTTTTTATAAACATATATTTTTATCCCCAGAGGTACAGGTCTGTGAATCACCAGGTTTACACACTTCACAGCACTCACCAAAGCACATAGCCTCCCCAATGTCCATAATCCCAAGTGGTGATGCAACATGGGGGCTTAAGTGGGTACGAGAAGCAAGTGCCATAATTTTTAATCTTAAATTAAAATTTTTGTTTTCTGTTAATCTTTTAATAAGCATACCAAAATGCACCTAGAATCTAGCTTCTTTTATTGATTTTTAAAAATTTTAAATTTTTATATTATTTATTTATTTTTAGCCTCCAGAAAGTGAAGATGGAGGAATTCATCCCAAAATAAAGATCAGGAAGAAATAACAGGCAGGGATTTAATCAGTACAGATATAAGTAAGATATCCAAACTAGAATTTAAAACAATGATTATAAGGATACTAGCTAGGCTTGAAAAAAGCATAGATGACACTAGAGAATCTCTTACTGCAGAGAAAAAAGGGCCCAAATCCAGTCACGCCAGAATTAAAAATGCTATAACTGAGATGCAAACCCAAATGGATGCTGTAGCAATAAGGATGGATGAAACAAAGGAATGAGTCAGTGATATAGGAGATAAAATTATGGAAAATAATGAAGCTGAAAAGAAGAGGGAAGCAAAGATAATGGATCATGAAAGTAGACTTAGGGAACTCAGCAACTTATTAAAACATAGTAACATTGTATTACAGGAGACCCAGAAGATAAAATGAGAGAAAAAGGGACAGAAGGTTTATTTGAGCAAATATAGCTGAACACTTCTCTAATTTGGGGAAGAACAGAGTCATCAAAATCCAAGTAGAGAAACCCCATTAAATTCAATAAGAGCTGACTATTGCTAAGGCATATCATAGTCAAATTCATAAAACACACAGACCAGGAAAGAATCCTGAAAGCAGCAAGGGACAAATAAGTCCTTAATCTATAAAGGAAGACAAATCAGGTTTACAGCAGATCTGTGCACAGAAACTTGGCAGGCCAGAGGAGAGGGGCAGAATATATTCATCAAAGTGCTGAAATGGAAAAATATGCTGTCTAGAATACTTTATCCAGAAAGGCTATCATTTAAAATAGAAGCAGAGATAAAGAGTTTTCTAGATGAACAAAAACGAAAGGAGTTAGTGACCACAAAACCATCCCTACAAGAAATATTAAGGAGAAAAAGACCAAAAGCAACAAAAACTAGAAAGGAGCAGAGAACATCACCAGAAACACCAACTTTACAGGTAAGACAATGACATTAAATTCTTATCTTTCATTAGTCACTCTGAATTTAAGTGGACGAAATGATTCAATCAAAAGATACAGAGTATCAGAATGGATTAAAAAAAAAAAAAGATCCATCTATATGCTGCCTATGGGAGATTTATTTTGACCTAAAGTCACCTGAAGATTGATAGTGAGGAGATGGAGAACCATCTATCATGCTAATAGACATGAAAAGAAAGCTAGAGTAGCCATAAGTATATCAGGCAAACAAGATTTTAAGCCAAAGACTTTAACAAGAGATGAAGAAGGGTATTATATTATAATTAAGGGGTCTGTCCATCAAGAAGATCTAATAGTTGTGAATATTTATGCTCCCAACTTAGGAGCACCCAAATATATAAATCAATTAATAACAAATATAAAGATAATAATTCAATAATAGTAGGAGACTTTAATACCCCATTTACAGCCATGGACAGATCATCTAAGCAGAAAATCAACAAGGAAACAGTGGCTTTGAATGACACACTGGACCAGATGGACTTAACAGATATTTTCGGAACATTTCATTCATCCTAAAGCAGCAGAATACACATTCTTTTTGAGTGCACACTGAACCTTTCCCAGAATAGATCACATACTGGGTCACAAATCAGGCCTGAACAATATAAAAAAGTTAAGATCATATCATGCGTACTTTCAGACCAAAACACTATGAATCTTGATGTCAACCACAAGAAAAAATTAGGAAAGACCACAAATACATGGAGGTTAAAGAACATCCTATTAAAGAATGAATGGGTAAACTGGGAAATTAAAGTTGAAATAAAAAAAAAAATACATGGAAGCAAATGAAAATGAAAACATGAGAGTCCAAAACTTTTGGGATGCCACAAAGACAGTCCTAAGAGGGTCTCCCTCAAGACACAAGAAAAATCTCAAAAACAAAAACAAAAACCCACCTAACTTTACATCTAAAGGAGCTAGGAAAGGAACTGCAAATGAAGCCTGAAGCCAGCAGAAGAAAGGAAGTAAAGACTGGAGCAGATATAAGTGCTATAGAGGTAAAAAAACAAAAACCAAAAAACCAGTAGAAGAGATCAATGAAACCAGGAGCTGGTTCTTTGAAAGTATTAATATAATTATGATACCCCGTAGCAAGATTTATCAAAAAAGAGAAGAAAAAGGGCCATAGTAAATAAAGTAATGAATGAAAGGGGAGAAATCATGACTAATACTACAGAAATGCAAACAATTATAAGAGAATATTATGAAAATTTATATACCAACAAATTGGGCCATCTGGGAGAAATGGACAAATTCCTAGAAACCTATAAATTACCAAAACTGAAATAGGAATAGAAAATTTGAACAGACCCAAACCAACAAAGACATTGAAACAGTAATCAAAAATCTCCCAAAGGGGTGCCTGGGTGGCTCAGGCAGTTAGGCTTTTGCCTTTGACTCAGGTCATGATCTGAGCATCCTTGAACTGACTCGTGTGTGGGTTCCCTAGTTCATGGGGAGTCTTCTTCTCCCTCTCCCTCTACTCCTCCTTACGTCATGCTCTCTTGTGCTCTCTCTCGCTCTCTCTCAAATAAATAAATAAAATCCTTTAAAAGCTCTCCCAACAAACAAAAGTTTAGGACCAGATGGCTTCTCAAGGTAATTTTACCAGACAGTTAAAGAAGAGTTAATACCTATTTTTCTGAAACTGTTCCAAAAAATAGAATGGAAAGAAAACTTTTAAACTCATTCTATTAGGCCAGCATTACCCTGATTCCAAAACCAGACAAAGACTCCATTAAAACAGGGAGTTACAGGCCAATATCCCTGATGAATATGGATGGGAAAATTCTCAACAAGATACTAGGAAATCGAATCCAACAGTACATTAAAAGAATTAATCAACATGATCAAGTGGGATTTATTCCTAGGCTGCAGGGGTGGTTCAATATCTACAAATCAATCAGTGTGATACACCACATTAATAAAAGAAAGGATAAGAATCATGTAATCCTGTCAATAGATGCAGAAAAAGCATTTAACAAAATACAGCATCCATTCTTGATAAAAAACTCTCAACAATGTAGGCATAGAGGGAACATACCTCACATCATTGTATATGGCATCACAAAGGCCATATACAAAAGATCCACAGCTAATACCCTCAATGGGGAAAAACTAAGAGCTTTTCCTCTGTGGTAAGTAACAAGACGGGGATGCCCACTCTCACCACTGTTAGTTAACATAGTACTTGAAGTCCTATTTGCAATGGTTAGAGAACAGAAAGAAATAAAAGGCATTCAAATTGGCAAGGAAGAGGTCAAACTTTTAGTACTTGGCAGACAACGTGATACTCTATATAGAAAATCCGAAAGACTCCGCTAAAAATTTGCTAAAACTGATACATGAATTCAGTAAAGTTGCAGGATACAAAATCTACAGAAATCTCTGTTGCATTTCTATATACCAATAATGAAGTAATGGAGAAATCAAGGAGTTAGTCTCATTTACAGTTGCACCAAAAACCTAGGAATAAACCTAACTAAAGAGGTAAAAGTATAGAACACTTACATGAGAAATAGAAGAGGACACAGAGAAATGGAACATTTTATGGTTTTGGATTGGAAGAGAAAGTATTGTTAAAATGTTTGTTACTGAAAGCAGTCCACACATTTAATGCAATCCCTGTCAGAATAACACCTGCATATTTCACAGGGCTGGAAGGGAAAAAAATCCTAAAGTTTATATAGAATTAGAGAAGACTCTGAATAGTCAAAGCAATTTTGAAAAAAGAAAAGCAATGCAGGAGGCATCACAATTCCAAATTTCAAGCTATATTACAAAGCTGTAGTCATCAAGACAGTATGGTACTGGCACAAAAACAGACACATAGGTCAATGGAACAGAATAAAAACCCAGAAATTGACCCACAAGTATATGGTCAACTAAACTTCAATGAAGCAGGAGAGATTATCCAGTGGAGAAAAGATAGTCTCTTCAACAAATGATGTTGAGAAAACAGCACCACATGCAGAAGAATGAAACTGGATCACTTTTTTACACCATCAAAAAGTAAACTCAAAAAGGGCGAAAGACCTAAATATGACACAGGAAACCATCAATTTCTTAGAGGTCAATACAGGAGGAACCTCCTTGACCTCGGCAATAGCAACTTCTTACTAGACATATCATTGCAGGCAAGGGAAACAAAAGGAATAATGAACTGTTGTGACTTCATCAAGATAAAAAGCTTCTGTACAATTAAGGAAACAGTCAACAAAACTAAAAGGTAGTCTACAGAATGGGAGAAGATATTTTCAAATGACAAAGCTGATAAAGGATTAGTATCCAAAATTGATAAAGAACTTACCAGACTTATCACTCAAAAAAGAAATAATCTGGTTTAGGAAATGAGCAGATGACATGAATAGACACTTTTCCAAAAAAGACATTCAGATGGCTAACAGGCACATGAAAAGATGCTCAATATCACCATTATCAGGCAAATACAAATCAAAACTGTGATGAGATACCACCTCATTCCTGTCAGAATGGTTAAGATCAAGAACACAAGAAACAATACAGATTGGCAAGGATTGGAGAAGGGGGAACCTTCTTGTACTCTTGGTGGGAATGCAAACTGGTGAAGCCATTCTGGAGAACAGTATGGAGGTTCCTCAAAAAGTTAACAATAGAAGTATCCTACGATCCAGCACTACTAGGTATTTAACTAAAGGATACAAAAATATACATACAATATAACATGTATCCTGATGTTTATAGCAGCATTATCTACAATAGCCAAACTACGGAGAGAGCCCAAATGTCTTCAACTGATGAATGGATGAAGATGTGGTATAAATGTACAATGGAATATTACTTATCCATCAAAAAGAATGAAATCTTGCCATTTACAAAGATATGGATGGAGCTAGAGTGTATTATGCTAAGTGAAATAAGTCAATCAGAGAAAGACAAATATATGATTTCATTCACATATGGAATTTACTAAACAAAGAAAGAAAGAGCATGGGAGCAGAAAGGTGGCAATGGAGTAGGAGGACCCTAAGCTCACCTTGTCTTATGAATACAATTACATAACTACCAAATAATCCTAAATATCCCAGAAATCAACCTGAATTCTGATAGTATAAAATCCACAACTAAACAGAGAGCAGAGGCCATATCTTAGAAGGTAGGAAGTGTAGAGACATGGTTTAGGGGAGAAATGTATTGTAGCCGCTGTGGACAGGAAGAGCCTTGGTCACAGAGAAGAGCAAGAGAGGGAGTAGCATAAAGGGGAACACAGGAGAACATTTCCCCAAAGCTTCGAAAGCTTTCCCCTATTGGCTTCGAAAATTAGTTGGGCTCTATTTTGTGAGTTCTTGTAACTAGTGGTAGGCTTATAGCCTAGAGTTTTAAATGTCCGTGGCCTTGGCTAGGATAGAACCTGGAGGGCATTGTGCTACTCCTGGAGAGAAAGCAGACAAGCAACCCCAGAGGGCAGACAGCATGGAAACAGTGATCTGAGGAGTGTGTGTGGGACACACAGTGAGAACAGTATGTGCTCCTTTTGGAGCTTGCCCCTGAGAGGCAGCATTCATGGTGACATTTCTTTGGGATGAAAGGAGTTGGCTAGTGCCATTTCCCTCCTGCCCCTCAGCATAAACATAGAACCACTTGTGTGAAGCAGTGCACTGTTAACACTAGCTGCCTAACTTGCTTATACCAAGCCCTGCCCCACCCTGCTGTGCTCTGAACAAACTGTCATTTTTGGTCACACTTGCCTTAGTCCTAGCATGGTGAGCTCATTCCCCCAGAAGACCTGCCCCTGCCCACACCATGTCTCTCAACTAGAGAGATACAGGGCCTCATTTCTGGTAGTGACAGGTCTCATTTCACATACAGAACAGAGCACACCAGTTAAAAGTCACCACACTCAGGCAAGGGACCAAACACTGCCCACAGCAGGCAGGGAGAACCTCTGCAGATGACTGGCCTGAAGGAGATAGCAGTTAGAACACAACACGAGAGTGCACACAGCACATCCTGGAGACACTCTCTGAAGATCCAGACCCTGGGCACTACATGACCTCTTCTTCATGAAGCTGTTACTTTCAGGGCTAGGAGACATAACTGGCTTTTCTAACACAGAAAAGGCGGCAGAGACTTAGATATACTATGAGAACAGAGGAATTTATCCCAAATCAAAGAACAAGGCAAAGGTCAGAGATCTCATGAAATGGATAAAGTAACAAACCTGATGGAGAACTTAAAGTAGTGATGATGAGGATACTCACTGGGCTTGAGAAAAGTATAGAAGACATCAGTGAGACCCTCAGAACATAGATAAAAGAGTTAAAGAAGAATCAGAAATGAAGAGTGTAATAAATGTGTTTAGAAATACCCTTGATGCAAAGAACTGCAAGCTGGAAGAAGCAGAATGAATTAATGATCTAGAAGACAAAGTAATAGAAAAAACTGAGGCTGAACAAAAGAAAGAATTATGCAACAGAATAGATTTAGGGAACTCAGAGATTCCATCAAATCGAGTAACACTTGTTTTATAGGAATCCCAGAGGAAGAAGAGAGGAAAAGGGGGCAGAAAATGCATTTGAAGTAATAACTGTAAACTTCCCAGATTATGGGGAAGGAAACAAATGCAGATCCAAAGAACTCCCATCAAAATCAACAAAAATAGGTCAACCCCAAGGCATATTGTTTGCAAATTTGTAAAATATAGTGTTAAAAGAAAACCCTTAAAAACAGCAAGGTAAAAGTTCTTGTCTTACAAGGAAAGCCCCATACAGCTAACTGCAGATTTCTAAATAGAAATTGGCAAGTCACAAAAGGGTGGCATGCTATATTCAAAGTTCTGAATGGGAAAAATCTAACCAAGAATACTCTATTCAGCACCAGAAGAGTGTCTTAGAGTCTCCTAAAGAAAAACTGAAGTAGTTCATGACCATCAAAGCAGCCTTGCAAAAAATATGAAAGGGGACTCTTCATGTGGAAAGGAGAGAATGAAAATGATCGTATAAAATGGGCAGGAAACATAAGAGCAGTAAAAATGAGTATTTCTGTAAGTATCAGTCAAGGAACTCACACAAAAAGAGGATGTAAAATATAATAACATATACCTAAAACAGTGGAGGAGAGGAGAAAAGAATGGGTTCAAATTTGAACAATCAACTTAATATAGATTGATATTTGTAGAAGAGGTTATATACAAACCTCTTGTTTTATAGGATAATGATAATATGAAAAACTATTACTAAATAGGCAAGAATAAAGACAAAGAAATCCAAATATATCACCAAAGAAAATCAGCAAAAAATGAATGGGAGAAGGAAAAGAAAGAATCAGAGAAAATCTTCAGAAATAACTACAAAACAAGTAATAAAATAGCAATAAATACATATCTATCAATGGTTATGTTGAATGTAAATGTACTAAACGCTCAGATCAAAAGACATGGAAAGGGTAAAAAAACAAGACCTATCTATATGCTGCCTAAAGAGTCATTTGAGACCTAAAGACACCTGCAGATTGAAAGTGAGGGGGATGGAGAAATATTTATCATGCAGATAGATGTCAAAAGAAAGCTGGAGTAGCAATACTTACATCGGACAAACTATACTTTAAAAATAAAGACTATAACAAGAGACAAAGAAGGGCACTATATAATATTAAAGGGGAGTCCAACAAGAAGATATAAGAATTGTAAGTATTTATGTACCCGGTATGGGAGCACTCAAATACAAAAAGCAGGTAATAACAATGCCAAAGGAACTAATTGATAATAATACAATAAAACAATAATAGTAAGGGATGTTAACCACCCACTTATGTCACTCGAGAGATCATCTAAACAAAAAAAATCAATTAGGAAACAATGGCTTTGAATGACACTCTGGACCAGATGGACTTAAGGGATACATTCAGAACATTCCAGCCTAGGGCACCTGAGTGGCTCAGTGGGTTAAGCCGCTGCCTTCGGCTCAGGTCATGATCTCAGGGTCCTGGGATCGAGGCCCGCATTCGGGCTCTCTGCTCAGCAGGGAGCCTGCTTCCCTCTCTCTCTCTCTCTGCCTGCCTCTCCATCTACTTGTGATTTCTCTCTGTCAAATAAATAAATAAAATCTTAAAAAAAAACAAAACAACATTCCAGCCTAAAACAGTAGAAAACACATTCTTTGCAAATACACATGGGACATTCTACAGAATAGATCACATATCAGGCCACAAAACAGCCCTCAACTAATGCAACAAGATTGAATATCTGTGCACCTTTTCTGACCACATATTATGAAACTAGAGATCAACCGCAAGAAAAAAAATCTAGAAGGAACACAAGTACATGGAAGTTAAATAACATAATACTACATAATGAATGGATCCACCAGGAAATGAAAGAGGAAATAGTAAAATATGTGGACACAATGAAGATGAAGGCACAATAGTCTAAAACTTTAGGGATACAACTGAAGTGGTCCTAAGAGTTAGGAAGTATATAGTAATATAGGCCTACCTCAAGAAGTAAGAGAAATCTCAAATAGACGGCTTAACCTTACACTTGAAGGAACTAGAAAAAGAACAACAATTGAAGCCTAAACCCAGCAGAGGGAGGGAAACAATAAATATTACAGCAGACATAAGTGATAAAGAAACTTAAAAAAACAAAAAACCCAATAGAATAGACCAATGAAACCAGGAGCTGGTTCTTTGAAAAAAATCAATAAAACTGATCAGTTTCTAGCCAGACTTATCAAAAATTAAAGAGAAAGAACCCAAATAAATAAAATCACAAATGAGAGAGGAGAAACAACAACCAACAACACAAAAATATAATTATTAAGAGAATATTATGAAAAACTATATGCCAACAAATTGGACAAGCTAGAAGAAATGGATTAATTCCTAGAAACATAAACTATCAAAACTGAAACAGGAAAAACTAGAAAACTTGTAGAGTCTGATAACCAGGAAAGAAATTAGTAATCAAAAAACTAGCAGGGGTGTCTGGGTGGCTCAGTGGGTTAAAGCCTCTGCCTTCGGCTCAGGTTGTGATCCCAGGGTCCTGGGATCGAGCCCCGCATCAGGTGCTCTGCTCAGCAGAGAGCCTGCTTCCTCCCCTCTCTCTCTGCCTGCCTCTCTGCCTACTTGTAATCTCTATCTGCCAAATAAATAAATAAATAAAATCTTTAAAAAAACAAAAAACAAAAAACAAAACTCCTAGCAAACAAAATTCCAGGACCAGATGGCTTTACAAGTGAATTCTACAAACATTTAAAGGAGAGTTAATACCTATTATCAAACATTCCAACAAATAGAAAAGGAAGGAAAACTCCCAAATTCATTCTATGAGGTCAACATTACTGAGATACCAAAAGTAGATAAAGACACAACAAAAGAAAGAGAACTATAGGCCAGTATCTCTGATGAACATAAATGCACAAATTCTCAACAAAAATCTAGCAAACTGAATCCAACAATACATTTAAAAATTCACTTACCGTAATCAAGTGGGATTTGTTCTTGTGCTGCAAAGATCATTCAATGTTCTCAAATCAATCACTGTGATATATTACATAAGTAAAACAAACGATAAGAACCATATGATCATTTCAGTAGGAAAAGTATTTGACTAAGTATACCACCCATTCTTAAAAGAACAAACAAACAAAACAAACAAACATCAACAAAGTAGGGATAGTAATAAAGGCCATATGTGAAAAATCCAGTTAATAACATCATAAATGGGGAAAAACTGAGCTCTTTTCCTCTATAACCTGGAACAAGACAGGAATGTCCACTCTCACCACTTTTATTCAACATAACACTGGAAGTCCTAGCCACAGCAATTAGATGACAAAAAGAAATAAAACTCATCCAAATCAGCAAGGAAGAAGTAAAACTTTAACTTCTTGCAGATTCTATATATAGAAAACCTGAAAGACTCCACCAAAAACCAGCTAAAATGGATAAATGAATTCAGTAAAGTCGCAGGGTACAAAATTAACATACACAAACCTGTGGCATTTCTATACACCAGTAGTGAAGCAGGCAAAACAGAAATTTAAGAATCATTCCATTTACACCTGCACAAAAACCAGTAAGATACCTAGGAATAAAGCTAACTGATGAAGTAAGAGACCTATACTCTGAAAACTATAAAATGCTGATGAAAGAAATTGAAGATGATAAAAAGAAATTAAAATACTATGCTCATGGATTGGAAGAACAAATACTGTTAAAATGTCTATAGTACCCAAAGCAGTCTACACATTTTTAATGCAATCCTTATCAAAATACCGACAGCATTTTTCACAGATTTAGAATAAATAATCCTAAAATTTGTATAGAACCACAAAAACCTCCAAATAGCCAAAGCAACCTTGATAAATGCAAAGCTGGAAACATCAGAACTTCTTTCTAGATGCCTCCTGAGCCAGTGGCAACAAAAACAAAAATAACTTATTGGGACTTCATCAAAATAAAAAGCTTCTGCCCAGTGAAGGAAATAATGAACAAAACTAAAAGGCAGTCTGTGGCATGGGAGAAGATATTTATAAATGACGTATCTGATAAAAGTTCCATATCCAAAATATATAAAGAACATATAAAACTCAGTGCCCTAGGAAACAATCCAATTAAAAATGGGCAGAAGACATGAATAGACCTTTCTCTAAAGAAGACATACAGGTGGCCAACAGACTCATGAAAAGATGCTCAACATCACTCATCATCAAGAAAATATAAATCCAGACTTCAGTGGGATATTACCTCCCACTTATCAGAATAGCTAAAATCAACAACACAAGAAACAACAGGTGTTGGTGAAGCTGTGGGGAAAGGAGAGCTCTCCTGCACTGTTGTGGGAATGCAAACTGGTCCAGCTACTCTGGAAAACAGTGTGGAAGTTTCTCAAAAAGTTAAAAATAGAACTACCCTATGATCTAGCAGTTGCACTAACTAGGTATTTACCCAAAGAATACAAAAATACTAATTCAGAGAGATACATGCACCCTGATGTTTATAGCAGCATTATCTACAATAACCAAACTATGGAAACAGCCCAGGTGTTCATCAACTGACGAATGGATAAAGTGGAGGTGGTACATACATACAATGGAACATTACTCTGCCATAAAAATAGAAATCTTGTCTTTTGTAGTGACATGGACGGAGCTAGAGAGTAGTATGCTAAGTGAAATAAGTAAGAGAAAGACATACTGTAGAATTTAACTCATATGTGGAATTGAAGAAACAAAACAAATAAGCAGAGGGAAAGGAAAAAAAAAAAGAGAGATATCTAAGAAACAGACTCTTAAGTATAGAGAACAAACTGATGGTTACCAGGAGGGGAGGTCGGTTGGCAGGTGGGTGAAATAGGTGATGGGGATGAAGGAGGCACTTGTGATGAGCCCCGGGGGTTGTATGGAATTGTTGAATCACTATATTGTACATCTGAAGCTAATATTACACTCCAGGTTAACTGGAATTGATATAAAAACTTAAAAAAAATGCCAAGTGACCAAAGGAAAAAAGACAAACCAAAGAACAGACTTTTCACTAAAGAGAGCAAACTGATGGTTGTGAGAGGGAGGTGGGTGGGGGAAGGGGTGAAATAGGTCATGGGGATTAAGAGTACACTTATGATTACTTTTTTGAAGATTTATTTTGAGAGAGAGCAAGAACAAGCAAGAGAGAAGGAGTGAGTGGAGTGGGGAGGGGCAGAAGGAGAGGGAGAGGGAGAGAGAGAATCTTGAGCAGACTGTGCTGAGTGTGGAGCTGGTTTCGGAGCTCGATGCCACAACTGTGAGGTCACAACCTGAACTGAAACCGAATTGGATGCTCTCCCTGACACTGCCATCCAGTTGCCCCGAGAACACCTAATCCTGATGAGTACTGAGTAATGTACAGAATATTTGAATCACTATATTGTATGCCTGAAATTAATATATCACCATATGTTAACTAAATTGGAATTAAAATTAAAATATAAAGAAAAATTGACAAATGAGTCTTTTCACATAAAGTTGGAATGCTTTTCAAAGGGCAGCTGCTTCTGTCACTCTCTCAAGTAAATAAACAAAATCTTTAAAAAAGAGAGAGAGAGAGAAAAGAAAATGGGATGCCTGAGTGGCTCAGTCAGTTAAGTGTCTGACTTTGGCCAGGTCATGATCTCAGGGTCCTGGGATGGAGCCCTGTGTGGGGCTCCCTGCTCAGTGGGGCGTCTGCTTGTTCCTCTCCCTCTGTCCCTCTCTCTGTCTCTCCCTCTGTCCCTCCCCCTGCTCATGTTCTCCCATTCTCTCAATTAATAAAATCTTCAAAGGGCTGCTTCTTGTGCTGGGTGAGCCTGCATGCAGGGCATTTTTTCTTTTTTTCAAGATTATTTAATTTGAGTGGGAGAGAAAGGATGGAGAGAATCTCAAGCAGAGTCCCTGCTGAGTGCTCAGGTCCCTAATCATGACCTGAATTGAAATCAAGAGTCAGACGCTTGAATGACCGAGACACCCAGGCACTCCTGCACACAGCTGTTGCAGAGCCATTTCTGTTTGACAAAGCCCTGTCAATCTTATGGGCATGAGCTCCATTTGTCTGCAAAGCCTCTTGTTTTAGGTTTCTCTTGGGTGCTGGTCTTAAATGTTGGCATGCCTAATGTGGGGTACAAAACCTTCAATACTCAGGGACTAGCTGTGGGTTTTGAGTTTCCTCCCAAATGTGGGTTGCCATGCTGGGGATGGGGGTTTATGGTGAGTTTGTGTCTCTCCTTCCTGCTTCTCCTCCTCCTACTTTGTGTCTTTCCTACCTGCTTTGATGTTTACCTCTTATTTGCTTGATGTGAAGTGGTTCTTCAGCCAGTTTCTTGATTTTTTTTTCCCCAGAGGAAATTGTTCCATATACAGCTGTAATTTCAATGTGTCTATGGGAGGAGGCGGAGGCAGGACCTTCCTACATTTGCCATCTTGAGTCAAAATCTGAACAGAAAAGAGTTTTATGAGAAAACACACTGGGAGTGTTTACAGTGCTTACTCTAGTGGCAAATTTTGGGCTTAGAGATGTTTGCTTCTTCTCATTTTTGTCTTGTCTGCCCTGTGATAATTGTTTCATAAGGTAATCAAATAGAACAGAATTTGCATTTGTTTCCTGGTTCAGAGACCATTTTGATACTCAGTTTTGGCAGTTTTAGAACATTCCTAGGCTTGTTGGAGGTCAGATTTATTCATTGGGCTTTTGTATTTTACATTTGAATTTTGTAGTAAGGCAAAAATATTAACACAGGATAAATGTAGTGTTCAACAAATTATTGAGTCTTCTTTGCTTATTTTAAATTTCCACTCAAAAGTTTGAAGAGGTAAAATCTAGGAATGTTAAAATCTCTTCAATTAATTCTGCTTCCTTTCCCAACTTATCTTCAACTGAGAGAACATTTATTCTGAGACATAGTCAACATAATGAAATTGCAGTGCACTGAACTAATGAGAAAATCTTAAGAGGTCTATTTCAGTGATCAAGCACAGTGGCCTATTGGAATGAAAAATCCTCAAATAAAGTCAACATCTAATTTTTTAAAAGTAAAATCTAAACCTCTCTTTAATCACTGTCTTATTTTTATCTTTTTCATGTCAGCTTTATCTGCAAAGTAAAATTATTGCTTTTACTCTTTAACATCTTTAAATATATATATGGGCAGAGAGAGATGGAGTATGTTTAATAGGGATCTAACCTCAAGTATACTACAGATAATTGTATGACCTCTCCTTGACAATTATTTGTTGTTATATGGGAAAAAATTTACTTAAATAAATGAATCATCATAATTTGAGTACTTTGAGCTACTTAGTGTCAATAAATGGAGAGAGAAAGTCTTGATAATGAAAGGTCAAACTTTAAAGTCTCCACTTTACACAGACTGATTTTTCATAGAAATATTTTGTGGTGATGTATTCTTCCTGGATTGTCTCCCTTTCTTCTTTGGCCATGGAAATATTGCTTGGTTTTCATGGTTTTTTTTTTTTTTTTTTGAAGATTTATAAATGTGTTTACCCTAAAATTCCTATTTGGATCTGTATAAAGTTCACAGAAGTAAATGTGAAAAAGAAGTATTTCAGAAGTAGAGCTAATATTTTTTAGGGAATATAAAATGCTTAGAATTAAAAAGATTGGTCAGTTTATATTAATTGTTGGTAAATTTGCTTAAATTGTTTAGAATATTAAATTTGGTATTTTGATTTGAATGTAGTGAGAAGGGACCAAGAAATGGGCAAGACACAGAAATGATCATCAACATGATAAAGTTAATATAAAAGTCATTATAATTATGTCAAAATAAATTTGTTAACTATGCTATAAAATAGGGAAACGAGGGGCACCTGGGTGGCTCAATGGGTTAAAGCCTCTGCCTTCAGCTCAGGTCATGATCCCAGGGTCTTGGGATGGAGCCCCACATCAGGCTCTCTGCTCGGCGGGGAGCCTGCTTCCTCCCCTGTCTATCTCTCTCTGCCTGCCTCTCTGTCTACTTGTGATCTCTGTCAGATAAATAAATAAAATATTTGAAAAAAATCATATTAAAAAAAATAGGGAAACGAGCAGACTTTGGCTATGTTGAAACTGATAGGTAGAATCTGTTCCCTTTTAAGGCTCTGAGAACTTGTCCTTCCATTTGAAGCCTAAATCAGATCTCTTCCTGTCTTCTACATGGCCTGAGTTCCTCAGTTGGTATAACTAGTTTTTTTTTCTGTTTTACTATATGTTGCTTTTATTTCTCTCTCTCTCTCTTTTTTTGTTTTTGGACTCTCTTTACTACTTTGCCTTGCGTTAGAGTTAGTGATATGGTAGAAAGAGCATAAACACTGTAGTAAAAACCTGGTTTATACTCTCTCAGTCCCAGTGTACTTACTTGTAGATTGGAGAGAGAAATAGGATTACATTGGAAAGCACAAAGTACCTGGCTCAATAAATGTCAGGGTCTTTCCCATTTCTGATTTCCATGTGTAGTTCCTTCATAGTTTTAAAGTTCCTTTAAGGCAGGAAATGTGTTATATATTCATAGTACCTTGTGCATAGTAGGTTCCAAAAGATTATTTGTTGAATTTAATTTACTGTAGCGCTGTGGAAGCTTAGCACTGTTATTTTCCATTTCTTTTTCTTCTGTCACCTTGGATTGAGATAAACATGTTGCTTTCATGAAATTGAGCATTTAATTCAGTAGAATGCCATTATAATATGACTTATCCCACAGAGTTTGAATAGTAAGGTCAAATAATTTCCCTGGAAACTTAATAATATTCTATACAATCTTATTAGCCTGTCTCATAGCATCATAGTCCATGGAATTCTGGTGTGTTTAAAATGGTGAAGTCTCTCTCTGTAGAAATCTGTCTAAATGCACACAGTGAGAATATGGGAGGTAAATGACAAGGAGAGCGAGCAAATGCTAATGTCATTGCAGGTGACATTACTTGACATTTTCAATCACTGATCTTCCAAAGTATGTTCTAATTTACTAAAATAAACCAAGAATTGAATATCTTGTGATCTCCCTTTGCTTAATTAATTATTAGCAGCAGAACAATATTCTGTGATCCACTGCAATTTGTCTCCTTTGTGTTTATCTAGTATCTGACTTAAAAATGAACAGAAGCATTCTGATTCAGCAGAACTGATTTATAACTCATCTGCGTTATAGAGCAGAAATGAATAAATGTTTGCTGAACGTGCTACATATGCTTCAATCACAAAACTGTTAATTTTCTTTCCTTCTCAAAATATAAGATCTGAGAGATCTTCCTGGTTGAAGTTTGTGGGGTGCTGATTTTGTATAGATATTTCTATAGAGACAAGCAGCTACCTTTATATATATTTGTTTCTGTGATTGGAATGTGAGAGCTTTCTTAGTACTTCCTCATTATGATTTGAAATTATAATACATTCATCACAATTTTTTTCATTAGAAGTAACAGTATATGCTAAAACAGTTTTTTTTAATGCAGTATGCTCTTTTGTTAGAATGAGGATTAAACATGCTTCCCATTCATGTATTAATGTTGGTTATACTTATGATACAGTTTAATTCTTTACAATCATTTCACTGAAGGACAATTGGCATGCGTTCACTCTGGATTATGAATGAGAGAAACTGAGGCTCAGTCTGACTATTTCTCTGTTTCAGCTAGTTAGGCATTTGAGAAAAATGTACTGCTATCCTAATGATTTACTTTTGTTTTCAATTCCAGTTTCAAAGAACATTTGAGTCTCTAAAAAATGTTTCCAATAAATCTGACCTCCAGAAAACCTACCAGAAGCTTGGAAAGGAGCTGGAAAATCTGGATTATTTAGCCTTCAAACGTCAGCAGGTAGGAGTCAGAACTCTTCCTGGTGGAGGAGGTGAACACTTTATGCTTCCTGCCATTCTGCCTGTCAGGTATAAGTGGATCTAGGGAGACTTATTTCTAATGTTTAGGGCAGAAATAGGTTGTGTTGTGCTGTGCTGACCTGCTGCGTTCATATGGCTTCCTGAAGAATTCATTGTTGTCCTTGCTTTTAGATGTGCAGTTTGGGGGTTTCCACATGTGTCCTTATACCTCCCTTAAAGAAAACTCCTGCTGGTTTGTGAAGCTGTAACTACCCTTTGACTAAGGATGCCTCAATGTCATAAAGGAAACCTCTGTGATGGCTTGGCCAGATGGCTTTTATATTTGACAGGGGGATACTTGAGGAGAAAAATCACCTGATGACCAGAAAAAGGATATAGGTGTACGTACAAAATTAAGGGAAAGAATAATGAATATGCCAAAGTATGAATCTACCTTTAGTTTTCTTGTTTGATCTCTGAAGATTAGTGGAATTTTGCTAAATGTGTAAGGGGGAAGGAAAATGTACTTTACAAATGCAAAGCTTTTAGCCTCCTTGTATAGACCTCCAAATAAATACAGAACCAAAATAGATTTTTATAAAGTTGCTTTCAGAATTAGTATAAAAAAATTAGTAATCACTAAATTTGATGTATTTGTGAGATGCTGCCACAGTAACTAGCTAGCTAATTTTCCCAAGTTGATCCTCACCAATTTCCTCAGAGCCACTAGGTGTCAGGGTTGTCAAGCTTTTACTGATTGAATGTTTATTCCCATCAGAACAGCCAGATAGACGTTTAAATTAGGTTGCATGAAATTCAGGAATGTGTTCAATGATGGATAATGTCTAGAAAAATGACTAAGTGGCTGACTCGCATGGCCAAGCACCGAGTCCATTTTTTAAGTCTTTCATGTTAGTATGGCAAAGGTGTGACTCTCTTGTGATTGCCTGATTCACAGATTTTGTATCTTTTGGATGAAGTTTTCAAAGCTGGGCCTCTTTTTTTTTTTTTTTTTAAGTTCAGTTTATGAAATCACTGTGGTATGGTCTGGAAGTATTGACTTGAAAAGGGAATTGTGTTCTAGGTTTTGCTTTATCACTGACATTCCATGGGTATTTAGCCTTTCCATTGCCCTATTTTCCTGAGAGTTACTTTTATTTTGTAGAATGCTGTGGGGTAAATGGAATATCTCTTCATATACTTTAATTTATATGTCAAAGGACACAATATCCATTTAAGTTTTATTTACTTATTTTAAAATTAGTGATGGCTTACATATTAGCACATGTAAAGGAAGTGGGTCACAGTTATACAGAGCTACTACAAGAATCTCCCAGATGGTGCTGCTTTAAATTCACTGTAAGTCACTGCGCTGGCCTATGCAATTTTTAGTACAGTTTTGTTTCCAAGAGCCATATTTTATCTCTGAGGGATATTTGAGTTGGCAGGCAATAGTCACTGTCCTCTTCTCTCATCCTTTCTTATTAGCACATTTTCATTGATTAGATTCTTGCATTAGCTAATTGTGAATTTGGAAAAATGTGAATGCTTCAAGGGTAGAAGGGCAAGACTTTGCCTGAATAAAAGACAGATAAGTAAATTGTATGTGTGTTTGAGGAAAAGACGGGCACATGGTGTAAACGTATGTACGCTTATGTATATGTAAATCATATGTATGTTTATTAAAGGCAACTGTATGCCACATATTGTGATTAGTAAATGTATGGATCAGATCATGAAATGTTTATAACAGTACAATGGGGATGGTTTTATGAGCACCATTGAAAACTGTTAAGAGTTAAGTAACTTGTCTAAGGTCACTGGGCTAATAAGACGTAAAGCTGGGCTTTAAATCTAAATCAGTCTGATTCTAGACCTGGGAGTTTTCCAGGTCTCATTCCCAGTACCTTGCAGGGAGGCAGGCTGGAGGATGGGAAGGTGAGGAGGCCTCGGCGTGCAGTATGAAGACAATTTTAGGGATGCCAGACCCAGGGCGTAAAGAGATCTTTGAAAGTGGGTACCTGGTGAGAGGCAAAACAGGGTGGGTTCTCTCTCCACTTCTCTTTCTCTCATGCAGATTTTTAGTATATATGAAAACACAAAACGATTTTTGAAATAATGTCTTTAGACAGCTAAGAAAATGCATGAAACTTTATCTTCACAATCTTCCGAGTATTATATCTAGTAACCATGGTTCTAGTGAAATTTATTCACACAAGGCAGTGTCTTAAACTCAAAGGGACAAATCCTTATGTAATGAACTTAACTGTACACATAACATACTGTCAATCCTTTTGTATTACACAACTCTAGCTCTCCTTATATTTAATGATCATTTTTCTTGATTTCGAAAGAATGGAAGGGGAATTGAGGGAAGTGGAAAGAGGATGATAGAGTAGAAAGTCAGGGACCAAAGACTGATGAAAAAGAGGGAAAGGAACTTGTAGGGATATGATAAGAGGGATCAAATGAGGGAAATTAAACTGTACTTGGTTTTATACTGTGTATCTTTTTATTACCCCCCAGTCTGACTCCCTGAAGAGATGTTAAGAAGGAGACCTGGGAAAATAGTATAGTAAAAGAAAACATTGATTTTTGAAGAATTAAAAATTTTTCAAAATAGAAAAATAAGGAGGAAAAAAGAGAGGAATACAAAAAGACATGGCAAATGAGGGAGATGGCAGAGGATAGCAAAGACAAATTTTGTTTACCTCCCATTTTGTTTCCAAATGTAGCAGAGCTTCCTAGGAATTTGTAGTATCAACCAAGTTCTGTACCAAAGCCACAAATGAATTGTTAGGAATTAGTTTGGGCAGGGTTCAGAGAGTCAAAACAACATCAACTCTTCTCTGACGTGATGCGATTTGCCTTTTATCTCCAATCCTACGCCTTAAAAGGCCTCCAAACCTTTTAAACACACACAACTAAGTTTCTTCTGCTGGAAAAGATTCAGGTTTCTGTAAAATTGCAATTCAGCAAGAAAGATTCTGCCTTATAAGGCAGGATTCTTTGTACCAGAGGATTAGTCATGGTTTGTTTCTCGGTCTAACCATATTTATCATTCCTCTTGTGACAGCACGTAGCTCCATAAGGACAGAGCCTCGTCTGTCACCTTCAATGCTGTATTCTCTGCAGTGTTCACAACAGTATCTGACCCATGGCGAATGCTCAATAAATACTTGTTGGTGCTCTTGTTACTAAGAACAAGGAAGCATACCTGAAGTTTTGGTTTCAGATTACAGGCAATTAGTATTGATGTATTTTACTATACTTTTAAAATTCAGAAGGGCATTAACCCTTTGGCTTCCTGGTTAACCCTTTAGCTTATTTATTATTTAGGTTTTCTCCCAACATTAATAATTTTCCAGTCATTTCTTTAAATAAACACAAAATGTTAGTGTCACCTTAACTGTGAATTATGAATGAGCAGTGGATTGATTATAGTTATTTTCTTGGACTCATTCATTAGATTTTATTTTCTGTCCCTCCCTATGACATTTTAAACATCATTCTCAGAGATTCCCCCCCCCCCCCAAGCCCCCCACCCCTGGGCCAGAAAGTTCCTGGGAGTACTTTGCTCTAGTCTTTTACCTTTCTTTTTTGGAATTATTGTACTTCTTCTCCTAACTGTGCATTTAGCTATTTCTTTTCTTTCTTTCTTTCTTTCTTTCTTTCTTTCTAAGAGTGAGTGCTTATACTTCAGTACCTTGGGCTGTATTTTAAATTGGGGCACAAGCATCTCTCCATTTTCCTTCTGTCAAAAAGACTAATGTTGAAAATAGCTTTGGTTGGAAAAGGTGAGAGGAGGCCCTGATAGATGAAGTGATGGGTTTACCAGGATGAATCAGCTTGAAGTAACCAGATGACAAAGCAAGATTAGCCTGAGAATCTGGAGCCTTTTTCAGTTTTTACTATCTGGAGATGCATTCTTGGAGATTATCTGCTTTGACTGGTTTTTATCTTCCTGGTTAATGTTACATAGGAATGGTAAAAGTAAGCTTCAGTTATTATATAGAGCCCAGATTTATGTATTAACTTGAGAGGTTATAAATCAAGAAATTTCCTTGGGGCTTTGGTTTTGTGGAATAAAATAAAATAAAGTTTGATTTTCTGTACTCAAATTTAATTCCCTCTTCTCTTTTCTACCCTTAATACTTATAATAGCATTATAAGACATATCCCCTTCCCAGAGGTTTCTGAAGTCCTTTGGTATAAATTAAAGTTGACATTATTGAGTTGAACATTATGAAGACTGAAGTACATTTACATAGTGATGTGAAAATATGCAAAATTAAAATCCTGTACTTCAGATACAGGATGTTGGAACACATTACATACCCCTGCTCTCCCTCTTGTCTCCCTAAATATGCCATGCTATTTTGGCCTTCTGCTCTTTTCACAAGGTTTATAAAACTTGGTATTTAGAGTATACCAACCTTTTCTATTTGCTTATTTAATTGCTAATCATTCTTTAAAGCAAAGTCTAGCCTCCCTCATGGCACTTTATCCTATGACCTTTAGTCAATATGTAAACTCTTCCTTCTTTGTCATTTTTAGCTTTTTTTTTAAAAATTTTTTATTTTTTATAATTTTTAGCTTTTAACCATGTCATACAATTTAGAATCTTATTGCTTATATGCTTACTCTTCAATAAGCTCAAGTTAGAGTATGGCTTTGTAGTCAGCCAGATCTAGTTAGACTGTTTGTACCACCTTGGGCATCATAGTTCTTTTTTTAAAATGTTAGAAAAATAACACCTAACTCATGGCCTGTTTTAAGAAAACAGTATGTAAAACGTAAAGTACATAAATGCTTTAAATCCTTTAAAGTACATAGAGGAATCAGTATATAAAGGGCTTAGTACCATGCCTGACATGTGGTTAGTATAAGTGACAGTTATTATGATGTTGTTTTATATTATTCTTATAAGTCATCTTCCATAATGGTAAGTTTCAGAAGAATATACTCTCTATTCTGTACAGTTTTGTATGGCACATAATGTTCAGCACTGTTCTTAACATATCAGATGGAATGTTTCTGGATATAGATGATGTAGGGGTCAGAGATCTGTGTAACAAACAAATAAACAAAAATCCCAAAACTAGAGATACCTTTTCAGAAAGCAGTTGCATTATTTGCTTCTAATCTGTTTTGTGGTCTCTTGATGGGCAGTAAAACTAAGGGGTCCTGAGTATTGTGCCATGGCAATCTGTGTTAGAAATAAGGTCTCAGAACCAATGTTCTGCCAAATCCCAACTCATGTAATAATTACATCCTATGTTCCTAAACTTCCCTTGTGCTGTTGTTCAGCACATTATTGTTCTCTCTTTAGTGATGATATTCAAGAATGAACCATTGCTTTTTTCTTTCACTGAGTTGAATGAGTTAATCCCTTCAGATAACTCCCAAACCAGAAGGATACATAATACTTTGTAAATAAGAACCGCCTTTAAAATGATTCCTTATCAATGAGGAAAAATAGAGATAAATTAGAAAAAATTTATTTAGTAAGAATAACTATAGGTTAACAACCTTGCATTGAAAAATACAATTCCAGATGGATAATGACTGACCACATAGAGAATAATCCTAGGCTCACCTTGGAATTCAAGAACACAAGACAACAATGTCGGGCTCTTCTGAAATCAGTGTTTAGCAAAACAGAACTGAATAATGTTAGGCTTGTTGTTGTTGTACTCTAGCATATAGAGAAGAGGAAGTTGATGAATTCTGGTAGTAGTCTTCATCAGTGTAAAGATTTATGGCAATAAAAATGTTATAGATCATATAGGATGAGGGGATATGTAATGATATTGCACTAGAAACTGCTTATCTGTAAGGACAGTACAATGTAGAACTAACTTCCCATTACATTACCATGAAAATGGAAGTTGTAAATATGTTTTACTTAAACTTTAAAAAAGAAAGTACCTATGCAGTTGGGATTATTCAGATGAAGTCTAAGAAAGAGTGTAATTGGGGGCTAAATGAGCATTAACAGGAGGTGTTAAGCTTCTAGAGCAATAGTTCTAGAAGCAGTAGATTTACTTCAGTGGTTTTGGCTAGATGAAATATGTTAGTAGCTCAATTGGGAGAGGATCCTTCTTCCTTTCCTTGTTCTGTAATTAATCCAACTCTCTTGAAAGAGTTCTGATTGAATTACTCCTTTTAAGAGTAAGTCAACCAAAGACTGCTACATTAAAATTTTCATGTCTACCTTAGATAGTATTCTATTTCTTACTTGGCCAATGAAGTAAAATGATTATTTATGCCATTTATAAAACTGTTTCTGAAGATCCCAAAGCATTTCAGGCATTACTTAAAAATTTATTGCACAGGTATTAAAAATATTGAATTATAAGACTGTGCTGCACCATAGTTCAAATAAACCCCATGTTTTATTCTATCCACTACAGATGCAATTCCATTTTTATTCAATTGCACCAGTTTGTCTTATAGAAAAAAAACAACGGCATTGCATTTATTCTTGACTTTTCTGGTATGGAGAGAGAAGAAAGTTGGATACATCATTCAAGGTCATCCCAAGCCAGTAACAGAGTCAGAATTAATATTCACATTTCCTAATTTCTAGCTTATTGCAGTAGTCATCTAATCATTTTCACTACTTCATAAACTGCAGATCTTTATAGGGTAATTTCTTTTTCTATAGTTACAGTCTGAAGTTACAAAACCTTATAGATTTTATGTAAGAACCTCATCCTTTATTTAAATAATCAAAATGATGCATATTATATATTGGTTCTCCTTCTAAAATTTGATTTCTACATTGTATATAATTAATAGTCATGACAAGTAGGTATCTCCTAATTAATTAGTAAAGTAGAAACATGGAAACATTTTTTAAATTCCAAGGTTTGCTATTCTGTTTCCATCTGTTGTCTCTGGGGTTCAGTTTATTGGTGGCACTTAGGTAGAAAGCTGTTGAATCAGGCATATACTAGCTGATTTTCATGCACCAGAGAAGATTTATTAATTTTTTACAAGGTTGTTTGCTATGATAGTTTGCCTCATGGGCAGCTTATAGTTACTTTATGGTGGAGAATGCTTATTGAAATAGTTAATGCTTTGTTATGGGTTGTTTTCAAAATATACAATGCTGATAGGAATTTTAGGGTGCTAAAAAACTTAAGTGTTTGCATCAATATGCACTTACTTTTGCCTGTCTTATAGTAATATACCTAAGTCTATAAGATAGTCAACAAAAGTTAGTTATTGATGAGGAACTAAAGTCCTAAAAGAGTTAACTCTGAAAAGGCATCTTCTCTAGTCTGATCATTTGAAAAAGATCTGTGTGTGCAAAGAGGATATATTTTCACTCCAAGGACATGAGCTGTGGTGGCATATGATGCAGACTGAAAAGGCATACAAGTATCAGAATCTTAAACTAAGGAGTCTTTGGAATTCATCTAACCCAACTATTTTATTTTAGAGATGAGAAAAATGAGGCCCGTGGAGATAGCCTGTACACAGGCTATCTAATAGCAGAACAGGGACAGTGGCAGGGAGTGACATTTTCTTTGGTTCTTTTGTGAATCCTTTAGCCTAAGTCAGCATAATATGTGTATTGATCCTTCAGTATCTCTGGTTTATAAACTGAATATAGATATGGATACTTTCAACATCTAAATTTATATGTATACAGTTAGATATTGAAATGCCTATAAATGGAGGTCATTCAGTAGCACCATTAAAAAACAACAACAACAACAAAAGACAATTTGGTAATATTACAATATTTTAGAAGAGGTAGAAATTATAAACATCATTTAGTTCAATTACTCCAATACACAGATACACAAAAAAATACAGAAAACATCATTGTGTTCTTATATTGCAGAAGAATTTTGATTTAATAATTTCCAGATCCTGTATCCTCTAAAGATTTTATTTATTTGTGAGAGAGAGTACAAGCAGGGGGAGCAGCAGGCAGAGGGAGAAGCAGGCTTCCTGCTGAGCAAGGAGCCGGATAGAGTGTTTGATCCCAGGACCTTGGGATCATGACCTGAGCTGAAGGCAGACGCTTACCCTACTGAGCCACCCAGGTGCCCCTCAAACTTTATTATGTATACAAATCACTTGGGAAATTTTGTTAAAATAGGCATTTTAATTCAGTAAGTTTGGAGTAAGACAGGAGAGTCAAATAAGCTCCTCAGTGATGCTGATGCTGCTGATCTATGGATTACATTCTGAGTGTGAAGGGAGTTTAAATAATAAATTACAGGAGAGTATCATTTCCAGTTGTATCGCAGAAGCCTAATACAATCCCTGGACAATAGTAAGTACTTAGTAAATATTTTAGATTTGGGTGATGATTCAGTAGTAAGTTTTGTGTCTACATGTAGGACATAGAAGGTATTGCCATCCTTACTATGATATCCTTCATCACATATTTTATACCTTTGGTGCTTTTCTTTCAATGTGAAAGGACATGCTTGTGTACATAAATATTGTGTTTTTGTAGATTATGTATTTCAGCAGTTGTAGAAGTTGTTCTTTGCACATCTTTGCCCCAAGTGAAAGAATTAGTTTGAATATGACAGCAGTTGGGTCTAAGGTACAATTGAAGCTGAAGAAGAGTTAAGAATGTAATATATTTGTGTATCTAAGTTGTAGTGCTCTACCTGGGCGCACAATTAGGAAACAACAACAACTGTTACTGCATCCTTGTCAGGTGAAAAGATTACTGCTATAGCTGTAACTCCTGTATTAATAGTGGAGCTGGGAGTGCACCTAAAGCACGGCTGGCTAAAATTCAAAGGAAGTGTTGATGTTGCTAAGAAGAGGCCAACAGTTTTGCTGACAGTAGAGCTTTAACACGCACACACCAATCGTGCAGCCTTTTGTAGATAGTAAGTTGTTTGTGAGGGGCTTATTGCCTGAGGGCTAATTTAATATAAAATGAGAAATTCAGTTTATTCATCTTTTTTTTTTTTTAAAGGATACTCGATTTTTGCCCTTCAAAATACCCTATTTGGACAGTTTCAAGTTGTCTATTTGATTTGATTTGTCTATTTAGGAGGAAACTTATTAGCTTTTATGTTTTTTTCTCATGCTACAAATGTGAAAGCCGTAGAAACACATAGTGAAATACATCTAGGTAAGGGGAAGTACCACCAGAAGATGGAGCAACATGGCTGGTTTACTCTATATCTTGATCAGTGATTTACAAGGGTATATGCATGCTTAGGTTTTCTTCCATATACCGTGGTTTGAAATGACAGAAAATATATATAAAGTCATCTAATTAATATTCTTCAGAGTCATATTACAGTTTAGATGGGTTATCTTTGAATTTTTACATTGTAAATAGCCCTTCTTTCTTCTATGAGCAGCTGATAATTTGTATTCATTGACTGAATTATTAACTATATCTTGCTTAATATTTTTAGTATCACTTATGGGATTTTAGCAAGTTGCCACAATTAAGCTATAATATACATTGCATTCTTCTCCTTAATTGTATTTTTATGAATCTAATTTTTTCTCTGTTGTAACATACAGCATTAATACATTCTAATATTTGCTATATAAATGCTGCTCATGTTATTATAGCATCTGGTTGCACCATAGTTAAGTATTTATCATTTACTCCATTATAAAACCTTTGTTCCAAAAGCTGTATGAGCCTATTAGATATACACACAATTAGGTAGGTAATGATCTGTGGCTGCATCCATACAGCATCAGCAGCTGACCTGTGGCTGGTTTTCCAAGTGTGGTGTTGATTGTTGAGAGGAGGTACTTAGATTATGGGATGAAACTCTTTTGAATATTCTGAGGGCTTTGTGTGTGTGTGCTCATGTGCTCTGAATTAAGTTCTATATTTTGTTTTAACTTTACTGTTTGCTATTTATTTCTTGACCCTGATTTAGATACTGGTATTTATCTCTTTTGTGCTAAGTTCTCCATTCACACACTGGGAATTACTGAAGCTTTTCTTGGTACTTTTATTGGTAGAAGAAGGAAATGGTCCACCATATGTTTCATTGCTGATAGTTAGACATTTATTTCTTCATCCTAAATTTATATTTGTAAAATTAGAGGTAACTGAGTTTTGGTCTTTTTCCCAGCTTCAATGTTAGAGACATTAAAAAAAAAAAAAAAAAAAAAAGAGGGCTGTCATGGAAGCTGACAGTATGAAGGAAAAATTTGAAGGAAGAATTGAAAGAGGAAAAAAATACATTAATGAAGAGAGCTATAAAAAAAGTGGGGTACTTTTGACATTTTTGATAATCATCATGTGTAAATTTAGAGAAACTAATTGTGGTAACTTTGGTAAATTTTCCAAATTTGGGGGTTTCTCTGTCAGCTTTTGAATGTAAGCTCAATGAGGCTTGCTTTCTCAGGGTAGAGGCATCACTTTTCACTTTGGGTCAGAGAAGCAAGTCCTGGGGTGTGATACAATGTGTCCAATAAAAATAAAGAGAATTTTTGGTAAGCATCAATATACTGTATTGAGAAAATATTGGGCAGAAAGTTTTAGCTTGCCTCTTGCTCCCTCTAATAAAACATGTCTATACCATGTAGTAAGAGTAGGCATACTTAAGGTTAAACTCATTTAACAACTGAGGAACTATGTTTATTTTACTTAGAACATGGGTAATATTAAACCTAGACTAAGCTGAAGTAAATGGATTAAATGTACCTGAACTTTGTTTTAAATTTAGAAGAACTAAACTAGTTGGAAGCTCTGAAATCTATCAGGAAACAGGAGGTATGTAACTTCTGGCTTAAGATATTTAAGGTATTTGATTACTAACATAATGGGTAAGAATGGGATCCATGAACCTACCAGCGGCAGGGTATTTATGAAGGGAAGGAAGCTTAAATTAGATTCTGCATTAAGTAATATATGCTAGTAAGTTAGCACTTGTGAACATGTGGTGTTCATGACTGACTTATATCAATGGCTATGCATTTTCTTCTGCTCCAAACATCTGGCCCTGCAGACATAGAGAATATCTTGATATCTTTGTTACTCTTTATTTTTAAGAAGTTTTAGAAGGTTTATTTCTTACCCTTGGTAATAACTATTTGTATACATTGCTTCTATTGAAAATTAGTAATTTCTTATTGTCATTAGGATATCAATATGAAAAAAATGAAAATGACAATTTTTAAAAATGTTGGTGTAAGTGAAATAGATGTTATTATTCTACATTGTGCATTTTTTATGTACATACTTCTTGCGTATGGTTTTATATGAGACCTGAGATCAATGAACACACTCTAAAATCAAGCTCTTAGACTAAAAACTCTTGGTGATACTGAAGAACAGAAGTAATTGTGAGTAGTTTTAGGATAAATAGACTGGTAACATTTTTATGAAATATGGCATTAAAACATACTTGTTTTGAAGACCAATAAACTGGAAAGACCAGTCACACTTCAGAATAATAAAGAGGGGCACCTGGGTGGCTTAGCTGATTAAGCATCCGACTCTTGATTTCAAGTCTTGATCTCAGGGTCATGAGAGAAAGCCCCATGTCTGGTTCCACTCTGGGCTTGGAGACTACGTAAGATCTCTCTCTTTCTCTCTCCCCCTTTGTTTGTCTCCTGCATCTGGGTGGCTCAGCCATTAAGTGTCTGCATTTGTCTCAGGTCATGATCCTAGGGTCCTGGGACTGAACCGCACGTCAGGCTCCCTGCTCAGCAGGAAGCCTGTGTCTCCTCACATTCCCCTTGCTTGTGTTCCCTCTCTCATTCTCTCTCTCTCAAATTAATATACATATAATCTTAGATAAAATTTAAAAATTTTTAAAAAGAAAAAAGAATAATAATTTTAAAAATGTAGTTAAGATTGATGTATAGCATGTTAAAGTGAAGTGCATATTCCCTAAGAGTCCTCTGAAAATGATGTGTGTATCAGAGGAATTATAGGCACCAGAAATAATATATATAGCTTATGATTCTTTCTTTATCTTTCTTTCTTTCTTTTTTCTTTTTTAGAGAGAGAGCAGGGTGGGGAAGGGCAAAGGGAGAGGGAGAGAGAAGGAATCTTAAGCAGGCTCTCTGCCCCAATGTAGGGCTTGATCTCATGACCCTGAGATCATGACTTGAGCTAATATCAAGAGTCAGATGCTTCAACAATTGAGCCACCCAGGTGCCCCTATATAGCTTATGATTGTTAATGAAAAATGTGATACATATTTCTTATATGCTACATTTTCTTGTGAACTATATTCTAAAATGGATGGAATTAGGATGATGCTAAGAATTCATTTCATTGTGTTACATTATAAGCAATTAAAAATTTATTTGTAACAGGTAACCATGTTCTCAGAACAATAACTCATTTCATATCTAGCCATCAGTATGAATATTCTCCTTAACTTGACCATACTTTAAAAACTGGCATTACCAAAGCATCTATTGGGTTGGAGCTGGAGTAAATAACGGGTGATAAATTCCTACTAAAAGGAAACTCAAAATTATTATGCAGTCGTTTGGGAAGTTTGAATTTTTTTTTTTTGACCCAGTGGAGTTGGGCAGAATCCGAATAATGACTCATAAAAGATTTCACAGCCATATTTAACTCAATTCAGACAAGTAAAAATATACCATGATGCCCCCTTTAAAAAAAAAAAAGTTAGTAATTGGAGTATAGTTGACATACAATGTTACATTAGTTTTAGGTATACAATATAGTAACTTGACAATTCTGTATATTCCTCAGTGCTCACCATGATTAAGTATTGTCACTATATTATTGCCACAACATTATTGACTATATTCCCTATGCTATACTTTTCAACTCTGTGAGAAAATTTATTTATTTATTTAATAACTGGAAGTTTGTACCTCTTAATCCCCTCCATCTATTTCAACCAACCCCCATCCTTCTTCCCTCTGACAACCACCAGTTTATTCTCTGTATTTAAGAGTCTTTTTTTGTTTGTTCATTTTTTAATATTTCACATATAAGTGAAATCATATGGTATTTGTCTTAATTTAAGGCAAATATATTAAAAAATAATGAGATAGTGTATTAAATTTATATCTAAAAACCCAGAACTTGGCTTCAGTAAAGGCAGAGAGTGCTTTATTATTTTTTAAAACTTATCTTCCTCCTAAGCACTAACACAAGTCATATATACATGAATAAATCCCCACCACTGTGTGAGCCTAGTCTGCTGAAAATAAAAAGGCATATATAATTCTGTCACACAGCAAGATAAAAGCTGTGTTCTTTATGCATGGAAACCATTTTCTACTAGAATGAGTCATAAAAAAAATAATAGAATATAAAGAAAGTGAGTTTATGGAAAGAAGACTAACTTCTTAGCATTATGTAAATACTTTGTACAAGGGTGCTCTGGTGTAAGAAACATACTATGTAATAATTCACTTTAATAAACAATAGGTGATGATTATTAATGTAATAGGGATTTTTAGTGTACATAAATGTTCATTTGCAAATTATTGACAGAGAGGTTAGAACGTTAGGAGACAGTGTCAATTGGACATTCTATAGTAATGAATGTTTCTTCTCTCTGAAGCTGTGGGGACACCTACTATACAGGATAGATTTTTAACTTGTTTAATTTCTGCAAAAATCATGTGATGGAATGTTACAGGGTGGTGACCTGAGCCTTGAAATGAAAGTGAAAGCAGGTTACATTTTGGTAATGTCCCATAAGATTGAGCATATTGGTCTCTACCCCTACCAACATTTCCTAATTCCCCATGACAGGGACTAAAATAGGATGCCTAATGCTTCATGTGCAGGTAGTGGGATTGTCTGAAGGGAGTGCCAAGAGCACACTGTTTAATAAGGAAGAGAACGGATGAGCACATCGTAATCATAAGGGATAAGTGAGTCTTAGGTAGAGGAACCAATCTAGAGAACACATGGTAGTTGCTAAAGGAATATTAAGAAGGGAGATGATATGGAAGAGTTTAGCATCCAGGTTAATGTGGAATCCAAGGTACTTTCTTAGAAGCAAAGTGTGCAATAATATGGCACAATTTCACTTTGACACATTATGTTCTCTTTTCCATTTCTTCCTGGACTGCCCATGCTGGAAAGAAGTTTAGGCCTAGATAATAATTTAAAAAAAAAAGGCAATTCTTGATATCTTGCAAGGAGAGGCAAGTAGACATAACCAGATTTTCTTTTTTTCTTTCCCCTATTCCTTGCCACCCCAGGAATTACCTCCAGGCTGGGGAGAAAAGGAGAAGAAAAAACAAGTTTAGTTGTAGTCTGTTTTGTGCATGTCCTCCACCACTGTTGACCACTACTGCCCTCTTTCCTCAGGCTGGGAGACATGGATTAATCCATTGCAGTTTGGGGGATCTGGGATAAATAATGAAATCCAGGTCTAATCTGGACTTCTGAGAGTAGAAAGTTTTCTAGGTATCTTAGTGTCAGAGTGGGTATTTTTATTTTTGTTTTACCATATTTTCAAGTCAGAGTTGTTTTTTTTTTTTTTTTTTTCCCCCCAGTTCTGAAATAGTGTGGAAGGCATCAGAGAATTCCCTTGGGACCAGAGTGAACTACAGAAGTCATCTGAGAGAGGGAATCAGTGAACTTGGTCACATGGAAAAGACAAGGGCAACAGATTAAAGAGGGATAGGTGAGAGAAGTTAGAGATAACCTCAGGGATCACCATTGCCCAGGGATCACCAGTTTGCAGTGGGAAATGAGAGAGCTGCGGATTGTTCCAGTTGTCATTTGAGCGAGTGTTCTCCAGTGCTAAAGACTGGATGGGAGGAGTTGCATGAGGAACAGGAGGCCAGTGAAGGATCAAGGCAGATCCAGGTGGATGTGAAGATGGTTTTCTTCCAAATTGTCCTATATTGGCAGCTTTATGATCTCTCCTGTGGTTTAGACTTATCCCCAAGGAGAGGGAATCAGGAGAAAAATCTGAAAGAGGGATTTAAACCTGAATATGATTGAATTATGAAACTAAACAGATTTTTATCACTGAATTGGGATGAGTTTACTTAAACAATTAAATTAAACTTCTGTCCTGAGCAAAATGGGTCTTGGAGTAAAAAGAAAATTAATTTTATTCAGAAAAAATAAGCTATTTATTGATTGTACCTTCATAAGGCTGAAAAATAAGTTATATTTTTACACATCAGTGTTTATGGTTGTGAAATTTATATATGCTATAAAGTTCTAAATCCAGGACTGAATGGAGGAGCATTATCATATCTGGAAATACAGCAGATATTTTGATGATGATGATGTTAATGACGATGATGGTGTATGTGTGTAGCACCTGAATTTTTATCATTTACTTTGGCTTTTGTATTCCACTTCTGCAATAGCCAGATGGGAGATGAAGTATCATTTTGGTTAGGGTTGCCAGATAAAATATAGTATGCTGAGTGAAATTTGAATTTCAGATAAACAACAAATAGTTTTCTTAATATTAAGTATGTCTCAAATATTATATAGGCATACTAAAAAGTATTCATTATTTGTTGGAAATTGAAATTCAACTGGGAATGTTTGGTTTTTATTTGCTAAATCTGGCAAGCCTTGCTCTTTGATACATATAGCCAGTGAAAAAATAAAACTAGCCTGCATTATACTCTGTAAAATTTGACAAAAAATAGGTGCTATACAAGTGTTAATATTACATTTCATAGAAGAGGTAATTCTTTTTTTTTCTTTCAAGATTTTATGCATTTATATTTTTGAGAGAGAGAAAATGTGAGTGAGGCAGGGGGAGGGGCGGAGAGTGAGGGAGAGAGAGAAGCTAAAGCAGGCTCCAAGCCCAGTGCAGAGCCAGATGTAAGCCTTGATGTCAAATCTCTGAGATCATGACCTGAGCCAAAATGAAGAGTCGGTTGCTTAACCGATTCAGCCATCCTGGTGTTCTTAGAAGAGGCAATTCTGTTCATCTTGATGGATTGGGCTGACTCTCTGAGATAGCCAAATCAGGCCAGACAGACTAGAACAGTTTAAGAAAATTGCAAGAATATAACCTATTTGGTGACTTGTTCTAGAACACACAAATAGTAAGTGGCAGAATAATGTTTTTCCAGGTCCAAATGGCCTTCATAATGCAAATACAGTATTTAAAGTACTTCTCAGGAACATATTTATTGTATAAGGAAAAGTACTCTTAAAATCTGGGTGGTTTGGTAGCTGTTGCTGTCTTCTCTCATGCACTCTTCCGTTATGGTCAAGCCTATAAAAGGAAACTTAACAAATCTTTTCCAGGAAGCATGTCTTTGAAATTAGTTGAATAATTTTGAAGAAATCATGAGATGCTACTTCTTTTTAACTTGGCATTTTATTCAAAGGGTGTTTCTGAAATTAAACCAGTGGGAGTTTAGCCAAAATAGTGCTGTGACACAATGATGTCATTTAGAGAAATGTTGTGCTGAGTTAAATAGCTCTAATTATTAGCAACTTTAAAATCATAAAGCAATTAAAAAAAAAAAAAACCTTCACTTCTCTATTTCAGTGGAATACAGTTTCATTATGTGAAACATTTCACCTGGTTTGGATAGTGGCTGTCAGTGACTGTTTGAGATCCCAAATTTTTCCTTATACTCAATTTACTCTTGTGTCCCAGAATAATCCTGTTTTCTGGACCCCATTTTCCTCTGTCTTCTGAGGACCTCGCTCCAATTGGAATGCCTATTTTCTTACTACTTTCAATTTTTCTTACTCGTATTTCCTCCCTAGCTCATTATTAACCTGCTAAAGTTTGGCCCAAACACACATCAACCTTCATTTAAAGCTGTGTCTGTCTGGGGGCACATCTGTGGCTCAGTTGGTTAAGTGTCTGCTTTGGCTCAGGTCATGATCCCAGGGTTATGGGATTGAGCCCTGCATTGGGTTTTGTGCTTGGTAGGGAGTCTGCTTCTCTTTATCTCTCTCCCTCTGCCCCTCCCCACTGCTCTTTCTCCCTCTTTCTCTCTGTCAAATAAATGAGATCTAAAAAAAAAAAAAGAAAGAAAGAAAGAAAGAAAGAAAGAAAAGCTGTTATCTGCTCCAGTAACAGTCCTATCTCTTTTCTATTCCTCATTGCAAAGTTTCTGAAATATTCTAGGTGAGTTCTTGGACAGAAGTAGGAAAATCGAATTATTTCCTGTAGCTAAGTATTATTAACTGGCATTCTGTTCCCATTAAGAATCACATACCAGGGGCGCCTGGGTGGCTCAGTGGGTTAAAGCCTCACCTTCAGCTTGGGTCATGATTCCAGGGTCCTGGGATCAAGCCCCACATAAGGCTCTCTGCTCAGCAGGGAGCCTGCTTCTCCCTCTCTCTTTCTCTCTCTCTCTCTGCCTGCCTCTCTGCCTACTTGTGATCTCTGTCAAATTAATAAAATCTTTAAAAAAAAAAAAGAATCACATACCATAAAAATTTCAAAATTAGCCATGAAAATAAATGAAAACAAATTTAATATATCTTTTCTTAAATATATTTTAAGCATATGGAAACAAACTCAACATAAAAGCTATGCAATAAAAATACTCCTTTTGTGAATTTTTTTTCATGGATTGGCCTAGGTGAGGCTTCTGAAAATAGGAGACCAAAGAAGTAAAGGCTCTTTCATGGTAAAGCTACCTTCAGAAAACACAAGCGTTTTTGTTGTTTTAAGGATCTTCAAACTGCATTCAAATTTAGGTCAATCTGTTATTAACATTTTTGTTCATTCATTGGACATGAATATTTCATTGGTCTTTGAATTGTTAAATACAGGTGAGGGAAGCTTTTATGATTTTTTTTCTTTTAATGATTCCTTACTCACTTTAATATGAGTCAGCTGATTTGCTCTGTCTAGACCAGCTCAGCAGCATCGCCAATGGACTCAGTAAGGAGATGACTTTATTAAGAGTTGTAGGACAGATGTAAATCTGTACCAGTTTTAGTAATTTTTTTGAAAAGTTTTAATTATGTCCTTGCTTTCTTCTCCTTAGCATTGGTTGTTCCTCTTCTTGGAATGCTTTTCCGTCAGAACTTCATAGCACGGTTCCTTCTTATATTTCAGGTTTCAGCTTAAATACTACTTGCTTAGAGAGACTTCTCTAATCCATCTAAGGAAGAATCATCTACCTCTGGCCTCTTCATAACCCTTATCAATGTATGAAATTATCTTGTACATTTAATTTTTTGTTGTTTATTGCCCAACTTTCTTCATTAGAATATAAACACCTTTTCTTTCTTCATATTGAATTGTACTCAATAAATATTTATTAAAGAAATGAATGATATGAAAGTTTAGTGATATCAGTGTATCAAAAGTCAAACATTTCCTAGTAAGGGTTTGTATGTAATTGTTTTTTAAACTTCTAACTTATGGGGCACCTGGGTGGCTCAGTCAGTTAAGCATCTGTCTTTGGCTCAGGTCACGGTCCCATGGTCCTGGTTTTGAGCCCTGCATGGAGTACTGAATTGAGCTCCCTGCCCAGAGGGGAGTCTGCTTCTCCTTCTCCCGCTGCACCTCCCCTCTCTTGCTCACTTGGTCTCTCTTTTTCTCTCTCAAATAAATTAATAGATAATCTTTAAAAAAAGAAAAAGCTTCTAATTTAGTTTTTACTTTTCAGTAATCTGGTTTCTGTCCTCTAGTTGCACCAATACTGTTGTTGTTTATGATCACAGATGCAGTTGACATTTTTCAGAACTTTTAACTTCTGTAATGCATTTAACACCATCAGCTGGCCTTCCTTCTTATATATCTTAATTTTCTTTCTTTCTTTCTTTCTTTTTTTTTTTCTTTACATTTTCTTCCTACTTATCTAAATACTTTGCACTTTCTCTCAGGGTAAATGTCGGTATTTCCCAGAACATGACTGCCTTTCCTTTTCCTTCCTCTTCATTTTTCTTTTTCTCTTTTTTAAAGCCTTCTATGTACACTATAGAGTTATCTCCTATTTACCTATAGACTCAATAAGTACCTCTAATTGATAATTAGATGATTCCGATTTCTTCACTTTACTCCAGATATTTCTTTTTAATTACAGAATTTATCTGGGTAGTTAATGGGCTTTTTTCAAGCTCAGCATATCCAAAGTTTACTATTATCTCTTCTTGCCCTCCATTCCCAATCCTTCTTTCCATTTGTAGTCCGTCTTTTAGCAAGTGCCTCCTACTAACTGATTTTCTTGCATTCAGTTTCACTCCTCTTAAATTCAGCCTTAAATATTGTTGCTAGAAAGGTTTTTTTAAATAGCAAATCTGAGCATGTCATCATGTAAAATCCTTCACTGGTTCTCCATTGCCTTTAGAATAAAATCCAAATTTTATAAGGCATTTGAGACCCTTCCTTTTCCAATAAGAGCTTTGTTTTCAACCATATCAGAATATTTGTAGTCTTTTGAACATATCACATTTCCTCTGGCTTCTTATGCCTTGGCATATACTGTTATTTCTGTATGATTATTTTCTTCTCAGAGTCTCATGGCCTGGCTCTTACTTGTATTTCAAGTTGCAGATTTGACTGCTCCTAATTTGGGGTAGATGTCACGTTTTAGTGTTTTGAAACCATTCCATGCATATTTTTATCACATCACTTGTCATACTGTACTTTATTTTCCTGTCCCCTTTAACTATATTATAAGCTCCTTGAAGTCATGAAGAAAATTCTTTCCTCTCTATTCCTCAACACCTCAAATCATGCCAGGGACAAAGTTGGTTTTAATGTTTTAATGACTGGTTGTCATGTGAACAAGTAATTATTACATAGTTCTTTGAGTATCTCTGTCTCTCTCTCTCTCTCTCTCTTTTTGGTGTGAAGAGCCTTCATAATCTTTTGGGGGTTACTTGATTGGATATTGTGTCACCATTTTCTTTTGTCTAACTGTTATTTTCGGGAAGGAGATAGTATTTTCATGAACTGAATTGTTTTGGTTCTTATTTCTGTCTTCTTGTTATATTAGTTTTTATACTTGTAGATTGCTTGAGCCTTTGTATTTCTGTGATGGTCTAGAAGGGTTTGTAAGATTCCTAGTTTAAGCTTTTCTACCAAAGTTGCAAAATACAGTTTATTTCCTGGATGGCTTTTTCTGGGTGGGATGGTGAGGGAAGGGGTAGGAATCCTTCAGTTTTTTAAAATATTCTTTTGTTTTGTAGGATCCTGAATTTCCCTTTCTCATTCCTTTTTATGTTCACTATGCAGTTTCCAGAGAGTGTTTCTCCATTCCTTTTTGCCCTTTTCTCCCCCAAAGCCTTTCTAAGACTAGATCTTAGAGTCTTGTGCACTAGTCTCTCTCTCTCTAGTTGGCTCTGATCTACTAGGACTTTTTCCCAGCATTTGTGGAATTTCTTTTTCTAGCTGTGATTTTAGATCAGTTGTAAATGTTGGTGCTGGGTTCCCTCTTCTATTTTCAGTGTAGTTTTCTTCCCTAGACTGTTCATGTTCTCCGGGAAGGCTTGCCCTAGGATTGTGAAGGGTTAGCATGCTGGGATTTGGTGTTAATTTTTCCATTTACATGTAATTTGGAATATAGGTTGTTCTCTTTTCTTTATTTATGTTGATGACATAGGTTTTGTGTAGGTTTTTTGTTTGTTTTTTAATTTTTTTGAGAATGTGCTTGGAGATTTGGAGTTATACAGGTAGCATGACCTTGGCTATCCAGATTTTGATCATAAATGTTTAAGAGGATTGCAAAAACAATTACCATTTATCTCCTGGTAATGTAATTTATTTCTTTGAAAAAATAATTTGAAAGATCCTTTAGTAAGTGTTATGAGATTTCTGTTTGAATACCTAAATTGTCTAATAGCCTTAATTAAAAAAAAAAATAAAATGCTTAATGGTAAGAAAGGTAGAGAAAAGATGAGATTTAGCACCAGTTTCGCCCTTGCACAAATTCAGATTAGGATATAGGAGATAGGAAGCAAATTAGGGTCTTCAGAGTTTATGGCCAGTAGAAAAATTCAGGAGAATAAAATTATAGTAAGATTAGTACTTTAAGCTAAAGACATTTGTGGCAAGTTTTCTCTTCAAGAAAAGTAGCTAAGTGGGGTGCCTGGGTGGCTCAGTGGGTTAAAGACTCTGCCTTCGGCTCAGGTCATGATCCCAGAGTCCTGGGAATGGGCTCTCTGCTCAGCGGGGAGCCTGCTTCCTCCTCTCTCTCTGCCTGCCTCTCTGCCTACTTGTGATCTCTGTCAAATAAATAAATAAATTCTTAAAAAAAAAAAAAAGAAAAAAGTAGCTAAGCACTAGGTGCAATAGTGAGAAGTAAGCAGTTTTAAAACAATTTGGCATTTCATTTCCATGATATTGATTTTTCCAGATACTTATCTAAGCCCCTGAGAAGGTGGGCCAAGGTACTCTTCTTGGCCTCTTTCCATGCTTAAGTGTTTGGCTCCTGTCAGAAGAGCAAAGATCACCTGCCACATAGGCTTCCAGTGAATAAATACCAAATGGAAAGTGACAAGTTGCAGCTTGGTTTAGAAGTAATGGTTCATTTTTTCTCAACCAAAATAATTAATTTGTTATATGGATGGTGATTGCAGAGGTGGCCTGGGTAAGGAGTGGGAGAAATTACTCAGTTGTAATCAGCACTGGACCTTATAAAATGTATTTTAGTAATTGAACTAAAACACTTCATTTTGAATTGAGTTTGAATGATTTGAATTTTGGTTATATAAAAAACACTCCAAGGAAATCTATAAAAGATATACTAATGGAGATATAGAGATAATTGTTTCATAAAAGAAGTTTAGTTTGGTTTACTGCATATATAATACTTGCTGTACTGATTCATGTTAGGAAAGAAGAAGAAACAAGTACAAAAAGAAATCAGCCAGTTCAAGGAATCTCTGGCCCATATAGCCGTTATGAGAGCCGTTTATTTCTTTTCAATACCTTCATTTCTTACTTTTAAAAGTTAATATTACCTTCAATTTTCTGAATACTATCCTTGTACTATTTTAGCTCAGTTTTTACTTATTTATTTCCCATCTTTCCCTTCTTCTACCAAAATGCTGTGTCCCCATGCTGTCTCTAGTTGCCTAGGAACTTCCAATTTAGAAACTTGACAAAGTTCTGTATTTCTAATATCCTCTAACTTCTACCTCCCTAACAAACACTGTTGCCCTGATCCCTGTTAAATTTTAGTGTGAGCAAGATGCTCTCCTTCTTCTGCTCCAAATTCGGGTTTCATGTTTATCTTCAGAGTTTAGAGGCCCCCTCATCCACGGATCTCTAATGGTCGCAAATCTGAACACTCAAGTCTTTTCATTAGACTTTCTGTGATACCTAGGGACTGTAGATGGCCAGGAGTAAGGCTGGGATCACTACTATCTTAACCAGATGTGTGGGGTTGCTTGTACTGTCTCCTCCCACAGGAATGGGACTTGGTATTGTGCTCCTCCCATGGGAGTGAGGTTGCCTGCTGGATTCTGTTAGTTATGTACATAGCTCTTCCCATTGGCTATAGCCATGTTCCCAGAGATCTGGGTTACAACTCCATCTCTTCCAAGTGCATCCTCTTTTCTTCCATGGGGAACCACCCAGAGTATGTGATGGTTTATAAATACAATGACCCATTTTCCTTCAATATAGTCCTTGACTGACTAGGATGATTCTTACATTCCTTTCTCCCCTTAGCACCTAACTTACATGAAGGGAGCCACCCTTATGTTTCAGTGACTGTGACTTGGGCAGTCTGGTCAGAAGCTGAGAGAGGGGACACACGTACACACTCTTCCAAGGGTTTCCAGTTCTACAGGCTGGCTGTGTCTCAGCAGCAAAGACTTAATGAAGGTTCAGGAGGTAGTTTTGGGATGATTAGGAAATATGGCAGCCAGTAGAGGAGACAGTTTTGCCAAGCAGGATGTCTTACTGTCAAACCAGAATGGTCTTAGGATGGTCAGTTTTATCTAGCTCTTAAAGGAACTACCTACAGAAAACTGACTCTGCTGGCATCCTGCTGCTGCTCTGTCCTCTTGCATCCATGTGCTAGAATAGCTCTTCAGAGCTCTTCTGGGCACTCAGTAGTATTTGATTTCTCTGAAGCTTGTCCAGACTGAGATGTACTCCCTAGCACCCACATTATGATTAGGGGTTCCAGGTAATCATTTGGGAGGACTGGTTTTGTTAAGTACTTTTTGGATTTGGTATCATAACTGGAAATTTATATTCTTTTTTCCCAACTACCATAAGATTGCAAAACTTAAATGGAAGAAAGTAGTAAAAATGACTAAAGGGTGAATAAACATGACTCACTGGAAAGAAATTAAATTTACATGATCTTCAGAGGAGAAGGGTGAGAAGGGACCCTTTAATTTTACTGTATGGTAGAAAATGTCTATTATTTACCATGAAGCAGAAAAAAATCAGAAGATAAAACTTTGTTATCTGGGTACAGATATGCTTGGCTACAGCTAGCAATTTTTTAGCAGCTTTCTCTGTCTCAGGTTGTGCTAATCACTTTACTTACTATTTCATTTGATCCTTGAACTAATTTTACAATATTGTCATTATTTTCCTCATGAATCTCACCAATGAGAAACTGGGGCCCATGGAAATTAAAGGTGGGGAATACAAGGACATATTAAACTGTGTGTGGGGGGGGTGGAAGCAGAAACTGAATGTATATTCAAAGAAGCAGAAACAATGTATATTCAAATACTAGCCGTTGAAGTTAAGTCATGGGTCAGAAATCAAGCACAAATACAGAAATCAGGAATACATAATAAAGCAAGAATTGTGATTAAGTATTTAGCTGACTGTTAGGAACCAGACAATCTATTGCAGTTGAGGACTAGGGAAGGGTGGGGGCTTATAACCCAATACAGTGAAGGAAGGGATTAAAGATCAGTATCTAGATAAGCAGTGTTTTTATCCGATATGAGATGACATCCACAAAAAGACTGATTATGGAGGCAAACTTAAGCTGCGTCCAGAGAATCTATGTATATTTCTGGTTAAAAGAGACTTTTGTTCCCCGGGCATGGGCAGTCCCACAAATAGAACAGGTGAATGAATCTGGAGAAGACTGCCTTTGATAATGCATCCAGCAGTGTAGCTGCCACATAAATCAGCACCTATGACTTTGCAACTTAAATTGTGACACCTGTGTCACAAATGACTTACATTTTAAAATTCCCTAGGTTTGAGTTGCTTTTAAGCAGCTCTAATGGATAATAGCTTCTAATTTGGAATTTTTAACTAACAGAAGGTATGGCATTATTGATATCTCTATAGGGGAAAATACTAGTTTGCCTGAAACAAAAGAAAACAAAACAAAAGAAAACCAGCAATAGCAGTGTTTTTTATCAGGCAATCAAAGGTAGCCTTCAAAGGAAGAGACCCTTAGTTGCTCTTCTTTTCAAGTGTACATGGAACATTCTCCAGAATAGATCACATATGCAGTCACAAAACAGGCCTCAATAAATACAAAAGATTGAAATCATACCATGCACCTTTTTGGTTCACAACACTATGAAACTAGAAGTCAGCCACAGGAAAAAATTTAAAAAGACCACAAATAGGGCCACCTGGGTCACTCAGTCAGTTAAGCATCTGCCTTTGGCTCAGGTCATGATCCTAGGGTCCTGGGATCGAGTCCTGCATCCGGCTCCCTCTCTCTCTCTCTCTGACAAATAAATATGTAAATAAAATATTAAAAAAGAAAGACCACAAATAAACATGGGGATTAAACAACATGCTACTAAACAATAATGGGAGGGTCAACAATGAATGGGTCAACAAGGCAATTAAAGAAGAAATTTAAAAAATACATGAAAACAAATAAAACAGCGCAATAGTGCAAAACCTTTAGGATGCACAAAAGCAGTCCCTGAGAGGGATGTATATAGCGATACAGGCCTACCTCAAGAAGGAAGAAAAATCTCAAACAACTTAAACTTACAACTAAAGGAGCTAGAAAAAGAACAACAAATCAACAAATGAAGACTTGAGCCAGCAGAAGGAAGGAAATAATAAAGATTAGAGAAGAAATAAATTATGTGGAAACTAAAAAAAAAAAAAAAACAATGGATAGATCAATGAAACTGAGAGGTGGTTCTATGAAAAATTTTTTTTAAAAATTGATAAACATCGGGGGAGGAGTCAAGATGGCAGAGAAGTAGCAAGCTGAGACTGCTTCAGCTAGCCAGAGATCAGCTAGATAGCTTATCTAAAGATTGCAAACACCTGAAAATCCATCGGCAGATCAAAGAGAAGAAGAACAGCAATTCTGGAAACAGAAAAACAACCACTTTCTGAAAGGTAGGACCGGCGGAGAAGTGAATCCAAAGCGACGGGAAGATAGACCGCGGGGGGAGGGGCCGGCTCCCGGCAAGCAGCGGGGTCAGCGAGGCCTCAGGTCCCGCAGGGTCACAGAAGGATCGGGGGTGTCTGAGTGTCGCAGAGCTTGCGGGTATTGGAACGGGAAAGACGGCTACAGAGACAGAGCCGACAGTAACCTCACAGCTCGGTGTTACCTTGAACGGGTCACAGGCTCGGTGAGCTCAGAGCGCGGCCGGAGGTCAGGCAGACGGGAGTAACTGGGCGCTGTTCTCTGAGGGCGCACTGAGGAGTGGGGCCCTGGGCTCTCGGCTCCTCCGGGCCGGAGACCAGGAGGCCGCCATTTGTATTCCCGTCCTCCGGAACTCTACGGAAAGCGCTCAGGGAACAAAAGCTCCTGAAAGCAAACCCGAGCGGATTACTCACCCTGGCCCCGAGTAAGGGCTGTGTAATTCCGCCTGGGGCAAAGACACTTGAGAATCACTACAACAGGCCCCTCCCCCAGAAGATCAACAAGAAATCCAGCCGAGACCAAGTTCACCTACCAAGGAGTGCGGTTTCAATACCAAGGAGAGCAGCAGAATTCCAGAGGAGGAGAAAGCCAAGCACGGAACTCATGGCTTTTTTCCTGTGATTTTTTTTAGTCTTGCAGTTAATTTAATTTTTTCTTTTTCATTTTTTTTTTTTTCTCGCCTTCGGGTAAAAATTTTTTTTTAACTGTTACCGTTTTCTTTTTTAACGATTTTTTACTAGTTTATCTAATATATATATTTTTTCTTTTTTACATATTTCTTAGGTGTTTTCTTTTTTAAAAAATTCTTTTTTTTTTTTTCTTTTTGCTTTTTTTTTCTTTCTTCCTTTTTGAACCTCTTTTTATCCCCTTTCTCCCCACTCACGATTTTGGATCTCTTCTAATTTGGTTAAAGCATATTTTCCTGGGGTTGTTGCCACCCTTTTAGTATTTTACTTGCCCCTTCATTTACTCTTATCTGGACAAAATGACAAGACGTAAAAATTCAACACACAAAAAAAAGAACAAGAGGCAGTACCGAAGGCTAGGGACCTAATCAATACAGACATCGGTAATATGTCAGATCTAGAGTTCAGAATGACAATTCTCAAGGTTCTAGCCGGGCTCGAAAAAGGCATGGAAGATATTAGAGAAACCCTCTCGAGAAATATAAAAGCCCTTTCTGGAGAAATAAAAGAACTAAAATCTAACCAAGTTGAAATTAAAAAAGCTATTAATGAGGTGCAATAAAAAATGGAGGCTCTCACTGCTAGGATAAATGAGGCAGAAGAAAGAATTAGTGATATAGAAGACCAAATGACAGAGAATAAAGAAGCTGAGCAAAAGAGGGACAAACAGCTACTGTACCACAAGGGGAGAATTCGAGAGATAAGTGACACCATAAGACGAAACAACATTAGAATAATTGGGATTCCAGAAGAAGAAGAAAGAGAGAGGGGAGCAGAAGGTATACTGGAGAGAATTATTGGGGAGAATTTCCCCAATATGGCAAAGGGAATGAGCATCAAAATTCAGGAGGTTCAGAGAACGCCCCTCAAAATCAATAAGAATAGGACCACACCCCATCACCTAATAGTAAAATTTACAAGTCTCAGTGACAAAGAGAAAATCCTGAAAGCAGCCCGGAAAAAGAAGTCTGTAACATACAATGGTAAAAATATTAGATTGGCAGCTGACTTATCCACAGAGACCTGGCAGGCCAGAAAGAGCTGGAATGATATTTTCAGAGCACTAAACGAGAAAAACATGCAGCCAAGAATACTATATCCAGCTAGGCTATCATTGAAAATAGAAGGAGAGATTAAAAGCTTCCAGGACAAACAAAAACTGAAAGAATTTGCAAATACCAAACCAGCTCTACAGGAAATATTGAAAGGGGTCCTCTAAGCAAAGAGAGAGCCTACAAGTGGTAGATCAGAAAGGAACAGAGACCATATACAGTAACAGTCACCTTACAGGCAATACAATGGCACTAAATTCATATCTCTCAATAGTTACCCTGAATGTTAATGGGCTAAATGCCCCTGTCAAAAGACACAGGGTATCAGAATGGATAAAAAAACAAAACCCATCTATATGTTGCCTCCAAGAAACACATTTTAAGCCCGAAGACACCTCCAGATTTAAAGTGAGGGGGTGGAAAAGAATTTACCATGCTAATGGACATCAGAAGAAAGCAGGAGTGGCAATCTTTATATCAGATCAATTAGATTTTAAGCCAAAGACTATAATAAGAGATGAGGAAGGACACTATATCATACTCAAAGGGTCTGTCCAACAAGAAGATCTAACAATTTTAAATATCTATGCCCCTAACGTGGGAGCAGCCAACTATATAAACCAATTAGTAACAAAATCAAAGAAACACATCAACAATAATACAATAATAGTAGGGGACTTTAACACTCCCCTCACTGAAATGGACAGATCATCCAAGCAAAAGATCAGCAAGGAAATAAAGGCCTTAAACGACACACTGGACCACATGGACATCACAGATATATTCAGAATATTTCATCCCAAAGCAACAGAATGCACATTCTTCTCTAGTGCACATGGAACATTCTCCAGAATAGATCACATCCTCGGTCCTAAATCAGGACTCATCGGTATCAAAATATTGGGATCATTCCCTGCATATTTTCAGACCACAATGCTCTAAAGCTAGAACTCAACCACAAAAGGAAGTTTGGAAAGAACCCAAATACATGGAGACTAAACAGTATCCTTCTAAAGAATGAATGGGTCAACCGGGAAATTAAAGAAGAATTGAAAAAAATCATGGAAACAAATGATAATGAAAATACAACGGTTCAAAATCTGTGGGACACAACAAAGGCAGTCCTGAGAGGAAAATATATAGCGGTACAAGCCTTTCTCAAGAAACAAGAAAGGTCTCAGGTACACAACCTAACCCTACACCTAAAGGAGCTGGAGAAAGAACAAGAAAGAAACCCTAAGCCCAGCAGGAGAAGAGAAATCATAAAGATCAGAGCAGAAATCAATGAAATAGAAACCAAAAAAACAATAGAACAAATCAACGAAACTAGGAGCTGGTTCTTTGAAAGAATTAATAAAATTGATAAACCCCTGGCCCGACTTATCAAAAAGAAATGAGAAAGGAACCAAATAAACAAAATCATGAATGAAAGAGGAGAGATCACAACTAACACCAAAGAAATACAAACTATTATAAGAACATACTATGAGCAACTCTACGGCACTAAATTTGACAATCTGGAAGAAATGGATGCATTCCTAGAAACATATAAACTACCACAACTGAACCAGGAAGAAATAGAAAGCCTGAACAGACCTATAACCAGTAAGGAGATTGAAACAGTCATTAAAAATCTCCAAACAAACAAAAGCCCAGGGCCAGACGGCTTTCTGGAGGAATTCTACCAAACATTTAAAGAAGAACTAATTCCTATTCTCCTGAAACTGTTCCAAAAAATAGAAATGGAAGGAAAACTTCCAAATTCATTTTATGAGGCCAGCATCACCTTGATCCCAAAACCAGACAAGGATCCCACCAAAAAAGAGAGCTATAGACCGATATCCTTGATGAACACAGATGCGAAAATACTCAACAAAATACTAGCCAATAGGATTCAACAGTACATTAAAAAGATTATTCACCACGACCAAGTGGGATTTATTCCAGGGCTGCAAGGTTGGTTCAACATCCGCAAATCAGTCAATGTGATACAACACATCAATAAAAGAAAGAACAAGAACCATATGATACTCTCAATAGATGCTGAAAAAGCATTTGACAAAGTACAGCATCCCTTCCTGATCAAAACTCTTCAAAGTGTAGGGATAGAGGGCACATACCTCAATATCATCAAAGCCATCTATGAAAAACCCACCGCAAATATCATTCTCAATGGAGAAAAATTGAAAGCTTTTCCGCTAAGGTCAGGAACACGGCAGGGATGTCCATTATCACCACTGCTATTCAACATATTACTAGAGGTCCTAGCCTCAGCAATCAGACAACAAAAGGAAATTAAAGACATCCAAATCGGCAAAGAAGAAGTCAAATTATCACTCTTCACAGATGATATGATACTATATGTGGAAAACCCAAAAGACTCCACTCCAAAACTGCTAGAACTTATACAGGAATTCAGTAAAGTGTCAGGATATAAAATCAATGCACAGAAATCAGTTGCATTTCTCTACACCAACAGCAAGACAGAAGAAAGAGATATTAAGGAGTCAATCCCATTTACAATTGCATCCAAAACCATAAGATACCTAGGAATAAACCTAACCAAAGAGACACAGAATCTATACTCAGAAAACTATAAAGTACTCATGAAAGAAATTGAGGAAGACACAAAGAAATGGAAAAATGTTCCATGCTCCTGGATTGGAAGAATAAATATTGTGAAAATGTCTATGCTACCTAAAGCAATCTACACATTTAATGCAATTCCTATCAAAGTACCATCCATCTTTTTCAAAGAAATGGAACAAATAATGCTAAAATTTATATGGAACCAGAAAAGACCTCGAATAGCCAAAGGGATATTGAAAAAGAAAGCCAACGTTGGTGGCATCACAATTCCGGACTTCAAGCTCTATTACAAAGCTTTCATCATCAAGACAGCATGGTACTGGCACAAAAACAGACACATAGATCAATGGAACAGAATAGAGAGCCCAGAAATAGACCCTCAAATCTATGGTCAACTAATCTTTGACAAAGCAGGAAAGAATGTCCAATGGACAAAAGACAGCCTTTTCAATAAATGATGCTGGGAAAATTGGACAGCCACATGCAGAAAAATGAAATTGGACCATTTCCTTACACCACACACAAAAATAGACTCCAAATGGATGAAGGACCTCAATGTGAGAAAGGAATCCATCAAAATCCTTGAGGAGAACACGGGCAGCAACCTCTTCGACCTCTGCCGCAGCAACATCTTCCTAGGAACAACGCAAAAGGCAAGGGAAGCAAGGGAAAAAATGAACTATTGGGATTTCATCAAGATCAAAAGCTTTTGCACAGCAAAGGAAACAGTTAACAAAATCAAAAGACAACTGACAGAATGGGAGAAGATATTTGCAAACGACATATCAGATAAAGGACTAGTGTCCAGAATCTATAAAGAACTTAGCAAACTCAACACCCAAAGAACAAATAATCCAATCAAGAAATGGGCAGAGGACATGAACAGACATTTCTGCAAAGAAGACATCCAGATGGCTAAGAGACACATGAAAAAGTGCTCCATATCACTCGGCATCAGGGAAATACAAATCAAAACCACAATGAGATATCACCTCACACCAGTCAGAATGGCTAAAATCAACAAGTCAGGAAATGACAGATGCTGGCGAGGATGCGGAGAAAGGGGAACCCTCCTACACTGTTGGTGGGAATGCAAGCTGGTGCAGCCACTCTGGAAAACAGCATGGAGGTTCCTCAAAATGTTGAAAATAGAACTGCCCTATGACCCAGCAATTGCACTATTGGGTATTTACCCTAAAGATACAAATGTAGTGATCCAAAAGGGGACATGCACCCGAATGTTTATAGCAGCAATGTCCACAATAGCCAAACTATGGAAAGAACCTAGATGTCCATCAACAGATGAATGGATCATGAAGATGTGGTATACATACACAATGGAATACTATGCAGCCATCAAAAGAAATGAAATCTTGCCATTTGCGACAACATGGATGGAACTAGAGCGTATCATGCTTAGCGAAATAAGTCAAGCAGAGAAAGACAACTATCATATGATCTCCCTGATATGAGGAAGTGGTGATGCAACATGGAGGCTTAAGTGGGTAGGAGAAGAATCAATGAAACAAGATGGAATTGGGAGGTACACAAACCATAAGTGACTCTTAATCTCACAAAACAAACTGAGGGTTGCTGGGGGGAGGGGATTTGGGAGAAGGGGGTGGGATTATGGATATTGGGGAGGGCATGTGCTTTGGTGAGTGCTGTGAAGTGTGTAAACCTGGTGATTCACAGACCTGTACCCCTGGGGACAAAAATATATGTTTATAAAAAATAAAAAATTAAAAAAAAAAACCAAAACAAACAAAAAAAATTGATAAACATCTATCTAGAATTATCAAAAAGAAAAAAGAACCCAAATAAATAAAATGACAAGTGAGAGAGGAGAAATAAGAAATAGTGCCACAGAAACACAAACAATTATAAAAGAACATTATGAAAACCTACATGCTAACAAACTGGACAAATTCCTAGAAACATATAACCTCCAAAAATTGAAAAGGGAAGGAATAGAAAACTTGAATAGGCTGATAACCAGCAAAGAAATTAAATCAGTAATCAAAAGAACTCCCAACAGACCAAAGTCCAGGACCACATGGCTTCACAGGCAAATTCTACCAAACATTTAAAGAAGAGTTATTACCTATTCTCAAACTATTCCAAAATACAGAAGAGAAAGGAAAACTTCCAAATTCAGTCTGTGTGGTCAGCATTTCCCTGACACCAAAACCAGATAAAGACTGTACTAAAAAAGAGAACTAGGCCAATATCTCTGATAAAAGAGGCCAATATCTCTGATAAACATGGATGTAAAAATTCTCACACTGAATCCAAGAATATTTTTTAAGAAATCTTTTACTATGATCGGTTGGGATTTATCCTAGGCTGCAAAGGTGGTTCAATATTCACAATCAATCAGTGTGATACTCCACATTAATAAAAGAAAGGATCAGAACTATATGATCAATTCAATAGATGCAGAAAAAGCATTAGACAAAGTATTACATATATTCATGATGAAATCTGTTGACAAAGTAGGTAATAAAGTCTATATATGAAAATACACAGCTAATACCATCCTCGTGGGGAACAGCTGAGAGTTTTTCCTCCACAGTCAGGAACGAGGCAGGGGTGCCCACTCTCATCACCATTGTTTAACACAGTACTGGAAGCTTTAGCCACAGCAGTCAGATGACAAGAGAAATAAAAGGCATCCAAATCAGAAAGGAAGAAGTCAAATTTTCACTATTTGAAGATGACATGATACTATATATAGAAAACCTGAAAGACCACCAAAAGACTGTTAGAACTGATAAATGAATTCAGTAAAGTTGCAGAATACAAAATCATTGTACAGAAATCTGTTATATTTTTGTACACCAAAAATGAAGCAGCAGAAAGGACAATTAAGGAATCTATGCCATTTACAATTGCAGCAGAACCCTAAGATACTTAGGCATAAAGCTAACCAAAGAGGTAAAAGACCTATACTCTGATAAAAACACTGATGAAAGAAAATGAAGGTGACACAAGGAAATGGAAAAACATTCCATGCTCATGGATTGGAAGAACAAACATTGTCTGTAGCACTCGAAGCAATCTACACATTTAATGCAGCCCCTATCAAAATACCACTGGCAGTTTTCACAGGGCTAGAGCAAAAACAATCCTAAAATTTCTGTGGAACCACAGAAGATCCCAAATAGCTAAAACAACCTGAAAAAAGAAAAGTAAAGCTTGGAGACATCACAATTCCAAACTTCAAGTTATCTTACAAAGCCATAGTGATTAAAGCAGTGTGATACTGGCAGCTAAATAGACACATAAATCAATAGAACAGAATAGAAAATCCAGAAATGAACCCACAACTATATGGTCAGTTAATCTTTTTTTTTTTTTTTTTTTTTTTTGGTCAGTTAATCTTTGACAACGAATATCCAATGAATAAAAGGACGTTTCTTCAACAAATGGTGTTGGGAAAACTGGACAGCTGTATGTGAAAGAATGAAACTGGACCACTTTCTTACACCATACACAAAAAATAAATGAAAATGCATTAAAGACCTAAATGTGAGACAAGAAACCATCCAAATCTGAGGGGAGAACACAGGCAGTAACCTCTTTGATATTGGCCTTAGCAACTTCCTTCTAGATATGTCTTCCTTCTAGATATGTCTCCTAAAAACAAAAGCAAAAATAAACTATTGGGACCTCATTAAAATAAAAAGCTTCTGCACAGTGAAGGAAACATCAACAAAATTAAAAGGTAGCCTATGGAATTGGAGAAGATATTTGCAAATGCCATATCTGAGAAATAGTATCTAAAAATCTATAAAGAACTTATGAAACTGAATACCCAAAAAATAATTTAATTAAAAAATGGGCTAAAGACACGAGTAGTTATTTTTCCAAATAGGACATATAGATGGCCAACAGACACATGAAAAGATGCTCAATATCATTAATCATCAGGAAAAAACAAACCAAAACCAGAATGAGATATGACCTTCCACCTGTCAGAATGGCTAAGAGAAGAGGTGGTGTAGTTTTGCCTTTTCCAGAATTTTGTGAAATCTTGTCATTTGCAATGACATGGATGGAGCTATAGTGTATTATGAATTTTTTGGTAATACTAATTATCCATATTTACTTTGAGATTTGGAAAAAATAAAATATTTTTATTTATTTATTTTATTTTTTATAAACATATATTTTTATCCCCAGGGGTACAGGTCTGTGAATCACCAGGTTTACACACTTCACAGCACTCACGAAAGCACATACCTTCCCCAATGTCCATAATCCCACCCCCTTCTCCCAAAACCCCTCCCCCCAGCAACCCTCAGTTTGTTTTGTGAGATTAAGAGTCACTTATGGTTTGTCTCTCTCCCAATCCCATCTTGTTTCATTTATTCTTCTCCTACCCACTTAAGCCCCCATGTTGCATCACCACTTCCTCCTATCAGGGAGATCATATGATAGTTGTCTTTCTCTGCTTGACTTATTTCGCTAAGCATGATGAGCTCTAGTTCCATCCATGTTGTCGCAAATGGCAAGATTTCATTTCTTTTGATGGCTGCATAGTATTCCATTGTGTATATATACCACATCTTCTTGATCCATTCATCTGTTGATGGACATCTAGGTTCTTTCCATAGTTTGGCTATTGAGACCTGGCAGGCCAGAAAGAGCTGGCATGATATTTTCAGAGCACTAAACGAGAAAAACATGCAGCCAAGAATACTATATCCAGCTAGGCTATCATTGAAAATAGAAGGAGAGATTAAAAGCTTCCAGGACAAAAATAAAATATTTTTACAGTGTATTATGCTAAATGAAATGTCAGTCTCTGAAAGATAAATACCATATGATCTCACTCATATGTGGAATTTTTTTTTAAAAATTATATTTATTTATTTGACAGAGAGAGATCATAAGTAGGCAGAGAGGCAGGCAAAGAGAGAGGGGGAAGCAGGCTCTCTGCTGAGCAGAGAGCCCGATTCGGGACTTGATCCCAGGACCCTGGGATCATGACCTGAGCAGAGGCTTTAACCCACTGAGCCACCCAGGTGCCCTCATATGTGGAATTTAAGAAAGAAAACAAATGGGCATAGGGAATGAGAGGGGGAGAGAAAGAGAGAGAGATACAAATTGAGAAACAGACTCTTAGGTATTGAGAATAAACTGATGGTCACCAGATGGGACGTGAGTGGGGGCATGGGTGAAATAGGTGATGGGGGTTAAGGAGCACATTTACCGTGAGTACCAGGTGTTGTATGGAAGTGTTGAAGCACCATATCGTACACCTGAAACAAATATTATACTGTATATTAACTAACTGGAAATGAAATGTAGACTTAAAAAAAGAGAGGATTTTTCAGAGTGGATTTAGATCACAGTTAAGGCCTTTTATGTTGATTGTGGGCTGGGCTTGGTCTGCTCTCTGCCTCTGACTGGAAATGCTGCAGTAAAGCCACATATTTCTGTTCCAAGGAGAGATTAACACTTGATAGTAGTAGAAAACAAAAAGACAATGATGAGAAAATTAAATTTGAATTAACTTTTATCATAACCAGATTTGACTTCCACCATGCCACTGCCACCTGACTTGAGAACTCTTCCTTACATGGTCACTGGAGAGCTTTAATTTGTAGGCCAAACTTAATCTTAAAAAAACAAAACAAAACAAAACAAAACATAAAAGATCAATCTCCTTTACTATTGCCTCCATTTGCATTGTTTGAACTTCTGTGTTAAACTCGTGATAATCAATAATAAATTGCAGAAGTCTTTGAGATTAAGAATTTCACATATGTGACTATTGCCAATACTGGGAATTACTTAAAATCGTTTGCTGTTTTTGATAGAAATCTTAAAAATGATCTCTCTCTCTCTGCATATTCCTGGCTATTAAATTTAAGAAGTATTTATAATTACTGAAACATTACAGGGATATATAGTCTTATTATAACTCTTTTAAACCTTTCTTACCTTTTTTCCTGGGAAAACTCTGGATTTTGGAGGAAGAAGCCTTCCTTAGGAATTTTAAGTTTTGTTTTTTTTTTTTTAATTAGGTGATGTCTTTTTTTTTTCTTTATTAAGGTTCTACTTATTTGAGAGAGAGTAAGTGAGAGACAGAGTGAGAGAGACAAAGAGAAAGTGAGCATGAGCTGGGAAGAGGGGCAAAGGAAGAGGAGAAGCAGACTCCCCACTGATCAGGGAGCCTGATCTCAGTCTCAGGACTCTGGGATCATGACCTGCGTGGAAGGCAGATGCTTAACTGATTGAGCCACTCAAAATCCCCATTAAATCAAGCTTTTTAAAGTATAATTTGCATATAACAAAATTTAGTCTTTATAGTGTACATTTACTATGAATTTTGAAGATACATGTAGTTGTCTATCTGTCACTACAATAAAAATATAGAACAGTTCTGCTGCTCTGAAAATTCCCCTTGCTCTTTGCGGCTTACCCCTCCCTTGGACCCTAGGCCCCTGGCAACCATTCCTTTTTTGTTGTCTCTGTAGTTTTGCCTTTTCCAGAATTTCGTGTACATGGAATCATGCCATATGTAGCTGTGACTTCTTTCATTTAGCATAATGCATGTGTGATTCACCCAGTTGTTGTGTATATCGATAGTTTGTTTTTATTGCTTATTAATATTCTACAATTTCTTCATTCATTCACCAGTTGAAGGACATTTGAGGTATTTCCAGTTTGGGGCTATGATGAAAAAGATTGCTATAAATATTTGTGTGCAGGTTTTTGTGAATGTAAGCTTTCATTTTACTTGGGTAAATATTCAGGAGTAGGATTTCTCGGTCATATGGTAGCATAGGATTAAGTTTATAAGAAACTGTTTCAAGATGACCCTACTGTCTTCCATTCCTAGCAGTAATGTATGAGTTTCAGTTTCTCTATATCCTTAGGAGCACTTTGGAATAAGAATTTTTTTAAAAAAAATTTCAATTTTAGCTATTCTAATAGGAATTTGGTGGTACCTCCTTGTGGTTTTGTCTTTTTCTAATGATGAATTATTTTGAGTGTCTTTTTATATGCTTATTTCCCATCCATATATCTTTTATTGGTGCAGTTCTATTAAAACCTTTTGCCCATTTTTTGTTAGGAAATGTATTAGTTTGCTAGGGTACCACAACATAATACCCAAGACTGGGTGGCTTAAACAGAAATTTATTTTCTCATACTTCTGGAGACTTGAAGTCCCAAGATCAAGGTGTTGGCAGGTTTGGTTTCTTCTGAGGCTTCTTTCCTTGGGTTGCAGATGGCTTCATTCTTGTTGTGTCCTCACAAGGTTTTTTCTCCATTTGTACATACTTTTGGTGACTCTTTGTATCCAGATTTTTTCTTATAAGGATACCCGTCATAATTGGATTAGGGCCCACTCTAGTGGCCTCATTTTTTTTTTTTTTTTGTATGTATGTGTTTGTTTACTTATTTAAGTTTTAGGGTAGTTAACATACTGTGCAATATTGGTTTCTGGAGTAGAATTCAATGATTCATCACTTACATACAACACCCAGTGCTCATCAAAACAAGTGCCTTCTTTAATACCCATCACCCATCTAACCCATCTGGCACCCACCTCCCTCTGTCAACCCTCACCTTGTTCTTTATAATTAAGAGTCTCTTATGACTTGTTTCCCTCTCTCCTTTTTTTTTTCTTCCCCCCTCTTCCCATGTGTTCATCTGTTTTCTTTCTTAAATTCCACATATGAGTGAGATCAAATGGTATTTGTCTTTCACTGACTGATTTATTTCACTTAGGATAGTACACTATAGCTCCATCCATGTCATTGCAAGTGGCAAGATTTCATTCTTTTTAGTGATTGAGTAATATTCCTATATGTGTGTGTGTATATGTGTATACACATATACATGTACACACACACACCCCACCTCTTCTTTATCCATTCATCAGTCGATGGAAATTTGGGCTTTTTCCATAGTTTGGCTATTGTTAATAATGCCCAGTAAACACTGGGGTGCATATATCCCTTTGAATTAATATTTTTGTATTATTTGGGTAAATACCTAGTAGTGCAATTGCTGGATCATCAGGTAGCTCTATTTTTAACTTTTTGAGGAAACTCCATACTGTTTTCCACTGTGGCTGTACTAGTTTTCATTTCTACCAACAGTGCAAGAGGGTTCCCCTTTCCCCATAATCTCACCAACACCTGTTGTTTCTTGTGTTGGTAATTTTAGCTATCCTGATAGGTGTGCAATAGTAGCTCATTGTGGTTTTGGTTTATATTTCCAGGATGAATAATAGTTTTATTCTGTGATTTTTTTTTTAACATTCAAGTACAATGAACATATAGTGTTATAGTACTTTCAGATATACAGTATAGTAATTCAAAAATTATTAAAAAAAAGATTTTGTTTATTTATTTGACAGATAGAGAGCACAAGTAGGGAGAGTGGCAGGCAGAGGGTGAGGGAGAAGCAGGCTCTCTGCTGAGCAGGGAGCCCAATGTGGGTCTTGATCCCAGGACCCTGGGATCATGGCCTGAGCCAAAGGCAGCCGCTTAATCTACTGAGCCACCCAGGTACCCCAGTGATTCAATAATTCTATAGATTTCTGAAGTAGATAGGCTGAGACTGAGGACCGGGGGTGGGCTGGACCCATGGGCCCTGTTAAGAGGTTCCTTGCCTTCCTACAGGACAGAAATAAAACGTGAGCTGGAGAAAGTGAAAACAGAGTTTATTGAATAGTGTAAGCAACAGGTAGAAAATAACAGATAGAGGGTCTGGGAAACAGAAAGGAAAGGAGAATGAGTCTTGTCATTGGTTGGAGTTAGGGGTTTATATTGGGTAGGGATCTAGGATACATAGACCCCTAAGGAATCCAGAGTAGTGTCCAATGAAAGGCAAGTGGCAGGTGAACAATAGGTGTTATTCCATAAATCACTAGTGGTAGGGGATGTTGATGCCAATGTCAGCCGAGGTTTGTTTGAGGGTAATAGGCCAGCACGTTTTTGGGATTTGGCTCTTCTTGGATGTTATCAGATGTTTCCGGGCCTAGGACAAAACTTAGAGAATGATTAACTTTCTTGCTTCCCCCTTGAAGTGGGAACATTGCTTTTTTGGCTTATTCAGAGATGGGGCTTTCTAAAAGGCCCCCTTCAGTTTCCTTACCTCATTTCTTAGTGCTCATCGACATAAATATACTCTTAATCCTTTTTATCTATTTCACCCTCCTGCTCCCCACCCCTCCCACCAACCTCCCTTCAGGCAACCACCAGTTTTTCCTCTGAGTCTTTCCTTACGAGTCTCTTTTTTTCTTTTTCTTTTGGTTTATTTCTTAAAGCTCACATATGCTTGAAATCATATGGTGTTTTTCTCTGTTTGACTGATTTTAAACCTCTAGGTCCATCTATATTGTTTCAGATGGCAAAAAAAAAAAATTCTTTTTTTTATGACTAATTAATATTTTGTTTGTATTTATATGCCACACCTTCTTTATCTACTCATCTATAGGTAGATACATGGGTTGCTTCCATATCTTGACTATTGTAAATAATGCTGCTGTAAACACAAGGCTTCATGTATCTTTTTGAATTAGTGTTTTCATTTGAGTAAATACCCAGTAGTGGAATTACTGGGTTATATGATAATTCTATTTTTAATTTCTTTTAAGGAAATTCCATACTATTTTCCACAGTTGCTTACCAGCTTACATTCTCACCAAGAGTAGAAGGGGTTCCTTTTTCTCTAGATTCTCCTCTCCACTTGTTATCTCATGGCCTCATTTTAACTTAATTACCCTTTTGATGATCCTGTCTCCAAGTATAGTCATAATCTGAGGTATTAGGGTTAGGGCTTTAACAAAAGAAATCTGAGGGAAGATAGTTTAGTCTATAATGGGGAGGTAATTTGCTTTCTTATTATTGAATTTTGAGAATTTCTTATATATTCAGATATAGGTTCTTAATTAGGTATCTACTTTACATATATTCCCCCATCTGTGGCATGTCTTTTCACTTTATTAACAGTGTCTTTTGAAGAGCAGAAGTTTTAATTTTGATGAAGTCTAATTTATCAATTTTTCTTTAATGTATTGTGCTTTTGTATCATATCTTAGAAGTTACTGTCTAATCCAGAGCCTCTGAAATTTTCTCATGTGTTTTCTTTTTATAAAATTGCTCTCATTTGCATTATCTGAGTGTGAACTGTGTTAAAACTTTTAGGTCTGTGATCCATTTCAGTTTAATTTTTATGTATGATATATGTTGTGGTTCTTTTTTGGGGGAGGGTATATAGTTTACTGTTGTTCCAGCATTATTTTTTGAAAAGACTATCCGTTCTCTACTGAATTGCCTTTACACCTTTGAAAATAATTGGTTGTATATATACAAGGCCTTTTATAGACTCTCTCTTCTGTTCCATTGATCTGTATGTCTGCCCTTAAGCCAAAACCTCATTGTCTTGATTACTGTGGCTTTCTCATAAGTCTTTTTCAAAATTGTTTTGGCCTATCCATACAAAATTTAAAAGCATCTTGTTGATTTATATAAAGCGAGGGTGGGGGTGGAAGGGAGAGAAAGAAGGAGAAGGGACGAGAAGAAAGAGAGAAGGGCAAGTGGAGGTGGCGTTGGGGGAGGAAGGGAGAGTGTATTCTGGTATTTAGAATGTCTTATAAGGATACCAATCCTACTAATATTCCAGCCTCTAAACTCATTTAACCTTAATTGTCTCTGTAAGGACCTATCTCCAAATTTAGTCACAGTGGAGGTTAGTTTGGGCTTCAACATATGAATTGGGGTGGGTCAGTGAGGGAGATACAATTAATTCCATAACAGAGGGGTAGTGTGTGTGTGTGTGTGTGTGTGTGTGTATATATATATATATATATATATATATAGTATTTTTTTTAAACTTATTTATTTGAGCAAGAGAGAATATGAGCAGGGGAGGGACGGAAGGAAACTGGGAGAGAGAATACTCAAGCAGACCTCTTCTTACTGAGTGCAGAGCCTGAGGTGGGGCTTGATCCCAGAACTCTCAAGTTATGATCTGGGCCAAAATCAAGAGTTGGCCACTTAACCAACTCATGTGCCCTGGTTAGCAGTATAATTTAATGAGCCTCCTAAGTTATGCAAACGTATACCTAGTGCCTAGTCTTGGATGGAAAGTGACAGCTTTTTCTGTGTAATACAGTAATAGGCAGAACATGAATATCTAATATTAAATATTGGATAGTTTCATATTCTTTGGTATGCTGTACCTTTATCTTTTGTCACTAATGTTTAGTAAAAGTTTGTTACAGATTTTCATTATTGGGGTTTGAAGGATAGTGGAGGAGGGACAGTGTCCACACTTACGGTGAGTGTGTTTGAAAGGCATAGTACCTATAGAAAGTAAGACAGTGAGTGGGAACTGAGAATTCCATGAAAAGTGTCCAGGGAATTTCAAGCTCCTAGAAATCCTTGAAAATTCCCAAAGCATATGTGATGAGGGCTTAAGCCATTTTATCTGTCGATGAAGGTAAAAGATAACTCCAGATGGCTTATAGGTTTAGGTTTACCTAGATTATATTAGTTAAACATTTTATCATATTATAACAGTTTTCACTACATGTATTGTTTATTCATTTATCATGCATCCAACATTTGTTTAGTTTGTTAAACTGTTTACAGGGATATGACATTGAAAGGTAGTATCCAAGTCTTCAAGGAACTGACAGGTTAGAGGGAGTGAGAAACATATGAACAAGTGATTGTAATATACTATGACAACTAAATAAACATACATACAACTATAGAGGCCAGAAAAAGAAGGACCTCATGAATTTGTGAATAGGAAGGAATTACTGAATCCAGAGAGTTAAAGCTATAGAATGTAGTCTGGTATCATTGCTTCAACAGGTTTAAGCCACTGAAATTCAGATTTAGCTTCATAATGGATGCTTGCTTTGGGAACCTCGTACACTCTTACTATGTTCTGATCTTCTAAGAGGAATGAAATCTTTTTGTAGAGTTTTCAACCATGGGCAGTTTTGCCTCCAGTGGACATTTGGCAATGTTTACACACATTTTTGATTGGAGGAAGTGGAGGAGTATGACTGGTATCTAATGGGTAGAGAGCAGAGATGCTGAAAATATCCTAAAATGCAAAGATACCCCCCAGCAACAAAGAATTATTTGCCCCCAAATGTCAAGAATCCTGGGGTTGAAAGTAACAGATGTTTGGTCTGGTCTACTACTAGTCTATTGAACCGTATTGCTATTAGCTCCAGGAGGGACCAGATGATTGGGCCACCTAGGTCACAGTTATGTCTCATTGCCTTTCCCCAAATAGAATTGGTTGGGTCCTCGTGTGTGTGTGTGTGTGTGTGTGTGTGTGTGTGTGTGTGTTGGCTAGATAACAGAAGTTTTAGTCTGTTGGATAAGGAAACATAATTTTTTAAAAGCCATCTATGTGTCTAGACATAATCTCCAAGTCTTCTGTCAGGTATATAAAGTGAATTGTGCCTTTTAAAAATCAACTGAGCTATGTGTTATCTGAAAGGCTGGAGTGACTTTAAGATGTTGATTAAAAAACATCTCTTAAACATATGTATGTTTCTCAGAGAGTAAATGCAGTGGGTTCAAAAAAGATTAAATTGATTTGAACTTTAGGGGAAATAATATGTTCTTCATGAAAAATCTTTGAATTTCTATTATTTTATTTTTTATTCTTGAGAAAATATTAAGTAGAAATAAACTTGAAAGTAGGGAGAAAAATCAGGAAATCAGCTTGATTTCAGGGTATAATGACTAGCGCTAGACAACTTCTTTTAGTAACTTTTATTCTCATGCACATTTTTTAATGCAGTGTTTTTTAAAGTTTAAATTGAGTAACCAGAAAAAATTTCTTTTTGTTGGTGTTGCTAAGAGTTTCTAGTCATAATGTTCAGAAAATTAGCATTGGTCCCAGGCACATTCTTCCAACCCTTCCTATTCTCCAGCTGCCTCTGACAGTATTCTGAAGATACAAGGCATCTGCCTAAAGCAGTAAACTTCAGCTTTCTTATACCAACACAATTTTTTAAAAAGATTTTATTTATTCATTTGACAGAGAGAGAGATCACAAGCAGGCAGAGAGTCAGGCAGAGAGAGAGGGGGAAGCAGGCTCCCTGCTGAGCAGAGAGCCCGATGCGGGGCTCTATCCCAGGACCCTGAGATCATGACCTGAGCCGAAGGCAGTGGCTTAATCCACTGAGCCACCCAGGCACCCCCAACACAAATTTTTATAAAAGAAAAGGAAAAGAGGAGAAATGGGTTGTTTCAGTTGAGATATTTGCCACTGTGACAAATAAACCCCTCATTTAAAGGATAGATTTTTTTCCTTTTTTTTTTTAAGGATAGATTTTTAATGATAGATGGTTTTTCCTTGCTCATTTATCAGTCTTCTATGCTCATTTATTGTTCCTCATTGAATTTAGAGAGCACTCATTGATTATTAGCTTTTATTATTGGTTTTCATTATAATATGACTAAGATGATATAAAATGTTTATAGATTTGAATTAGACATTTAAATTATGCTAAGAAACCAGTGGGGAAGGGATAGAGATCTAGGAAGACAAGAAACTATTTGTCAAACTTTAGAAACAATTTTATATACATGCATTGGCTACCAACAGACAGTATTTAGATTTTCAAACACTGGTTTACACCTCAAAATTTGTGTGATATTTCTCTACCCTCCTTTCTCTTAATCTAATTTTGCCCCTCTTTGGAGATAGACGAACTCAACTTTTACTCTTGCCATCTTCTTTGGCTTTGTTCACACACAAATGTACTGCCAAATTTGAAATTTTTGCTAGTGAGAAAGATACATCCTAGTTTTTGGCTCTGCATATCTGATTATCCTAAAAGCAGTGGCAGCACCAAAACTTTTCCAGAATGGAACAATTATAAGTTAAGTAGTAAATGGAGAAGACCACTGGTTATACTATAATATTTACGCTTCACAATTACATTTGATTAATTTGCTGAACGTACAAAGCTATTTTTGGATTAATCTCCCCCCCCCCCCCGCCAATTTTTTTTGTATTGTTTTCTAACTCTGTTTCATTATTCTGTGACACAACTTTAAGCATACTTAGATTGCTTACATTTTTTTTTTAAGATTTTATTTATTTTGACAGACAGAAATCACAGGGAGGCAAAGAGGCAGAGAGAGAGGAAAGGAAGCAGGCTCCCTGCTGAGCAGAGAGCCCGATGTGGGGCTCAATCCCCGGACCCGGGGATTATGACCTGAGCCGAAGGCAGAGGCTTTAACTCACTGAGCCACCCAGGTGCCCCAAATTGCTTACATTTTAAAAAGGAATCTGGGTATATTTCCCATATGAGATACCACTAATAAGGCATCACATATAATTAGAAAAAATAGCATTGCACAGATGAGAAGAGAAAATGTGTTTTGGCAGAAACAAATTGTGGTGCATATTAGTATGTCTTTAGATCCAAGGAACATTTGATAATTGAGTGCAATTAACTTCAAAATAAATCTTGATTCTTTTTTGGAAGCATATATAAAAATTTAGGTGCAAACTAAAATGATAATGTGAAAAGTAACCTGACAAGTAGATATCAAACCTGCAGAAATTCTATAGAGATAAAACCATGCAGGTGAAAATAATATCCAAATTGAAATAAAAATATGACTTTGGGAGGAGAGGAATTGTTCTCAGTTGACAGGATAAATGGCAGTATCTTTTGATGTAGGGAAAAAAATAAACGCTTGATTTTCATGTGGTTATTACTAATTTTTGTGTATGTGTAGTAGAGAGGCAGTTTTTCTCTTTCTTCAAATAAAAAGAACATTCCATAGTCTCCTATGTGTTTTATTTTCCTGTTTGTTTATTTTACTGATAGGCAATAGCTCTCTTCCCAGGGTGCTGAGTTGACCTTAATGTGAGTTACAACTAAACCCAGGAACAAGGACATTCAGTGAAATCAAGGATAATTGTTTTATGGTAAATCTTTCCCTGAAGGCTACAGAACCTTTCTGAAATATGCTATTTACTTAAACCTCTATTATTGGTTTATTTTAGATTTTTTTCATTTTAACAACAGGCATCATCAATAGATGTATAAGCTAAGGAGAGGCTGGGCTTATAGATAGTTATATTTTAGCAAAGAAACTTTACTAGGAAAACTGATTGTAATCTCATTCTTTCCCCCTCCTTTTCTCATCTATAATCTAGAGTACAAACTCTCTTACTGTGAAATACTTGGGGAAGACCGCATTGAAACCATCATTCTATTGCGTGAAAGTATTAGAGCTGGCACTCTTGTGTTGGGTAATTAAGGGTGAAAAGTGGCTATATTTTTAGACTGGAGAGTGAAAGAAATATTTTTTTATTTAAAAAAATAAAATTTTATGTAAAAAAATATTCTTTTCTAAATAGAATGCAATCCTTTTAAAATATCAAAAGTTTTTATAATAACACCACATACATAAGGTACTATTATTTAAAATGATGCAAAATGTCACTGAATCTTTCTAGCTTGGAACTAAATGCTTCCAAGGCACCTGACAGAAGCAATGCTAACTCTCAATTATCAACCTGTGGTTATGAGAGACAGCAAAAACACAGGCAGTTGCATTCACAAACATTAAAAATCTTTTAGGCATTTGTTACAGTTTCTTCCCCATCAAACTTTTTTCCCCTGAAGCTTCTAAGAAGAACAATTCTGAATGATCTGTACTTTCTTCTTTTCTTACATGCACTTTTGATAGGGATGATGGAAATGGTCTATGAAGAGGGCTTTGGGTAAAAGAGAAACAAAAGTCCACAGTTCTATGTATCCTGAATAATTACTCCCTGGAGTTTTCTCTTTGGGGACAAGTGTCCTTCCTTTTCTTCACAGGATCATTTCAAACCCTTTTCTGTTAAAAGAGCCACAGATTGCTGAAAGGCGCTTACTGCAAATAGGATTACATAGATGTCTTCATAGCTTTTAGCCTTAACAAACTGTGTAGTCAGTGTATGTGCAAAGTGCGCTGTATGGTCTGCTGGGCAGCTCGGTCTGAGATTCAGCCCTACTTTCAGGAAATATGCAGTGTCTGCTGCTCCAATCAAACAACAGCAGTAGCAGCAGTGGCAACACAAGTTGTATGAGTGATAAAAAAGGTAAAGTGATAAAGGCTGTAGGAATGATAGAAACAAGATCTTTTATTTTCAGAGTCACCGGAGAGATAATTACTGCAGGCTAGAGAGATCAAGGAACTTCTCATTCATTTGAGAGTTAAGTTAACTTTTTTGTTCTCTGGGCTTCAAACAATGTAGAGAATATAAGTTTATGCAGGAGATGGAGAAGAAAAGGCTACTGTAGTGGAAAAAAAGATGAGGAAAAGAGAAAAAGAATAAAGAAAAATATTCAAGTGCAAGAAAGAGTACAGTAGTTTATGGAATGATTTCTATAAGAGATAAAAGATATAAAATGGGAAAGTCAGAAGGAGCCAGATTATAGAATGTTTTAAATGACAAAATAGGATTTCAACATTTTGTTATAGGTAATGGAAAGCACTTGAAGAATTTTGAGTGGAAAAGTGTTTTAGAAAGATGCTTCTAATGACGATATGGAGGATGAACTGAAGTAGAGGGGATTGGAGGAAGCTTGTTTCAGAATAGACCTAGGGAATCCTAGAAGCGTTAAGTGAGGAGCATGGACAAGGGGCAGAAAGATGTAGGAAGGGTGGGTAGGACATGTTTGAGATGGTTTTGAAATTGATAAGCCACATGTACTATAATTTTTAGAGAAAAGTTTATTGCTTTAATTGCTTGTATTACAAAAATTATCAAATCAGCAGTTAATGGTGTATTGCTAGAAGATCCTTAAGATATTAAAAGTTGAGGGGCTATTATAAACAGACTTATGAGAATAAACACTTAAATGACGTAAACAAAGTTTTAGAAATTCGACTCCCTTGAAAGTTGAATCCTTGAAATTTGAACCACTGTTTTCTGCTATAGATCTCTTACATACATTTACACACACACACACACACATCCCACATGTACTTTTATATAGAGAGCAGGAATTGGCAGTCCGTGGGCCAAATGTAGACTGTTGCCTGTTTTTGTAAACACAATTTTAATGGAACACAGTCATGCTCAATTTTTAATGTGTTATCTATGGCTGCTTTTTTTGTTTTAATGCAAAGTTGAGTATTTACAAGAGAAATGTATGGCCCACAAAGCCTCACACATTTGCTGTCTTTTCTTCTACAGAAAAAGTTGGCTGACCCTTGGTCTGTTAATATTGGGTAATTGCAGCTAAGTCAACTAAGTCAACCTTAGTTCTGGTTGCACATGCTGGTTTGTAGCAACAAATTTCAGGAAAACCAGATCTTACATATATTAAATTAAATTGAATGCGTATCTTGAAATGAATGCACATTGGTCTCTCTTACCCAGAGCATGTGAATATAATCCTTTTATCTTACCATTGTATCATTTAAATTTATCTAGAAAAGTGATGTCTTTTTTGCACTAATGACCTGATGTGAGTTTGTGTGGTGAGTTTTCTTAGCTGGCTTCCAGGTGTAGGGTATAGACTTTTGTAATCAAGGTTAAATTTTGTAAATAAAGGGTAAATCAAGCAGATTGATAGTACTCCCAGTCAGCTGAAGCATTATGACAATGATTTTAAAAACCCCAAGTTTTATTATTTATGTTATATTGAGGGGTGTTGTGATTGTTTCACTTACATTATATAATGTAATCATAGGAATTGTATGATCTAAGTAAAGTTTTAGAATAATCTTCTTTTGATAGGAAAGCAAACTGTGTATTAGGGATATTACATAAGAAGCCCAAGGCCAGAAGCTGGTAAATGGGAGAGCTAGGAGTTGAATACAGAGGTAGTGAAAAATCTATCCATCTCACCTTCTCAGGGCATCAGCCCTTCCCTCTGCCATTGCCATAGAGCTGGTTTCTAGCAGCCATCTTTTTATTGTATTAGCTTGTTCAGCCATAAGAGACCAGTCCAAAGTTGCATACTGGGAGCCAGATCGAAGTTGAGCTGATCAGAGTTGTGCTCTGAGATTTTGTATGAGGCTAAAAATTTTGCTTCGTTCTAGCTTTTCTTGAAGAGAGGAAGTATGGAAATTTGTGGTGCTATTCTTCTTCCATTCCTGTTGAATAATGTGCCCTTTAATAATATGAAAAAATACTGATGAATATGAAAAACACTTAAGAATATTCACAGATCACTGTGTGTTTAATATAAGTAAGAGTTTGGGAGTGTGTGTTAGTTAACCAAGGATATTAATTACCTGCATGATGGGCAGTAACACTGATTTTATAGCACCTCCTGCTGAAAAAGGAGAACTGGAAAGAGCATCTGTCAGGGTTTAGTGCAAGGGATGACAACCACTCTAGTATTTTCAGGAGCAATCAAGAGGACAGAGAGAATTAGGTAGTTGCAATATCTGCCAGAAGGGCTGGGGAAGTGGAAACCAGAGGAGCTACCTCTAGACTACATATGACATGAAACTGAGATCCAGAGCTGAGAACAAGAGATCATGAAGCTGCCACCACCACTATGCTACAAGAGCTTCCTTTCACATCAACAAAACTGGTGACCAGAAATATAACAAGACATTTGGCTGCTGGAAACATGACCTGCCAGTTTTCCTTGCCAGTTATCAAAACAGTGAGAAGATAATCTCCCTACTTGTTTTCTGCATCTATCAGGAAAGCATCTCATTGGCAGATCCTATTTGCATATAGGATATTCTAGTTGACTGGTATTTGGGGAGTATAGTTTTTAGCCTTGTATTGCCTATGAAAAGGGAGGATAAGGAACTTTGCAGTTCTTGGGATAAGAAATAGAGGGCAGTAGCAGTGGATGCTAAGTCTCAAAAGAATATATCCATCATAGGATCAGGCTGTAGCAGTGGTCAAAACAATCTGGTTATATTCATTGTACTCTCCAAGTCTGTAACACAGCATGTTTTGACCTTATTGCTTTTTGCTATTATACCCCTGGGGATGTGGTGCCTTGAACTTGGGCTGAATGTGAGCTTCTCTTGGTTTACCAAGGAAATCATATTAATGCACTATTGTTTGGAAAGCTGGGATTGAAAACAGGGTCATGTCTTTTCTGGTGGCTGGTTAATGGCACACCCAGGCTTCTCCTTCTGTGAACTCATATTTCTTCTGTGAGAAAATAATGGAAGGTTCGCAAGATCTTCTCTTTCTAGAACTAGCCATCTTCTAACTCATTATATTGCTTGTATTGGTGGATGTCTTGAGGAGTATATATAATGCTTTGAGACAGAATATCCGATGATATGAGTATTAGACTAATAACGTATTACCTAGAGGCTTATTTATTCAGCAAGACTTGCAGTAAATAGAGCTCAAAGAGGAATAGAGAATTGGAAACAAATTATTTAATGATTTTTTTTTTTTTTTTACTCTGTTGAAATATTGAAGTAATCTTCAGTGCCACTTTTGTGGTCAATCATTTTTGCTGTACTTACTCTTTTTTGGTGATTCAGAAAACTGCAAATGGTAAGGCTGTCTTAAGTGGTTGTGTAAGTAAATGTTAAAATTTAAAATATAGATTATACATTACATTGATTCTCTTCTATTTTTCTTTACTCTCCTGTTGTTCTTTTTCTTAGACTACATGGTAAGTAGGTCAGGAACAGTGGGTTGGGCAGCATTACTTATGGGGAACACAAGGCAGATACTTGGAATCTCCTTCAAAGATCTTGGAATACAATTTTTACGGTCAGTGCTTTTCTAAATGTTCTACTCTGAAGAATCACTGAAAAAGAGAGATGAACTAATACATCAGTGTTCTTGCAATATCCTCCTGGGATATTCCTCTCTATAGTATGTTAACTCTATAGTACCAAGCCAAATGTTCAGAAAAAGTACTTGTTCCTAGACCATAGCTAAGAATTGCTGTTCTAGGAAGAACTTGCCTCTTTCCCAAGTAACTTTCAGTGAGACAGAATGCCTGACAATTTTTTGTATCCAAGTGGTATAAATTCTGTAAATTCAGCATGTTTAATCAAAATTACTCACTGATCTTGCTTTCAATGACAGCTCTACACACCACCAACTCACAAATCATACAAAGTACAATAGAAATGGATATTCACATGGCAGAACATTATTACCTTAGTAATTTACTATACAGGATTGGGAGATTTTTAGTTATCTTTTCTCAGAGATCTTTTAACCTGGAAACAATATATTTTCATTTCTCTTTGTTTTGTTTTTCACTTAGTATCTTCTGCTATGATTAATATTACCTCCATAATGAAGTTTGTATTGGAAAAATAAATGAACTTTTATTTTTTTTAAAGCACTTCTTTTCTAGCCCCTGATCAAAAGGGATGCCAAAAGAAGTCTTAAGACTCTTAGCTGCAGGGACACCTGGGTGGCTCAGTTGGTTAAGCAGCTGCCTTCAGCTCAGGTCATGATCCCAGTGTCCTGGGATCAAGTCCCACATCGGGCTCCTTGCTCCGCAGGGAGCCTGCTTCTCCCTCTGACTCTGCCTTCCACTCTGTCTGCCTGTGCTCGCTCTCACTTTCTCTCTCTTACAAATAAATAAATAAATAAATAAAATCTTTAGGAAAAAAAAAAGACTCTTAGCTGCAAAAATAAAGGAAAAAAAAAGTCTAAAGATACATTAATGCCTTAGATAGCAAAGTATCAAAAATGAAAAAAATAATCTATAGATGTTTTTTCCCTTTGCAATAATAATCTATACATCTTGAAAACCTCCCAAATCATTTCCTTTATTTGCAGTTGGTCCTTTTTTAAGGTAGAAAAGGAGGGTTATCAACTACCAAAAAGTTCTTAGGCAAATTTAAATAATGTACTGTCATTATAAACTTGATATTTGACAATTATCAGTTAATTATACAACTGTGTGTGTTGTGAGTTTATGTGTGTGTGTGTGTGTGTGTGTATGTGTGTGTGTGTGTGTGTTTCTTTCATGGACTATGCCCTGGGAATAACATCAACTTATTTGAGTTCAGGTCCAACCAGTGACCTTATGGTCAGAAATTAAAGTTTAAGCTTACTTCTACTTTATCAGTCAAAATGGAAACAAAACTATATGGAAGTGCTGTCTTCATTCTTTGCCCTTCTTCTAGGCTGTGTTAAGTATCTAAACAAATGTTGAATACATATTTAAAGAATATTGTGTGAAGGAACACTACATCATTAAGAGTCCTAAAATACTTACGCTTTAATCTGGTTCATGGGGGGTCATAAAAATGAAAGTTGATATATAGTATTTCAGGAGAGAGAAGGAATAAATGAGGCTTTTTGACTTTGAAGCATGCTTGGTTGGAATGTAGAATCTTCAGATTCAAAGATGGAGGTACATGAAGTAGAGTTAAATCTTTGTAAAGCAAGGAAAAGTTAAGGCATTTTATCTTTGCCAACAGTAAAAAGATAATCTTAAGGCATATTGTCAAAAGAGTAATTTACTTACATAGTAATTTTAAAAAGTGATGAAGACATTTTGCTTTTGCTCCATGACCATGAGACATGTACAGTTTATGATCTGGGGTAGTGAGACTAGTTTTAGGACATGTCATAGCCAGTTATGAATTCTAAATCTTACTCATTTCCAACTGAAGTGTTACTGTGCAGGAGAGAAAATAGAGAAGACTTATAAAACATTCATCAAAGAAAAAATACAGTGCTTTGGCTTGAAAGGATGAAAACAGCTTTTTTGAAAAAGAAGCTCAAATTGGTTTTCATGTATTTACTTTTCTGTAAAAGCTGCTAATGGTGGCTGACCACATGGCCAGAAATAAGACAGTGATATTATCCTACCCCCAGCCCCTTTACCAATGCAAACCTTGAGATTCAAAGACGGTGTAAATGTATCAGTCTTAGATCTGCATGCTTTTGCTAGTTCCTGATTACATGGAAAGTTCCACTGTAGATTATTAGCATTTCCTCCAGACTCCTACTAACTGGCGTTAGTAGGAGTGAAAATATTTGGGTGAAATGTTTGGTGAAAATAATGAGTGTGCTTCAGCAAGGACAGTGACTTTCTAGTGATAGCACTGTTGTAGATGTATATCAAACATTGAATATGTGGTTAAAATAGACATAGTGTGCAATTTTCACATATTTAGCCGTGGTGTACTTTTGTAACAAATTTATTCTGTTTTAGGCATCATCTCTAAAACTGGTGTTTGATGCTATTGCCATGGTGTGTATTTCCCTTCTTATACTACCACTTCCAAGGAGTTGGAGAAAAAGTTTTGTTAGAGGAATAAGAAGGAATCCATGTTCTTGGATGTGGAGAAGGACCCCGGTCTAGAATATAAACAGTGGTTGGTGTTACCAGGAGCCTGAATTTCTAAATGGAGCTCTGCACACATTTCCCCCTAGAAATGTGTCCCTGAGAATATTTCCCCTCTATCTCCTACACTTATGAACAGATAAGCATGATGGCTGATGCTACTTCTGCAGTTCTTACTGGAGCTTGCACAGGAATGTACCATCAAATAGTTGTAACTCCCTAACCATCCACTTCACCAGAGGACCCCATTTCTCTACTCTTTTGGGAGTGAGTATTATTAAAACCTTCTTTTTTATTCCCAGATTTGCAAATTGAAGCCCCAGTTCCTGTGGCCAGAAAAGAGCTTGCACCTGCCCCAGAATCTCATAGGCAGCCCAAAACAATACAAAGGGTACTATAGGTGTTACTGCACTAGCTATGCTTCTTACTGACTAAAAGCCTTGGAGAAGCTTCCTTCATTCTTGTCTTGTAATGTGAAATGACTGGAGTAGAGATTTCTTAAGTGTCTCTCAGCTCTAACATTGTGATACTTGGCAGTATGGGTGCTCGGCTTGAGTTGATGCAGCTTGTTAATCAGGCTGTCTTAAGAAGCAGGTGTCAAGCGAATACAAGAAGTATGTTAGAGGAAAAGCTTTGATGCTTAATGGGAAGGGAGAATGGAGAAGCTGGAAGGGCCATTATTTTTACTTATATGCCAATCACTTTGTATATTATTGCATCTAATTTTCACAAATACTCCATGTGATGGTATAGTAGCAGAACAGTGGTCCCCCAGACATGTCTGTGTCCTAATCCCTGGAACCTCTGAATATGTTGTGTCATCTGACAAGGGGGAATTAAGGTTGCTAATTAGATGACCTTAAAATACAGAGATTATTCTGGATTATCTAGGTGAGCTCAGTGTAGTCACAAGAGTCCTTAAAAGTGGAAAAGGAAGGCAGAAGAGAAAGAACCAGAGAAATGGGAGCATAAGAAGGACTTGGCCTGATTCTTCTTCTACCCACTTAAGCCCCCATGTTGCATCACCACTTCCTCATATCAGGGAGATCATATGATAGTTGTCTTTCTCCGCTTGACTTATTTCGCTACGCATGATACGCTCTAGTTCCATCCATGTTGTCGCAAATGGCAAGATTTCATTTCTTTTGATGGCTGCATAGTATTCCATTGTGAAACAAGATGGAATTGGGAGGGGGACAAACCATAAGTGACTCTTAATCTCACACAACAAACTGAGGGTTGCTGGGGGGAGGGAGGTTGGGAGAAGGGGGTGGGATTATGGACATTGGGGAGGGTATGTGCTTTGGTGAGTGCTGTGAAGTGTGTAAACCTGGTGATTCACAGACCTGTACCCCTGGGGATGAAAATATATGTTTATAAAAAATAAAAAATTAAAAAAAAAAAGAAGGGCTTGGCCTGATATTGCTGGCTTTGAAGATAGAGGAATGAGGTCATGAACCAAATGACAAATGTGGGTAACCTCTAAAAGCTGAAAAAAGCAAGAGAAGAGATTTTTCCATAAAGCCTTGAAACCTTGCTATCATCTTAGTTTTAGCCTGATGAGGCCCATTTTGAATTTCTTACCTCTAGAATTATAAGATAATTAATTTGTATTGTTTTAAGCTTCCAAGTTTGTGCTAATTTGTGATAGCACCAGTATAAAATAATATAGTTGTGTATTCTAGTTTTATAAGTAAGAGAATGCTGGGCACCTGGGTGGCTCAGTTGGTTAAGCATCTGCCTTTGACTCAGGTCATGATCCTGGGGTCCTCAGATTGAGCCCCACTTTGGGGTCTCTGCATGACGGGGAGCCTGCATCTCCCTCTCCCGCTCTACCTGCTTGTTTTCTCTCTCTCTCTCTCTCTCTCTATATATATATATATATGTAATCTTATTTTCTAAAATGATTTTATTTATTTGATATATTTTATATATTTATTTTATATTTATATATAAAATATATCAAATAAATAAAATCATTTTAGAAAATAAGATAATGAGACTTAGAGCAGTTAAATAAGATTCTCATGATCACACGGCTAGTAAGACAGAGGATTCAAATTCAAATCTGCTTATTTCCAAAGCCTACACTCTGTTTGGTATGTTGTCTTAAATTGTTAACTGGAATCCCTCAGATGTCCTTGGCAGGTCTGTGGCTCAGGGCCTTCTTGGCCTATCTTAGTGGGCCATTCTGGTACCTTTTCTGGGCTGTCCTTTTCTCAAAGCATCTTCAGTTCTTCCTGACTACACTTTGACTTTGGAAGGGGACTACTTTCCATACCTTTCCATCCAGTATTGGAGACATACCCTTTATAGTTCTTGAAACCCTCCAGTGCTGCTGGAACCAGAAAAAAAGGAATCATGTTACCAGGCTGCTTCTTACATTAGCAGCCCTTCCTTTTTATTCAGTGCACATCCCATATTCTACCTCTTCCCATCTTCTGAAACTGCCTTGCCTTGGATGCTTACTTTCCATTCTTTTTTTTTTTTTTAAAGATTTTGTTTTTATTTATTTGACAGACAGAGATCACAAGTAGGCAGAGAGAGAGAGAGAGAGAGAGAGAAGCAGGCTCCCTCCTGAGCAGAGAGCCCGATGTGAAGCTCGATCCCAGGACCCTGGGATCACAACCTGAGCAGAAGGCAGAGGCTTTAACCCACTGAGCCACCCAGGCGCCCCCTTGCTTTCCATTCTTAGAAAAATGACATGGATTCTTTTTTAAAAAAATTTTTTTCAATTTATTTATTTTCAGAAAAACAGTATTCATTATTTTTTCACCACACCCAGTGCTCCATGCAATCCATGCCCTCTATAATACCCACCACCTGGTACCCCAACCTCCCACACCCCCGCCACTTCACATGACATGGATTCTAAACAGGGAATAGCTCAGGTTATACACACACACACACACACACACACACACACACACACCCTTTCTGCCTTACAGTTTGCTTGCTATCTGTTTTTCAGGGCATGAGAAATAGAATTCCCAGTTCAGTAATCACTCCTGTTATAATTCTTTTAACATCTTTAATTTACTAAGTTTTTCTGAGCTGGACTTACAATATGACTTACAAATTTAATAATTCTTAGAGGAGTGTTGTCATTGAGAACATGTGTTATAAATTACATATAACAGATATGACAGCACTTTAAAACACAATTTGATCATAAGCTGGGGCCTGATGGTTTTTATAATCTGTTAGTGAATTAGACTACAGAGCAATTGTTGACTACACTGTTGACTTTCATACAGAGAAAGTACATTACTATTTGAACCCTAAGGAGTGGTTTTGGCCTTGTCTCTTGAGCAAAAAATGAGATGGCTCAAATAAATCAGTTTAGTTCTATTTGTTTTATGAGCTGTACAGCAGTTGAAGCCCAAGTTTAATGACTTATTTCACACATTTTCCTATAAGTCTTTCCTGGAAACCCAAGACATCCAGAGTTATGATGGGTTATCAGAAAAAGGGAGGACAAGCTTCATTATTCCTGAAATATTACTACCCATAGGAATGAACAGTAGTTGAGGATTTAACTATTTTGATGGTTACTTTGTGTTAAATGAGCTAACGTATGCTTCAGGTCTTATCACAAAAGAAAAATTGTACCTTCAGTAAGAATTGAGCTAAGAGCCTCTTAATTTTTGGTGCATTTTAATTTCCTACTTTATTACACATAATAATTACTGTTTTTCTAAAGCCTGGAATTGCTTAGGTTCAAATTCTGGCATTTTGTTTTTGACCCAGAGGGTTTATTTATTGCAGAATGTGTGTATGAAATTATGCATGGCTTGATTTTTTTTAGAGATTTTATTTATTTATTTGACAGACATAGATCACAAGTAGGCAGAGAGGCAGGCAGAGAGACAGGAGGAAGCAGGCTTCCTGCTGAGCAGAGAGCCCGATGCAGGGCTCTGTCCCAGGATCCTTAGATCATGACCTGAGCGGAAGGTAGAGGCTCAACCCGTGAGCCACCCAGGCACCCGGCATGGCTTGATTTTTTAAAATCAATTTTAGAATAGTTTTACATTTACAGAGAAGTTGTAAAAGATAGTACAGAGAGTTCTCACATACTTTTCTTCCAGTTTCTCCAGTTGGGACAACTTATTTTACTATGATATATTTGATACAACTAAGAAACCAACATTCATATATTATTAATAACTTCACACTTTATCCAGATTTCCTTAATTTTTCCTTTAATGCCACTTTTTAGTTTGAGGATCGAATCCAGGATACCACATTACATTTAGTCATCATGTTTCCTTAGTCTCATCTGTTCTGTGATAGTCTTTTAGACATTGCTTGGTTTTCATGACCATGAGAGTTTTCAGAGGTGTTGGTCAGGTATTTTATAGAATGTTTGTTAATTGGATTTTGTCTATGTTTTTCTCATCGTTTGACTGGGGTTATAGGTTTTGGAGAGGAAGACCACAGAGGTGAAGTGTTCTCATCATATCATGTCAAGGGTACATGCTATCATCATGTCTAGTCAATGATGATGATAATCTTGATCACTGGTCAAGGTGGTGTTGGCCTGGTTTTTCTACTGTAAAGTTACTTTCCCGCTTTTCACTCCCCCTTCCTATACTGTACTCTTTGGAAGCAAGTCACTACTAGTAGAGCTTACATTGGATTCATAGTATAGCTCAGAATTATGGAGCTGAGCTCCTTCTCTTGGAGGGAAAGTGTCTATGTAAATTAGTTGAAATTGTTCTGTAAGGAAGATGGTCTGTTTCTCCCTATTTGTTTATCATGGCTTGATTTTGGTTTCTTTCATTTTTCTCTTTCCCTTCTCAAACACAATCTGATAGAGAAGGCACACATGCAAAAACCTATTGTATTTAAAATATTATTTGGAAGACATATCATTTCTGAGAATTGGAAAAATGTAGAAAAAAGTATGAATTAAAATTAATGTCATGTAATATCATGTGAAGCATAATATGGTTGTCTGGAGGGCAGTTTCACAAATTCCTTCAGGAACACTTTTTACTAACTGTATAGTGAAGAAATTCTTTCTTAACTTTTGGATGCAGTAATTTAAGGTGATTTTGTCCTATTTCACACGAGTGAAACATCATCCCAAGTTAAATTGCTTCGAAATTCCTTACTTGTATAGTAGAATGTTTAGATTTTTGGTGTTATCCTTATTTTGTAATTCTATAGATTGTGTTTTGCATAAGATTGGATTATGTTTTATTTATAAGATTATAATGATACAGAAGGTTTTGTCTTTTCAATATACATTATGCACAGTTCTCTGTTAGTCCATTTTTCTTAATACCTTTCTACTTTCTTTTGTTTGGCTCATTTTCTTGCACATTGATTTGATTTGTAGAGATTCATAGAATCATAAAATGTTAGAGTTGAACATCTTTAGAAATGATCTAATTCATTCCTTTATTTAATAAGACAGATAAGAGACTTGGCACAGGTTTGCTAGCAAGAACAAAGTGAGATTGGAATGCAGGACTTTTGATTGTGAGTCCAGGGTTCTCCCACTGTACAACAATGCTTCATTTTTATTTGACTCAGAAATTTCACTGTGAGTCAGTATCACATTGTTTTGAAATAGAGATTTTCTATGTGTGAAAACTTTGCTTTAGTTCTTCAATTCTTTTTTACTTTGGTCTAAAAATTTCCAATAGATTCAGGGAAATTTTCCTCTTGTAACTTGTTTCTAGCATTTTTATCATTATGGAGGAAACATAGGCTCAGTTGTGAATTGAACTCACATATATAAGTGTTTCTTAAATAGCCAAGAGAATCCTCATCCATCTCCTGTCTATTGGATGTATCAGTACTTTATTTTTTAAATTTCTTGGATCAAGTCTAAAAAATACTGTATTATTAATGCACCTTAAAATTGAAGGAGAGGCAATCTGAAAGTGTTTGAAAAAGTCTTGAGAGAATCCTCTCATGTTTAACACAGTGATTCTGCCTGATAAGGAAATAGAAACATATTTCTCTCTGTAGATTTCATATATTATTGCATATGCAATGTATATTTTATTTATATTATTCACATAGAGAGGAAATTCTTATTCTGTATGTATGTCATTTCAGAGAAACAGAAAAATAGCAAATGAAAACAACAGTGTCTATTGTTTTAGAGCATACACATGGCTGTGATGGGTTTTATATATATTGCCAAGACACAGTATCGTTGTTTTAGAATGGATCACTTTTGGACTTAGGAAATTGGACTTAAAATATTCAGATTCCAAATGAACAAAAAGGAACATAACATCACATAATTTGGTTTATAAACTTGTTTTGACAGTACTGGTATATTCATCACAATAAGGCTTTGGAAACTTGCAGATTTTTTTCCATCCCTCCCTTTTGCACACTTTTGCTGACAACACACTGTTCTGCATCATTAATGAAGTTTCACTCTGTAGTAGTTGCCTTGTTTTCCTTTCTTTTCCAAATAGGTGGATCACTTATTTGACAAAACTGGAATCTAGGAAAGTGAAGTTTATTTCCCATGCTAGAAATGCCTTGCATGATCTAAATCTTGCAATCTAGTTGCAAGTCCTTGTTGATCCAAATCTGACTAACATTTTACTGAGTTTGCAACAACAATCTTCGCAAGGACAAAAGCAGAAGATAAGCCTTGGAAAGTTTCCCACAAACTGAGTACTTTATTCTTTCAGAAATAACATGGCAAAGTTGGCTGTTCAACTTCCAGCATTGATTGTCTAATGTATTTTCTAATTCTCTTAATTTTCTCTCATGTATTCTCTAAATTCTTTCATTTATTCTGTAATGTAAACTCAAGGATTTTTGTGTGTCTAGTGAGTAGAATTTCCTTTATAATCCCTGTTTCTCTACTCCTCCACAAAGAACATAATGGAGCCATCACCATCATCATCATCATCATCCTAACAATATCTTTGTATGACTATTCCAGAATAGTGGGACTTTCACGTGTTTTTCACATGTGTTTGTGAGTTTCGCACTTGCCACACAGTCGTTCTTTTCTCTCCAGTTTGTAATTGGCTGCATGGCCTCAGCATCCAGGGCGATGAGCAGTGGAAGCAGCTGGCTTAGTGTCCAGACTGCAGTGCTCTTATATCACTGGCTGCCTCCCATATGATCTGGTAACGTGGCCCCCCTAGTTCTCTACCAGGTAATATTCTGACAGCTTCATGTTGAAGTGTGGCCAGTGCTCTCCACTGGTACTTGTGCCAAGTTGTATTCATGGTTCCTTTTAGAGATTTTGCTGAGATACATATGTAAAAGTGGTAAAGAATTTGCCACTTTGGTACAGTCTTTGGCCACTCCCAGGCTTTAGCTGAGTGTGAGGACAAACTTAATAGCATATTACTGTGATTATTTCAAAATCACTCTTCAGCTGCAACCTATTATCTGTGGATCAGACTTGTATACCTGACTATCCCTTTCTTCATGGTAAGTTCCATTAAACAAATTGAACCCTTGTCTTTTCCTGGACATGTCTGAATTTCCAATGCATGCACGAGGCTGAAGACATTTGCAGCCTTAAGCAGTCTTATTTTTCGAGGCGTCAGTGATCTCATGGCAAATATATTATAGGTACCCACAATCTAACATTAAATAAAATTTTTGATTTAGAAAAATTTGATTTTTTTTTGGTAAATGTGTTTTGAAATTATGTTCTTATGAATAACTCATTTATGTATGGTTGTGATTTATTTACCATCATTAGGTGACTTTCGGAATTCTTTTATAGTAGGGTCATTAATTGTATAAACTTTTAAAATATAATTAATTGTTTATAATACTCCAATTTGAAATTAATTGAGCTACCATAATACATTTGTGGACAATTAATAATTTTTATTTTATAATTTCCTTTTTATATTTTGATATCAGTAATAGCTTTTCATAGAGTCTTGAAAAGATTCTAAGTCCCCAAAACTCTATTCTACAGTGCCCAGTAGAAGAACAACACCCCACAGTTCCCAGCTGCTTTGGATTCTTTAAGTTGAAGTGTTAGATGGAGAGACATCCTTTTCTTCCTTTCTTTCCTCCTCCTTCCCTCTTTCTCTCCCTCCCTCCCTTCCTTCTCAAATACTAACTGAGCCCCAGCTGTGTGCTTGCAGCATTGTAACATAGATCATTTTGCATTGTGTATGTGATTTCTTCACCTGTTTGGATATTGTATATAAAAGTGAAAGTGCTAAAGAGTAAAACATGGTCTTTGTATAGCAGGACTATATCAGTAAATTGTATAACAAAGTACGGAAAAGTAGAGATTTCCTATACTTTTCTTGCTCCTCTGTAAGGCAGGGCATAGCAAGGCTGAGACTTGGGATTGGCTGGGGCGGGGCGGGGGGGGGGAGGTCAGAACAGAGGAAGCAGCAATGAAACATCAAATTCTGTTTGAAAAGCAAGGGCAAAGTTGAAGAGCAAAGCCTAGGGAGGCCAATTATTGGCTGTCAGGAAGTGTGAAACCAAGAGCTCAATGAACTAGATTACCAGAAGCAGAATTTAGGGTAAAAGCCAGAACCTGCTCAATGTCTTTCCACTAGATATATTTCCTTTTTTATGAATTGTCTATTTTTGACCGTTGCTCATTTATCTTTTGAGATTTTAGTATTTTTCTTATCTAATTGTTTGATCTCTTTATGTAGTCAACATACTAAACTAGATCATATTTACTGCAAAATTTTTTTCTCAGAATTGCTTTTTACATTGGATTTTTAATGTTACACCATTCTATTTCTTTTAATTTATTTTTATAGCTTCTAAGCCTAGAAAATCCAGCCCCTCTACCTTGGTAATAAATTGTCATTTTTTTCCCCCACGTTTTAGGATTCAGTCTTAAAGTCATATGGAATTTCCTTTAGTATATAATGTAAATCAAGCACTCATATTATTTTTTCTCTAAATGTATAATTTGTGATTACAATACCATTTATTAACTAATCACTTTTCTTGGGGCACCTGGGTGGCTCAGTCTTTAAGCATCTGTTTTTGGCTCCTGTTGTGATCTCAGGGTCCTGGGATCCAGCCTTAGCTGTGCTCCCTTCTTAGCTGGGAGCTTGCTTCTCCTTCTTTCTCTACCACTTCCCCTGTTTGTGATCTCTCTCTCTTTCTGTCAAATAAATAAAAGCTTAAAAAAATCAGTTTTTTTATTCATTCTTCAATGACTAGGTATGTCTTCTTAATTATGAATTCAATTCTATTGTAGGCTAGCTATCCTGTTTTATTAACCCATTTTTACATCCTTACTGCTTTCTTTTATAATTATAGTTTTAGGATGCTTAATGTCTTGTATAATTGTTATTACAAATGTATAATTTGTGATTAGAAAACCATTTATTAAATAATAATTTTTCTCATTCATTCTTCAATGAATAGGAAAGTCTTTTTGATTATTAATTAAATTCTATTTTAGGCTAGCTATTCTGTTTTATTAACCCACTTTTATATTATTATTATAGTTTTAGGATGCTTAATGTCTTTTTTAAAAAATATTTTATTTATTTGACAGACAGAGATCACAAGTAGGCAGAGAGGCAGGCAGAGAGAGAAGAAAGGAAGCAGGCTCCCTGCTGGGCAGAGAGCCCGATGTGGGGCTTGATCCCAGGACCCTGGGATCATGACCTGAGCCAAAGGCAGAGGCTTTTAATCCACTGAGCCACCCAGGTGCCCCTGTCCTTTTTTTTTTTTTAAAGAATGATCTTACCTGTTTAATTTTAGATGAATTATTCTGTCAAGTTTTGAACAAGTTTATGTTGAGATTTTGATTGAAATTATGTGAGTCTATAAGTGACAAAATTTTTCATCTTTGTCTTCATGCCCTGGGACTCTTTTTTTTTTTTTTCCATAAAAGGACATTGATTTACATATTATAAAATGGCACTTTTTATTATTAAAGATTATCCCCCCCTGATTATTTGATAGTGAGATAAGACCATATGTACTGATATTGGTATATGGGGATGACACTCTTTGCCACAGATTACAAGTTTGTGGATATTTAAAGCACGGGTGACAAGAGGCCCTGAGTAATAAATTCTTACTTAGGTGTTTTGGTAGCTGAAACCTTAGCTTTTTTTGTAGCTGTAACTATACAGAGTTGCACTTTCTGCATACTTAAGTGGCCCACTTTATTTGAACTTCTTTTACTCTGTGTAATTAATGATGATCATTTATTCATGGAACTAATATTGTTTGTGCCAGGCTTTGTTCTAGACTCTGGGGATAGAAGAAGTGAATAAAACAGGAAGAGTATCTACTCTTCTGGAGATTTTATCCTAGTCAAGGAGACAGATAACGAACGAATAAATACTTACATACCACGTATTGATAAGGTGCTATGAGGATGAATAAGGCCTGGTAAAAAGAGGAGTGATGACTGAGGGCTGTTAATTGAGACAGGGTCGTCAGGGAGGACCTTTTTGATAAGGTGACATTTGAGCACAGACATTTTGGGAGAGGATGGGCCATGCAGGTATGGGATTAGTGGTAAAGAATGTTCTAGACAGAGGGGATGGGCAGTGCCAAGGTGGAGGCTGTTCTTTGAAGGAGGAAGAAGCAAGGGGAAGAAAGGTAAGTATTGGAGAAATATATTTAAAATCAAAAGTCTTCCAACCTAGGGATCTTCTTCACAAAGATAGTAGAGAAAGGAAAGTTTTATTATTGAATATGTATTAAACCAGAATGTGATACGTATCCATCATAGGCAATTTACTAAGAGGTTACAAAGACAGAAAGAAATCTCACTTTTTTAATATACCCAAGCACAAGCAATGTACTGCCTACATTTTTCCAGTTTTGAAATTTATTATTAATTTTCAGTAAGGTATAATTGACATACAACATTATATAGTTTCAGCTGTGTAACATAATGATTTGATATGTGTATATTGTAAAATGATCACCACAAAAATTCTAGTTAACATCCATCATCATACATAGTTACAGAATTTTTTTTCTTGTGATGAGAACTTTTAAGATCTACTCCCTTAGAACAAGCTGAGGGTTACCAGAGGCGAGGTGAGTGGGGTAATGATGGGTGAAATGGGTGAAGAGCTTTAAGAGGATACTACTGATGAAGTTCTAGAACCTAGGTGAGGTTTGATGGGCTGAGGTCCGGAGCAGATGACCAAGAAAGAATTCTTGAGACATCTTTTGTTATGCCCCAATAATGGGTCCGTGATTAAAGGAGCGAGACTGATACAAAGCGAAGGTCAAGCAAAGCTTTATTTCGCAGCAAGCATCAAGAATCTAACCTAACGTTCAGGGCCGCACCTCTTACAAGAGAGGGTGGCCCTTCTCTGTTTCACAGACTAGCTTTTAAGGGCGAAGGCCTTGCAGTCGGGCCTGGCCGCGCACAGGTGGCCAATGAGATTGTAACACACACAGGAAACTCCACAGTGATGCTAGGTGACCAATTGAGTTACAATTTACCCTAGTAGACATTTGAACCAGACTATTACACCTTGATTGGGATTGGCACCCAAAAGGCTCCCAAAGGGTGGGGCCCATACTCCTTGGTAACCAGGGACACAGTATGCAACCCCCCACTGATCGGTTGTCTCCACCTGGCCTGATCCACCTTTGTATCTGGGCTTTGTTACCTGAAGCTGGTTTCCGGGACTTGTCTCCAAGTAAATCCTCTGGGGGAAGGGGAGCAGGGACAGTTTCTAAATAGGTCCTTACACTTTGATGCAAAGTGGTGGTTTATTAAAGGGACAGGACCTGTGGGCCTGAAGAGCTGCTGCCCTGGGTTGTGAGAGATGGCAGGTTATGTACCTTGCGGTTGGGGGAAGGTGAGGGGAAGGGAGGTTTCAACAGAGTTTTCATATGCTAAAGAGGGCCTACAAGGTGCCAGGATACCTGGATACTAGAGGCCTTGCCCTTGCTTGTTCAATGTGGTCTTTAGGCCAGCCATGAACATCAAGATAGTTGGGAGATTCTTGGTGGGATGCCACAATCCTGCTATCAATTGTCTTTGTTAGTGAGATTTAGGTTTAGAAGAGATTTAACGGGAGCCTGGGTGGCTTAGTAGGTTGAGCTGCTGCCTTCCGCTCAGGTCATGATCTCAGGGTCCGCATTGGACTCTCTGCTCAGCAGGGAGCCTGTCCCCCCCCCCCCCCCAGCCTCTCCATCTACTTGGGATCTCTCTCTGTCAAATAAATAAATAAAAATTAAAAAAATAGAAGAAATTTAACTATATTTACGTTTCCTTCTACCTCAGCCTCCTTCAGTTTTGTTTATGGAGGGGAGGGTGACATTAGGGTTTGAGGAACTGAGTTATTTGCCTCTGGAAATTTGTGCTATTGATAAGGTAACTTCTTTGTAGATCTCTAGGACATTTGTAAACCAAGGGAGATTCCTGTCTTGCAGGATTGTGATCTCTGCAAGTTAACTATTTGTTTATTGTCTGTGGCAGTCAGGGGTGCCTGAGGAATGTCACACACATTACCAAGGGGAGGGGAGTGGGTGGAGAGAGGGTGCAAGTTGCCAGCTTTTGCTTTGTCTTCAGCCAGCCTCCTACTCCCTCATCACTACGATGAGTACTGAGTAATGACTCACTATATTGCACACCTGAAACTAATATAACACTATATGTTAACTATATTGGAATAAAAATATAAATAATTTTTTTTAAAAAAAGATCTGCTCTTTTAGCAACTTTCAGTACACAATACAATACTATTAGCTCTTGTCACTCTGCTGTACATTACATCCCATGACTTGTTTATTTTATAACTGAAAGTTTATGCCTTTTGACTCCCTTTATCCATTCTTTCCACCCCCACTTTCATCTTCTGGCAGCCACCAGAAGTGGAATATTTATGAGTTTTTCTATATTTTTTCTGTATTTATGAGCTTGTCTTTTGTCTTTTGTTTATTTTTAACTTCACACGAAATTGAGATCATGTGGTATTTGTCTTGTCTGACTTATTTCACTTAGGGGTGATGCCCTCAGTGTCCACCCAGGTTGTCACAAAGGGCAAAATTTCATTCAGAGAAAAACAGACTCCTCATACTTTGATGACAGGAGGTAGTTTTGCAACTTGGAGAGAGGCACACAACTAAGTAAAGCTCCCACCCTCCTGCAGGAACTGGGAGATAGGTGTGCTATCTCATCTTCCTTGATGTTTACATTTCAAAGAGGTGGCTCTCAGGTCTTTCAGAAAGACATTCCTAGGCCATAAAACTCAAAGGAGGCTTATCTGATTTTCAAAAGAAATTATATGCATTTCAAAGAGAGTAGAAAGTCCTGCAATTATAAGTTTTCTAAAGTAAATGCTCTATGTAATGTATGAGGGGGGTCTTTTCCTTTATTTTCAAAAGGGGAGAATTAAACTGCTCATTTTAAATTTTTATTTGTCCTTAAATAGACAGTGAGTTAGGGAATCCAGTGATATAAAATGCCCAGAACTTTCGGTTTTTCTTCAATTGAGATGGGGGCCCTGGGAAGTTTTGAGCAGAGGAATGACATATTCCTTCAAGATTTTAGAAGGCAACCCTGTCTGCTTCGTGGAGTTGGCGAGGGTACTAGGAGAACTTGGGAGGAGGTCTCCGTCCTTAAGAGTGTGGCAGGGGGAGTTTTGGGAGGCAAGAAGAGGGCAAGAGAGCACTTTTTCTATTTGTGACACAAAGATTTTAGGGGGTACAGTGGAAGGGTTGAGAGGTTAGGAGGGTAGAGGCTTCTGTCAGATGAGTGCGTGTACAGAGCTCACAAGTGACTGATGCCATTTAAAATTCAGATTTCTTGGGTGCCTAGGTGCCTCAGTTGGTTAAGTGTCTGTCTTTGGCTCAGTGGTGGTCCTAGGGTTTTGAGGTGGAATCCCATATCCAGCTCCCTGCTCAGCAGGGCACCTGCTTCTTCCCTTCCTCCCTGCTAGTGTTCTCTCTTGCTATCTCTGTCTCTTTCAAATAAATAAGTAAAATCTTAAAAAAAAAAATCTAGATGTCTTTCTGCACATTGTTTTCTCTTCCATTCTGTTCTATAAGGTGCTTGAGGGCAGAGACTATACTACCTTATCTAATGTTTATTAAATGAAAGAGTAACCTCCAAGCTGTGTTTAGTTATCATCTGAGGGAATAAATCAGTGTCAACTGGTTTGTCCCTTTTTCCTTTTATGTCTCAGGTATTTATTGAGCCTCTGCCATGTACCAGACGCTGGGATAAAAATGAAGGAGAAGCTTTCTCTGCCTTCAGGAAGCTTACTATCTCCATTAGGAGATGGTTGAGTGTATGGAAACTTCAGTGAAAGGTGATATATTCTATGACAGCTATAGATGCTAAATTGCTCAGATAAAATGTATATGTAATTACATACTTGTGTATCACATATAAAGGTTCTGTTGGTGATACTATTTTCTGTTGTGCCCGAGTTTTTGCGTCTGAGAGACCACCAAGGAGCCAAGTACCGATGCAATCACACGAGGGTTTATTTGACAAGCCTAAGCTTGGGCCCAAGTATACCCGACTCAGCAGAATAGGGACTTGGACCTGGAGCTTAGTTAAGGCAGGGGTATTTATGGGTTCCTGTTACTAAAGCAGGGTGGGGATTCCTGGAACCAAAGCAGAGTAGGGGGGTTACTAAAGCAGGGTGGGGGTCTCTGGAACTAAAGCAGGGTGGGGGTCTCTGAACTAAAGCAGGGTGGGGCTTACTAAAGCAAAGTAGGGGAAAAGTCAGCCCTCGGGTATAGGGGTCTGAGATGGCTGCCGGAGCTAAAATGGCTGTACCTATCTATGCTAAAGCTAAACCTGAGGTGAGATGGCCTTAATTTTCTCGGCCTCCACATTTTCAAAAGAATGTCTGCTGATACTTGGGCTACGTTTGGCTTTGCCTCAATATACTGATATTGCTTTAAGAACTAAAACCTTCTTCTTCCCTCTTTCTTGTCTTTTTCTTTTTTTCCTGTATGGGGCTTACTGTCTGACTCTATTAGACAAAAATCTTGTAAGTTGGACTTAATTTTAGATGCCTAGTGATATTGTGAAAGAATTTCACTGTCAGGATTTGAGCTAAGGTAGGCAAAATCTGTACTTCATTCAGCAGTATTAGAGACCTACAGCGTGACAGCTACTGTTCCAGGAGATTCAGCAGTGAATAAAACTAAAAAATTCCTGCCGTCAAGAAACGTATGCTCCGGTGATAGTTTTGGGAGCCTGGCCTCACCTATAGTGACACACAGTTTTTCTCCTTTAAGGTGGGGCAGTAGCAGTAGTAGTTATAAACACCCTAAGGTAACCAAATTGCCAAGTGGCTAATAAGCAGAAATGACACCTTTGCTTTAAACCAACAGTGCTTCCCTGCTTTCCTTTTTTATTCATTTGGGGCCTCAAGCTCATTGTTTACTGCCCTTTGGAAATCAGTCCTTCAATAAGATGTGAAAGAATGAATGGTTATATGCCCAGTTTGTCTCTGTTGTAGAACAGAATGAATGTAGGTTTTATTTCAGAGCTATTGCCAGAAAGGAGCAGTAATTACATTTGAAATTACAATAGGAATTGAGTTTAAAACTTAACAGAAGAAGAAACCCTCATGTCTGAGCAATAATTACAAACAAAAGTTAAGTACGGTGAAAAAGGGCGAGAAGTCCTTAAAAAAGCAAGGTATATTTGCATATGTAACAAAGAGAAATACTTTATTGGCAGTTTGTGGAAAATGGAGCCAGATTCCTATAGCAATACGTCAGAACAATAGTCATAATGTCACGCCGCTCTGGAAGTAATCTGTATACCCATCTACTCCTCTGTTACTGTTAAGATTGCTTTCTGATTTGACAGGTACTCAGGAGATTGAAGATGCAGGGATTCAAGTTTAGATAGAAAACAGTAATACTTTTAAATCTGGGAGGCAGCTGTGAGGCTCTGTCATATATTAACTGTATGAATTTGGTAAGTCATGATCTTTCTCTACCTCAGGTTCCTTATCACGTTTCCTAACAAAGGGGTGAACCAGATGCTTTATAGAATCCCTTCTAAGTTTCACCTTTAAAATTTCCATGGCTTCATTTGGATTTTTGGTGTGATTGTAGTTGAGCTGTTGGGGCTATGTATATTAGGAACTATTTCTTTATTAGGATGGACTTATACACACACAGAGAAACAAACACATAGACATATAGCACCCCTTAAGTTTTTTGGTCAATGCATTTAATTAAGCAAATAATATGGAATGTTTTCCAGAAATAAAATATATTTAATTTGGACATGGTTAAAATGTGTATCTTATCATAGCTTCCAGTTTTACTGAAGGAAAAATAACCCTGCTATTTATTAAGCACCATTTATGTCATTCTTAATATGTGTTAGAAACTGATGGGTATTAAGGGACCATATCTTATTTATTATAGTTTTGCAAGGTAGATACTATTATTGCCAGGTTATAAATGAGGGAATTGAGATGGAGTTAAGGTAACTTACCCAAAGCTTACGTAGCTTTTAAGTAATAAATACTTAGGATTCAAATTTAGGTCTGACTTATTCCAAAGTTGTGGCTCTTTTATTTTTTTAGGCCCTAGGAACATATTAAAAAACATTCAAATGCCTATCTTGAAGGAATTTCATATTAATAGGGGAGACAAGAAAGGCTAATATATGGTTCAATAGGAAAATGTCATTGAAATGTCAAAATTATAAAAGTGTGTTGAGGAGATTGTTCTCAGGCTAGGCAAAAACCTCAGAGGTAGGAGTGTGTTGGAGAGGGAGGTACAAGAAATCCAGGTCATTCTGACTGCCTGATTCTTAGTAGATGTAGAAGTCTAAACTTGGGGAAAACAATTTTGGAGGGAACTCTATTTTTCAGAGAGGTGGTATGGCTAAGGGTGATTCAGATCTGTCCATTTCAAGCTATTGTGGGAAATGATGTCTAAAGTATGTCTTGATGACACAAAGAAAAGCTTCCAATGTTTATTCATTTGTCCACTCATCCATTCAATATCTTCTCATTACATATCCAATGTGTTACATATTTCAATATATATATTCATTCAATACATTGGCTGCTTATTATAAGTGTTTAATGTATTTGATACAGACAGTACAATAAAATATAAGATTTAATTCCTGTCCTCATCTTAGTTTAATGGGGAAGGCAGGAAAAGAAACAATTATTATACAATATGATAATTGCAACAACAGCAGATAACTATGACAAGAATATAAATTTTGATCCTGTTTACTGAATAGATCCAAGGAACCCAACATTATATTTAGCTGTTACATACATTACCTTATTTCATCTTGGCAATAGCTCTGCAAGGCAAGTATTGGTATCTTCACTTTACATATTTAGAAGCTGACACTTGGAGAAGATGAATGAGTGATCTGCTCAAGGTCATAGGGATACTATAGGTAAACAGGGTGCCCTGGGAACATATAAGAAGGGCAACTAACTAGCTAGAAGACCTCCTGGAATTATGGATATCTTCCTTGGGACCTAAAGAACAAGGACTAGTAAACATTGTTCTAGAGAAGAAAAAAATAGAGGTAGGGTGATGAAGATAGTGGAGGGAGGGATGGAATTGGAGCTGTGTTGACTTGGAGGCAGAGGAGGATCTGACTCATTTAAGAACCTAACATGCAAGTGACGCAGTGTGGCTGGAGGATGAGGGACACACAGATCAGCAAGAGATGAGCCTGGAGAGATAAGTGGGTAACTAGACATGAAGGACCTGCTAAGCCATGTAGGTGGAGTTGTGAGGGGTCTCAAATTACCCAACACCCTGGAATCCTTCTTGATATGGATTTGAGGATGATTCTTGATCACCACCAGTTCCCCATGGGTAGCTCCATCTGACTGCTGTCTTTTAGGTAATTTTATTTCTTGTGGGATTTTGCCCTTTTGGGTATTTTGTTGTTATTGTTATTGTTGCTCTTACAGAACTCCACATAACATGACAATTGATAGGAACTAAACTGCCTTTGTCTTGCCTCCCACCAAAAGGATTCCAGTTTGCCAGCTTTAGCCTGTGCCATCTTGGTCTTGGTCTCTGTCCCAGAAACATCTGCATTTCAGCAACTTGGAGCAGAGAATGTAATTCTAGATCTTTCATAATTACCCAGACTTTAGGTGACCCAGAAAGACTGGAGACTTCCCATCCATCAGAGACAAGGACACACTCAGAAAGGCTATCAGTCAAGGCTTCTGGTGATGCCAATAGAATGTCTGCTCATTCACCATGGTTCTGTTTAGACTGACTTTCTAGGAAATCTTCTAGCCAGTCAAACCCATCATGTCTCAGGTTGATGGTTTCCTGTCTCATATTTAGACTTGTCATCCATTTTGAATTTATTTTTGTATGTGGTATAAGAAAGTGGTCTGGTTTCATTTTTTCTGCATGTTGCTGTCCAATTTTCCCACCACCATTTGTTGAAGAGACTTTTTTCCATTGGATATTCTTTCCTGCTTTGTTGAAGATTAGTTGACCATAGAGTTGTGGCTCCATTTCTGGGTTCTCTATTCTGTTTCATTGATCTACGTGTCTGTTTCTGCACCAGCACCAAAATGTCTTGATGAGCACAACTTTGTAATAGAGCTTTAAGTCTGGAATTGTGATGACTCCCAACTTTAGTTTTCTTTTTCAACATTACTTTGGCTATTTGGCATTTTTCTGGTTCCATATAAATTTCATTTTATTTTTTATATTTTATTTAGATTCAAGTTAATTAACATATAGTGTATTATTAGTTTCAGGAGTAGAATTTAGTGATTCATCATTATATATGACACCCAGTGCTCAATATAACAAGTACCCTCCGTAATGCCCATCACCCATTTATCCCAGCCTCCCCAGCAGTCTCCCTTCCAGCAACCCTCAGTCTTAACCCTCATAGTTAAGAGGCTCTTACAGTTTTCCTCCCTCTCTATTTTTCTCTTGTTTTATTTTTCTTTCCCTCCCCCTTCCCCCATTTCTTAAATTCTACATATGAATGAAATAATGTGCTTTGTCTTTGTCTGACTGACTTATTTCACTTAGCATAATATACTCTTTCCATTCATAATCATTGCAAATGGCAAGATTTCATTCTTTTTGATGGCTGAGTAATAGTCCATTATGTGTATATATATATCACATCTTCTTTGTCCATGCATCTGTCAATAGACATTTGGGCTTTTTCCATACAAATCTCAGAATTATTCTAGCTCTGTGAAAAATGCTGGTGTTATTTTGATAGGAATCGCATTGCATATATAGATCACTTTCAGTAGGAAAATAATTTTAATCAATTAATTTTTTAGTTTCTTTTTTTTTGTTGTTGTGTTGTTAGTCACCATAAAAGACATCATTAGTTTTTGATGCAGTATTCCAAGATTCATTGTTTATGTACCACACCCAGTGCTCCATGCAGTATGTGCCCTCCTTCATACCCACCAGCAGGCTTACCCATCTTTCCACCTCTCTCCCCTCCAAAACCCTCAGTTTGTTTCTCAGAGTCCACAGTAAGATTTATTTATTTGAGAGAGAGTGAGCATGTGCATGAGCTGTGGACAAAGGGCAGAGGGAGAGTGAAAACAGACTTCCTACTGAGAGGGGAGCCCAACACAGGGCTCGATCCCAGGACCTGAGACCATGACCTGAGTTGAAACCAAGAGTTGGGCTCTCAACTGACTGAGACACCCAGGTGCCCCAGTATAGATATTTTAACAATATTTTTTCTTCCAATCCATGATATTGGAATGTTTTTCCATTTCTTTGTGTCTTCTTCAATTTCTTTCATAAATGTTCTGTAGTTTTCAGAGTACAGGTCTTTTACTGCTTTAGTTGAGTTTATTCCTAGGTATCATGGTTTTTGGTATACTTCTAAATGGGATCAATTCCTTGATTTTTCTTTCTGCTGCTTCATTATTGGTGTATAGAAATACAACAGATTTCTATACACTGATTTTATATCCTTTGACTTTGCTGAATTCATGTATCTGTTCTAGCATTTTTTTGGTGGAGTCATTCAGGTTTTGTACATAGAGTATTGTATTATCTGCAGAGGGCAAAAGTTTGACTTCTGATTTGGATGGTTTGGATGGCTTTTGTTTCTTCTTCTTGTCTGATTGCTGAGACTAGGACTTCTAATACTATGTTGAACAACAGTGGTGAAAGTGGGCATTCCTGTCATGTTCCTGACCTTAGAGGAAAAGCTCTCAGTTTTTCCCCATTGAGGATAGTCTTTCCTATATGGCCTTTATGATGTTGAGGTATGTTTCTTCTATCCCTGCTTTCTTGAGGGTTTTTTTTTAATCAAGAAAAGATGCCATATTTTGTTAAATATTTTTTCTGCATCTATTAAGAGGATCATATAGTTCTTATCCTTTCTTTTATTAATGTGATGTATCATGTTGATTAATTTGAGGATATTGAACTACCCCTGCAAGCTGAGGAATAAATCCCACTTGATTTTGGTGAATAATCCTTTTAATGTGCTGTCAGATTCGATTTGCTAGTATCTTGTTGAGAATTTTTGCCTCTGTGTTCATCAGAGTTATTGGCCTATAATTATCTTTTTTAGTGGGGTGTTTGTCTGGTTTTGGAAGCAAGGTAATGCTGGCCTCATAGGAGGAGTCTGAAAGTTTTTCATCCATTGATATTTTGGAGAACATTTTTAGAAGAATAGGTATTAATTCTTCAGTGTTCAGTGAATTTCCCTGGAAAGTCATCTGGCCCTGGACTTTTGTTTGTTGGGAGATTTTTGATTATGGATTCAATTTCTTTGCTGGGTATGGGTCTGTTTCAGTTTTCTATTTCTTCCTATTTCAATTTTGGTAGTTATATGTTTCTAGGAATTTATCCATTTCTTCCAGATTGCCCCATTCATTTGCATATCATTTTCATAATAATCTCATAATTGTTTATAATTCTAGGTGTCAGTTGTTATTTGTCTTCTCTCATTTATCATTTTATTTATTTGGGTCCTTTCTCTTTTTGTTAAGTCTGGCTAGGGGCCTATCAATTTTATTAATTTTTTCAAAAAATCAGCTCCTAGATTCATTGATCTGTTCAAGTGCTTTTTTTGGTCTATGTCATTTATTTCTGCTCTAATCATGACATTATTTCCCTACTTCTGCTAGCTTTAGGCTTAATTTGCTTTTCTTTTTGCAGCTCCTTTACGTGTAAGATCCAGTTGTGTATTTGAGACTTCTTGCTTCTTGTGGTAGGCCTGTATTATTATATACTTCCCTCTTAGGACAGCTTTTGCTGCATCCTGAAGGTTTGGGAATATTGTGTCTTCATTTTTGTTTGCTTCTATATGTTTTTTTATTCATTTTAAAACTTCTTGGTTAAGCCACTCATTCTTTAATAGGATGTTCATTAATCCCTATATATTTGTAGTCTTTCCAAATTTTTTCTTGTGGTTGACTTTAAGTTTCACAGTGTTGTGATCTGAAAATATGAGTAGTATGATCTCAATCATTTTATGGCTGATTTTTGACCTTGTATCTGATTTATTCTGGAGAATGCCCTATGTGCATTTGAACCATACTAGAAACTCAAGTTTCTATATATTTGTTATTGATTGATTTATATATGTGGGTGCTGCCAAGTTAGGGGGGCATAAATATTTACAACTGTTAGATCTTCTTGTTGGATAGATCCCTTTGTTATGATATACTGTCCTTCAACTGTTGTTACAGTCCTTAGTTTAAAATATTTTTTGTCTTATATAAGTATGGCTGCTGTGGCTTGCTTTTGATGTCCTTTAGCATGGTAAATGGTTCTCCATTCTCTCACTTCCAATCTGCAGATGTCTTTAGATCTGAAAGGAGTCTCTTGTATGCAGCATATAGGCAGACCTTGTTTCTTTATCCCTTCTGACACGCTATATCTTTTGATTAGAGCATTTAATCCATTTAAATTCAGTGTGATTATTGATAGATATAAATGTAGTACCATCGTATTACCTGTGAAGTTGGTGTTTCTGGAGATTTTCTCTGTACCTTCCTAGTCTTTATTGCTTTTGGTCTTTCTTTACCACTCAAAGAGTACCCTTTAATATTTCTTGCAGGGCTGGTTTAGTGGTCATGAACTCCTTTAGTTTTTGTTTGTCTGGGAAACTCTGTAATTCTCTTTGTCTTCTGAATTACAGCCTCGTTGGATAAAGTATTGTTGGTTGCATATTTTTCCCAGTCAGCACGTTGAATATATATCATGCTACTCTCTTCTGGCCTGCCAAGTTTCTGTGGACTTTCTGCTGCTAACCCAATTTGTCTTTCTTTGTAGGTTAGGGATTTCTTTTCCCTTGCTGCTTTCAGCATTCTTTCCTTAATATCTGTGTTTTACAAATTACACTATGATATGTCCTGGTGTTGGCCTGCTTTTGTTGATTTTATTGGGCATTCTGTGTGCCTCCTGGATTTGGATGTCTGTTTCCTTCCCCAGATTAGGAAAGTTTTTAGCTATAATTTGCTCAGATAAACTTTCTGCCCCCTTTCCCTCTCTTCTTCTTCTTGGATGCCTATGCTATAAATGTTATTATGCTTTATGGAGTCACTGAGTTCCCTAAGTCAACATAGGTGATGCAACATTTTCTTTCCCTATTATTTCGACTTCATTTTTCCCCATAATTTTACCTTCTGTATCTCTTATTTTTTCCTCTGCTTCTTCCATCCTTGTGGTCATTATATTCAGTCATTTTTGCATCTTAGTTATAGCATGTTTATTTCATCCTGACTAATTTTTAGGTCTTTTTATCTCTGTTTCTTCTATGCTTTTCTCAAGCCCAGCTAGTATTCTTATGATTGTTGTTTTAAATTCTGGTTCAGGCATATTACTTATGTCTGTTTTGATGAGATTCCTGGCCATGAGCTCTTCTTTTTCCTTCTTTTGAGATGAATGTCTCCATCTTGGCATTTGTCTAGGTCTTTGTCTTCTGTGTGTTGGGGAAGCCTGTTATGTTTCCTGCTCCAGAAAGTAATGGCTATATTAAGAACAGGTCATATACTGTCCAGAGTCTGGCACTTCAGGGAGTGTTTCTGGTGTGTGCTGTGTGCACTCTGCTGTAGTGTTTTGGTTCGTCTTTCCTTTATGTTAGTCCTCTGCAGAGTTTCTCCTTGGCTGCAGTGGGGAATGTTTGGACCTTGTCCACTGTGTGGTGTGTTTTAACTAGGTATGTTTTAGTCTGCTTGCTAAAAGAGGCTAGATCCTATTTTCCCTAGAGCTGAAGCTTTGTAGCCCTCTATTGTGGTAGCCTTTGTGAGTGTGGGTGGTTTGTGCTGGTCTTCTGGGGGAGGGTCTCACTGCTGCTCTGTCTCTCCGGTACACTTGTCCTAGTGAAAAAGTATCTGCAGAGGGTAGGGTGGTAAGGCTTCGTGTCAGCAGGTCAGACCTCCATTATGTGCATTGACCTGTTCACTGAAGTCTATCTGTGCTGATAGGCAGGGGTAAAAATGACATCAGCTGGCTCTCTCATTCTCAGAGAGGAGATTCTTGCCTGCCACTGTTCAGGAAGCCCTCACAGAAGAGCAAACAATCTCCCCTTGAATGTCCCAGGCTTCCCTCTGATCTCTGCCTTTACCCTATCTGTGTCTGAGCTATCTGCCTACCTGGCGGCTCAGTGTTCCTGTGCTTTATCTTACACTTGCTGGTTGGGTTTCAAAACTTAAAATATGGGGGACATTGCACTGATCCTCTGGGAGAGGGTTTCGCCACATTATGGCTGGTGCCAGTTTGTCCCAGAGAGGCTATCACACAAATGTGCAGGGGAATGGAGTTTATGGTAAAATGCAGCAAAAAACAAACAAACAAAAAACAAAAACGGTATTCAGGCTAGGGGCCCTTAGCAGCCACCTCTTCTTCTTCTATAGACAGCTACCTCTACCTTCTTCTTCACTGAGCTAATCAATGGGACAGCTCAGTGACAACTACTGGGTCTTTGTCTCTAGGGAGACAGTATTACTCTCCCAAATAGGGGAACTGTGTCTCCCAGTGCAACCCAGGAGGTCTTCAGACTTGCTCCTAGGCCTCTGTCTTCCTTCACTGCAGGAGCACCTCTATGCCTACTAGGCCCCACCCCAGTGATGGCACAAACTTCTAAACTTCAGACTTTGAGGTCTGCTGCTTGTAGAAACTTAAAATTATAGCCCTCTCATTTTGCCTGCCAGTGGTTTTGGGCAAGTGTTTTTCTGATGCAATATCCTGCATCCTGCTCTTTTGCTTTCTCTCTCCCTTCCTCCTTCCCTTTCTCTCCACTCTCTGTGATCAGGGCCCTTTCCCCTCTGCTGCAGCATGGGTGATTCTTTTTTTCCCCAAATCATGTCTCCATACCTCCTACCTTCCACAATGTGGACTTTTTTCTCCCTCTAGTTGTGCATTTTGTTCTGTCAGTCCCCAGATCAATTTCCTGGTTTTCAGAATGATCTGATAATTATCTAGTTGTGTTTGAGAGATGTGGCAAGCATAAGGTCCTCCTACTATTCCACCATCTTAACTCCGAGCTGGTCCCACTTGTTTTAAGCCCCACAATACCTTGTAATTGTTTCTTTTTTGTTTGAATAGTCAATTGTTTTTATAGTCATTTGAAAATTGAGAAAAATGAATTATATATTATTTACATATATATTTACTATTTCATTCCTTTGTTGGTATCTAGGTTTCCATCTTGTATTACTTTCCGTTTTCATGAAGGGCTCCCTTTAACACCATTTTTAGTAAAAAAGATCCATCAGCATTGAATTGTTTTCACCCTTGTATGTCTGAAAACATGTGTTTCACTTTTTTTTTTCTTTCAACATCTTGAAGAAGTTACTCCACTGTCTTCTTTAACTTCAGATACCATTTCTTCCACTTCAACCACTCACCCCCAGGACCACACCTTGAACTTTGTCATTTATTTGTGCATTTGTCAAATTTTATTAAGCGTTCTTTATTTGTTAGACACCTTCCTATATTCTGAGGATATGGCAATAAGTACGACACACAAGGTCTCTGCTCTCATGGAACTTATAGACAGAATATAGTCATAAAACAGTAAATGTTAGTATAATGAGGTCTACCAAAGGTGAAATATAGCATATTATTGTATTGTATGATGGAAGATTCTGATGGCTCTGGGTATTGTCTTAAGGATGTAACCTCTAATATGAGACCTAAAAAATGAGGAGTTACCAAAGTGAAGTGGATAAGGAGTGAGAAGGCAGTGCATATGGTGAAGAATCAGCTTGTTTAAAGGCCCAGAGGCAAAAGCAAATATAATGTATTCAAGAATGAGGATGGGAGTAAGGATGGGACAGGTGGTAGGGAGAGAGAGTGAGTGTTGTGGAGGGAATATAGAGGATGGAGGGGTGAGGGAGAGGAAATGGAAAAGTAAGGGTATAAGATCATACAGATCAGGCTGTCAGGACATGCTAAGAATTTTGGAATTTTTTTGGATATTTTATTACTTATTTGACAGAGAGAGACACAGCAAGAGAGAGAACACAATCAGGGAAAGTATGAAAGGGAGAAGCAGGCTTCCCACTGAGCAGGGAGCCTGATGGGGGCTCGATTCCAGGACCCTAGGATCATGACCTGAGCCAAAGGCAGATGGTTAATGCCTGAACCACCGAGGTGCTCCTGGACTTCTTTTTAAAAGAGTAACCAGAAGACATTACAGGAGTTTAAGCAAGATAGTGGCATGACCAGATATGCATTTTAAAGCTGTCTCTGGCTGTGGAGAATGGATTTGGTTTGGAGTTGATTGGGTTGAAGAGCCAGGATAGATAATGTTAAGAGACTAATTAGGAAACCACTGTGTTGGCCCAGGAACAGGGCCATGGTGGTTTGGGTTGCACTAACAACTGGATTATAGAGCTCTTTAGGACCAAAACCTAAGGAAATTTAGGTTGAATCTATGGGCCAGGGGAGGGTGGAGTTCAGGTGTTGCCCAGGTTTCTAGTTAAGTGAGTAGTGTCATTTACTAGAGTAGTAGCACTGGAGGAGCAACCTATTTGGGGGGAAAGATTTAGTTTGGATTATGGGATTGAATGGTCTAGGAAACAGTGTTTCTGTTTTTGGTAAAATTCCTATTTGATCAACTCTTTTCCAAACCATGCAGGTTCACTTTCATTCTTATATATGTTTTCTAGAGAAAAGTAACAATTTTAATTCTGTGTCTCTTAAAACAGAGATTTAGTGATCTTAATTGAATGGATATTTAATATGGCAAGAATACTGTACATGTTATCCGGGAGAATTCCACTTATTTCAGATTCTCAGTATGCCCCTTATGTTGTATTTTCTTGCCATTTGCTCCTAGTTGTGTCCATATCTAAATGATTCAAAGTGTGGAATCTGGAGCCTAGGTTGAATTCTGTCTCTGCCATGCAAGCCGATAAACCTCATTTTGCTCATCTGTAAAATGAGGGTAACTCTGGTACCTACTTTAGGGGGCTTGTTAATGATAACTAGATAAATCATTTCACATAGAGCAATTAGAAGCATTTGTGACACACAGCCAAGAGGAGTGGTTTATAAGTTGGTACTCTGATGCTAAATAATGTAGAAGTCTGAAGCCACAGACCTGAAAATTCCAGAAGGAACCAACCAACGTTCCTTCTTCCCCCTCCTCATCTCCCTCCCTTCCTCCCTCCCTCCATTCCTTCCTTCATGTTTTTTAAAAAATTTTTAAATATTTTATTTATTTATTTTTTAATTTTTTATTTTTTATAAACATATATTTTTATACCCAGGGGTACAGGTCTGTGAACCGCCAGGTTTACACACTTCACAGCACTCACCAAAGCACATACCCTCCCCGATGTCCATAATCCCTTCTCCTAACCCCCCTCCCCCCAGCAACCCTCAGTTTGTTTTGTGAGATTAAGAGTCACTTATGGTTTGTCTCCCTCCCAATCCCATCTTGTTTCATTGATTCTTCTCCTACCCACTTAAGCCCCCATGTTGCATCACCACTTCCTCATATCAGGGAGATCATATGATAGTTGTATTTCTCTGCTTGACTTATTTCACTAAGCACGATACGCTCTAGTTCCATCCATGTTGACGCAAATGGCAAGATTTCATTTCTTTTGATGGCTGCATAGTATTCCATTGTGTATATATGCCACTTCTTCTTGATCCATTCATCTGTTGATGGACATCTAGGTTCTTTCCATAGTTTGGCTATTGTGGACATTGCTGCTATAAACATTCGGGTGCACGTGCCCATTTGGATCACTACGTTTGTATCTTTAGGGTAAATACCCAATAGTGCAATTGCTGGGTCATAGGGCAGTTCTATTTTCAAGATTTTGAGGAACCTCCATGCTGTTTTCCAGAGTGGTTGCACCAGCTTGCATTCCCACCAACAGTGTAGGAGGGTTCCCCTTTCTCCATATCCTCGCCAGCATCTGTCATTTCCTGACTTGTTGATTTTAGCCATTCTGACTGGTGTGAGGTGATATCTCATTGTGGTTTTGATTTGTATTTCCCTGATGCCGAGTGGTATGAGGCATTTTTTCATGTGTCTGTTGGCCATCTGGATGTCTTCTTTGCAGAAATGTCTGTTCATGTCCTCTGCCCATTTCTTGATTGGATTATTTGTTCTTTGGGTGTTGAGTTTGCTAAGTTCTTTATAGATTTTGGACACTAGCCCTTTATGTGATATGTCGTTTGCAAATATCTTCTCCCATTCTGTCAGTTGTCTTTTGGTTTTGTTAACTGTTTCCTTTGCTGTGCAAAAGCTTTTGATCTTGATGAAATCCCAATAGTTCACTTTTGCCCTTGCTTCCCTTGCCTTTGGCAATGTTCCTAGGAAGATGTTGCTGCGGCTGAGGTCGAAGAGGTTGCTGCCTGTGTTCTCCTCAAGGATTTTGATGGATTCCTTTCACACATTGAGGTCCTTCATCCATTTTGAGTCTATTTTTGTGTGTGGTGTAAGGAAATGGTCCAATTTCATTTTTCTGCATGTGGCTGTCCATTTTCCCAACACCATTTATTGAAGAGGCTGTCTTTTTTCCATTGGACATTCTTTCCTGCTTTGTGAAGATTAGTTGACCATAGAGTTGAGGGTCTATTTCTGAGCTCTCTATTCTGTTCCATGCTGTCTTGATGATGACAGCTTTGTAATAGAGCTTGAAGTCAGGAAATGTGATGCCACCAACTTTGGCTTTCTTTTTCAATTTCCCTTTGGCTATTCGAGGTCTTTTCTGGTTCCATATACATTTTAGCATTATTTGTTCCATTTCTTTGAAAAAGATGGATGGTACTTTGATAGGAATTACATTAAATGTGTAGATTGCTTTAGGTAGCATAGACATTTTCACAATATTTATTCTTCCAATCCAGGAGCATGGAACATTTTTCCATTTCTTTGTGTCTTCCTCAATTTCTTTCATGAGTACTTTATAGTTTTCTGAGTATAGATTCTGTGCCTCTTTGGTTAGGCTTATTCCTAGGTATCTTATGGTTTGGGGTGCAATTGTAAATGGGATTGACTCCTTAATTTCTCTTTCTTCTGTCTTGTTGTTGGTGTAGAGAAATGCAACTGATTTCTGTGCATTGATTCTATATCCTGACACTTTACTGAATTCCTGTACAAGTTCTAGCAGTTTTGGAGTGGATTCTTTTGAGTTTTCCAATATAGTATCATATCATCTGTGAAGAGTGATAATTTGACTTCTTTTGCCGATTTGGATGCCTTTAATTTCCTTTTGTTGTCTGATTGCTCAGGCTAGGACTTCTAGTACTATGTTGAATATCAGTGGTGATAATGGACATCCCTGCCGTGTCCTGACCTTAGTGGAAAAGCTTTCAGTTTTTCTCCATTGAGAATGATATTTGCGGTGGGTTTTTCATAGATGGCTTTGATGATATTGAGGTATGTGCCCTCTATCCCTACACTTTGAAGAGTTTTGATCAGGAAGGGATGCTGTACTTTGTCAAATGCTTTTTCAGCATCTATTGAGAGTATCATATGGTTCTTGTTCTTTCTTTTATTGATGTGTTGTATCACATTGACTGATTTGCGGATGTTGAACCAACCTTGCAGCCCTGGAATAAATCCCACTTGGTCGTGGTGAATAATCCTTTTAATGTACTGTTGAATCCTATTGGCTAGTATTTTGGTGAGAATTTTTGCATCTGTGTTCATCAAGGATATTGGTCTATAGCTCTCTTTTTTGATGGAATCCTTGTCTGGTTTTGGGATCAAGGTGATGCTGGCCTCATAAAATGAGTTTGGAAGTTTTCCTTCCATTTCTATTTTTTGGAACAGTTTCAGGAGAATAGGAATTAGTTCTTCTTTAAATGTTTGGTAGAATTCCCCCTGGAAGTTGTCTGGCCCTGGGCTTTTGTTTGGAGATTTTTACTGACTGTTTCAATCTCCTTACTGGTTATGGGTCTGTTCAGGCTTTCTATTTCTTCCTGGTTCAGTTGTGGTAGTTTATATGTTTCTAGGAATGCATCCATTTCTTCCAGATTGTCAAATTTGTTGGCATAGAGTTGCTCATAGTATGTTCTTATAATAGTTTGTATTTCTTTGGTGTTAGTTGTGATCTCTCCTCTTTCATTCATGATTTTATTTATTTGGGTCCTTTCTCTTTTCTTTTTGATAAGTCTGGCCAGGGGTTATCAATTTTATTAATTCTTTCAAAGAACCAGCTCCTAGTTTCGTTGATTTGCTCTATTGTTTTTTTGGTATCTATTTCATTGATTTCTGCTCTGATCTTTATGATTTCTCTTCTCTTGCTGGGCTTAGGGTTTCTTTCCTGTTCTTTCTCCAGCTCCTTTAGGTGTAGGGTTAGGTTGTGTACCTGAGAATTTTCTTTTTTCTTGAGAAAGGCTTGTACCGCTACATATTTTCCTCTCAGGACTGCCTTTGTTGTGTCCCACAGATTTTGAACCGTTGTATTTTCATTATCATTTGTTTCCATGATTTTTTTCAATTCTTCTTTAATTTCCCGGTTGACCCATTCATTCTTTAGAAGGATGCTGTTTAGTCTCCATGTATTTGGGTACTTTCCAAACTTCCTCTTGTGGTTGAGTTCTAGCTTCAGAGCATTGTGGTCTGAAAATATGCAGGGAATGATCCCAATATTTTGATACCGGTTGAGTCCTGATTTAGGACCGAGGATGTGATCTATTCTGGAGAATGTTCCATGTGCACTAGAGAAGAATGTGTATTTTGTTTCTCTGGAATGAAATGTTCTAAATATATCTGTGATGTCCATCTGGTCAGTGTGTCGTTTAAGGCCTTTATTTCCTTGCTGATCTTTTGCTTGGATGATCTGTCCATTTCAGTGAGGGGAGTGTTAAAGTCCCCTACTATTATTGTATTATTGTTGATGTGTATCTTTGATTTTGTTATTAATTGGATTATATAGTTGGCTGCTCCCACGTTGGGGGCATAGATATTTAAAATTGTTAAATCTTCCTGTTGGACAGATCCTTTGAGTATGATATAGTGTCCTTCCTCATCTCTTATTATAGTCTTTGGCTTAAAATCTAATTGATCTGATTTAAGGATTGCCACACCTGCTTTCTTCTGATGTCCATTAGCATGGTAAATTCTTTTCCACCCCCTCACTTTAAATCTGGAGGTGTCATCGGGCTTAAATGAGTTTCTTGGAGGCAACATACAGTTGGGTTTTGTTTTTTTTATCCATTCTAATACCCTGTGTCATTTGATTGGGGCATTTAGCCCATTAGCATTAAGGGTAACTATTGAGAGATATGAGTTTAGTGCCATTGTGTTGCCTGTAAGGTGACTGTTACTGTATATTGTCTCTGTTCCTTTCTGATCTACCACTTGTAGGCTCTCTCTTTGCTTAGAGGACCCCTTTCAATATTCCTGTAGAGCTGGTTTGGTGTTTGCAAATTCTTTCAGTTTTTGTTTGTCCTGGAAGCTTTTAATCTCTCCTGCTATTTTCAATGATAGCCTAGCTGGATTTAGTATTCTTGGCTGCATGTTTTTCTCATTTAGTGCTCTGAAAATATCATGCCAGCTCTTTCTGGCCTGCCAGGTCTCTGTGGATAAGTCAGCTGCCAATCTAATATTTTTACCATTGTATGTTACAGACCTCTTTTCCTGGGCTGCTTTCAGGATTTTCTCTTTGTCACTGAGACTTGTAAATTTTACTATTAGGTGACCGGGTGTGGGCCTATTCTTTTTGATTTTGAGGGGCATTCTCTGGACCTCCTGAATTTTGATGCTCATTCCCTTTGCCATATTGGGGAAATTCTCCCCAATAATTCTCTCTACTATACCTTCTGCTCCCCTCTCTCTCTTCTTCTTCTGGAATCCCAATTATTCTAATGTTGTTTCGTCTTATGGTGTCACTTATCTCTCAAATTCTCCCCTCGTTGTCCAGTATCTGTTTGTCCCTCTTTTGCTCAGCTTCTTTATTCTCTGTCATTTGGTCTTCTATATCACTAATTCTTTCTTCTGCCTCATTTATCCTAGCAGTAAGAGCCTCCATTTTTGATTGCACCTCATTAACAGCTTTTTTGATTTCAACTTGGTTAGATTTTAGTTCTTTTATTTTTCCAGAAAGCGCTTTTATATCTCCCGAGTGTTTTTTCCTAATATCTTTCATGCCATTTTCGAGGCCGGCTAGAACCTTGAGAATTGTCATTCTGAACTCTAGATCTGACATATTACCAATGTCTGTATTAATTAGTTCCCTAGCCTTTGGTACTGCCTCTTGTTCTTTTTTTTGTGGTGAATTTTTCTGCCTTGTAATTTTGTTTTGATAAGAGTATATGAAGGAGCAAGTAAAATATTAAAAGGGTGTCAACAACCCCAGGAAAATATGCTTTGACCAAATGAGAAGAGATCCCAAATCGTGAAGGGGGAGAAAGGGGATAAAAAGAGGTTCAAAAAGAAAGAAAGAAAAAAAAAGAAATAAAAGAAAAGAATTTAAAAAAGAAAACAAATAAAGAAAAATATGAAAAAAAAATATATATTAGATAAACTAGTTAAGCAACGTTAAAGAAGAAAAGGGTAAAAGTTAAAAAAAATTTTAGCAGAAGAAGAGAAAGAAAATGAAAAAGTAAAATAATTAAATTAACCCCAAGACTAAAAAAATCACAGGGAGGAAGCCATGAGTTCCGTGCTTTGCTTTCTCCTCCTCTGGAATTCTGCTGTTCTCCTCGGTATTGAAACCGCACTCCTTGGTAGGTGAACTTGGTCTTGGCTGGGTTTCTTATTGATATTTTGGGGAAGCGGCCTGGTGTAGTGATTCTCAAGTGTCTTTGCCCCAGGCAGAATTTTACCGCCCTTACCAGGGGCTGAGTAATCGGCTTGGGTTTGCTTTTAGGAGCTTTTGTTCCCTGAGCGCTTTCAGTATAGTTCCTAGAGTTCCGGAGGACGGGAATACAAATGGCGGCCTCCTGGTCTCCAGCCCAGAGGAGCCGAGAGCCCGCGGCCCCACTCCTCAGTGTGCCCTCAGAGAACAGCTTCCAGTTACCCCCATCTGCCTGACCTCTGGCCGTGCTCTGGGCTCACCGAGCCTGCGACCTGTTCAAGGTAAGCCCGAGCGGTGATCTTACTGTCGGCTCTGTCTCTGTAGCCAGTTTTCCCGTTCCAATACCCGCAAGCTCTGTGACACTCAGACACCCCTGATCCTTCTGTGACCCTGCGGGACCTGAGGCCACGCTACCCCGCATGGGCTTCTCCCCGGTTTAGCCTCTGGAGCGATGTCCCTCAGCGGAACAGACTTTTAAATTCCTGATTTTGTGCTCCGTTGCTCTGTCGCTTGCAGGGAGCTGGCCCCTCCCCCCCGGGGTCTATCTTCCCGTCGCTTTGGATTCACTTCTCTGCCAGTCCTGCCTTTCAGAAAGTGGTTGTTTTTCTGTTTCCAGAATTGCTGTTCTTCTTCTCTTTGATCTGCAGATGGATTTGCAGGTGTTTGCAATCTTTAGATAAGCTATCTAGCTGATCTCCTACTAGCTGAAGTAGTCTCAGCCTGCTACTTCTCCGCCATCTTGACTCCTCCCCCATGTTTTTTTAAATTTTAATTTTGCCATCAGTTGTATTTTTTTGTTTTTATTTTATTTAATCAATCAATTAATTTATTTATTTATAAGATTTTATTTATTTATTTGACAGAGACCACAAGTAGGCAGAGAGGCAGACAGACAGAGCCAAAGGAAGGGAAGCAGGTTCTCTGATGAGCAGAGAGACTGATACGGGGCTTGATTCCAGGACCCTGGGCTCATGACCTGAGCCGAAGGCAGATTCTTTAACCCACTGAGCCACTCAGGTGCCCCTTGAGTTTTTATTTTAATTCTAGTTAGCATACACTGTTATATTAGTTTCAGGTGTACAATATAGTAATTCAACACTTACATGCATCACTCTGCCCTCATCAGAACTGCAGTCCTTAATCCTATCACCTATTTAACCCATCCCCTCTCCTCCACCTCCTCTCTGGTAACCATCAGTTTGTTCTTTATATTAAAGACTCTGTTTCTTTATTTTATTATTTTTTTAATTTTTTTTTTTTTTAAAGTAGAGTCCATGCCAAGCATCGAGCCCCACAAGGGGCTTCAACCACAGCCATGAGATCGAGTCCTGAGTTGAGATCAAGAGTTGAATGCTCAACTGACTGATCCACCCAGGTGCTCCAAAACTCTGTTTCTTGATTTGCCTCTCTCTTTTCACCTTTGTTTTGTTTTTTCGATTCCACATATTAGTGAAATCATATGGTATTTATCTTTCTCTGGCTGACTTATTTCACTAAGCATTTTACTCTCAAGCTCTATCCATCTCATTGCAAATGACAAGATTTCATTCTTTTTTTATGGCTGAATGATATTCCACTATATATATAATTATTATTATCCTACTGTATTTCAATATCTCAAAATTATATATATCACATCTTCTTTAGCCATTCATCAATTTATGGATTCTTGGGCTGCTTCCATATCTTGGCTATTGCAAATAATGCTGCTGTAAACACTGGGGTGCGTATATCCCTTTGAATTAGTGTTCTTGTGTTCTTTGCATCAGTACTTAGTAGTGTGATTCCTGGATTATAAGGTCGTTCTATTTTTAACTTTTTGAGGCACCTCCATACTGTTTTTCACTGTGATTGCATCAGTTTGCATTCCCACCAAAAGTGGAAGAAGGTTTCTTTTTCTCTATATCTTCACCAACACCTGTTGATTTTAGCCATTTTAACAGGTTGGAGGTGATATCTGTTTGTGTTTCCCTGATGAGGGATGGTGAGCATCTTTTCATTTGTCTGTTTGTCATTTGGGAATTTTCTTTGGAAAATGTCTATTCATGTTTTTTATTTTTTTACCATTTTTAAATTGGATTATTCATTTTTGGGGGTTTGAGTTTGATAAATTTTTTATTTATTTTAGATTCTCATCCGTTCTCAGATATGGTATTTACAAATATCTTCTTCCATTCCAGAGGCTGCCTTTTAATTTTGTTGATATTTTTCTTCACTGTGCAGAAGCTTTTGATTTTGAAGAGGTACCAATAGTTGATTTTTGCTTTTGCTTTCTTTACCTCAGGAGACGTATCTAGAAGGAAGTTGCTAAGGCCAATGCCAGAGAGGTTATTGCCTGTGTTCTCCCCTAGGATTTTGATGGTATCTTGTCTCACATTTATATCTTTAATGCATTTTAAATTTATTTTTGTGTATGGTGTAAGAATGTGGTCCAGTTTTATTATTTTGCATGTTCCAATCTAATTTTTCTCACACCATTTGTTAAAAAGGCATTCTTTTACTCATTGGATATTCTTTCCTACTTTGTTGAAGATTAATTGACCATATGGATTTGGGTTTATTTCTGGATTTTCTATTCTGTTCTATTGATATATGTGTCTATTTTTGTGCTGGTACCACACCATTTTGATCACCACAGCTTTGTAATATAACTTGAAATCCAGAATTGTGGTATCTCCAGATCTGATTTTCAGAAGTAGCAGTTCTTTTTTTTTAACCAACGTATCTCCCTCCATCCCTCTTTCCCTCCCTTCCTCCCTCTCACCCTCGCTTCTTTCCTTCTTCCCTTCCTCCCTCCCTTCTTTCCATTCTAACCCAGTGTGGGGCATGAAATCATAACCCTGAGATCAAGAGTTGAATGCTCTACCAATTGAGGTAGCCAGGCACATTCAGAAATAGTAATTCTTAATCATAATAAGATCCCATATTTGTATTTAGCTGGAAGAGTTCTTGAGAAGTCTAGTCCACTTCAGTCCTCATTATTTACAGATAGGAAAACAGAGAGTAGGAGAGTTGAAATGATGCCACCTTGATTACATGGCTGGTAAGTTTATATTTAAGACTGTAGTTCAATTCTTCTGATTACTAATCCAGTACCGTTTTAGAAAAAAAGCTGTTCCTTGCAGTTAATTGGGTAATTGAAAATTGTATAATTATATGGCTGAAGCCACATATAAAGGACAATGGATTTTTGGTCATGTTTGTAATGTTTCAGAATAGGAGGTTCATGGAGCCAAGTAGCATTGCCGTATGTGAATGAAATATGAAGGATTTGGGCAAGGGATATGGCAGTGTAAATCAAGAGAAAATAATATATCCCTCTCATCTAAAATAATTTTCATGGAGAGATATCAGTGTGACACCTTATCATTTAAGTGTTGGTAATTCTTTTAGTTGATAATTCTTTGGCTTGTAACAAGTGAGAGAGAGAGGGAGAGAGAGATGTCTTTTTCTCAGTATAGTTATGTTTTTTCTCTTTTCAGTACTAAACAAACAAAATAGTGCTTTCAAATTGCTAGGCTTATTTACTTTGAGAGGACATGTGCAATTGTTTTTCTGAGGACAGTTGTAGACTATTCTCTTACCAGTTAGAGAGGAGGGGAGGGAAATTCTAGATTGTATAGACTACTCTCAGTTCATCAGAAAGGCTGTGACATGTAGAAAAAACCCACCCATTTGATCAGGACCTGGGTGTTTTTAACTTTTTCTTAATGTTGTTTTGATTTCTCTGTTTCTAACTAATATGAATGGGAATAAATAATGATCAGACCATTTTGGAAGGTTGATGAATTCTAACTAGTTAGTAATAAGACCTTTTTAGCTAACTATATACAACACAAATAAATGCCTGCTATTTCTTACACTGGGGAATTGTTAATCTGTTCTCATTCTCCTCCTTAAGATTATTAAGAAAATAGAACTCTTGGGATTCAAACATTTTTCTAGAGGGAATACCATTTATTGGTTGATAACATTGCCTCGCCACTATTATATTCAAATAGTAGTTTCAGTTATTAATTTTGAGGCTTTTACAATAAAGAGTTTTAAATATATGAGAATATGGAAGAAAGATGGATACAAGTCAGATCATTTTATTCTTACTCTATTTTAATAAAAGCAAATGAATGAAGCTTAAGGGGTAAATGTTTATACTCAGGGTTTTTTTCTGTAAGGAGGTGCTAAAGTTTCAATTATAATTTAGTAAACACTTGAAAGACACAAAGCAAAACCCAATTCATTGGGTTAATATGTGATCCTTATATCCCTACAAAAATAAAAACAAATATTATCATAATCAAGTTCTCGAAGGAGACCGTTATGTGAGATTTGCAGGAATAAAGAAAGTATAACCAATTATTCTGTTTTGAATGAACCTGCTTTAGTAATTAATTCATTTCTCCAGATATTTGTCCATTTATTGTGCTATATTACAATGTTAATATTTCTCTTTATGACTGCAATTATTATAGTTGTGCTCTGGGAAAAAAACCTATTAAAATATGTTCTTAAGGGCGCCTGGGTGGCTCAGTGGGTTAAGCCGCTGCCTTCAGCTCAGGTCATGATCTCAGAGTCCTGGGATCGAGTCCCGCATCGGGCTCTCTGCTCAGCAGAGAGCCTGCTTCCCTCTCTCTCTCTCTCTGCCTGCCTCTCCATCTACTTGTGATTTCTCTCTGTCAAATAAATAAATAAAATCTTTAAAAAAAAAAAAAAAATATGTTCTTAATTAATTTGCATGTTCATAATTCTATTACAAGGCCCATTTAAAAAATAGTTCATTTATATATTTTCAATTCATTAATGGTATATAAATGATTTCCCTTTTATTGCTTGTTAATTTATAGAAAAATATTTTAAATAGTGAAAATACCCCAAAATTATAAAGGTAAACTTTTGGAATTAGGTAAGACCATATTAACCCAGGGCACCATTTGTTAATTTCCAAACTGCTACATTTATGTACTCTGGTTATCAGTCAAGAGATATTTGATATCTTTATTCAAATAAATACTGTTTGTGGATGTTTATGCTAATTGATTTTTATTCTTATTTAAAAATAATATAATTAGTGATTGGCTTCTGTTTTCCACCCAGCTCTTGTTTCTGAGGGAGATGTCAGGGAGGGGGGAGGTTTGGTGGGGAACTCTCCCTGTAAGAACAGGGAGATGAAAGGTGGACGCTGAGACCAGTCTCTCAGGAACAGGATAATAAGAACTAGAGCCAACTAACTGAGGTTTTCTGTGACCATCATTGCTTTTCTGCAAGTCTAGCCAGCCCCAGGACTCAATCATTCTCATCTGTACTGAAATCTGGAGAGGACAGCTATCCGTAGGTGGTGTCCAACTGCAGCCAGGCATGAGTGGATTTGAATCCCTCAGACTCCCAGTTCAGTGGCAAGTTTTGCTCTACTCTTTTGATTAATTTAGAAATAAGGAGACCTTGTACCTAACAGGGTTGACTATTTTGGATCCTACTTATTTTGTTTACTTTGTGTAAAAACAATATTTATATGAGAAAAATATCTACAAGCACTGTAAAAATTGAGAGGAAAGAGAATTGAGAAAGCAGTGGGATTTCTCAGCAGTTATATGAGTTTTTTGAATTTTCATAAAGTAGAAGAGCCAAAACTTAATAAATTTGTTTAAGTAAGGCCAGGATACTATGCAGTGGTTTTTAATACTTCTACCTTGGCATATTATTACCTCCAGGAATATTCTGGAATATAGAAACTTTTTGGGGCTTGGACTCAGAGTGGATTTCTAGAGCAGTTGTGTATTAAACAGATTTCCTCACTCTTGGGAGTGGGGACTCCTGCAGGAATTATCTGCCTATACTGTGTGTGCCTAATTACTCCTATTTCATTGAGGCTTTTGCTTACGGTAAAATTAATGGATCTTTTATGCATCTTCCAAAAGATGACTAGTACCTACAAAGAGTTAAGTAGGGTAGGACTCAGCTGTGACCATTAGTGATACACGATAATTTTCTTAAAGCTTATGAAGTAAAACCATCTGGTTTCTATGCATTTGTCCTGGATAAATGAAAAATTATTTACCCTGCACTAAGTGAAAGTGATAAGAAATGAGTACTCGATTTCAAAATCAAATTGCCAGTCTTAGTAACTTAGAGAATCTAGAAAAAAATGTAGAGTTTTTTCCTATATAGTGAACATTTTCAGCCTGGTATATCATGAATATGCTAACTGGTTAGCTAATAAAATTGCATCTTTGTGTCAAGACTTTCTTGTAACTTTCTACTGTTACAAAGTCATACTTTAATTATATGTATTTCCTATATTGTTCATGAGGAATTCTTAACAAATTACATTTGGAAGTCAGAGACTGATTTTCCTAGATGAACTTGTATACTCTTCTTACATATGGAGGTGATTTTAAGGAGACATCATGAACCTTACTAATTCACATGTGATTTGTGGGCCAGCAGCATTGCTATTACTTGGAAGCTTGTTAGAAATGCAGAATCTCAAATTCCATCCCAGACCTACTGAATGAGAGACACTGGGTATGTAGCTTGGCAATATGTGGCTTATCAAGCCCTCCAGATGATTCTAATGCATGTGAAAGTGTGAGAAACACTGCTTTAAGGGAGAGGTATCTTTCTTTGCAACTTTCCACCTGCCAACACTGACATTCTTCCGAGGAATATTGATGCTGTGACTGGCAAACCTTAATCCTTAGTTACAAAGTGTAGTATTCTTTTTCTTTATATTTGTGTCTGTAACAATTCCCCAGTGTTATCAGAATAGTAAAATATAGAAATTTGCATTAGGTTGGGACTCTTGCAATGAGAAAAAAAAAGAGAGAGCACATTAAAGTGATAGCTGATGATAATGGTGATTTCCAGCCCACACCCCCCACCCCGCTCCGAGTAATACGCATTTTACCCTGTGCCTGATGAGGAAATTTGACTGTAGCCACGATTGCTTTTAGCTAATTATACAACAAGGTTTTTTTATTGAAAAAAAAAATGAAGAAAATTCCAATAATTGTTAGAGTAAAAATAATAAAAAGTTTTCTTTTCGACAACTGGAGTCATGTTTCACGTGTTCAGGTGGGAGGAAGTCAGGGGAGATGAGTAGATAGAGAAAGCTGTTCAGTGAAAGTGCTTTTTCTTATGGCAGAAATGATAGCAGTATGCACACTCTCGGCTTTTTCTTTTTTTTTTTAACTTTGTTAAATTTAAATTTTAGTTAACATACAGTGCAGTATTGGTTTCTGGGGTAGAAATCAGGGATTCATCACTTTATACAACACCCAGTGCTCATTACAACATGTGCCCTCCTTAATGCTCATCAGCCATCTAGACCATCCCTTACCCACCTCCCTCCATCAACCCTCAGTTTGTTCTTTAAGAGTCTCTTATGGATTGTTTCCCTCTCTCCTTTTTTTCTTTTTCCCCTTCCAATATATTCATCTGTTTTCTTTCTTAAATTCTACTTATGAGTGAGATATTGTGGTATTTGTCTTTCTCTGACTGATTTTGCTTAGCATAATATACTCTAACTCCATTCATGTCATTGCAAATGACAAGAGTTCATTCTTTTTGGTGGATGAGTAGTATTCCATTACACACACACACACACACACACACAGAGATATATATATGTAAATACACATACAACATTTTCTTTATCCATATCAGTCGATGGACATTTGGACATTTGGGTGTCTCCATAGTTTGGCTATTGTCGATAGTGCTGTTATAAACATTGGGTTGCATGTACCCTTTCAAATCTATATTTTTGTATCCTTTGGGTTAAATACCTAATGGTGCAATTTTTGGGTTGTAGGGTAGTTCTGTTTTAACTTTTTAAGGAACCTCCATACTATTCTACATAGTGGCTGCAATGGTTTGCTTTCCCATCAACAGTGCATCACTCTTGGATTTTTAATATCCATATTATAAAACAAAAACTCTGTTAGGCCAGTTATTTTCTCTTGTTCATTACCTTCACAGTGGTAATTTCTTTAAACATCTACTAGATTGTAAAGGAATTAATCATTACAGTCCAGAGTAGGAATTTTTCCAGTTCCTAAAATCTACTTTTCATTTTGTAAATGGGATTTTCTTCTTTTAAAAAGATTTCTTGCTTCTCTAAATTCTAGCCCTTACACCAGATGAATGGCTAGAATAAACTTTTGCCTTCTTCTTTTAGTCTCCCTCTCCACAAAACTAGTTACACAGTGCTTCCTTATAAATAAATTTTGAAGTGTATTATTGTTTCCATTTTAAAAAGCTTAAAAATACAAGTTTTTATTACTTATAATGAATCTAAACTTCCTAATGTGCTTCCTTTTCTTTTGAGATGTTTTCACACCTACTCTATCTAGAAAAAGCAAGTTTTAAACAATGCTTATAATTTAAGGGAACAAACAAATACCTAAACAAATTTCCAAATAGGATCAACTACTCTTCCAAGTTATCACTTTCTTGACACATTCTTTGTGAGATAAGACAAAGTGTTTCTCAAGTAGTTCAGATAACAGAATTGTTGCAAGTTGCTATTGCCATAACAGAAGTTTTAGAATGGTCTTTTCTGTGGCCTTGACAGCTCAATGAAATAACAGAGACTTGACAGCCTTCACTGATATTGGAAAACAATAAAACCAATATATCCTGGAGCTGGAACATTAAATTAAATTCCCATCATGTTATCTTTGGGGGCTGTTCATTTGCTGGTTAAGAATCTCTTGGCATTTCTTTGAAACAGTATCTGATAACTCTGCTCTCTCGACATTAATTTTCCTTTTCTAACTAATTTTCCTTTTCTTACTTTTTTAATGGCCAAACTTATGGCACAGTACTTTTAGTAAATTTCCCTACTTGGTCACTTGTAGTTTTCAATTTCTGAAATTAAAAAAAGTGGTTTTTAGGAAACAAATGCAGTACTTAGAGAGATTTTACATCTTTTTAAAAATATTTTATTTATTTGAAAGAGAGAGAGAGCACCTGCAGGCAAGCACATGAATGGGGGGAGGGACAAAAGGGGAGGAAGAAGTAGACTCCCCACTGAGCAGGGAGCTCAACACAGGGCTTGATCCCAGGACCTACAGATCATGCCCTGAGTTAAAGGCAGATTCTTAACTGACTGAGGCCCCTCAGGTGCCCCAAGAGATTTTACATCTTAATCAGTGAGTAGACAGATCCAAGAAATGTATAAGTACTATTACATTATGCATTTTCAAATTGATCTAAATAAAATCAGGCTAAAATATTCTGTTTTATAAACAGAGAAATCCCACAGTTGGGTCTACCATGTTAACTCACTCTTTTGGGTTAAGTAAGCTTGTTCAGTTAAATCATCTCCTTTGCTCCCAGGGTCTTCTGTTTTTCAATCAGTTTTCCTCGCTGCTGCCATGGTTATCATCCAAGCATATTGTTTTATTCCTCTGCTTTGAAGTGTTGTTGGTTCTCCATTGCAAGCAGGATAAAGTAATAATAATCTGGTTATCATAGGATGCAAATCTCTTCACAAGTTAGTTCTAATCTTCCAACATCATTTTCTACTTCTACTCATTTCTTCTCTGTTCTAGCCACATGCAACTTCTTTCTGGTCCCTGAACAGTTCTTGTCCTGGAACATCCATATTTTTGTTTCATGCTTTATGGCTTTTGACTAAACTCTATTCCTTAGGGGCCTGTGACACTCCTATAATGACATGTAATTAACAGAGGTTGATCCTAGTTCTTACTTAAGCCAAGATCTCTAGTCTTAAAGGCCAATTCTAGAAACATGATGTCTCTTGGCAACATGGGAGAATGCATAGTGTCCATAAATCTCCTGCCTAAGGTCCTTTTATTTAGAAATTGTGTTTGCTGTGCTTTGTATAAACAAGTAGGCAACAACTTTCTCCTCAGAATTGAACATGAAGTAATGGACTTGTGATTTGAAAGCCCTGTGGACCAATAATTTTTACTCTGCTAAAAGCAGTAAGAATGCTTATAATACCTCTCTCTGTCTTCCTTCACCTCATAATGGTGACTCCTGGCCACATTGACCCAGCCGTGAGTAGCAGATGACCTCTCTGTTCGTTGTAGAATGAGTGATATCAGTTTTAGTGCTTTACTCTATTTGGGCACTTTAAGAATATTACCTTCAGACAGAGGACAGAAACAATGGAAGCAATAGATGGATATTGCTTACTGCCATATTTGATAGGAAGTTCAGGAAGACTGAATTAGTAGCTAGACCCTAGTAGCTAGACCCTGCTCTTGTAGTTTTCTTCTCATCAAAAATAATCATAGAAAAGCATTGGCTAAAGGAAGCATTCCAGTTTTGAAGAGCCAAGAATATACTCTATTCCCTTTGTATGAAATTAATAACTCTGTTTTCTGCCTGATCATTGAAACCCTTTGAAGTTTCCTGATTTCTTCTCTCTACCAGGTAGAGTACCTCTCTACTGAATTGTGCTCCAGCAGCTATTTTGTATAATGCCTCTATTTTTAAAAAAAGATTTATTTATTTTAGAGAGAGCATGAGTGGCAGGAGGGACAGGGAGAGAGAGAGAGGGAGAGAATCTCTAGGAGATTCCCAGGGACTATGCAGCCCCGAACCTTGAAATTATGACCTGAGCTGAATCAAGAGTTAGATGCTTAAGTGACTAAGCCACCCAGATGCCCATTGTATGCTTCTATTATAGAGGTTTTATGTTATGTATGTCATTTGTTTTTTAACACCTCCTTCACTAACCTGTATCTCACTGTTTTGGTATTTCCAGTACTTAGTATGGTGCTTGGCCTATAGAAAGTAGATAAGTAATAATGAATGAATGAAGGACATGGCACAAATGAACAAATAGAAATCAGAACATTTCTAAATTCTCATATGTTGTTAAATTTCCCTTATGTATTTTATATGTAAAACAAAGTGAGTTTTATTACATGTGATTTATGCAGTAAGTGCTTTAAGTGACATACAGCTAAGTTCCCAGTTAAATTGGGAGCACTTTTAATATATACTTCTAAAAAGTAGTAGTAGAGACTAAATGAATTTGGGTTGAATAAAATGTTTCTTGAATATTTTCAACAAGAACTGGGAAAATTGTCAAGCCCATTTATTCATTTAATAAGCATTTATTGAGCACCAGCTATAGGCCAGTCTTGGTGCTTGGCTAATGAAGATTAACAACAGTCTTTGTTGATGAAACTTATAATTTAGAGTAATTATCAAATAAATGCAGAAATAATTGTTTAGAGAATTGTGTTAAGTGCTAGGAAGAAAATTATCAAATATAATGATGATTATATTTTTTCAATCTGGGAAAGAAATAGTATTTAGAAATTGGTTGCCTCAATATAGAAATAAAGGTATTTGGAAATTGAGTCAGGATACCTTAAAATCTCTGCAAATGCTATATAACCAGAATTCGTTATCCTTAAAGGTATTAATAAATGAAACATTGTTATAGGAACAATTTTGATAAGGGGAATGATTTTTTTTTCTATTGAATTTTTTTATTTCATTGCTTATACAATTTTTTATTTTATTGCTTGTACAAATATAAGCAAAAATTTATATATAAACTCATATATATAACATCATCAAGGCAAGACTAGCCATACATTCTCAGCTCGTCAACAGCTTCCCTGTCATATGTGGTTTTCATTTCATCTTTAATGCTGTTTTCTTACAAATGATAAGAGTATTGAATTGGAAGCCTATTGAAGAACTTTATTATCCTTTAAAATCTATTGTTGATGAGAATTGGGGCTGAATGCTTGCTGATAAATGTTAGCAGTAATGTGAAGTGTCTACAAGAAGGCATCTATTTATCTCTTCGTCTAAACATCCTCATCATTCACGCACTGAGGGAAAATGGGTGAAGGCGGGAGAGAGTAACAGAACACTCATTAGGGCTGATTGTGTTAATAGCCATTTGACCTAGATTTCATAGACCTACTAATTTTTTGAGTATTTACTGATTTTCCTAATTGAAACAGCATTTATGCTCTCTTAATAAGGAGATCCAGAGAAATCTAGAGAGATCTGTCTGAAATTCAGAATGTATCTCAAAGGGAAGATGATTTTTTCATTCTCCATCAGTTATTATTCCTAAGCAACTCCAAGTTTTTAAAAAGATTTTATTTGTTTATTTGACATAGAGAGAGGGATCACAAGTAGGCAAAGCAGCAGGCGGTGGGGGGGGGGGATAGGCTCCCTGCTGAGCAGAGAGCGTGATGTGGGGCTTGATCCCAGGACCCTGAGATCTCTACCTGAGCTGAAGGTAGAAGCTTAACCCACTGAGATACCCAGGTGCCCTGGCAATTCCAATTTTTGATAAAGTAGTAGTTTGTGAGAGCTGAGTGTCACCAACTTTCATTAATTTGGCAGATACTGATTGAGGACTCATTACATGCCAAGTCCTGTTCTTAGCATTGCATGTACATAGTATGTTATGGATCTGAGGGAACAAGACACACCATCATCAATCATCATGGTAATGTTAATTTTTTTCTCATGTACTGCCATTGTGTTGGCTCATTTATTTATGCGGTGTGTTTAGGTAGAAGTTTGCATTAAGACAATAAAATAAATATTAAAGTTCTCATTCTGAATTTGATTTAAAACTAAAGAAAATTTTAATGTATTTTTGAATTAAATAAAATTGTATCCCAGGAATGCAACACAAACTAGCCTTTGCTTTTCTCTGGGTTACCTCTATTTCTGTATCTGTATCAATATTTATATTTATGTTAAAAATCATGAGTTTATTCTGATGTCAACATCAGTACCTTCATTTATTCATCTTACACTTTTTTTTTGAGATTATGCAGAGCACCTTATTAGTCACTCTGGAGAATTAAGGAAGAGTAGGAGAAAATATCTGTGTCAGAAAGGTCTTACTAATCTGATAGACTTCTTTCATTTGGTAATGGAAAACACAATTTTTTAAGATTTATAAGAAATCTAAGAAGAAATATTCAGTTACAGAAGCCCAGAGAAGGGTTGTGTAAATTGCATGCTTACTTTATCTAAAAACACAAAGTATATGAGTTGTAGAGAGATACACATGGTCCACATGTGATTGAAGGTAAGGTGCCCTTGTGGTTAATTTTCTGAAGCTGGTGTATTATTGTACTTGAGCCATATTTACTATTTGGATACGATCTGTGAAGATGTTAGAGTAGATGCATGTTGGTTTATAAAAATCCACTGAAGTATTAGGTTGTAGAAAGAAATTAACTTCATGAGTTATCCATGAAATTATAATTATAGGGAAAAAGCTCTATGGCTGAATTTATGATGGAATGTTTTCCATTTTATATTGATGTTCCTCACTATTAAATGTTACATCCTGAAACCTGCAAAGTAATAGTATCTTAAATTTTTTAGTTCTTTTACTTTAGTATTACTAAAAGATCTTGTCTTACTATTTATTTACATATAATGTATTATTAATTTCAGGGGTACAGATCTATAAATCATCAGTCTTACACAGTTCCCAGCATTTACCATAGCACATATCCTCCCCAATGTTCATCACCCAGCCAACCTATCCCTCCCCACGAACCCCCTCCAGGAAGCCCTCAGTTTTTTTCTTGAGATTAAGAGTCTCTTGTGGTTATAGCTTGTCTTTCTTGTCATCCAATGTAGTATGCTTTAAAGATTTTATTGATGAATCAGATGACTAAGAGGAATTCAACTTCTTCTTTTTTAACTCCATAGACTTTCTTTAGTGAAGAGGAACTACCTCTGTTCTAAATTATAAGGTAAAGGTGATGTTATTTCATTATGAAGTAGAGACATTTACATGTACACTCTATCAACATTTACATATATACTATATCTGTGGTATACTCCATTATTTTATAGTAAATACATTGCAATTATTTTTCTTAAAAACAACAATAAAAACTATTAATTATTGATAAAAGACAGTCTTTACTTCAGCCGATTCATTAGTTCCAGAACAATAAACATAATACTCCATTAGTAATAAGAAGGGGAGAGTCAATTATTTTACCATTTGGTTGAATGTCTTATAAGAAAATTCTGTGACCTTAGAAAATAAGCAAAGATAATAAAAGCTAATTCATTAAGTACATATTATGTACCAGGAACCATTCTAAGAGTGTTACATGTATGAGCTTACTTGATTCTCCTAAAACTCCTATGAGGTAGATACCTATATTCTGATTTTCAGGTATGGCACAGAGAGGTTTAATTACTTTCTAAAGTCACATAACTACAAAAAGTGGGACTGGGATTTGAACCTGGGGAATTTACCTTGTGAGTCTGGGGTCCTAACAAATTGCCTCTATTCAGTAACTAATTAGACTAACATTCCTGCAAAATTTTTATACTATGTTACAATTTAAAAGAATGTATAATTTTAGACATTTTGAAAGATACTACTATAATGATAATTTTAAAATTCATACTATCATGTATAATTTTTACAACCATTTGTTAATTCTTCTTACATTTGTTTTGGGTGATTGAAAGTACAAACTGCAGAAAGAGATTTAAATGCTTTTCATTAGTAAATGCTGCCAGTAAAATGCTGCTAGTTTGTTAGTTGATATTAGCTTTTAATGTATCCTGTTTAACCCTGAAGGAACACTAGTACATTAGATATGTGCCTAATTTAAAAAAGGAATTTATGAATATAGTTATTCTACTGTTGTTTTTATAAAAGAATAAAATTTGAATCATAACTCTGCAGTATCTCAGTTGGCACATATGTTCCTGGCAAAGGAAAGATTAAAATTACATTGATTTTTAAATTTCTGAAGACCAATTAGTTTACTGATACTCATTTACATTCTTCCCTGAATATGAGAAAGTGCTTTAATTTACTTGCAATTGATGACAGAATTATTCTAGAGGCATGTATAGAAGATTGAAAAAAATTTTTTTTGGTTTGAAGGCAAGGGTGATGTGTTACATTATTATCCTATCTAATTAGATAATACATTTAAGATTTATTCCATTAAATGTCTTCATTGTTCCATTTTATGTGGATGGAGACACAATGTGGTATAGTAGAGCAACTACTGGATTAGTCCTGGTTCCCAACTTAGACATGGAATCTTAAATGAAGTCATTTAACATTTGATCCTGTTTCTTCATTTGTGAAATGGGGTTAATAAGCCCTCCTTCCACCTTACCTAGTTGTTGTGAGGACTGTCTGAAGCCATGTATGCAAATTTATTTTTAGGCATTTTCTGAAATGTTTAAAGGCAGTGTCTTCATTAATGAAGGTAGAGAGACATAACTTTTAGTTTAGTTTTGTTAGACACTATTTTTAAAATTATTAAACTACATATATGCACATACATATATTTAGTAATGTTTTTATTGCAGTATAATTTACATACCATAAATTTTTTCTGTCTAATGTGTACAATTACGTTATTTTAGTAAGTTTGCAGAATTGTGCAAGTATTACCATATTCCAATTTTTAGAATATTTTTGTCAACCCCAAAGATCCTCTATTCCCATTTTTAGTTATTCCCTATTCCCACTTCTAGTCCTAGGCAGCCACTAATCTAAGTTCTGTATTTGTGGATTTGACTTTTCTTGACATTTCATTTAAATGTTCATTAAACGTTCATTAAACGGCTCAGGTCATGGTCACAGGGTTCCTGGAGGTCGAGCCCCATGTCGGGCTCTCTGATCAGTGGAAAGTCTGCTTCTCCCTCTGCCTCTCTCCGGCTTGTGCTCTCTCCCTCTCTCTCTGTCTGTCAAATAAATAAATAAAATCTTAAAAAAAATAAATAGTGTTTCCTGTATTGCTTCTTTTACTGTATAGAATAGTTTTGAGGTTCATCCATATTGTAGTTTTTTATCAGTACTTTTTCTTTTTTAATGCTGAGTAATATTCCATTACACAGATACACCACATATTCTTTAATTCATTCATCAGTTGAGGGACATTTGGGTTGTTTCCACTTTTTGGCCATTATGAATAATGTAGTTTTGGACAATGTATACAAGTTTTTATGTGGACATAGGCTTTTATATTGAACTGGACCTATGCTGATATTTGGATGGAAATTTGATTTTATTCACCATATGTAGTGTTTCAAATGGAAAGAGTATAAAGAATTTAGCATATTTTCCTCATAGTTATGTAACAGATGGGTTATGAATTGGCATCCCTCAGTAAGGTATTTTTTTCTCTTACATATGAATGAAATCTTATCTTTATAATATACAACAACCTTATTTTTTCTGTAAGAGTTATTTCCTTTCTCCTGGTGTTTTCTTTTTTGTTTGCTTGGTTTTTTGCATAAAACTAAATGACTTTCTATAGGGACTTTGTAAGTTGGGTCCACTCTGAAAACTCAGACCCTAATTTGATACCTTCCCTTTCCTCAGGCTTTTAATTTACAGACCTACCTCATTTTATTGTGCTTCACATTTTGGCATTTCACAGGATGTTGTGCTTTTTAGAAATTGAAAGTTTATAGCAATTCTGTGTCAGGCAAGTCTGTTGGCACCATTTGCTCACTACCTGTCTCTATCTCACATTTTGTAATTCTTGCAAACTTTTTTGCCATTATTATATTATACAGTGATATGTGGTCAGTGATTTTTGGTGTTAACTATTGTAATTATTTTGGGGCACCATGAGGTGGGACTGTATAAGATGGCAAACTTAATAAATGTTGTGTGTGTTTTGAATGCTACTGACTGGCTGTTCTCCAGTCTGTCTCCCTTTACTCTGACCTTCTATTCCCTGTGACACAACAGTATTGAAATTAGGCTGATTAATAACCCTACAATGGCCTCTAAGTGTTCAAGTGAAAAGAAGAGTGCACAGCTCTTACTTTAAATTAAAGGTAGAAATGATTAATCTTAGTGAAGAAGGCATGTCAAAACCTAGACAGGCTGAAAACTAGGCCTCCTGTGCCAAACAGCCAAGTTTTGAAAGCAAAGGAAAGGTTCTTGAAGGAAATTAAGTGCTGCTACAGTGAACATATGCATAAGAAAGTGAAACAGCCTTTTTGCTGATATGGAAAAAGGTTAGTGGTCTGGATAGAAGGTCCAACCAGCCCCACATTCGCTTGTCTAATCCAGAGCAAAGCTCTTTAATTCTATGAAGGCAAAGAGAGGTAAAGAAGCTGCAGAGGAGAAGTTTGAAGCTAGCAGAGGCTGGTTCATGAGGTTTAAGGAAAGAAACCATCTCTGTAACATAAAAGTACAAGGTTAAGGAAGCAGTAAGTTATTTAGAAGATGGAGCTAAGATAATTAACAAGGGTGGCTATGTTCAACAGCAGATTTTCTGCTTACTGGAAGAAAAATCTATTGGAAGAAGATGGCATCTAGTACTTGAATAGCTAGAGAGGAGAAGTCAATGCCCAGCTTCAAAGCTTCAAAGAACAGGCTGACTCTCTTAGGGGTTAATGCAGCTGGTGACATTAAGTTGAAGCCATTGTTCCTTTATTGTTTTGAATATCCTAGAGCCCTTAAGAATTATGCTTAGTATACTCTGCCTGTGCTCTGGAAATGGAAAAACAAAGCTGGATGGTAACACATCTCTTTACAGCATGGTTTACTGCATATTTTAAGCCTATAGTTGAGAACTATTGCTCAGAAAAAGTTGAGAACTACTGCTCAGAAAAAGATTCCTTTTAAAATACTACCACTCATTGACAATATTGGGTAGCCTAAAAGCTCTGTTGGAGATGTATAAGATTAATGTTGCTTTCATGCCTGCCAATGCAGCATTCATTCTGCAGCCCATCAAGGAGTCACTTTAACTTTCAAGTCTTATTATTTAAGAAATACATTTTGTAATGCTATAGCTGCCATAAATTGCAATTCCTCTGGTAGATCTGGGCAGCATAAACTGAAATCCTTCTAGTAAGGATTCACCATTCTAGATGCCAGTAAGAACATTGATGATTCATGGGGAGAGATCAAAATACCAACATTGACAGAAGTTTGGGAAAAGTTGATTCCAACACTCAGTGATGACTTGGAGGGCTTTGATACTTCAGTGGAAGAAGTAATTGTAGGTGTGGTGGAAATAGCAAGAGAATTAGAATGAGAAGTGGAGCCTAAAGATGAATTGAATTGTTGCAATCTTATGATAAAACTTTCAGGGATAGGGAGTTGCTTTTTTTGGATGAACAAAGGAAGTGGCTTCTTGAGATGGAATCTACTTCTGGTGAAGATACTGTAAAGATTATGTGAGGAATGAAGTGCTGTCAAATGACAACAAAGGATTTAGAATATTACATAAACTTAGTTGATACAGGAGCAGCAGGGTTTGAGAGGATCAATTCCAAGAAGTTCTCTTGTGGGTAAAATGCTATCAAACAGCATTGCATGCTACAGAGACATCATTCATGAAGGGAAGAGTTGATCAATGCAGCAAAGTTCATTGTTGTCTTATTTTAAGATTGCCACAGTCACTTCCACCCATAGCAATGACACCCCTGATCAGTCAGCAGACGTCAAAATCCAGGCAAGACCCTCCGCCAGCAAAGAGATTACAATTTGCTAAAAGCTCAGATGATAGTTACCATTTTATGGCAATAAAGTTTTTTTTAATTAAGGTGTATACATTTTTTTTTAGACATAACACTATTGTATACTTAATAAAGTACAGCATAATAAAAGCATAACTTTTACATGCCCTAGGAAACTAAAAAAAATTATTTTACTAGTTTTATTGCACTGTTTGTTGTATTGTAGTTACTTGAAACTGAAACTTCAAGATTTCTGAGATACGTGCATTTAGACTTTTGTCATATATTTTTGTCTTAGTGTTGATAATTCCTGGCTTTTGTGCTATCCCTGGCATGTTTATGATATCATATCACTATTTTAACACATGATCACTAGTAAATGGTGTTTCTTGTTCTGTTTATTTTCAATTTTTGGTTTGGCCTAGGAATAGTTTATATGAAAATTTTATATCTGAAATAAACAGTAGTAATCCAGAGTCATGTTATTAGATAAGCTTTCAGACTTTAGGATGCTAATAAATACTTTTAATTGCCAGTTTCTAAATTTTAAATTTCTTTGTAATTTAATTCTGAAGTTCTTTTCTAAGTGGTTGAAATTTAGTCTGTGTGGTTTAGTGTGTTAAAAGAAATGCCCAATAAAACTGCTTCCTTATAATAATTTATAGGGTATTATATTACATATTTTTAACAGCACTTTGGTAAATTGTAGCTAGGGTGGTATAAATGCCTATGGGAATTACATACATATTCTGTAGAGTCCACTTGTCTGTGTATATAACATTGGGGTTATTTTTAAAAAATTGAGTGGTGTATTATTTATTAGCACTTAAAAGTTTTCTGTCAGAAAAATAATTCTTTGTTTCATTACCAAAGTGGTATGATCTCAGTATCCTCTTTCCCTAAAAATGTTCCTTTTACAGATGTTAGGGTATGCCATTTGTGGGGGGACAAGATTATATATTTGGAACTATTTTCCCATGAATTGTTCATTTTGTTATCCTCAAAATTAACACAGGATTCAAAATAAATGCATCTATAAGCTTATCTCTGGTTTCTAGATCAGTTATTTAAAAAGTTTGTTTAAAAGTCAATTTGTTCAAGGTATGAGAGAATTACTTTTCGTACTTTTGAATCATACAGAACACTAACAGGTGTTAAAATAGATTGTTAGATATGGAAATAAATTAGTTATAAATGACAAGACCTTACAAAGAGTTAAAATTCTTATTGGCATCTTGAAAGTCTTGCTGTATGTACAATTTAAGAGTTTATATGATTTAAAGGACTTTTCTTTTTTAAAGATTTTATTTATTCATTTGACACAGAGAGAGAGAGAGAGAGAGAGATCACAAGTAGGCAGAGAGGCAGGCAGAGAAAGAGGAAGAAGCAGGCTCCCCGCCAAGCAGAGAGCCCAATGTGGGGCTCAATCCCAGGACGCTGAGATCATAACCTGAGCTGAAGGCAGAGGCCTTAACCCACTGAGCCATCCAGGCACCCCTTGATTTAAAGGACTTTAATCAAGATATAAATTCTTCCACTTTTTCTGACCCTGTAGTATACACATATACATGAATGCACGCTTAATAGAAGGTACTAGAATAAGTGTTGTGTGAGATACAGGAGTTTGAAACAGTCTTTGTTGCCTTGGTGCATATAGTCATCTGGGAGGTATGACAGGTATTAGGAATAGAAGACAAACTTTGGAAGGTGTACTAATGGAGGAGGTGATTGCCTGTAGTCCACAGAATCAAGGAAGCCACCATAAAGGGTATAGTATCATTTTAACAAGATGCAATGGAAGGTGCTCCAGCTAGTAGAAACCTTGGGAAGAAGTTACAAATGTAGAAAAGCATAAAATATTCAGTATGTTTGCATCATAGGATAGGAAATGGTGTTGAAAAAGTTAGGAAGGACCAGCGCATGGAGGGCCCTCATTGCCTTAACCAAGAACTGCAAATTTTAATTCATTACCAATAAAATGACTTAAGATTTTGATCAGAGTCTAGGGAGTTCCATGTGGCAATTGTGTATTAATGCAATTAATGAAAGTACTGATAAAATTAAATAAAACTAATGATAGTGTTTTAAAATTTGACTATAATTGGTATTTGTAAGTCTTTAATAATTCAATTATGTTGCTTTTTCTCACTTAGAATTAAACACAATAAAATTATATAGCTGGGTCATAATTTTATCAAAATGATTAAGATGGTGATAATAATATATTAATGGTAGCATCTATGAAACTTCAAGTCAAATGCTGAAAGTATCTCATTTAATATTTTATTTTGGATGTTCTCTCGATGTACACAGGTTAATGTTGGTATTTTTCTTTAGATAATTTTCTAATTTTTAAAATAATAATAATTGAAAAATTCACTGTTACTTTATGATATTAAAAAATACAGACAGATTAATAAACTTCAAGGAGTTCTGAAGTAGAAACTAATACTAATGTCTCTGACATTAAACTAGATTTATCCCTGAGGTCCCCCTGAAAGCCTCTGCTTCCTTGTTTGTAAAATAGAGAAATAATTTGATTGATATATGTTGTTGGGGGATTAAATTGGATAATGGATTTAATGTAAATATTCAAAAATCTTAGCTTTTGCTGTTAATATAACTTATTACTTAGAATTTCTGTTATTATACTCTGAAAATGTTTCTTGGCTTCCAGATTCCCAAACTTGTTCCATCATGTTTTGTCTAGTTCTGTCTGTACTCTTCCAATACAGATTTTACTATGATATGCTAACCTAACTTTAAGGAAAAGTGCTGGATCTAAATTTTCTACCACTTCTCTGCCTCCTGCTGTCGGCACCATGGTGTTCATGTTTTGTATTAACTCTCTGAAGGGAATTTATGAGAATAATTAGTTCTGTTTTGCTATATTAGAGCTGGTTATCTTAATTCTTACTTAGTGGGGGATGCATCCCCTGCCATCACTTGGCTCCCTGTCCACAGCTTTAAATTACGTGGGGAAGAAAATGATTATAAATGGTTTCTTCCTGTGGTGTCCCTTATACACCTCTTCTAACAAACAATCTCTTAGATTTTTCTCCCCTGTCTCTCCTTGTGCTGCAGTCTAGGCGAAATGTCCCATCTAGTGGTCAGCTTGCAAAGAGATTCCTTTAAGCGTCATTAGCTTATGGTTAAGAACTAGATTTATTTTTAGATAAGTAACTTTAATTGGTCATTTTTTTATTGAACAAGTTTTTATATGAGAAAAGAAATTGCTATGATTTTTTTCATGTTTTAGGGAAAGATACTAATAAAATATATATTGGGGAAAATACTGCACATAAATATTAAAAATAAATATGATAGGGGAGAAAATCTATATGGTTAAAAATTAGGATTAAAATATAATGCTTTCAACTTTCCTTTTTGTTGGTGGTGAATAACTGATATAGTATATCATGCTTTTGACATGTTTGGGCACATAAGCCAAATTTTATAGAATTTTTGATTTATATTCTTATGATAGCTTTTCCAATTTATCAGTTCTTTGCCTATTATGTGCCTGCTGAGCATGAAAGGCACTTTTGAGATATGTAGTAATAAAAAAAAATGCCGCGGAAACATTGGCCCAGGGGATAGGCTTTCTTTAGAAATAACTTGTATTAACTACAGTTGCTGTAAACAATTTTTTATGGATACTTAATGTTCCCTCCCTGTATTTTTATTTGAGTTCGTAATCAGCATCCTGTTTGACTATCATCCTAAAGGTGAGAATCTTCATTCTAATATAGATATTATAATGCAACAGCTGGCTGAGTCATGCAGAATCAAAATGACCTTAGCTAGTATTATGCAGGAATATTTTAAGATTTGGGAGAACTACTTTTTCCTTGCCAAAAAGTAATTTTTTTGTAGGTACTGTGTAATGCTAAGATTCTGAGGGCGTATTTCAAAACAGGCATGCTTCTTATGGACATCCATGCTATCTTCCATTTTATGAAAGATTTGCTATATTTTACAATACTGATACGAGCTGCTGTTTGACAGCAGTGCCCACCTCCCATACTGATTTAGCTAATAGACTTCCTGTTGCAGGTCAGAACTTTATACAACTTAAAGGAGGATAGGTAGGTAGGGTAGAAGTTTTGGATGAGGTCTAAGCAAATGCTTACCTTTTGTGAAGATTTATATGGTTTGGATCAGACTTGAATGAACAAAAAAGAAATATGTGGTTTGTTTTGAGATTAACTTATGTGGAACTCATGTTAATGCTGTGGCCAGATTCCCTAAATTATTTAGTGTTAGGTAATTAGTAACAGGCATTATTTCCTAACTTTATCTTTCTCAGTATTTTAGTAATAAAGAAATGAAACCTCTCATATTTCATTTATTGTTATATTTCTTAAAACATATACCAAAATCACTGGGATTGAAGTATTAGTCCCTTTTTTCTGTCTTTTTTCTTATAGTATTTTAAGATGTTTCTCAGTGCTCTGTTCTCTCTTACTTTTGTTCATTTTTTCTTGGGATATTATGCCATAGTCTGTTTTGGCTAATGTTTCATGAAGTCCTTCTGCATAGTTCAGACAAGTATTAAAGTCAAATCTTAAGGTAAAAGAATATGAGGAAGGCTTGTTTTGCCATCTGAAGAGAAGGTAGGAAGGGTGGCATATTAGAAGGGCAGGAGGAGATGGACATGGAGGTGGTTGTAGAGTCTGAGATCTGTGTGTGATGTAATGGATGTGTAAGGAAAGATTTCTGCTCAGAAGAATTTCCAATAGTTGAGAACAGGACTGAACATAAATAAATGAGGTGAAATTCAAAGTCTGTATATAAAAAGTAAGAACTCCCCATGCTTTAGCTCAGAAATTTCCATATAAGTTGTATATATATTTTTTATTTATTTATATTTTTTAAAAGATTTAAAAAAAATTTATTTGACAGAGATCACAAGTAAGCAGAGAGGCAGGCAGAGAGAGAGGAAGGGAAGCAGGCTGCCCAATGAGCAGAGAGCCTGATGCGGGGCTCGATCCCAGGACCCTGGGATCATGACCTGAGCTGAAGGCAGAGGCTTTAACCCACTGAGCCATCCAGGCGCCCCTAAGTTGTATATTTTTAGAAGAACCTTACCTATAGCACATGACAACTTACATATTCATAATCAGAGTTAATACTGTACCCAGTTTGTAAGTAATTTTTTAAAGAATTCGGAAGTTAGTTACAACATTATCATGTGCTCATGTTGTACATTACAGTATACATTACATTAAATCTGTAAAACAATCTGGAGACCTAGGCAGGTCAGTTGATATTATTTCCATTTTGTATACGATTTAAATATCTCCTTGCTGCCCTGAGTGCACCTAGGAGGCTTTACTGCAGAGGTCTGTAGAATCTACTTGCATGGTTTTGAGACTTTTGCTGTGTTCCAGCACTCCAACAGTCCCTAAGTTATTTTTGAGACCTTGCAAGGTGTGTCGCCACCCGGCACTACGGTACCACACTTAGCAGCCAGACCCTTGATAGGAATGCATTTCTTGGACAAAACTCTCTTGCCCTGGTGGTAATGCTGCCTAGAGCTCAGAATACTTAAGTTGCACTTGTAAACTTGCTTTAGGAGAATGGGGTGGGGAAGAAGGAAGGATGTGTGGGGGGTTGGAGAACTGTTTGGTATATCTTCCTTTAAACTAGTGTTTCTAACTATATACATGAATTTTTACAATCAAAAGATAATAATTGTGCATTCTTTATTCTATGAAAGTTTGTGAAGAAGGCTGGAAACTACTACTGTAATCACTATGTGATCACTGAGTGGTTCTGGGTTTGTATAAAAATTTGAGATACCACAAAATTTAGATTCAGTGGAAGTGCTCTTTTGGGTTCAAATTTCTTCATTATGCTCTTTGTAGTTTCTGAAAGAAACTTGTGGGGTTTAAGAAAATTAAAAAGTCTCATTCTTGCAGAAGTGAATTCTGGACAGATGGAGAAGTCCCTTCTCATCTACTGTGAGACACTCGGCAGATGGTTGAAACCACAGGAGGCCTGGGATGCTATTATTCTATACTGAGGTCATTAGAATATAAGCTACATAAAGCTAGCCATCTCATAGCCCTGAAATGGTAGCATTTCATATTAAAAAAAAAAAAAAGTGGCATCAAAAATAAATGAAAGGAAATCCAAATCTCTACTGTTTTGCTTTATCAGACAGCCAAAGGGGAATAATTATATATAACACAGTAAAGCTTTCTTAAATATTTCTCATTCTCACATATTCAGGATCTCCATATAGCAGATACAGAATTTCTGTAAACTCCCAGAAAGCTCTTTCTCTAACCTATGTCACACAGACCCCCTATATTTCTTCCCTCTCCTTTCTAGCTCAGAGTTTTATTTAAGTAGATGAATCCAGCCTCAGGGACCTGTTACAGTTTCCTGTAGTTTGAGCCTGGTTATGGAGGAGGGCCTGGGAATTTGTAAAACAAACAATAATCTGTTTTCTTAGAGGATCCAGAGGATTATAAACATATAACTCAGTATTCTTTCTTTTATTCGTGGAGCAATAAAAATCAGATCTATGAAAATATTATTGCATATATTGTGTAAACGAAGAATAAAGCTTGTTGTTTTATTAGCTCACATATGTTTTTAAAGATATCTTAGAGGGGGTGCCTGGTGGCTCAGTGGGTTAGGCCTCTGCCTTCAGCTTGGGTCATGGTCTCAGGGTCCTGGGATCGAGCCACTCATTGGGCTCTCTGCTCAGCAGGGGGCCTGCTTCCCCCTTCCCCTCTGCATGCTTCTCTGCCTACTTGTGATCTCTTTCTCTCTCTCTCTGTCAGATAAATATTTATTTATAAATAAATAAAATCTTTAAAAAAAGATATCTTAGAGAACTTACCAAAATATCTTAATACCAAGGGTAACTGTATTTCTCTCAAGCAATGAGAAAAAGCCCTTGAATTCTAAATCCTGTAAGTAATAAGTTTTCCTGTTTCAAGTTGGCTACTAAGAAGAAAAGAGCCAAATTTGTGGCCCACCATCACAGTGTATATAGCTCACTTAGTCTTTACTTTTCTTTTTTCTTTCAACTGACTTTTAATTTATGGTAATTTGTACTTTATGTATCCTTAAAAGCAACTCTATATTCTTTCTGGTGCAAGGTGACGTATAAATATATAAATAATTATGAAGAGCAAAATAACAATGTCTCTTACACAAGTGTGAATTTATCTTAATTTTGTAGAATTTAATGGTGTAAATGGTAAGGAATCACTTAGAGGTTCTTAGTATTTATAAAGCATTAATCCTCACTTAGAAGTAAATCAAGAAAGTTGGTCTGACATTAGATGGAAAAGAAATTCTCCAGGAGTCTGGAGAAAAAGTTAAAAAAAAAAAAAACACAACCTTACAGATTATTTTTACCTCTATATTGTCTACACCTTGGATTTTAGTGAACATCACTATCTGATGTTCGAAGTTGCCTATTTTTGGTTTATTTTATTTTGTGTTTTGTATGTTGTTGACATTTAGTAGAACTCATAACTACCTAATGGCTAGTTACATATCTGAATTTATTGTTCATTAGTCATTTAAGTTCCAAGATATACCTGCCATAGCTCTATTTAGGTTAGTGATGCTAAGTGCAATGTAAACTCCTTAAAAGTTCAAGGACCATATTCCAGTCCTGATTCTGCTTTTGTACTATCCTCTAAGTTGGTTTTTGGTGCCAAATAAGTGATTAGTTAGTATTTCTTTTGAGGTTACATCATGAAGTGGTGAGAATATTAATTTGCATTTAGGCAAATGAGTTGAAATCTCAACTCTACTCTTTAAATCAGTATGATCAAGTCCCTCTAAACTTTAGTTTCCTTTGCCATAAAATAGATAAGGTAATAGTTTCTTTCTATTGCTGTTGTGAGGATTAAGTAGCGTAATTCATGTAAAGGTGGGGTAGGTCCTGAACAAATTAGCTTCCTTCATCTCCCTGTTAAATAAGTAAGGGAAGAAATGAAAGAGAACATTACATTTCCTGTTCAGAAACATACTTTAAACAATCATCCAGTACATTGAAAAATAAGGACAATTAATTTTAATGAGAGGTTAAATTTATTAAGAAATGTAATGTTAAGACTAAGTAAGGAATAAATTTTAAGACTTACATGTAAAGTTTATGCTTTGCCATTACATTGCATTTTCTCTTTATGGAGGCATATACATGTAAATGTATATACTGTTAAAGAGAAGTGTATATATAGTTAAACACTATTAGCAGGGGATGAGAGCTATTATATAGCTGGGAAGCTCATGGCTAACTCTTGAGTATAGTTCTTACAAGCTAAGGTTTTTCTGATATAATTTCTATCATATACCTTTATTGGCTGATTTTTAGTTTATTCTTATTGTAATTCTTCTCATTTTATGTACATGCTTATCATACATTGCTTTATATATTTAAAAAAATTAATAGGAATAAATTGAAAAAAATAAACTGGTAGGAAAATTGATAAAAAATAAAGGCAGTTTCATTAAAAATTTTCTTGAGTGTGCCATGTGAGCACTATGATTAGAAGGATTCAGTACTTTGGGTTTTGTACTGGCAGGGATCATTTGATTATGGAAATTATTGCACGGTTTCTAGTAAACATTTCAAGAATTAATTAGACAAAACATCCTGGAAAGCTTTAGAGACTTGGAAAGCTTTAGAGAGAGTTGGCTAACAGAAAAAAACCTTTGTTCCTTAATGATACTTAAGCTAACTAACAATTTTAGTTCAATATTGGCTTCCAATGAATTGTCACTGGAGCTGCTTCTGTAGACAAAGGCCTATTTTTGATTTGTGACATTTGTCACTGTATATGAAAATTTTAAGTATTAAAGTAATTACCAAGGAACATCCAATGAAGATGTGAATATGATGGATAAGATCACAGCTGGATAGCAAGACAACAAGGAAGATGGTGGTGATACATGGGAAAGGGGTATATTTAGCTAAATCTTTGTGCTACATCTTCCAGTTAACGTCTTACACTTTTTAGAGGTATATGAAGTCGCTACTGACATTGCTTTATTGGAAAGAATTACAGTGCATAGAGGAAGAGAAACAAATCCCAAAGGATTATTAAATTTCTTTTTTTGTTTCAGAAGGTTGTGAAACAAAGCATCTAGTTCTTGATATGGAGCATAAAATACAGTCCTTTGGATTAGAGTACAAGGGACAGTTAATGCATACTTGTAAGTTCTTAGGAAGTAGGAGACTGAATTTCTAGACCTAGTTCTGCCACTAAATTGCTTTGTGACCCTAAGCAAGTCTGGGTTTGAGTCACCTTACACACTGTGTAGCTTTGAAATCTAAAAATTATATGAAAGTCTTTCATTTTATAATGCATACATTTGCCCTTGAAATTTCAGTGTTTTTATAGAGAGGAAATTGAAATATTTGTCTGTATACATAAAATAATTTAGAGACTTCCAACTCTTATCTGTGAAATATTCTGAAACAAAATGGGGTGTTAATTGCTCCATGAAATTGTGAGTTCTTGGAAACTGTGAGGATTCAAACGAGGAGAGATACTCATCAGAACTGGTATCCTAAGATCAGGTTAATGGATTTATTATTTGGTACCCCAGACACTTTTTAGGATTCTAGTTCTTGGCATGATTCCTCTTGGTGACTTTTGCTAACCCATTTGAGCATCTAAAAAGTTACAAAGGAAAAAAGGAAAGTGAATATGAAAATAACCTCTTGAAGATTTCTCTTCAAGATTGCCAATGAATAATGGGTCTTGTTGCAGTAGTTGGTTTTTCATGTACCCAAATCATACCAATTCTCTAAGACCAGTTTCTGGCCTCCATTTCTACATGAAGTCTTTCTTATGTTTTCCAAACTATCTTTGTCTTCCCAATTGCCCTTGGCACTCAGTAGCAAATGTTGAAACATCTGTGGGTATAATATATATAATATTCCTTTAGACAACTTGGGTATATTAAAGTTTCCCTTAGTTATAAAAAATACTTGTCATTCAGTATTTCATGATAGGGATCATAGCATCTACTCCTTCCATCCACCCATAATGCACAATATTTTAAGTACTAACAATGAATATCTGTTGAATTAACTTACATGCAGCTCATCACAGAAGCTACCTTTGCAGTCCTGCCTCTTGAAAGATTATGGTTAATCTCTAGGCATATTCTTTTACTCATTGAATAATCTTTTCTATAAAGATTATACTTGACTTTCCATTCTTATTTCAGAAGTTTATTCTCTTAATATATTCTCCCTTTTCTGATTTTCTAAGCAGGTTTAAAAATTTTGTATTACTTACATTATACTTTTGATTTTCTTAGACTTGAGAATTTTATCTGGTTCATTTTGAATAAAAATATAATTTTCCAGAAATTAGTTCCTAAGGCTTCTCTGATTCCTATTATTTTATCTTTTAGCAAAATACAGAACATTGCCTTGTATGGAAATCAGGTTAATTTGATAATGGATGTTGGATATTGCTTCTGTTATTAGAGTTTTCTATTTGCTCTGCAGATTAATTCTTTGCTCCAGTTAAGATTTAGGATTTTTACCTCACTGTTCTATACAGTCTTGGCTTTCTTATTTTTATCGGGTGGCTTGTATTAAGTTTGCACCTGTTATATAAAAGCAAGTGAATGGGAACACTATTAAAATCTGAACTTGCTGGCTGCTTTGCCTTTGGGAAAAGGAGTGTGTTGCTGTTCATCATGTTCATATGATGACTTCCAAATATATTTTCAGTTCCTTTTTCCCACCACTTTTTTCCTACCACTTTCCCCCCACATGCTATATTTTTATTTGTATTTATTCATTACTAACATCTTTGCATAATGCCTTTTAATTTTTAACACTTTCATGAGGATCGTAACATGTAATTAACAATCGCTGCCCTGTGAATTAGGCAGGCAGGCTATGTCATCTCGTTTTCAGAGGATGAAACTGAGGCTTAAGAGTTTTGAGTGATTTGCCTAAGCTTGGTACTAGAGTTAGAACACAGGTATTCTGACTCCTAGTTTATGTTCTTTTCGCTATTCAATGTGGCCTTCGAATGTTTGTTAAAAAATAGCAGAACAGAGTTTTGCTAATAGTGAATTTATAATAATATATTATGCTATAATTTTAAACATATTTGAAAAATATTTTATACATTTATGTATGTAGTGAGTGTTTCTCACAAAAGGTTAAATTTTATGTTTAGAAACCCTAGACATATATCTTTGGTGCATAATACATCTAGACATGCATCTTAGGTGCATAAGTAGAGCAAAGAAGCTCTGCATGTGTCATTGTGGGCAAATGACAATAGAACACACAAGAATAATGGCAGCTGAAATGCTTCAGGTGACCATTATCTGACATGCGTCTCATCTCATAATTGCTCAGTTACCTATTTGCAGTCCATAATGCCCCAAATAAATTTCTCTGTTATCTTACTTGTTATGGTAATAACTAGATAAATTTTAAAGAGCATAAAATGATCTATAAAATAAGCTGCCTTTTTTTTTTTTTTTTTTTTTTTTTTTGTAGAAAGAGAATAGTTTGAACCAAAAACTTGAACCTCAGATTTCAGCAGCTTTCAAAAGTTGAATATAATTTATCCAAAAAATTCCGGAACCCGTACTTTAATTATTTGTTTAATGTCAGTCTAAGGAAAAATTTTTTAGAAAGTATTAAGGTAAGAAATTTGAGTTTATAATATGAAATTACTTTAACTATGGTGTTTTCCTCTAGACATGCTAAACTGAAAAGACTGGGGAGGCTTTTACTAGTCCCAACTTTTACTTACTCTGACAGATTTCCCTCTTGCTGGCTTCTCATTATCTCCTTCTTAGTAGATACCTTCATTCCTCTCCATACTTGCTGCTCTACATACATTTTACTTTTCTAGTTCATAAATTTTTCTTTTTAGCAGCAGTCTCAGAGGTTGAATCTTTTTTAGATCCATTTGAAAATCTGAATATATTACATCTACTGAGGCTTACATAATGTTTGGCAGGGTCTGTATTGTTTATGTTATCAAACAGAAATCCAAATTAAAGTATGTCAGACTGGTTAGAATATGTGCTTCTCTAGATGAAGAAGGCTTTCTTTCTTTCCTTCTTCTTCTTGTTTTTTTTTTTTTTTTGTTGTTGTTGTTGTTGTTTAAACTGCACAATGGATTGCAAACATGCCTCTTTTCACTTTAAATGTAAGTCAAAGTGTCTTGTATTTATACCAGCGACTGGGACAGCCTTGCACAGATTTAAGAAGCATCATACCTATGGACTCTAACATATATCTCTAATCTTTGACATATATTGAATTTTCCTTATCAAGGCTGTAATATCTCTGAAGGACCGCAGCAAGTTAGTGAGGAATGTTTTTTTCTGCCAACAACTGAGATTGTCCTCTGTAATTAAACTGCTTTCCCAAGTGTTCCCTGAAGAGGGTTTCTAAGATTTTTCACTGTTAGTTTCTGATTGATCGCTCTTTCATTTGTTTCTCACTCTATAATGAAAGAGGGGTACTTGGTTTACCAGTTTCTTTTGTTTACTCCCTAACTTAATATCTAACCATAGCATAACTTAAAGCAGAATGTGTGATGAGTGGATCAGTTAAAGGAGTACCACTCTTTTTCCTTTTTTTTTTTTTTTGTAAGATTTTATTTATTTATTTAAGAGAGAGAATGAGAGAGAAAGAGGGAAAGAGAGAGAGAGAGTGAATGAGAGGGGAGAGGGTCAGAGGGAGAAGACGACACCCCACTGAGTGGGGAGCCTGAAACGGGACTCGATCCCAGGACTCCAGGATTATGACCTGAGCTGAAGGCAGTTGCTTAACCAACTGAGCCACCCAGGCACCTGGAGTACCACTTTTTAAATGACTTACAGAGTTTCTTAAAGGTAGATCTGGGCGCTGAGATGATACATTTTGCTTTCCTGACTAAACGCACAGATGTGGCTATCACTACTGCTTTCTCCCCTATCCCCACTTTCTTCCTTGAATGTGATGGTGATGCCTGTAGCTGTAGCAGTCATCTTGTAACCTTGAGGCTATGAGCCCTTGAAGCTATTCATGAATATGAATTTGATTTCAAAAACATAAACTACCATTTGTTTAAGATTTTGTTAGCTAAAAGCATTCCTAATTAACATATGATAGTCACTGACCACTCTCAGTGAGATAGAGGAGTATTCTTTTCAAGAGGACAGGGTTTCTTAACCTCAGCATTATTGACATTTATTATTGGGTAAGTTTTACTTGTGGAGGCTTTCCTCTGCATTGTAGGATTTTAGCAGCATCCCTTTCCTGCTGTATTCCTTAGATGACAACAATAACCTTACATACCTTTCGTAGTCCAGCTGATGACTAATCAAGTTTTATTTGCTTAGAAAAGTATTTTTCCTTCATTTCTGAACGGCAAAAGTATTTTGCTGGGTAAAGTATACTTGTTTGGCAGTTTTCTTTCAGCACTGTAATTGTATCATCCCACTCTTCTCTGGTCTGCAAAGTTTTTCTTGAGAAATCTGCTGATAGCCTCATAGGGGTTCCCTTATATGTGAGGAATTATTTTTGCTTTTAAAATTCCTTGTTTTTGATTTAGACGGTTTTGTTATAATGCATCTTGGAAAGGATTATTTTGGGTGTGAGTTTACTTATTAGCTTTAGGAACTTAGAAATCCATATCTCTTTCCAGATTTAGGAATTTATTAACCATTTTTAAAAAATTTTTTATTTTTTATAAACATATATTTTTATCCCCAGGGGTACAGGTCTGTGAATCACCAGGTTTACACACTTCACAGCACTCACCAAAGCACATACCCTCCACAATGTTCATAATTCCACCCCCTTCTCCCAAACCCCCTCCACCCAGCAACCCTCAGTTTGTTTTGTAAGATTAAGAGTCACTTATGGTTTGTCTCCCTCCCAATCCCATCTTGTTTCATTGATTCTTCTCCTACCACTTAAGCCCCCATGTTGCATCACCACTTCCTCATATCAGGGAGATCATATGATAGTTGTCTTTCTCTGCTTGACTTATTTCGCTAAGCACGATACGCTCTAGTTCCATCCATGTTGTCGCAAATGGCAAGATTTCATTTCTTTTGATGGCTGCATAGTATTCCATTGTGTATATATACCACTTCTTCTAGATCCATTCATCTGTTGATGGACATCTAGGTTCATTCCATAGTTTGGCTATTGTGGACATTGCTGCTATAAACATTCGGGTGCACATGCCCCTTTGGAGCACTACGTTTGTATCTTTAGGGTAAATACCCAGTAGTGCAATTGCTGGGTCATAGGGCAGTTCTATTTTCAACATTTTGAGGAACCTGCATGATGTTTTCCAGAGTGGCTGCACCAGCTTGCATTCCCACCAATAGTGTAGGAGGGTTCCCCTTTCTCTGCATCCTCGCCAGCATCTGTCATTTCCTGACTTGTTGATTTTAGCCATTCTGACTGGTGTGAGGTGATATCTCATTGTGGTTTTGATTTGTATTTCCCTGATGCCGAGTGATATGGAGCACATTTCATGTGTCTGTTGGCCATCTGGATGTCTTCTTTGCAGAAATGTCTGTTCATGTCCTCTGCCCATTTCTTGATTGGATTATTTGTTCTTTGGGTGTTGAGTTTGCTAAGTTCTTTATAGATTCTGGACACTAGTCCTTTATCTGATATGTCGTTTGCAAATATCTTCTCCCATTCTGTCAGTTGTCTTGAGATTTTGTTAACTGTTTCCTTTGCTGTGCAGAGCTTTTGATCTTGATGAAATCCCAATAGTTCATTTTTGCCCTTGCTTCCCTTGCCTTTGGCGTTGTTCCTAGGAAGATGTTGCTGCGGCTGAGGTCGAAGAGTTGCTGCCTGTGTTCTCCTCAAGGATTTTGATGGATTCCTTTCGCACATTGAGGTCCTTCATCCATTTTGAGTCTATTTTCATGTGTGGTGTAAGGAAATGGTCCAATTTCATTTTTCTGCATGTGGCTGTCCAATTTTCCCAGCACCATTTATTGAAGAGGCTGTCTTTTTTCCATTGGACATTCTTTCCTGCTTTGTCGAAGATTAGTTGACTGTAGAGTTGAGGGTCTATTTCTGGGCTCTCTATTCTGTTCCATTGATCTATGTGTCTGTTTTTGTGCCAGTACCATGCTGTCTTGATGATGACAGCTTTGTAATAGAGCTTGAAGTCCGGAATTGTGATGCCACCAACGTTGGCTTTCTTTTTCAATTTCCCTTTGGCTATTCGAGGTCTTTTCTGGTTCCATATAAATTTTAGCATTATTTGTTCCATTTCTTTGAAAAAGATGGATGGTACTTTGATAGGAATTGCATTAAATGTGTAGATTGCTTTAGGTAGCATAGACATTTTCACAATATTTATTCTTCCAATCCAGGAGCATGGAACATTTTTCCATTTCATTGTGTCTTCCTCAATTTCTTTCATGAGTACTTTATAGTTTTCTGAGTATAGATTCTGTGCCTCTTTGGTTAGGTTTATTCCTAGGTATCTTATGGTTTGGGGTGCAATTGTAAATGGGATTGACTCCTTAATTTCTCTTTCTTCTGTCTTGCTGTTGGTGTAGAGAAATGCAACTGATTTCTGTGCATTGATTTTATATCCTGACACTTTACTGAATTCCTGTATAAGTTCTAGCAGTTTTGGAGTGGAGTCTTTTGGGTTTTCCACATATAGTATCATATCATCTGCGAAGAGTGATAATTTGACTTCTTCTTTGCCGATTTGGATGCCTTTAATTTCCTTTTGTTGTCTGATTGCTGAGGCTAGGACCTCTAGTACTATGTTGAATAGCAGTGGTGATAATGGACATCCCTGCCGTGTTCCTGACCTTAGCGGAAAAGCTTTCAGTTTTTCTCCATTGAGAATGATATTTGCGGTGGGTTTTTCATAGATGGCTTTGATGATATTGAGGTATGTGCCCTCTATCCCTACACTTTGAAGAGTTTTGATCAGGAAGGGATGCTGTACTTTGTCAAATGCTTTTTCAGCATCTATTGAGAGTATCATATGGTTCTTGTTCTTTCTTTTATTGATGTGTTGTATCACATTGACTGATTTGCGGATGTTGAACCAACCTTGCAGCCCTGGAATAAATCCCACTTGGTCGTGGTGAATAATCCTTTTAATGTACTGTTGAATCCTATTGGCTAGTATTTTGTTGAGTATTTTCGCATCTGTGTTCATCAAGGATATTGGTCTATAGCTCTCTTTTTTGATGGGATCCTTGTCTGGTTTTGGGATCAAGGTGATGCTGGCCTCATAAAATGAGTTTGGAAGTTTTCCTTCCATTTCTATTTTTTGAAACAGTTTCAGGAGAATAGGAATTAGTTCTTCTTTAAATGTTTGGTAGAATTCCCCCGGGAAGCCGTCTGGCCCTGGGCTGTTGTTTGTTTGGAGATTTTTAATGTCTGTTTCAATCTCCTTACTGGTTATGGGTCTGTTCAGGCTTTCTACTTCTTCCTGGTTCAGTTGTGGTAGTTTATATGTTTCTAGGAATGCATCCATTTCTTCCAGATTTGTCAAATTTGTTGGCGTAGAGTTGCTCATAGTATGTTCTTATAATAGTTTGTATTTCTTTGGTGTTAGTTGTGATCTCTCCTCTTTCATTCATGATTTTATTTATTTGGGTCCTTTCTCTTTTCTTTTTGATAAGTCGGGCCAGGGGTTTATCAATTTTATTAATTCTTTCAAAGAACCAGCTCCTAGTTTTGTTGATTTGCTCTATTGTCTTTTTGGTTTCTATTTCATTGATTTCTGCTCTGATCTTTATGATTTCTCTTCTCCTGCTTGGCTTAGGGTTTTACTTGTTCTTTCTCCAGCTCCTTTAGGTGTAGGGTTAGGTTGTGTACCTGAGACCTTTCTTGTTTCTTGAGAAAGACTTGTATCGCTATATATTTTCCTCTCAAGACTGCCTTTGTTGTGTCCCACAGATTTTGAACCGTTGTATTTTCATTATCATTTGTTTCCATGATTTTTTTCAATTTTTCTTTAATTTCCCGGTTGACCCATTCATTCTTTAGAAGGATGCTGTTTAGTCTCCATGTATTTGGGTTCTTTGCAAACTTCCTCTTGTGGTTGAGTTCTAGCTTCAGAGCATTGTCGTCTGAAAATATGCAGGGAATGATCCCAATCTTTTGATACCGATGAGTCCTGATTTAGGACCGAAGATATGATCTATTCTGTAGAATGTTCCATGTGCACTAGAGAAGAATGTGTATTCTGTTGCTTTGGGATGAAATGTTCTGAATATATCTGTGATGTCCATCTGGTCCAGTGTGTCGTTTAAGGCCTTTATTTCCTTGCTGATCTTTTGCTTGGATGACCTGTCCATTTCAGTGAGGGGAGTGTTAAAGTCCCCTCCTATTATTGTATTATTATTGATGTGTTTCTTTGATTTTGTTATTAATTGGTTTATATAGTTGGGTGCTCCCACGTTGGGGGCATAGATATTTAAAATTGTTAGATCTTCTTGTTGGACAGACCCTTTGAGTATGATATAGTTCCTTCCTCATCTCTTATTATAGTCTTTGGCTTAAAATCTAATTGATCTGATATAAGGATTGCCACTCCTGCTTTCTTCTGATGTCCATTAGCATGGTAAATTCTTTTCCACCCCCTCACTTTAAATCTGGAGGTGTCTTGGGCTTAAAATGAGTTTCTTGGAGGCAACATATAGATGGGCTTTGGTTTTTTATCCATTCTGATACCCTGTGTCTTTTTACAGGGGCATTTAGCCCATTAACATTCTGGGTAACTATTGAGAGATATGAATTTAGTGCCATTGTATTGCCTGTAAGGTGACTGTTACTGTATATGGTCTCTGTTCCTTTCTGATCTACCACTTGTAGGCTCTCTCTTTGCTTAGAGGACCCCTTTCAAAATTTCCTGTATTGCTGGTTTGGTGTTTGCAAATTCTTTCAGTTTTTGTTTGTCCTGGAAGCTTTTAATCTCTCCTTCTATTTTCAATGATAGCCTAGGTGGATATAGTATTCTGGGCTGCATGTTTTTCTCATTTAGTGCTCTGAAAATATCATGCCAGCTCTTTCTGGCCTGCCAGGTCTCTGTGGATAAGTCAGCTGCCAATCTAATATTTTTACCATTGTATTTTACAGACTTCTTCTCCCGGGCTGCTTTCAGGATTTTCTCTTTGTCACTGAGACTTGTAAATTTTACTTTAGGTGACGGGGTGTGGGCCTATTCTTATTGATTTTGAGGGGCGTTCTCTGAACCTCCTGAATTTTGATGCTCATTCCCTTTGCCATATTGGGGAAATTCTCCCCAATAATTCTCTCCAGTATACCTTCTGCTCCCCTCTCTCTTTCTTCTTCTTCTGAAATCCCAATTATTCTAATGTTGTTTCGTCTTATGGTGTCACTTATCTCTCGAATTCTCCCCTCGTGGTCCAGTAGCTGTTTGTCCCTCTTTTGCTCAGCTTCTTTATTCTCTGTCATTTGGTCTTCTATATCACTAATTCTTTCTTCTGCCTCATTTATCCTAGCAGTGAGAGCCTCCATTTTTGATTGCACCTCATTAATAGCTTTTTTGATTTCAACTTGGTTAGATTTTAGTTCTTTTATTTCTCCAGAAAGGGCTTTTATATCTCTCGAGAGGGTTTCTCTAATATCTTCCATGCCTTTTTCGAGCCCGGCTAGAACCTTGAGAATTGTCATTCTGAACTCTAGATCTGACATATTACCAATGTCTGTATTGATTAGGTCCCTAACCTTCGGTACTGCCTCTTGTTCTTTTTTTTGTGTTGAATTTTTCTGTCTTGTCATTTTGTCCAGATAAGAGTATATGAAGGAGCAAGTAAAATACTAAAAGGGTGGCAACAACCCCAGGAAAATATGCTTTAACCAAATTAGAAGAGATCCCAAATCGTGAGGGGGTAGAAAGGGGATAAAAAGAGGTTCAAAAAGGAAGAACGAAAAAAAAAATAAAAGAAAAGAATTAAAAAAAATAAAACAAATAAGAAAGATATAAAAAAGAAAAAATATATATATTGGATAAACTAGTTAAAAAATGTTAAAAAAGAAAAAGGTAAAAGTTAAAAAAAAATTTACCAGAAGGTGAGAAAAAAAAACTAAAAATGAAAAAGAAAAAAATTAAATTAACTGCAAGACTAAAAAAAATCACAGGGAAAAAGCCATGAGTTCCGTGCTTTGCTTTCTCCTCCTCTGGAATTCTGCTGCTCTCCTTGTTATTGAAACACCGAGCTGTGAGCTTCCTGTAGGCTCTGTCTCTTTAGCCAGCTTTCCTGTTCCAATACCCACAAGCTCTGCGACACTCAGACACCCCCGATCCTTCTGTGACCCTGCGGGACCTGAGGCCACGCTGACCCCGCGTGGGCTTCGCCCCGGTTTAGCCTCTGGAGCAATGTCCCTCAGCGGAACAGACTTTTAATTTCCTGATTTTGTGTGCCATTGCTCCGCCGCTTGCCGGAAGCCGGCCTTTCCCCCCGGGGTCCATCTTCCCGTCGCTTTGGATTCACTTCTCCGCCGGTCCTACCTTTCAGAAAGTGGTTGTTTTTCTGTTTCCAGAATTGCTGTTGTTCTTCTCTTCGAGCTGCCGATGGATTTTTAGGTGTTTGCAATCTTTAGATAAGCTATCTAGCTGATCTCCAGCTAGCTGAAGTAGTCTCAGCCTGCTACTTCTCTGCCATCTTGACTCCGCCCCTCTCTTAACCATTATTTTTTTATATAAGCTTTCTGTTCCTTTCTCCCTCTCTTTTCCTTCAGAGACTCCAATAATGTGTAAGTGATATCTTGTAATTCATGAAGGCTTTCAAAACTTTTTTTCATTCTTTTTGTTTTTGCTTCTCTGCAGGATTTTATGTTAACTATATTCTCATTCACTAATTCTTCTACTTGGTGAAATCTGTTATTAAAGCTCCCTACTAGTTTCTTTAGTCATTGTATTCTTCAAACTCTTGGATTTATCTTGCATGCCTCTGTTTAGTGTTTTCTCTTTCTTTGTTAGACATCTCATTTTGTTCCTGCATCCTTGTCCTAATTTCATTTAATTTTCTGTCTGTGTTTTCTTATAGTTTACTGAATTTCTTTAAAAGGATTATTCTGATTTCTTTGTCACACAGTTAATAGTTTTTTATTTTTTTTATGGTCTGTCATTGGAGTTTTATTAGTTTCTTTGGTGGCATCATGTTTCTTTGATTCTTCATGATTCCTGTGGCCTTGCCTTATTGTCTGCACGTTTGAAGAAGCAGGCACCACTTCCAGTCTATAGACTGGATTTGGGATGCAAAGCCTTTACTAGTAAAATCATCCAAACATTCTGGGTGGGTTCTTTGGTATTGTCCATGGGTGGGCCTGTTGCTGGAGTTCTTGGTTAGACAGGTCTGCTCTCTGGATCAGCAGGGGGCAGGACTTGTCCTTGGGTACATGGGGATCAGCCTGTTGCCTGGGTCTGCTAGGGCAGGCCTAGAGCCAGGGTTCACCAGGGTGTGGCTGATTTGAGCCTGCAGTAATGGGCTTGGGAGTTGGATCTGCATAGGTGGACCTGGATCTTGCATCCATAGGAGCTAATCAGGCACTAGGGAACACTGGGGTGGGCCTAACATCTGGTTTCATGTGGGCCAGTTCATTACTGGGATGGGATTAGAGCCTGGTTTCTTGGAGTAAGCCTGGAGATTGGAGCCACTGGGGCTATCTAATGCTAGGACAAACTTGGAGTCTGGAACTATGGGAGTCAGCTATAATCTGGGACTATGGAGTCATCCAAGGTTATGTCCATGGGCTGGTCTGGTGGTCGGATGGCTGGAAGCCTAGGTCCATGGGTGCTGATCTCAAGGCTAGAGTCATGGCATCACTGAAGTGGCCAAGAATATGGGTGCATGGGAACCAGTCTTGATTCTAGGTCCATGAGTGCTGGCCTGATGCTGAGATCGGCTGGGTACCTAAAGCTGTGGGAACAGTACTGGTGCTGTGGTGGATCAAAAGCTTGGTTCTGCAGTAGTTGGCTTTGTGCTGGGCTCAGCTGGAAGCCTAGGTTGCTGGGTATTTGCCTGGAACTTAGGTTTGTGTAGGGTAGTTGGAAGCCCTGGAGCTGTAGGAGTTTACTAGCAGTGGAATATGCTGGAAGCCTGGGCTTGCAGGAGCCCCATGGGAGCCTGATGCCATGGAATTTGCTAGGGCTGCATGAACCAGTTTGTGCTACAATTAGCTGGGAGTTTGGTGACATGAGAGCTGGCTGGTGCCATGGCTGGCTGGATATCTGGTTTGCAGGAGCCACCAGAAGACTTGTACCTTAGGATCTACCGGGGGCCACAAAAGCTGGCCAGCACTGGAGTGGGCTAAGAGCCTGGGTTTATTGGAATGCACTGAGAGCCTGGTGCCAGAGGAGCTGTCTGGTGCTGGGGTGCATTGGAGGCTGAGTTTTATAGGAACTTACTGGGAGCCTGATGCTATGGGATGCTATGGGAGCCACCTGGGGGTGGTGGAATGGGCCGGGGGCCTGGGTTTGTAGGAGCCTGCTTGGATCCTGAGGCCATGGAAATTGCTTGGGGCCATGAGAGTCACCTAGGGCTGCAGGAGTTAGCCTGGTGACAGGAAATGCTGGCACTGGGGTCCACTGTGAAGCCAGATGTTCACTTCACTCTCCTCCTCTCGCTGGAAGGTTTTCTTGGAGCATTTCTCTTTCTATGCTGGGCTTCCTGGGCTTGAGGTAAGGACGATAGGCCTGGTGTGAATCTATCTTTCCTGCATCCTCATCAAGTCTTTCCTATTTCTGTGCTTTACTCAGGTGCTATAATCCCTCCTTGGAGTCTTTAGCTCTTGCGACAATATTTTCATTCATAAATAGATGTTCAGATTGATGTTTTTAGGAGGGGCTGAGCACCAGAAATTTCTGTGTGTCCATTTTGCTGACATCACTCCTTACTCCAGCTAGGTTTTAATTAGAGCAAAAAGATAGTGATAATATTCAAGAAGAGATAGAACAAATGAGGATTTTATCATCTCCAGAGGACATGGTGTAATAATGAATTCTGAACATGGATTGGGGATAAGAATATAGATTGAAATGAAGGGATAAATAGATCAGAGAGCTCTCATGATGAAGGACAATCCAGAAACTTTGGATTTCCTGTGGTGATGGAGAGTTTAATGGAAATATTCTTAATGGTTTTCAAAGTTGTAAGGCTATGAATATTGTGGAGAGGGAGCATATACAGCTTTGGAGTAGCCTGACTTCTGCAGACGATGATGATGTGGAGGTTAGGAGAGGGCAGAGTGGCTTGGAGAATAAGGAGATCTGGGCTCTCTCTGCTCTATGAATTATATACACATACTATTGGACTAATATAGAATGTACACAGTACAACATAAGTAAAGAAGAATGGGATAAAGATGACATAAGGAACATTTAAAAACATTTTTTTTTTAGATTTTATTTACTTAGAGAGAGAGAGAGAGAGAGAGCATGAGAGGGGAGAAGGTCAAAGGGAGAAGCAGACTCCCCATGGAGCTGGCAGCCCAATGTGGGACTCAGTTCTAGGACTCCAGGATCATGACCTGAGCTGAAGGCAGTTGCTCAACCAATTGAGCCACCCAGGTGCCCATAAGGAAGGTTTTTTTTTTTTTTTTTTTTTTTAAGATTTAATTCATTTATTTGACAGACAGAGATCACAAGTAGGCAGAGAGGCAGGGAGAGAGAGAGGTGGTGGTGGGGGAAGCAGGCTCCCAGCCTGAGCAGGGAGCCTGATGCGGGGCTTGATCCCATGACCCTGGGATCATGAGCTGAAGGCAGAGGCTTTAACCCACTGAGCCACCCAGGTGCCCCCATAAGGAAGTTTTTTAAAAGTTTTATCATGTAATTTTAGAGTAGTGTTTTTGGGATCTGGAGCCAATGGCCAAAAAAGAATTGTTGAGATGTCTTTGATGGGGGGGGGGGGGAAGGGTGATCTTATTAAAGCATGTGGGCAGAAAGAGCAGCAGCAGTGGGGTTGTGAGGGGTGACTGATGGGAAGTTTCCAAAAGGACTTTCATATGCTAAAAATGTCTCTAAGGATACTGGAGGCCTTGCTAAGGTTGTTGTCCCCTATGGTAAGTCATTAACATTAAGACAGTTGGAATTTTCCTGGAGGAATGTAATACTCTGCCTGTCTCAAGTATTTGTCAATGGGCTGCAGGTTATAAGGAAATTAAATTTTGTTTACATTCTCTTCTGCCTTTGTTTCACATGCCATGGAGGGGAAGGTGATGTTAGGGCTCCAGGAAATTGAGTCTATGGTTTCTGAAAGTTAGGCTATTGATAAGAATGATTTGTTTTCTTGTAAATCACTAAGACATTTGTAAACTGATAGAGACTCCTGTCCTGCAGGACTGTGATCTCTATCAGTTAACTATATTTTTTTCCCCCTTCCCTTAGTTCCAGGGGAGCCAGGAGTGCCTGAGGAATGTTAGACAAATCCCACCTGGGATTGGGGGGGTTGGTGAGGGAGGGTTGTGTGGTACCAGCTTGTGCTTTGCTCTCAGCTTGTCTTCAGCTCCTTCATCAATTACATAACATCTCAAGGTACTCTGTGAACTCAAGGTGATATTTATCATTAAAGATGGTGCCTGAAAATCCATGTTTTAGTAATATTAAAATTTTTTTTTTTGCCTGGCTTATCAGGTCTGATTAACATGGGTGCTAAATGATATAGGAAAGATAATGGTTTGAAGCTGATGGCCAAGAAAGAATTCTTGAGATGTCTTTGGAGCAAAAGGTGATTTTATTAAAGCACAGGGACAGGACCCGTGGGCAGAAAAGAGCTGCACTGGGGTCATGAGGAGTGACCCATTATATACTTTCAAGTTGTGAGGGTTTAGGGATAGCATAAGTCTCTAAGGAATTTTGGAAGCAAGGTTTCCAGGACCTTGAGAGGGCTAGCTATTGTTGGGAAAATGTCATTTATTACCATCTCATAAAACCTTAGTCATAAGACCTTTCAGATGTCTATCGGTAGCCATATGCTTGGGGGATGATTGCCAAAATGTATCTTGGGGAGTTTAGGGATAAAGGAAATTTCCAAAGAAATTTTTATTCATTAAAGTAGACTTACAGGATCCTGGTGGTGATGGTGAGGGGGGTGGGTAGTGGTGGGGGGCAGTCAGGCTAGGATTGTCTTTTGCTCTCACAGATTAACACTGAGGAATTTGAGTCCCTAGAGGATTGTCTCTCTGCCTGTTTCCCTTGTCAGTGGGCTCTAGGCAGTAAGGAAATTTAATAATTTTTCTTCTGCCTTTGTTTCCCACATCAGTAAAGAACTCACCATAGGAGCAGAGGTAATAGCTCCATCATTTCTTGGTGCCTATATTATTAGTATAGTGTTTCTTTGCAAGAATATTTTTTCATTTTTCTATTTCATAAGTGTTAGCTTAGAGAAAAGTAGGTAATGTAATCAGTAAATTCACTTCCTGTGGCTCCATATACTATGGCACTTTTCAATGTACTGAAAGCCAGGAGATGAGTGAGGACCTCATCATCAACTCCTCCCACTTCCTCTGTATATCTCATGTAATCTGTCTGTATTGGGAGGAAATACCATTTTCAGCTAAAAGCAAAAGATGCTGGGGTTGGGGTGTCAGTTTTGGGAGGTTGCCAGGAAAAATATAGTAAGCAAGGGTAAGGTTGTTATACAGATTTAAGTCATTGTCTTCACCACTGATAAGTTTCTGATTTAGAGTTATCCCCTAATTTAGAGTTATACCTCTTACTGGTACAAGAGTGAGATACACTTACAAATGGAGATTTCCCTTATACCTATAAATGCCTTGTACAGAAGGGGAACTGCTTAGTTTCCTGTGCTTGTAGTTTCTTAAAAATAATCAGCCTAAAATAATCCTTATGCCATAGAGACATATTTTGGGGTGGTAAATTCTGCTCCCCTACAGTGCAATAAATCTACTGTTTATTGCAAAGGGGCCCTTTGGCTTCCTACCGCCTTGAAAAGCTTTAAATCTATAGCAATGAGATTTTTTTTTTTAAGTATCTCCTTTCTTTGTAGTTTTGTTTATTCTCTTTTTTAAAAAATAAAAAAAATGTAAATGAATAATTCAAGCCCCAAATATACAAATTTGTAATTCAACCTAGATATTTGCAACATTTATCCTTACAGGTTTGAAGGTACTTATCACTTTAGTTGCTAGGTGCTTAGAAAAAGGATGTTAAAAAATAATAAACTCAGCAATAAATTTTCCTTAATCGAAGTTCTGTAGCAACCATGGAGGTTATTATGGAGAATGTGAAATGCTATTTGGGCAGTTAGTTCATTCATCTCCCAAACCTGTTAGCCCATCCAGCTGGGTAGGTCCATGTCCCTTTTTCTTCTTTGGTTTATACTACGCATTCATTAACTCTTAACTAGGTATACAGTACTCAGAAAGTAGGACTTTTGTAATGCTCCTAATGTTACAGAACCTGGACTGGATCCTGGCGGAAGAGCCAAGTGGCACTTAGAGACCTTGTAGGCTTGGAGGTTTATTTAACACTGGTGAGCTCAGAGGAGAATGATTTCCAAAGGTCTGAGCCCTGAGCACAAGCAGGGAGGGTAATTTATACCCTTCTATTTCCTGTTCTGCATACCTGGTACTTTGGGCCGCTCAAGGGCGGGGGAAGTGGGGGAGGGAGGAGGGAGAAGTTGGGGGTGGGGGGTTGTGGATAAGGAAGAAGAACCCAAAAGGACTTTGAGACGGGGATTGGAATTCCCTTGGTGGTTTAGGTGGCAATCTTGGAGTAGTTTTTTCCTTATCACTAATAATGGTGAAATTTGCTTTGGAAAGGCTAGCCTTCCATTGATTATTATTGTAACAAGATTGGAGGATAGACAGGATTGGGACCAAGAATGGTAGATATGTGAGAAAGAGATGGTTAATTTACACTTTAAAGCTACCCTTCCAAAAAAATGCCTTCCCCTGCAGTTTAGTCTTTGACAATGGTAGTCTTGATAAGTTCCATGTGGAAACAATTTATTGTATTCATTTATTCATTCTCACATTTATTTATTCATTTAACAAATATATCTTGAGTTCCATGTACTGTACTTGATGCTGGAAATATTTTAAAAATTGGTGATACCTGACTTTAATCAGTATAAAGTTTATTCCATTATCTAAGTCATTTTATATTTGCCACATATTTACTTTAGTTATTTAATCTATATGTCCTATTTTGTCAACTCCTTAGGACAGCTCAGTTATGGATGATAAAGATGATTTGCTTGTCAAGTGAGATATTATAGGTAAATACCAAATTTAGGTATTGAATTACTAGCACTCATTCAAAACATGCAAATTGCATAATAGAATGAGTTCAATGGTACTTTTTAAATACAGTAACAAATTGCTAAGTGTTGCACTGAATAAAAATTTAGGGAGTTCTCTCAAATGCTGTAATCCAGTGGTCATCACCTTATCTGCATGGTAGAATACTCTGGGGAACTTTTATTTTTTTGGTTCAGGTGCTCCCCTCTACCAGTGAAAACAGAGTCTGATGGTGGGCAGGCTTGAGAATCACTCCTGTAGAGCACTTAATCCCAAGAGTAATCATGCCAGTGTATTTCACATGGGGACACTGACTTTTAGACATGTAAGTTGTCTAAAGTCATAGAGCTAATATGTGGAAAGAGACAGGATCTGAACCCAGATCTTCTAGCTATTAAAATCTTTTTTATTTCCAAACCATGGTGTTGTCCCTTAAATATGCAGCACTTGTGTTTTCTCTACCATTTTGTTTTAAATGGTTTCTGATTATTTCTGTCCTGCCAGTTGACCAGGTTGTATACACCTGGAATTAATATTTGTGATGGATAGAACAGAAAAAAGGGAGGAAAGAAGGTCTTTTGGATGATCTTCTGTTAGGGCTGGAAGTTTCAGGAAAGGACTTTAAGACCTATATAGGAGATGGTAAGAATTCTTTTATCACTTTGCAATGCTCACTTTTGCTTGTTTAATTCATGGTGAGAACACTGGGGCAAAAAGTCAAACTTCCTTGAAATAGTAAATTGGAGTTATGTGTTATCTATGACCGTAGCTAACATGCAGAAGAAATGGGACTCTCAAGACTTCCTACCTAATTTTGAGTAGGATGGCTAGCTTGCAGGGAGTTGTCAAGACAATGAGAAGGCTGTTTTGTTTTTGTTTTTCTTTTTCTTTTTGAACAAAGGGATCTTTGGTTTCAGTAAGGGGGATAGACAGAATAGAACTTTTCTACCTGTTGGAAAAAGGAGACTTTATTATTTCTGTTTTCTGTGGTAATTTTATCAGTTAGAAAATTGTCCACGTCAGGGAGATAAATACATCAGTGCTGGTATCCCATGGGGTGGGCTGGGGTGGATGGTAAATATTAAGAGATGGCTTTTTTATACCTGGAGGATTCTATTTGTCCCTGTTAGCTTTGTGCTCATCACTGAAGGCAAAATTTGGGTGGGTCTTAGGTTTTAGTTGATAACCTTTTTGCTAAATACTCAGATTATAGCTTTTTTCCCTGGTCATCCTTATACCCTGAACATGCTTATTTCATTACACTTAAATTATTCTGTGTATGTGTAATTGTTTATATGTCTGTCTCCCATGCTAGTCTGTGTATTCTTGAAAGGCAAATATTGTCTTCTTTTTCAGCTGTGTTTACCTTAGTGCCTAGCATAGTGCTTGACATATGCTAAATATTTAATACGTGTTTGGTGAATTAAATTACATTTGTATTTTGATGATCTTTTTTAGGAAATGGAATTTTGAACCTGGATTCTGGTTGATATTAAATTATTCTCTCTACCAGAGTGTGTCAGAGTGTTTCAGAGAGTGTATTAAAATCCCAGCAGTTATCTTCCCAGGCCACCTCTTTTCCTCTTGTTGGAAAACAGTATTTATCATAGTAAATAGCTCATTTGGGGTGGTTCATCGAGGCTTTAGTACCAAATTTAACATAACAGGAAGTTACAAATTCCCTTTGGCCAAAAAGTATAAGGTTTGACAGCTTCTGCTACAAGGGTAACTTTGCATTAATTTACTGTTCTTAATTTGTGAAAGGTATAACAATCTATAAACATTTTTACAGCTACTCAGAGGTAGTAAACAACATTCTGGCCAACCACTTATGCCTTTAATAAGTACCGTTTTATGCCTTGTATATAATTTTTGAAAAATTATAGCCTCATTTGTGGCTTGAATATTTGGTTATATTATCTTGTTTGTAGATGGTGCTATGTGAAATGATGTTTCATTGGTGTATAACATTTAGGAAATGTGAAGCTTTTGCCTTAATGCTTAGTGGTAGGAGAGATGTTTCTTTTTTATTTAAAAATTTATTATAATTTACACAGTAAAATTCATTTTTTTAGTGTACAGTTCTATGAGTTTTGGCAAATGCAGAGAGTCATGTAGCCATCACCACAATTAAGATACATAACATTTATAGTATCTTTCCCCCAGTACTCCCCTATTCTATCCCTTTAAAGTCAAATTCTCCTTCACTCTTAATGCTCGACAATCACTTTTCCAGAATGTTATAAATGAATAGAATCATACATTGTTTAGCCTTTTGCCTTTTCCAGGATGTCATATCAATAAATGGAATCATATACTATTTAGCCTTCTGGGTCTGGCTTCTTTCAATTAGCATAAAGCATTTATGATTCATCTATTTGTTGCAGGTATTAGTCAATGGTTTGTACCTCTTTATTGTTTAGTAGTATTTCATAGTATGGGTATACCACCAGTGGTTTATTCATTCTCCATTTGAAGGACCTGTAGTTTGTTTATAGCTTTTGCTGAGTATCAATGAAGCTGATAGATATATTTCATTTGATGTTGCGTTTTTTCGCTTTGTCTTTTTTCTTTTAAATTTTTTTTTTTTTTAATAAACAAACGTTTTCATTTCACTTAGGTAAACACCTAGGGGTAAGATTGCTGAATTGTGCTTTGGTGAGTGCTGTGAAGTGTGTAAACCTGGCAATTCACAGACCTGTACCCCTGGGGATAAAAATACATGTTTATAAAAAAAAAAGAAAAGAAAAGAAAAAAAAAAAGATTGCTGGATTGTATGCTAAGTGTATGTTTAAGTTTATGAGAAATGGGTAAACCATTTTCCATAGTGGTTGTACCATTTTACATTCTCACCAGCAGCCTATGAGAATTCCAGTTTCTTTGTATCATCTCCAACACCAGGTATTATTTGTTTTATTTAAGCCATACACTATACATGGATGTATAGTGATGTAAAGATATTTTTCAGTTGTTTCAATAATTTTGTTGGTGGTGGGGTTTTAATTACATACATGTATGTTTTTTCTTACTTCCCTTTTGTTAATCATTAACACAGAGACCCAGAGACCTCAGTGTTTAATCTTAAAAATTGAGTTTAATTTTGGTACTCTAGGTAACTGTTGTAGTCCATTTATGAAGGAAAAGTCATAGTGCAGTGAGAAAGCAAAGGTATTGGTATAGATTAGGGTTAAATATTTATGACTTCATGCTGAATGAAAGCAACACAGCCCATTCTTAACTATATTTTTAAATCTGCTTCTCTCCCCTCTGGTCTCTCCTACACGTGTTTCCCAATGGTCTAGTCTTTCTACAGTGTTTCTGTACTTGCGACATGATTTGGTCATAACCCTTCACTGATTCCCTCACAACCCTGGTATAGTCTAGTGCTTAAGGGCAGGGATTCAGGCTTCCGCTGGACATGGTTTTATTCTCAGATCTGCCATATACCAGGTGAATAACTTTGACAAATTAATTTTTCTAAACCTCAGTTCCTCATTTTTCTTTTAAAGATTTTATTTATTTGACAGAGAGAGACACAGTGAGAGAGGGAACACAAGCAGGGGAAGTGGGAGAGGGAGAAGCAGGCTTCCCACTGAGCAGAGAGCCTGATGCTCGATCCCAGGACCTTGGGATCATGACCTGAGCCGAGGGCAGACGCTTAAGGACTAAGCCACCCAGGTGCCCCATCAGTTCCTCATTTTTAAAACAGTTAATGGTAGGACCTGCATAAAGCGTTTTACTCCAAGTAGTCGGGGGCTCAACCCATGTCAGTAATTAGTAACTTAACACCATCTGCAACAAGACTCATCAGATAAGCCATTGTCTGCCATAGTCCTAGTGATGACAAATAGACCAATCTTCTAACAAAGGTAAGCCAATCTGAGTGCTTTGGATGTTTGCTTAATTCTTATTTGCAGGGATTCTTATTTAAGGTATGATAAAAACCAGGTCTGAGTATGGGTGATGAACAAGTAGGTAGGTTATAAGGAGTTCAGCTCTCGGTTATGGCTGGAGGGGAGCAGTTAGCAATACTTTCTGGGGAATAGCCTGGGACAGCCAACACAGCATGTCTACTTGTCTTTTATATTTGGCTTGGAGAAGGGGGACCAGATAGTACTGAAGGAGCTGTTTTCATGAGTGTGGTATTGCTGCTTAGTTGAAACAAGTCGCCACAGAGTGGGGAAAAGAAGACTCCATGATACTGTCACTTGTCTGCGTGACTTTGACTTTGGAGGACTCCATAGAGTTCAGTGCCACTGTTGACCTCCTCAGGCAGAGGCAACTCTTGGAACCCTACCTTGAGGGCACCAGCAGCAGGGATGTAGCTTTATTGTGTCCTGAAGGCAGGTTCCCAAATGAAGTCAGAAGTGAATGATACTGATATTCTTTGCAGATTTATAGATATTCTTTTAAGGAAGGAGGCCTGGTATTAGGTTGTTGGGGCTAAGAAATTCAGGTTATTTCTAATGAATGAACTCTCGTCTATGTCCATAATATTAGTGAGGCCTAGAAAAACTCAGTTAGACCTAAAAGTTTCTCCATAAAATCTACCTGTCCATGTATTACCCTTTGAGGAGGTCTGGGTCTCACCTCTTCCCAATGAGTTCCAGTCTTCTGTTTTCTTTTTTCTACTTCAAAAATGTATGTCTTAACTTAAATAAATACGTTGTAAAGCCCATGAGAACTTATACTAATTTTTCTTACCATCCTGTTTTCTCTGTGTACTCTTCACCTGACTTTCATATTGAATACATAGTAAAAGTAGAAGAAATGTTATGTGGTTTTACTCTAGAATTTAGAGTCCTAGTTTCTGATAAAAGTATTGTACTTGTTATAGTATTTCATTCTGTTTATAAAGCTATTTATTTAAACCATAGCCTCTGTAAAATTGCTTAACAACCTGTTACATTCATTCCAGTTGAGGTTCTGGAGAAATATAGCAACAGGTGAATTGGACTGGTGGTGCCACAAGGAAAAGAAAGGCTGCTAAACTGCCTGCTGTAGGTCATGCCTCTTAGAGGCTAAGCTACAACTGGGCTGTTGTCCTGTAAAAGCATGGCTAGACAGCAAATCAGAGGACAGTTCTTGCCTGAAATTGTCTTAACAAAAACCATTATTAAATTACTTTTTGAACCTGACATGCTGGTATGCTGAGCACTTTTAAGTGAATCTCAGCATGGAGATTGCTTGGGCAGTTTTACACGTTCATACAAACTCTGTGGAGATACCAGAGAGCTTCAGGGAAGGAAATCTGACAACATTTTAACCTTGTTTTTCTTTTTTTTGATTTTCATCTTAGAATATTCTGATAATATTTTTTAAACATAGTTTTATTTTTTTAAATATTTTATTTGTTTACGGGAGACAGAGAGCAAGAACCCAAGCAGGGAGGAGGGGCAGAGGGAGAGGGAGAAGCAGACTCCCCGCTAAGCAGGGAGCCAGGCACGGGACTCCACCCTAGGACCCTGGGATCATGACCTCAGCTGAAGGCAGATGCTTAACCCACTGAGCCATCTAGGTGTTCCTTTAAACATAGTTTTAAATGAAATTTGACTTTTTAAAAATATAATAATCAAATTCTCTACTTCTTGTCAGGTATTAGATTCTGTCTGTATAAAGCCATTTGGATAAATTTGCAGTTTACACAGACATCCTTATCTTAGCAAATATTTCAAGTGGTCTTTTATATTTCTTAAACTTGAAATGATCACAGTTGGATATGGAAATATGACTATAAGTCAGTTAATTAATACATTAATGAATAATATTTATTTTTAATTAAATGTTTATACATTTAGAGATAAAGAAAAAAACACTGAAATCACACCTCTATTCACATGTCTATTTCAGGACAAATAACACATTTTTTAGACTGAAGTGAGAAAATTTTTTTTGGTCATATGTTGGTGTAGGGAATAAGAATCATACTCAAACTGAATAGTTTTTATTTATTATAATTTTCTAACTCATTCAAAACAAAACATCTTCATCATAAATTGATGGCTAGAAGAATAGTAATTGCTTAGAGTTTTGTCACATCTCAACTATTTTCATTTTAAAAGAGCTTACTTTTAATAATATCTATTTCAATGTAAGGGTATTTTTTTCTGAGAGCTTGTAAATTATGAACGTATTCATTGGCTGAAACATAAGCTAAGGGGGCATCTGGGTGGCTCAATTGGTTGGACATCTGCCTTGGGCTCAGGTCATGATCCCAGGGTCTGGGATTGAGCCCTGCATCGAGCTCGCTATTCAGCTGGGAGTCTGCTTCTCTCTCTCCCTCTGATCTTTCTTGCTTTCACTCTCTCTAAAATAAATTATTAAATAAAGTCTTAAAAAAATAAAAATAAAACAAAAAAATAAGCTAACAAAAATATTAATTCTCTTTTTATTTTATGTTTTTTCATTCTGAGTAGTAAAGTATTGTAAGTATAACTCATTTGACTCATGAAACTCAGATATTTTATGGAATACTGGAGTTGAGTAAGCATTAACATTTCTAAATGTTAATGTTGTCACTCTAAAAACTGAGCAATGAGTCCTTTTGTTTGAGTTTGTCTATGGTACTTAGTATATATAATTTATATCCTAACTATGCCTTGTAAGAATCTTGCCTTTATTCATTTGCATCAAGATCTAGGAATTGGGATACTTTACTGAATCACTGTGTTATTTTGGACAAGTCACTATCTTTGCCCAAACTTTCCCCTTATAAAGTTGCTGTGATTACACATGCTTTACTAATACACAGTCAGGCTAGGATTTTTACCTGCCTTGGGCAAAAATTTAGGCAATAAAAAGTATAGTTTTACTAAGGGCAAGATTTTTCTTTCTTTAACCAGGGCTAGAATTGAACTTGAAGGATGAGTAATTATGTGGAACTAACCATGGCTACTCACAAATGAAAACCAGTAACTGGTCTAGAGTTATTCCAAGGATAAACAACTGACAGTTTGCCACTTTACATGATTTTCTGTTATTTTTGTGTGAGCTAGAAGAGAAATAGAACTCATCCTTCTTCAGTTTTTATAATGAAGCGACGGAGGTGGATAATGGATTCACTAAGACCACAGTGGTAGGTAGTGGCAGAGATAGGACTAGCTTTCAAGTCATCTGACTCTTAAGCTAATGCTCTAATTATTAGTCAAGTCATAGGCTGCTTGTTACATGTAAGTAAATGTTTCCAGGGGTAATCAAAGAATTGCTGAAATTAAGGAGATTGTTTCATTTTTGTGCTTTTTGGTAACCACAGAAGGATTGGTAGAAGTGTCTTTCACCATAGTCATCTTCAGAGTAGGATGATAGTTATTGTAGACAAGCTACTGTAGTTTGTCTATACACAACTGCCTCATAAGACACTTACTGAAAGAATGTTGTTTTGACTTTTCTGGTATTTGTATGACTGTTACAAACTTCTGAGTTTCATTTATTATTCCTGATCAGTGATTGCCACTGGATGTGTATTTTTTCCCCCTCTTATTTGGTGCATTTCTTTTCCTGTGCTTAATTGGCATATATATTAAAGAGAGAAGAATTGGTCTTAATCCAGAAGATAAGAAAATGAATTAATAAATTTAAAGACTATCTATCTAAGCATTATTGAGTGAATGGTATCATGTAGGTAACTAACTTTAAATATAAGAGTTACTTGATAGAAAATGTATACTAAGCATTTTATGTAAAAGATCTTGTGATTTTTTTTTTATCATATGAAATTCTTTATAGACTGTAACTAAATGAAACCCAAGTGATTTCTTAGGTCAAATAAGGAAAATATATTGCATGCATATAGCCATTTTTCTATTTGTGCTTATGGAAGACTTGGCAAATCATCCATGATACTTTTTACTTTTGTCTAAAATTAGCCTCAGAATCATTGTTAACACAGTGGCTCAACCAGCCATTATCAATTGATTGGAACTGATGCGAGGGAAGAAACTAAGTAGTCGTATCATTTATAATCTAGTTTGATCTCTCATTTTTCTCTGAAGCATCTGAGGCGCAAAGAAGCTAAAGGTCTTAAAGGGCACTGGTGTAGCTGGAATTGGAGGTGATGTTCTCATATTTTTACTTCAGTATTCTCTAACTCCCATCATCCTACTCTGTCACCAAACAAAATACCATGGTTATAAGATTTCCACACCTTTTTAAACTCATCCTTATTCAATATTTTAATCTTCACATTTTGAGTTATTGCTATTATTATCTGATCCATCTACAACATCTTAAAATGGGAAAGAAAAAAGTGTATAGTCCCCTGAAGAGCATTCAAAATCCATCCAGCATAAAACTAGCTCACAGAATATATAAGCTGTCAATGATAAATAGCATGTATATCAAACTGCAGTTACAATAAAAATACGACAAAAAAAAATCTTAACATCCCAATCTAACTGTAAATCTAATAATGCGACAGGAGAATTTGTTGGAGGAGAAAGCTATATGGGACCATTGTTACTTTTGATCGTAGCTGCTTATCTGAGTCAACTGGGAGGTTTTTCAGCAGCATAAGCCTGAAATCTTAGTTGTGTTTGGTCATCAGTGGCTCATGTCTTTTGGAACTTACAGAGAGAATGAAGAGCTGATGCATGATTAGGTTATTTCCTTTCTTCAGTTTCATTAGTACTTGAAGAACAAAGGAAATGAACAGAATAGGAATCTTTTCTACTGAAAGCAGTTATTAGACCACTGTGGTGGACTTAAGTACATTTAGACTTTTCTTCCTGATTAACACTTTTTAAAACCTAACCCGCTTCTTTTCCCTCCACATTTCTGTTGACTTGGATATTAACTCTGTGGATCATATCAGTCCTTAAGGGAAGCCAGTGTGTAGGGATCTCACATAAAGGATCAAGGATGCAGAGGTTTTCTTGTGCTGTATCTTATAGCTAAATTAAAGTTAGGAAAAAAACTTCTGGGGGTGTGAATGTAATGCTTATTGAGTGTTTAGAAGCTATTGGAATAGTGTTCCAGAGTTAAGACTCTAAGAAACTTCTCACTGAGAGTGGGTAGTCTGCTCCAACTTATGGAACATGAAATGAGGTGAAATACATACTTTTAAAACATTTGTGAAGAAAAAGAAATAGATCCAGGTTAAGAAGATAAACTGGACTTGAATAGATTTCAGGGAAGCTTAAAATGGTTCCATCTGAATTTATTCTGCATCAACAGGACAAGAAAGTTTTTTAGGTCAGCATTTCTCAAAAAATGGGTTCTGTTTCCACGGACCATCTACATCAGAGACACTGTGGATGCTTAAGAGGGTGGATCAACAGTTTCTATGTAGAAATAGGATATCTTAGGGAAATAGATCCCTACAATTCACAGAAAATAAGTTTGTGCTCTTCTTTTGAAGCACTGGAGCTCTGTTATAAGGGACATGATTTCTCGATTTACCTTCGTTCAGTGAGTTCTTGGGTTTGCCATTTAAATTTTCAAACTCAGCTCCATTAAGGCTCAGTTTTTATTTTTCAACACCATTTTATCCTAGGGAAAAAGAAAGGGTAGAATTATAATGCCCCTTTGATTTTATTTTAGAAAGTATCAAAAGTATGACCTACAAAATCATTCTACTTTGGGACAAAGATTTTCTGGGAAATTTAATCCTTTATTATTCAAGACAATTCAACCAGAACACTTTGGGCCAATTTTAAATATTTTATCTACATCTCATTAAACTAATATGCACTTTTCTTCTTTCTTTTCCCTAGACTGAATCACACAGATTTTTATAAGTAACTAGGTTTTTCATTCTTTCTAAATTGCTTTCTATCTTGGCACCTCATTCATTCCGTGATGCCATAGTCATATTCGTGGAATCCCAGTTGCTTTTACCTCAGATTCAGGAGTAAAGATGAAATTGACTGGAAAGAAACCATGTTAGAAACTTTCCCTCGGGATGTTCTTCACCACATGAAACTCACTTTTAATGATAAATTCTTGAAGTTCCCAACTTCTCTAAACATTATCCTTCTTATTTGAAAGCATGTAAAAGAAGTTGTGTTTGGCTAGAAAAGATGCCACATCTCATATCAAGGATGTTACCAGATATATATGTATTTTCATCATCCTCTGACACCAAGAAAGGAAAGGTGTTCAGATGGTTGTATCAATTGAGTAACTGAGTGATAGAACTGCTTTTTGGGCTACACAGTTTCAATTTTGAACTAGCCCATTATGTTCTACTTTTTTTTTTTTCCTCAGTTGAATAAGAATCTTATGTTGATTATTACAATACTGAAACTAGAGAATCTTTGAGAGGTAAGATAAAATTAACATGCATCTAAGTAAGTCTTAAATGAACTGGTCCTTATGATATTTCCTGGTGGCTTATGTCTGGGACTTCCCACCGCACACAAGTGATGTTGGGAGGTGGAAGCACAGCTATTCATTTTTCCTCATCCTGTATTTCACAAGCGTGGACTGTGGTGGTTGAAGTAAGATAGTCATACTGTGCCAGAAGAAAGATAAAAAAAGAAAAACAGTTTGCCAACAGGAGTCTGGAACATTAGAAGCCTGGAAAATATGGAAAAAAACTGATATCCTGGCAACACTACACCAACATAGTAATCTGGTAACTTTTCCACACCTGACTTATTTAAAAAACAAAGTCAGAAAGGGTTAAAAGTAATTTTGAATATATATTAGAAAAAATAAGCCAGACAAATTCTTCCTCACATTTTTATTGCCTGATTTGTACTTCAGGGTATTCTCACAGTTTTTTCAGGGGAAGAGTTTTGAATGGATGCAAGGATGAATTCTACCATTTTGTCCACAGGATTAGTGGAGAAGGATACTGCATTCTGATATTAACTCTGGTGTTTAAAGACTTTAACAAATACACATGTCTTCATTGCTTTTTCTATTTATCTGTATTTTATATCTCTCTGGCAGTGTGAACTAGCAGTGCATCCCAGGCATCATCTGAGGAAGGTTTTGGAAGTGATCTGTGCATTTAGAAAGTTAATGTGATAAAGAATGAGGAGCAGTTTTTGGATCAAATAGAACTTCATACAAGTCAGTTTCTCTTTGTTTTATGAATGGGATTAGGGTGGCAACAGGACTTCTGTGAAATCTACAGACTTCAGAGATCTCTTTTCTTCGGCCTGCCTGCTATGATACTGAGTAGGAATATATTTAATCTGCAGTCAGTTTACTCCCATTTCTTCTTGACTGAGTTGATGTATAATGACAGTAATATTGATTAAGTGTGACAGGCACTGTGCCAAGAGCTTTATATGTATGAACCGATTAATCCTCATAATAGCTCCAAGAATATTATTAGCTCCCAGATAATATTACTATTATCTCCATTTCACAGATGTGGACACATTGGAAACTGGATTCAAATCTAAGCTGTTTAACTGCAGAGCCCATGTATTTAATGGCTGCTGCATGGCTTGGAAAACTAATTATTGAATGATCAGAAATGTGAATTTTGAGAAGGAAAAAGGAAAGCAATATGGCAGTGCATTGATTGCCCCCCAGTATGAATATTCTTTATCTTCCAATAACAGAATCCTTTTTGTATTTATGACCAACATCAATATGAGCTTTATTCCCCACCTTCCCTTACTACTAAAAATATGCTTTGAAATGTGATTAAGGTTAATGAGATATAAGTGAAACTTTTTCTGGGCAGCTTCTACAAACTTTCCTGAAAATTAGCCTGTGTATATCTTTGCCTTTATCCTGCTGCTTGGAATGTGGATATCATGGTTGAAACTCTAGCAGCCATACTAGACTATGAGGCGAAGGCAGTGGATGAGAAGCTGGAAGGAACTTGGTTCCTGGGTACTTTATGGAGCAGAGCCGGCATGTCAGCCCTGGACCACTTTATCTTCAGGCTTTTATATGAGAGCAAAGTAAACATTTATCTCATTCAAAGCACTGTAATTTTAGATGTTTTTAATTTATTGGTAACTACTTCTTTCATGCCTGCTCAACACTGTGGATTATAAGTAGCTTGCCATTT